>NC_090444.1:379609515-380227162 GCF_031143425.1 Pleurodeles waltl | reverse complement strand
CGCCACCGGGAAGGGGCAGAAATGCTCTGTATCTATAATATACAGCACATTTCTGTTCTCTCGCTCCGCGCTGGTGCACAGATTTCTGCCTAGTGCCATTGCAGGTGCCCTTGCACCATGGTGCCAGGTTGTCTGTGTTGCATGGATGATTGTTTTTGTATAGGAAGGGATACAGAATGCAGCACACATAGAGGAAAAAATGGGGGGAAGATATTTCTCCCTGTTGCGTCATTCTTACATCAGCCCTGAGGTGGCGTAGGAATCTGACGCATTCCCAGACTTCTAAATGCATCAGATTCGTCAGATTCCTTCAGGTTCCATGGGTGTTGCTTGGAAACATCCCAAGCAACACCCATGCAACGCCCCTTTCACGCAGTGTTATGCATGAAAGGGGTCCATATTTTCAAGGCCATGAAAAACCACACAAGTTAGCTTTACATGGCCTTGTAAATATGAGCTGGTACACTGAGCCACTGGAGCGTCCAAAAATATGATGCTCTGTTGGCACAGTGTGCTGCTAGGGCATCGTAAATGAGTCCCTGTGTATTTTTCAAGAGGTAGTTCTGTTTAACAGACTCGCAATCAAAACCAAGCCATAATAAATACAGACTCAGCAGATGGAGGAACACCACAAGCTTCCTTTATACACAGGCCTCATTCAGCACATGCTTTAATACTGCAAGCACTCCTCTAGCATGCAGAATAGGTGCAATATGGGCAGCACCAGTGCTAGATTTTCTTAACCAATTGAATAGGTGCAGTAGCTATAGTAGTGATATGCACAGTTAAAGTAGCAGCATTAGCAGTGCAGGTTTCCATGCAGAGGTAGGGCAGGTACAGCAAGAGCAGCGAGAGGGCATGCTTCCATCATACATTGAACAAGTAGGTAACAGCAGCATTCACCCCCACAGAAAACATTCAGCAGAGGCAGCCAAAATGTAGTCTTACCTCATACAATAGAGGGATAGAATGGACGCAAACACGCATTTCTCACATGCATAGAAGATACAGCGCAGACAGAAGCAGTCCCAGTCTTACCTCCACATATGACGTACTTACACACACACACACACAGTCACATCCAACATATCAAGAGAAACATCTGCCAGGACTCTCACTTGCTGCTCCATGTTGGAGAGAGTCTCAGAAAAGTCATTATTGTGCTGAATTCGGTCAGCCAAGGTTTGAAAATAATTTAAGAGAGATTAGAATTCACAACTAGTATAAGTAATAGTTCTAATTCCAAAATTCAACTCAGCATTACACCTTCTTAATGCTGGATCTGCTGGTGGGGCATCTTCTGCGCTTCCAACATACCCTGGGATGACAGACCCACAATGATGGAATCAACTTTAACAAGAAAAGGAAACTCTTCAGTAAATGAATTTCTGAATTGGATAACATCTTGACAAAAATCTCAGAAAAGACTGTGGCCTAGATTTACAAAATAGTCACTCAGTGCAGCATCGTGAGAAGGATAGAGCAGGAGAGTGCCATATTTACAGAAATATGGCTCTACCCAATATCTAGCATCGGTGCTGAGTTTATTTGCCTTGCACCAAACACACACCTTTGCTTCATGGTGTGAGTGTGTGTGCATGAGTATAGCATAGGTTTTGCACTGGAAGGGTAGCCTTCCAGTACAAAATACTATGCTTAGACACACTTTAAACTTCTACTTTGTGTGTGTGTTGCACAGTGCAGCACGCATGCAAAGTTGGAAAAGGAAGGAGAAATGAAAACATTTCTCCTTTTAATACCTGCTTTCAAAAGGTTTTTGGGTCAGAAGGCATGGGTGGTTGCATGGGAACACCCCTGTACCATTCATGGAACGCCCCTTGGCACTAAGTAACGCAAAGCAGTGCTTCACGCTGCTTTGCGTTACTTTTAGGGTACTTTCCAGCGCAAAACTAGCTTCACACTTGAAAGTAAATTAGGAAAAAAACATTTTGTGCTGGTTAGGGTCACTTTTGTGATGCTTAGTGCAAAATGTTTGTAAATCTTCACCCTTACCTCCACATTTTTCCAATCATGCCTCATAATCGTCCTTATTGATGAAATCAGAGGCAGGCTGTCAGGCTCTTTCCGTGGATATTGACTAAAGAAACCCTCTTCCTGAAGCTCCTCCATTGCAACTGGCAAGATAAGATTTACCCTGATATGCTGCAGAACCTCTAAAAAGTTTAGGAAATGTAACAAACCAACAATGGAACTCCTCCTCATCATCACCATTGACATCGACTATAGTGGACATCACCCTGTCCAGTTTAGGAAGAGCCAACCTAGCAGCAAAAGCTGCCTCAACACCAGTCTAATGAATATGCTGACTTGGCGCCATAGTAATTTTACTTGAAGATGCAGACTGAGCCTCCACAAAGAAAACACTGATTAAATAGTCTTCCTTGCTATCAACGTCCTGCTTTCTAGCGTTGCCTAGCAACCAGGCCTCAAACTCTCACGAGATTCCCTTTGATAAATACTGCATAAGTCTAATTAACATTGCATTTGCGCATACTGATTACACCAGAAATGGACCACTAAAGCACGTCCTGACCATCGGTGTGACGTGCCTCCAACTTCTTGAGCAGGTCTTCGGGACACGTGCTCCCGTTACTGCTGCATACTTTGCGAGGGCATAATTCATGGGGATAACAAAAGCAAATCAATTTGAAACTTGCTTACCGAAGTTTAAAATAAGGACTTTAAGAAAGAAATGTAGCTGTTGCT
Source organism: Pleurodeles waltl (assembly GCF_031143425.1). Classification (NCBI taxonomy): domain Eukaryota; kingdom Metazoa; phylum Chordata; class Amphibia; order Caudata; family Salamandridae; genus Pleurodeles; species Pleurodeles waltl. The sequence goes on along the minus strand of NC_090444.1, from coordinate 380,224,435 downwards.
GAAACCAATCTCGAACTTCTAAAAATGGAGTATAGTGTGAATGTCGACGTGCTCTGTTTAAATTGGTCACAGGAAGGGAAAGTCGGTGATCTTGGTGGTATTTTTTATTTGTGCTATGATAGAAACAATTTCCGCTTGCGAGATTGGCATCTCACCCATTATGGACTGGGATGGGGAATATGAAGTTAGGGGTAATATACAGTGGCAAGCAAAACAGGTGGGGCAACCAGCAAATAAGTAACACACTGACAGGCACTAATTAAAACCAACAGTGGCCTTAGGCTGAAAGCCAAAGCTCTCAGTCCTCGTCCGTTTTAAACAGTGTTTATAACGGGCCATGATTGAGAGCTCTGGAGGTGAGACTGAAGGCGCTGCCAGTTTCTCACAGTGCCTGTCAGTGAGTTAAATAAAAGTAAAGACACAAAGATTCACTTACCCACTGGTCCTCTTCGTGCTGGCAGTCAGTGGCACCTCCAGCACAAGCAGCAAACTGCCAGAATTTTGTCCAGCTCCCCTCTACCAGTCCTTGTGCTGCACTCATGCTGCTCAGGCAGCATGAGAGAAGTACCATGATTGGCTGGATTGTGCTCGTTCAACGCTTCTTGAAGCACTGGGGGCCTGTGCATTCTCTACACCCAGCTGTCTAAGACAACTTGGGTTGGAGTGTTTAAATAAGGTGAGCATGTCAGGCTGGCCGTCACAAGACTGTCGGCCAAAGTGACATGCACACTTTAAACTAAAGTGCACACTATTCCTCCCTGCTGCCCCATCCTCAGACGTTGCTGCTGCCAGCACAAAAAATAAAATGGTTATAAATCTGATTTATTGACATTTTATTCTTTGTGTTTCCTGCTCTCCAGCGAAGAGGGACACTCCTCCATCCTCACGGAGGCACCACTGCAGGTAATAATGTAATCCTTTGCCTCACACTAGCATACTATGCCTTGGTACAATTTTTACTGGTGTAGTGCAGCGTTAGACTCATGTTTCTTTATAGCGCAACTTGTCAGTGACTTGATCACCCACATCTGGGATCTGTGTCTGACCAATCGGTTACATGTTCACAGCCCTGGCATGGCTGACTCAGCTTTTCATCCTGCTGAAGCCAACAGTCGAGTACAACATAAGAGAGCTTAGAGTTGTGTGTTGTTTATTGCTGAGGAATCCTCAACATAATGAAGAGTAATGCTCCCCATTACTCACAGGCTGGTTACTTTATACCACACTCATGCGATCATCTTATCTGCAGAGGCACACTGTGAATGTGGTGTCATATGAACTAGGATAATTCAAGGAGAAAAAATGCTGGGAATCCAGTGAACAGGAATTAACATGCTTAAAACAACAGCACCTCATAACACTGAGAGAGGAATAGGAAAAATATTAATGGATTGAGGAAGCACCTGGATCTTTTTGCTTGCAGTTCAGCATCATTGACTTTTAGATCTACAGTCCTTGATATGGTTTTCCTCTAACTGTTTAGGACTCTGCACACTTTATCACGGTTAACCAATCCTAAGTGCTTGTGCTCTCTCCCTAAAACATAGTGACATTGACTTACACCCAAATGTCCTATTTAATTTACATGTAAGTCCCTAGTGAAGTGGTACCACATGTGTCAGGGGCCTGTAAATTAAATGCTCTAGTGGGCCTGCAGCACGGGTTGTGTCACCAACTTAAGTAGCCCTTTAAACATGTCTCAGGCCTGCCACTGCCATTTTGGCCTAGCAATATACACCTTTTGTCAGGCCCACACCTTTCTTTTTAATACATATAAGTAACCACGAGGAGCCTAAATGGCAGTGTCCAGCATATTTAAAAAGTAGGACATGCGTTTTTAAGTTTTACGTATCCTGGTAGTGAAAAACTCCTAAATTTGTTTTCACTACTGCAAGAACTCCCTCTCCTATAATGTAACTTTGGAGTTCCCTTATTACGTTTAATGAGCTGCAGATTCCAATTGGGAGCAGGTACAGAGGCCGAGCTGGTGTCTAAAGAATTGTAATTAAAAACTTGCTTTAGTGGTAAAATCAGATTTTTCATCACAATTCCGAAAATGCCACTTTTAGAAAGTTTGCATTTTCTTGTCCTCTGGGTCACATGACTAGATGTAGCTGTAGTTGGTCTTTGTGTATTGATTCCAGACAGTGTGACAAAGGGAAGATAGATGTTGGCAGGATAGGCCACTCTGAGTTAATGAGGGGGAGGTGCTGTCCCTTACCACACTTGCACATCACAAAGGCTCTTCATGAGCACTCTCACACGGGGTTTTCACACTAGCCTCTTGTTACCCCACACAAGCTGGGGCCACAGCAGGGAGGAAGGGAATAATGACACCTTGGGAGAGGGGAAACCTCTTGAAGCTACCTCCACTTCAAAAAAGGGCACCAGACGTAAATATTGGGCCCTTAGGCCCAACTCTTCAGTACACTTCTGGACCTGTGGACTCTGCCAGGAAGAAGGACATCTGTGATGCTGAAAAGACTGCCACTCCACTGGACTGCTTCTCTGAAGATCTACTGCCCTGCTGTGCTTACCTGATGTCCTGCTGCCCTCTTGCATGAGTGGAAAGAACTGAACCTGTATCTCTAAACCCAGGATCCCATAGGCACTCCAAGGGCCAGTTGGCTGGTCTCTTAATCAGAAGCCTCAGTGGCATAACATGTTTCCAACAACCTTGAACCTACCACTGAACTTTGCCAATGGTGAGTCCTGCTCTCCAAAGCGATGCCAAACCAGTCCTGGACCCTTGGAAGTGGGCGTGAAAGTGCTCTGCCAGCCCATCTGTGGATGGATCCAGCAGAACCGACACATCATCTCTGCGGCGCATCTCCAACAGAAGCGTCACATCACCTGTTGCTGCTCGATGCATTGCCCTTGGAAACAATGCATTACCTCTGCTGCACAAACTTTCCCGATGCAAGGACTTTTGCATTTCCCATTGCAGCCTGTAGAGACTACGCATCTCCATGCAAAGACATCACCTCGACCAATACAGCCCATCGAAATTTAGCTCCTTGACAAATCTCCATGCGAAGGACATTGAATCACATTTCGCAGCTCCCCTGAATAACTGCTGCTTGACACATCTCCTCACACGGACATCACATCGCCTCTGCTGCACGATGCATCCTTTACGCAGGACTCTGCATCTCTTAACAACAAGGATTTAAGGTACTCTTGTTCAGAGAGACCAACTGGGTGCCTGTAGCCTTCACACGCTCCATTGCGGTTGGCCTGAATTTGTGACTTTATCCCGGTCTGGCGCAATAAGATAACCATATTTGATGGTTTGTGCTTTTTGGCATTGTTTTCACATAAATGGTTAAAATTGCATATCTATGGTTCTATTTATAAGATGTTTGTTGTTTTGGCCTTGATTTATTTAATAAAATATGTTTTTAAATTGGAGTGGGACTTCTCTTGAGTTGTGTTTTCACTTCATTACTGTGCGAAGTGCTACATAAATACTTTACACATTGCCTCTAAGTTAAACCTGACTGCTCTTTGCCAAGCTACCAGAGGGTTTAGCACAGGTTAACTTCGGGTTTGCTTGTGACTTCACTCTGACAAGGATTGTGGTTTCTCCTTGACTAGTTTTTCACCCCCTTTAACCAATAACCCAATTTCTTACAGTGATCCAACACATTGTGATGCTTGTCTATGAAGAAGAAAGTAGCAGATGTGTGTGGCAATGTGGGACTATATAACAGTGTGTAGACCAGTGCATACCTAGGGGTGCGCAAAAACATATTCAGCATGTCCGCGTCTTCATAGGAAATTAAATAATATTAACAGCTTAGTAAAGTTTATATAAATAAAGAACGAAAATGATTTTTTTTTCAATTTTAAGGCGCTGCGTAAGTGTGAAGAAATTTAAATCTGGTGGCTAAAAATTAAGTTAGTATCCTCAGATAGATTTGTGGGAGCAGTGCAAGTGCATCAAACAGACTATATTAAAGGGTAGTAAGAGGCCTCAATAGAATTTAGGAAAACTCCAACTTTCACATTAAAATAAAAAGTTAGATTTAGAATTTTGTTTTCATTTGTTTATGAATTATATAAAATATTTCATTTCATTTTTGTATTTGTTTGATCTATGCTTGTTTCTCTATTTCTTTGTATTGTTTTGTGGTTTACGTCATCGAAAATGCTGAACCCAGTGTCCCCGCTGGTGTAGACAGCGGCAAATGTGAGGACACAAACGTTTGCTGTGTGAGTGGGATAAAGTGGAAACATTTGCTAAAGCATGCATTCATGTGCTAAGCGCCATACGTCTGCTTTGTTCGTGCGCTTCTCAATATTACACGAATGAAACGTAAAAGAATGCTTTCAATTCGTATTCCTGAGTGCCTCATTTCTTTCCCACTGGCATGAGCTTCCATCTAGTGGCGGTAAACCGCCACTACAGCAAAACTAAAAAGGCGATATTTTTCTTTAATGGTTGCATCCGACAAAGCAAGCAACACTGTTCACTCAATTTTTTTTCCTGAAGGTGGAGTTTTTGGAAAGTTTAAATCAGGCTCAATAATTGTTAGGTTATGATATTGTGTAATGGCTGTTTCGTACCAGGAGAATCTTGAGTTTGTTGATATCCAGCAAACAAAGAGCCGCATTGAGAAAGAGGGCCAGAGTATTTCAGATTATGTCACATTGGCCCCGATTTATGGTGGCCAGCGCCATTCCAAAGCCAAATCAGCATTATTTTTTTACGCTAATGTGGCCTTGGAAGTGCTAAAACGATGCGCCATATTTACAAAGTGGTGCAATGCTTGCATTGCACCACTTTGTAACCCCTTGCGCCACATTATACCTGTGCTAGGGGTGCCAAAAAAAAACAGCACAAAGGAATCTGAGATTCCTTTGCACCATTTTTACCTGCATTTTTTAATGCCTGCTAAATGCAGGCGTTAAAAAGAGGCTCCTATTATGTTCAATGGGTCTCTGGGCCCTTTGCAGGATTAGTGTCAACAGTTTTGATGCTAGTCCTTCAAAGCGCCAGATGAGCGTAAAAAATTATGACGCAAGTCGCCCTGACTACCTCCAGGGTGCGCCGTATTTTAAATACGGCACACACATGGTAGCGTTAGGGAGGTGCAAAGGGGCCCAAGAAAAGTGGGCCAGATTTTGATAAATCTGGGCCTATGTATGTACCTTTTGTGCTTGTACTGCAGACAAAATACATTTTATGGGAATCCTTAGACATGTGCTACTTTCACGTATCTTCCAGGGGACTTTCGTCCCTGGGAGTGGATGGGAGATGTGGACCATAGGTCGTCCGTACCCCATCATCAAAACATTTGCTTCTACCTGTATGCTCTTTTATAGCCAGAATCGAGGGGAGAGATTAACTGTCTACTGCCACAGTTGAAAAAATTAATGAAAAGTGTATAACAGGACCGATTTACAAGGCCCTATCGCCACCAGAGTGTCACGTTTTTCAATGCTCCAGTGGCGCTGACCACTTCTCCACATTTGAAAAACGATATAGCACCATTTTTTGTGGCTTTACGCCTCCTTGTAAATATGGGCCCCTCTGACGCAGTTTTCTGTGTCAGAGGGGCATGCAGTGGGTGTTGCACTGGGCATTTCATCAACACCCGTTGCTTTTGACACTGCCCCAGAAATTGTAAATCTATGGCAGCACCAAAAACTAACGCCACTCCAGGAATGGCATTAGTATGGCAAAACAAAGAGGAATACTTTTATTCCTCCTCGATTTTTCCTTTTTTCCATTTGTGCTGCGTTCTGCAGCACACAGGGAAGAAGCAAAATGCCATGGATGGGGCACCTTCCTGCACATAAAAAATATTTTTTAAATTACACTTTGGTACTTCTATGTGTGCTGCATTCTGCAAAACACATAGAAGTGCCAAATCGCCATTGTAGATTGTTTATGTGCAGGAAAGGATACTTTCCTACACATAAACAATCATTCCCCTCAATGCAGACACTCTTGCACTATGGTGCACGGATGACTACGTTCGCGGAGGCAGCTTAATTTAGTGCCGGTGCAGGGGGAAACGCAGGGCTGCGCCGTATTTTTGTAAATGTGGTGCAGCCCTGCATTTCAAAACTCGTGCACTGCTGATTTTGGCGCAGAACCAGGCTTCTCCAGTTTCTTGTAAATCTGGTCTAATGTGCCTGGCTACTTCACGGAACGGGAGACAAACCTGCAGTGGAACGAACACAAGTTGCCCTTGAAAAGTAAAGGGATAGGTTTTAAGTGCCATCATGAATTCGGATTACTGAGCAATTACTCACAATGAGTGGAAGCAAATTCCACTCTTTATTGCAAAACATACGCCAGGCAAGGAGAGATGGGGCGAAAGCATTGGCGAACTAAGGGTACCTTAAGTGCTAATGGCTTGAAGGAAAATGGTTCTTCTTACCTAATTTGTGTAGTAAGAGGTGTAGAGGGGCCCCTCACACCTCTAGACCGTAGTGCCACTGCACTTTCTGCACTATTGACTATTGTCCTCTGGCAACAGTATTTAATGACAGCTAGGTAGTTTACACAATAGTCCATCGGCTGTTCTGCATTCAAAAAGTTCCAGAACTGCACTGAGATCCAAAGAAACCGAAAGGGTATTTTTGGCTGGCCGAGGCCACACACACCAGCTGAACAGAGGACTTTCCCGCTGCTGGCTTTTGCAGATCGTCATGTTCATGTCGAGGGACCAAGTGCTAACCTATATGACCTAACACAAAGTAGTTGGGATGGCGGTGAGTGCTGCAGGTTGATAGAGTCGTTCAAGGGTGGGGGGATCATGGGTATCACTTGTCATAACGGAGGCCTCTTTCTTATTCACATACAGTCAGCATTCGTGGTGACATTAAGGGTATCACCAGCATAATGGGAGTCCATCATTGACATATAATGTGAAATCTGGGTGACATTCTTGGTATTTCTGCCATAATGAAGTGTGATTATTGGCGTATGTGGTGCATTTTTATAATACACTGTCTTTCTCTGGCATGATACAAGCCAAGACCTGAAATGTAGTGGACATTCTTATTGACCTCTTGCTATTCTTGACATAATAGAAGACCGTCCTTGACATAGGGTGAGCATTTATAATGGCATTCTGGGTACATTTGACTATTAGGGGGTCAATTCTTGATAGGTCAGGCATACATTCTGGCTATCCTTGATGTAATAGAGGTGCATTCATGACATATGCTGGAATTTCCTGCCGAAAATCCAGCTATTAACTCATGAAAGAAGACAAACCATGACATACAAACGGCATTTTTTTACAACAATGTGGCTTAAACTAGCATAATAAAGGGTCACCAGTGGCAATGGGCATTCCTACTGACAGTCTAGCTATCCCTAATATATGAGACGTCCATTTTTGACATATGGTATGGATTATTGATGATATTATGGCTAAGAAATACACAGCGGGCATTCTTGGTAACATTCTGTCTTTCCCTGCAATAATAGAAGTCATGGGCATTGTTGGTAATATTATGGATATCCCTGGCTAGAAGGGACCTTCCTTTGCCATATTGTGGGCATTGATGACAAAATGTCAGCAATCGATAGGAAGTAACGGGCATTTATTTACACATAGTGGGCATTTGTAATGACATTCTGGCTGTCTCTGGATTAATGATGGCCCATTCTTGGGTATGTGGTGGGAATTTTTTTGCAACATTGTGACTATCCCTGGCATAATAGTGGCCTATTTTTAATAAAGTGTGGTCGTTCTTGATCATATGCTAGCTTTCCCTAACATAATAGTGGCCATTCCTCGACATACTATGGGTGACATAATTTAGGTTATCATTTGCTTACTGTTGGCACTGGTATTGTGCGCCCACTCTTTATCTTTTTTATTTTAAGATGACATAATTCTGGCTATCTTTCACACAACGAATGTGAAAATCCCTGTCATTTGATGTGCGTCCCTGCTATTTTGTGACGATAAGTGCACATTAATGGAAGATTATGTCATCTTTGCAAGTGATTTGTGAAAATAAACAGCAACTATTTGGTGACCAAACAAGTGCTTAACTCAAGATAAAAATCTGATATTTAATGAAAATGGCAAGTTTCTCTTGTGGGAATTGGTCTTATTTACCCCAAATATAAAAGTGTATCTCATGGTGAATTGTAAGAAAGTAAAACGCTGATCTCTGGGATCGGATCAAATACATGCCAGAAATATACTTAAAGCAGGCATTGGAAAGGTAAATCATGCTGAATTTAGAAGGCATGTTACTGATGTTCCTTCTCTGGTGGCAGAAGGCTATTAGTGCTCTAGGTTTAATGTCATAACTTGTATGGAGACATTTTATCATCTGTATTGATAAAGCAGTCTATGTTATATCTTCTGGTCTCTGGGGCCTGGGCATGTGCGATTGTTTACTGTATATTCCTGTAAGCTCTATGTAGTTTAGGAGTATAAGTGCTGCATGAGCCTGTAGATCTTCTATTAAGAGCCTATGCTTGTGAGACTTGTATAACCTTTGATTTTTTTTCACCCTGCTGTTTCTGGTTATTACATGACTGATTATCTACAAGGGGGAGGCAGGAAAAATGACGTTAAGGAAATCGAACGTTCGCATTTTGAAATAAAGATTGGTCATGTAAAAATGCATATGGCATTTTTTTTAACTGCATGTGCATCATGAATCTGTTTAAACACTTTTTGGGGCATTGCGCTGCCAAAGTCACTGTTTTGCTGCATTTTTTCAGGCGTTATGTGGCTGGTGAAGCTCGACATTATTTAGCAGGGCAAGGACTATTGGAATGTTTCATCACTGTCCCTTTAGAACCTTTCTATTTTTAATCAATTTACGTGAAAACATTCCAGTAAAACTGAACATTGAGAAACTTTTTTTTTTAAATGCTCACAGGGGAGATAGCTTGCCATACCTTTCTAAAAGACTTAGGGCCTGATTTAGATCTTGACGGTGTTACCGCCAAGCAGCTTCAGCAGCAGACCTGAGAAGACCGGTTTTCAACCCGCTGTACTTAGATGTTACAGCTATGCAAGCGGAGGACTGCTGATCCAATGGACTTCGTACAATGGCAGGGGCTATGGAATAGAGGTAAGTGACCCGCACTCTACCTTAGCTATTAGTGTCCTCTGCACTACACAACACACCACGTACACACCATCATCCATTTCAATTCCAACACAACTCGTACATGCCAAAAACACACATTGACATACCTCCATGACACAACATACACACACTGTTGACACTGTAACCACACATGACACAACCACAACAACCAACTCGACTACGCAGTCATCTACACAAACATATTCACACACAAGCACAACTACACACATCACAACAACGTCCGGCACACAACAACAAGACTCACCTGAATGTGTCACACAGCAACACAATATACACAACAACATCGGTCTCACATGCAAGTGGCACACATACAGACACAACCACATCACCCACTCCAGCTCCCTCCACCGTAAACCGCCAATCCACACACACATATATACATGTACTGACTCACATATATAACAGGTAGCACAAACCTTCCTGTACAAGTCCCCTTGCAATGCGAACACATGCACACCTTTGTCTAGTGTGAGTGTACCCTGATTGTAGTGCCAGCATTCATTTTGCAATGAATTGTGACACCCAAATGACAGTTGTGTATTTGTGCAATATGCGTAATGTGCTAGTGTGTCCCTAGCCATGTGTGACACAATTGTCTCCCCAACATATGCATGCCACAGTGATTCCCAAAGAATTACTGTGACATGTAAATGCCTGCAGTGGTCCCGACCTTCCATGCAGTGTCCACCCAAAGTACCCTGGTAATACAGCATCCCTACCTTCATGTTCGGCAATGGGGGTGGAGTCATGTTTTCTCCGTGGGTCAGTGGCAGCAGTGACAGCAGGTGTTGTCCAGGTGTTTCCAGTCGAAGACGTGGTGAAATGGGGAAAAAAGATGAGTTTTCACCCTTTCTAGTCTGCCAACTTAGATGTGGAGATCCGACCGCCAGCTTTTTCTTGGCAGTAAGGCACATCCAAATCTGCACAGCGGGATGGGTGGCTGGGGTCCCGCCGACATCCACTTTTCCTTCTCCTGCCATTTACATGGGCAGTGTTTCTTGCGGAGATGGCAGTTCGAATGCAGGCTTTCGTCTATGGGACCACCAACATCTAAATACGGCAGGCGGACCGTCACACAGTGGATGGGGTTTCAGTTGAAAAGTCAACAGCAGGACCCTTGCCGCCAGCATGTAAATCAGGCAATTAGATTTGCAAGCTTTGTTCACACAATCAGTGTAGTTTATGCCAGTTAATTAGACCTCACCACTTTAAAAGTTCACAATTGTGTTTTATGCTAGTGCTCCATCTTAAACAAAACACCTGGTCATTGTAAGAAAGTGCCTTTTTTTTAAATGGTTAGCCCCCCACTTTCTGCATGGTATGTGATGTGGCTTCAAAGTTGTAAGTGCCCCGGGCCACTGCTAAACGTTCCCAGGGCCAGATCTCTTTCCCAAAACTGTTGTGATGCATTGGCATACTTGGCAACACCTTTAGGTGCCACTATAAGTCCCTACTAAATGGTGCTTAGGTATCCAGGGCTTAGGGTACTAAGGGTAGGCCCCTGAGGGCAGCAGCCCCTCTTGTGCAACCTCAGGGACCCTGTATCCAAGTGCACTCAGCCCTGCCATTGCAGGCTGAGTGTCCTGGTTCAATCCTAAAATGCAAACATGACATGGCACACACCATGTGTGCCATGTCCACTACACACTGCATCCAATGTAGGTAAGCCAATCCCCTGGCAGGCCTTAGAGCCTAAGGCAGGGTGGACTATAATGCATTGGTGGGCATAGGAGGATGAGCAATATGCCCCTACTGTGTCCTTGCCAAACCTGGAACATAGCAAGTGTACAGAGCAGCCATTTTAAATGTTTGTGCTGGACACTGGTCAGTACAAGTTTCACAGCTACAGGAAGGCCACTCTGAACCCTGGGGTGTTTGGTATCAAACAACTCAGAACAACAAATCCAAACTGGTACCAGTATTGAATTTATTGCAAACTGTACCCAGGGGCCACCTTAGAGGTGATCCCTGCAAAGCAAACTAAAGCTGGCATGGTTGCCCGCTAGTCCAAACCAGCCTGCCACCACTAGTCAAGATTCTGGATCCCTGGGGTCAGGGCCTTTGCTCTCTGGGACCAGAAAACAAAGCACTCCCTGGGCAGAGGTGTTTCCCCTCTTCCCCCAGGAATATGCACTGCCCTGCCTGCGAGCTTCAAAGGGCTTGCCGCCATTGAAACCCGACTCTCAGCTCTACTGCTAGCTGCAGATGACTGCCACCATTGCAAACCCCTGCTTTTGGCAGGAGCAACAGCGGGAAAATGCACAAAGACTAGGAGGAGTGGCCACCTCTGCCTGCACCACCTCTCAGGTGTACCAGGCGAAGTGACCTCTCCATTTCATTTTCCTCCATCTTACATGGTAGGAAAATAGCCAATCAGGGTTAGGGATTTGACCTCTCCCCTCAAGAAGTGGTAAGATAGTGGATGAAGTCACCCTAAGGTAGATGGCCCATTGGCCATTACCGGGTACTCCCCTAAACGCTCACTAAATGTAGTATTTAGTGGACATCCCTAAACCTGCAAATCAGATTAGATGGACACAAGAAGCCAGCGACAAAGAAGAGCCAATGCTCGAGAACAGAAGTCCTGCTGTAAAAAGAAAAAGGCGGCAAACCCTACCTGCTGCACCCAGGACTTGACAATCGCTTCTGAAGGGTCGACTGGACATTGAACAGACTCTAAGGAACCGTAGAGGACATCCAACCTTCTAAAATTGCCAAGAACCTCCCTCTAGAGTGAAGGCATTACTCTCTGCAACCAGCAAGCAAGATCGATGGAAGACCAGTTCACTGACCGGCCACTGACCAGGGAACCAGACACCGCAGTCGGACCAAATGTCCAACCGCGGACGCGGAGGACAAACCCTGCAAGTGTCCCAAGTTTGGTGGCACTGCGACCTCCAGTGGCTGAACAGTGCAATAGCCAGAGTACTGGACCCCCAACATCGGACACCCAGAAAAAAGTCCGCTCCGGACTCTCCAAGGACCAGAAGCAAGCACCAGTCTAGGGACTTCAGGACACCGAAGACCCACCCCCCTGAGATGCCCTGCTGACTTGCAATCCACCCTCCATGTGACCTGCCCCCTGGTTCCAAAGGCTCCTTTGCGCACAGCTCTTGGCTGACCTATCTGTTCTGCACCTGGCCTCTCTGGCTCTTGCATTGGAGAACCAGCTGTGCTCTAGGGGTCCCCAATCCCCTGCCACCTCTACACTCTACACTCCAAGGGGACATACCTGACTCACCTTTAAGTCCACCTGTGCAGTGCACTGCCAATCGGTCGCCCTTGCCTGTCCTGCACCAGGTCCAAGTCTTTAAGCCTCTGTGTCTGCTCAAAACAGGAACCACTGAACTTCTCCAGCTGGCCCAAAGGACATCTTGATGACCTCGACCTAAAACCAGAAGTGGCATTTGTGAAAACATTGCCTGATTTTATATGCATTTTCAGAGTTTTCTCCCATTGATTTCTATGGTGCATAATTATGCACAAAAAGTCTATTTTTGCTAAACTTTGAAAAATCATAACTTAAAAAGTACTTGATCTTGGTCTTAAAAGTGTTATAAAAATAAGATGTATTTTTGTAAACTGGTCTTGACTTATTCTTTTTTGTGTGTGTCCACATTCATTGATACTGTGAGTACAACAAATGCTTAGCACTTCTTCAAGATTGGCCTAACTGCTCAACCAAGCTACCACAAAAATTAGAGCATTAGATGGTCTAGTTTTTACCTCTGTGAACCAATGTGATGTTGCTCAGACTCTCTGCACAGTGCACATCATTTTTGTACATTATATAGAGAGCCAACCTCCTACAGTCATTACAACGAGAACAAATTTTGATACAACCACTGTGGGAAGGGAGGCTGAATGGGGTCAGAGCTCACTAATTTGGAGCAAGGTGGAAAAAAGAGATCTAATATCTATTGTGGATTAGATCAAATGGCAGGCGTGGGAAAGGGTGGGGGTGTGTCACTGGAAGTAATAATCACAATCCTAGTCAGGGTGAACTCTTAAGATCACTTAATTAAACTGAGCTCAACCCTCTGGTAGCTATGAGACTGAGTCAGACGGGCTTAACATAGAGGAAGTTTATAAAGTATTTATGCAGTACTCAAACAATAATAAGGTCAAACCACAACAGAAGAAAAATCCCAAACTAATGTAGGAGACTGGAGAATATTTTAATGAATAGAATGATACCAGAATGACAAAAGTCCAATTAGTAGAACCAGATTTTGAATTCGTAAGTTTGAATGTAAAAACAGCGCCAAAAAGCACTAAGCATCAAGTGCTGGCAACTCGTCATGCTGGACTAGGACAAGGGTATAATTTAACACCAAATGTAAAGAGCACAGATAGGATGCCAGGACCCGGTCCCTCCCTGTCCCAAAGTTATCTTCTCTCTTTGAAACTAATATGGCGGTAGATAGCCCTTAGTGGTGCCAGGAAGTTGGCTGGATGCGAAGAAGGGCTCAATGACGACAGAGAGCTACTGCGTGAGGTCTTGGAGACGATCGGATTCTACTCTGCATCAGAACCATCAAAGCCATCAATGAAGGGTGTTGACATGCTCAGGTGCTCCTCAGCGTCGTGTTCAGTGAGGCCATACGGTGAAAACATCGCTGAAAGTTCTCTACATCGGTGCTCAGCATTGAGTCCGGTTAAGTTTTCAGTTAGGCACAGAGGAGTACACTCTGACCTCAGTCAATGGTCCAGAACCTTAGGGACAGTCATTTGGGGTCAGGACTCACCCCTACAAAGACCAGCAGAAGACATCAAGTTGGTCCAGTTAGGACTGGTCAACTGGAAAGAAGGAAAGGCCTCTGGAAGCTTGTTGTAGCCATGTAGCTCAAATAGGAGGTCAGCCAACTGACCGTTGGTGTCTATTCTAGGGTCCTGGGTATAAGGCAAGCAGGAGCATCCTTCCTTCAGATTCTTCAGACGGCATGGCAGTCCTTCTTCTGATTCTTCTCATGCCCCGGAGTGTTCTGAGTAGGTTTACTGGGGATACCATATTTATACCCAGTGCAAGTCTGTGGGTGGAAGAAACTCCTTGCCACTCCTTAACTAATGGAGTAAAATTTTCCAGGGAAGACTCTATCTACTTTAGGTGCAGTTACTATGGCCCTCATTATGACATTGGCGGTAAAAGCCGCTTACTGCCGTCCAGAAGACCGCCAACACACCGCTGCGACCGCGGAATTCCGCCACAGCTATTATGACCCACAGTTCGGAATCTGCCAAAATTCGGACACCCACACAAGTCCGCCACACCAAAGGTCAGTGATAAACTGGCGATAACAAAAACTCCACCGTCACGCCAACAGAAATACGCCCACACTATCACGACACACGAATCCACTGCGGTCTTTCAACTGCGGTATTCCATTGGCGGTACACACCGCTGCGCTCAAAATACACACACTTTTACAAAACACAGCCACATTGGACAATTCAAAATACACACACCTGATACACATACACACACCACTCCCACACACTCAATACACTATAAAACACACACCCACATCACCCACAAACCTTTATGACCACAAATCACGAACGAAAGCCAGAGAGAGACACCACCATCACCAACACTAGCATCCACAGGCACACAACACCATCACCCACATAACTTCCACGCACCTCACACAACACCCCACTACATATTGGCACACATATCACCCCACACATCACCCCACACATCACCTACACCACCCCATGGCACGGCAAAGACACCCCAGGTTCTCGGAGGAGGAGCTCAGGGTCATGGTGGAGGAAATCGTCCGGGTAGAACCACAGCTATTCGGATCACAGGTGCAGCACACCTCCATTGCAAGGAAGATGGAGCTATGGCGAAGAATAGTGGACAGGGTCAACACAGTGGGACAGCACCCAAGAGATCGGGAGGACATCAGGAAGAGGTGGAACGACCTACAAGGGAAGGTGCGTTCCGTGGTCACAAGACACCACCTGGCGGTTCAGCGGACTGGCAGCAGACCCCCACCTCCTCCCCCACAACTAACAACATGGGAGGAGCAGGTCTTGGTGATTCTGCATCTTGAGGGCCTCGCAGGAGTAGGTGGAGGAATGGACTCTGGTAAGTCAAATCTTAACTATTACATCCCCCACCCTACCTGCATGCTATCAAATACCCCACCCTCACCCCATCACTCCAACACCTCACTAATGTCCCAACATCACAAACCACCCATCCCAACACCAAGCCCTGCATGCAACACCAAAGAATGGACACCCATCACTAAAGCATGCCCACTGCACATACCCATACACCCCCCTAAACCATCATCACACAAGGTCCCACACAGGAATGCTAGCACTGGGGTACATGGTCACCCACCCATTGCATACCTTGACACACACATTTGCAATAATCATGCCTTTATACCCCTGCAGGACCTCTACCCAATGTCACCAGACAGGAGGGTCCACACATGTCCACACCACCAACAGAAGAGGCACACAGTGATGACAGCACCTCTGTCGAACTGGATCTAGATGACCAGCCCGGCCCATCGGGGACCTCGGGACAGTCGGTTCCCCACACCCAGTCACAGGCCACTACAGACCTTGCCCCCTCTGGAAACACCAGCACAGCACCCACCCAGTGGGCCCATGCCTCCGTCCCCAGGACACGTCAATCAGCGGTGTGTCCACCATTACAGGGAACCCAGGCTAACCCACCACCCCAACAACAACAGGGGCCTGGGCGCAGTGGTAGTGGGCACACGGTCCCGGGGACGGAGGCCCGGGAACACAGGGGAACTGGGAGGGCTGCTGTGCGACAGGGGGCGGACAGGCCCAGGGAACCCACTCTCCACGAGGCCCTCTCCTCCATCATGGGAACCTACCACCAATCCCAGGAGACGATGGCAACGGTACGGGCCAAGTTTCAGGAGACCCAGCGCCTGCAGGAGGAACAGTATGTGGGCTCCAGGGAGGAACTCAGAACCATCAATTCCACCCTGGGCACCATTGTAGGGGTGCTGACGGAAGTACTCAATACCAGGAGGGACACTGTGGCACTACAAGGGGCCCCTGACACTAGCCTGGACGATGAACTGCCCTCCACCTCCCCCGGCGCTAGTGGACAGGAGGCACTGCCACAGGACCACCACACCAGCACCCCACCCCCTGCAGAGGGAGAACCACCTCGCAAACAGTTCCTGAGATCCAGGAACAAGACAGAGAACGATGCCAAGACCCGCGCCAAGAAATGAGACCACCCTGATTGTCACCCTACTGTCCCACTTTGTCACCCTGTCCATCCTTAAACTGCCCCAGCTCCACTTCCTATGCCCATTTGGGCAATGCACCTGTGAGACTAATAGACTGGACTCTACCATGGACATTCCTCCCCCATCACCCCTCACAATTTTGCTACCCACTCAAATTTTGAGCACTAAAATAAACACCCTTAAAGCACAAAACAATCTGGAGTCTGTCTGTGATTTCGGAATACTGTATTAGCAATAACTGTGGCAAAAAGCTCTTTCATCTGTAATGTCAACATACCTATGTCACACAGCTCTAGTCCATGAGGAATCAAAGCAGATGTCACACTGTGGGACCCAGATCTGTGAAATCGTAAGGGAAAGTGACAACTCACTGACCATACACTGGGTGAAAACGACAGACAGTAGAGAGGTAGTAGTGTATAAGTACATGTAGTAGGCAGGTTTGTATTCTTACCTGAGTCCATGTTGTCCATGTCTTCTTCCTCTGCTTCCGCGTCTTCACTGTCCACAGGCTCCACAGTTGCAACAACACCGCCATCTGGACCATCCTCCTGCAGAAAGGGCACCTGTCATCACAAAGCCAAGCATACAGCAGGCCACGATGATCTGGCAAACTTTCTTTGGTGAGTAGAATAGGGATCCACCTGTCATATGGAGGCACCTGAACCTCGCCTTCAGGAGGCCGAAGGTGCGTTCGATCACCCTCCTATTTCGCCCATGTGCCTCATTGTAGCGTTCCTCTGCCCTTGTCCTGGGATTCCTCACTGGGGTCAGTAGCCATGACAGGTTGGGGTAACCAGAGTCACCTGCAAATGACGAGGGACAACTGTTAGACACACACTAACTTGGAGGGATATCCCCAGACCCAGACAACCATTTCCGCGGACTATCTTCCAGGTGCTCACCTAATAGCCACACACGGTGCCTCTGGAGTTGACCCATCACATAAGGGATGCTGCTATTCCGCAGGATGTAAGCGTCATGCACTGAGCCAGGGAACATGGCATTCACATGGGAGATGTAATGGTCTGCCAAACATACCATCTGTACATTCATCGAATGATAACTCTTCCGGTTTCTGTATACCTGTTCAATCCTGTGGTGGGGGGAACCAAAGCCAATTGTGTCCCATCAATGGCACCTATGATGTTGGTGATATGACCCAGGGCATAGAAATCACCTTTCACTGTAGGCAAATCCTACACCTGAGGGAAAACGATATAGCTCCGCATGTGTTTCAGCAGGGCAGACAACACTCTGGACAACACGTTAGAAAACATAGGCTGGGACATCCCTTATGCTATGACCACTGTTGTTTGAAATGACCCACTTGCAGGGAAATGGAGCACTGACAGCACCTGCACTTGAGGGGGGATTCCTGTGGGATGGCGTATAGCTGACATCAGGTCTGGCTCCAGCTGGGTACACAGTCCTGGATTGTGGCACGGTCAAGCCTGTATGTGATTATCACATGTCTTTCCTCCATTGTCGACAGGTCCACCAATGGTCGGTACACTGGAGGATGCCGCCATCTCCTCACATGTCCCATCGGACGGTGCCTATGAAGGACAACAACGAGCAAAGAGTCAAACAACTCAGAGGTACGTACCCACAACTTACACAGAACACCATTCATACTCAAAAAGTGGCCTGTATGTGTGTTGAGTCTAGGCCTACGTATGTGTGACACAGTTGGAAATGAAGCCATGTGGGCCACTGAAATGGCTTCCTGACCTCTAAAGTGAGACAATGGGATGTGAGGTAACTGCGCTGGCGTTGTACACCGCCGTGGTAGGCGGTCAAAGACCGTGGCGCAATGCTGCATTGGTTAACATTGGACCCTATGGGTCCCAGGAGCCAATGACGATGTACGCCGGCGGTGATGGTACGCACCACCGCGGACGTGACCACCATTTTCTATCTGTTCAATCACTCGATACCTGATCTTCAACAGGAGAGAACCTACACTGCAAGTGCTGCTGTGACCTCGGTCTGGAAGAGACAATGGCTCGAATGTCTGGGGAAAGTGTCCCTGCCTTCACATCGGAGGAGTTGGAGAAACTCGTGGATGGGGTCTTCCCCCAGTACACGCTACTCTACGGTCCTCCAGATAAACAGGTAAGTACACTAGAAGCATGATGTATGGGCTATGCCTGTGTGGAGAGGGGTGGATGTAAGAAGGAAGGGGGAGAGTGCGGCGTGCATGAAACAACGGTGAGTGCATGTGCCACATGGCAAGGGTAGGGATGGGGGCCAATCACTTTGACAGTGCAGTTGGTATTAACTTTCTCTTCCCCCTGTACAAATTATGTAGGTCAGCGCCCACCAGAAAAAACATATTTGGCGTGCCATCGCCAAGGACGTCTGGACCCTGGGGGTCTACCACAGACGGAGCACCCACTGCTGGAAAAGATGGGAGGACATTCGCTGCTGGAGCAAGAAAACGGCAGAGGCTCAGCTGGGGATGGCCTCCCAACGTGGGAGGGGTGCCCGTCGCACCATGACCCCCCTGATGTTCAGGATCCTGGCGGTGGCGTACCTGGAGTTGGATGGGCGCTTGAGGGCATCACAGCAGCCACAAGGGGGTGAGTACACTCGCATTCTGATGACTTTGCGCGCCGTGGAGGGGTCTGGGTGGGGGAGGTGGGCTGTGGGGTTCCCTAGGCCAGGGCAAGTTCTGTAGGCAAGGTCCCTCTGTAAGGCAGGCCCTGTGGCACCCCACCCAACCTCTGTAGAGTGCCAAGTACACCTAGCCATGCCCCTGTGTCATCTATGTGTGCAGATGTCGTCCATTGCCTTGTAGACCATTTCCCAGGAATTGAACAGTGGAGCCCAAGAGCACAGCGTAGTGCAGGGGGCTTCTGTGTCTGTCATGTCCGCCAACGGTAGCGGTAATGTATGCACTCAACATGTCTTTCTTCTGTCGTCCCCCCCTTTTTGTGGTCTCCCTGTTCTTGTGTGCATTAGCATCACCAGGCGGAGGAGCAGTGGCACCGGAGCAGGAGGGAGCTGCATCCCACATGGCCATGGAGGACCACACTACGGACTCGGAGTTCACCAGTGGGGCGGAGGGCGAGGGTAGCTCCACGGCCGGGACAGGAGCTGAGACCAGTGACACGGACTTGTCCTCTGATGGGAGCTCCCTTATAGTGGCAGCAACATCTGTGCCCCCCCATCTACAGGTACATCCGCCACCCCTCCTTCCAGCACCGCCCTCCCAGCAGCCCTTCAGCCTTCACCCCGTGCCCGCTCACCCA
This sequence comes from Pleurodeles waltl, assembly GCF_031143425.1. Classification (NCBI taxonomy): domain Eukaryota; kingdom Metazoa; phylum Chordata; class Amphibia; order Caudata; family Salamandridae; genus Pleurodeles; species Pleurodeles waltl. The sequence continues at coordinate 380,204,820 of NC_090444.1, read as the reverse complement.
GGAGGGTGAGCATCACCTTTGCCCCAGGCACCTCAGGCCCTGCCCCAGTCACCCCTGCTGCCCTCAGTGAGGAGGCCATTGACCTCCTCAGGTCCCTCACTGTTGGGCAGTCTACCATTTTGAATGCCATCCAGGGTGTAGAAAGGCAGTTGCAACAAACAAATGCATTCCTGGAGGGCATTCATTCTGGTCAGGCGGCCCTTCAGCAATCTTTTCAGACTCTAGCCTCAGCACTGATGGCAGCCATTGTCCCTGTGTCTAGCCTCCACCCTCCAACTTCCTCCACCCCGACCCAATCCCCTGTACCTCAGCCTATCCCAAGCACACCTACAGACCAGCATGCACACACCTCAACACACAAGGGAAGCTCAGGCAAACATAAGCACCACACATCCCACAGGCACTCACGCAAGCATCACACACATGCAGACACACCAACATCCACTTCCTCCACTGTGTCCCCCTCCTCCTCGTCTCCCTCCTCCCTTCCTGTCTTGTCTACACTCACACCTGCATGCACTACCTCTACAGCCACTACGTCCCTCTCCAGCACACCCACCACCACACCCTGCTCACGTGCAGTCACGATCCCCACTACCATTCACACGTACCCTGTGGCCTCTCCCAGTGTGTCGTCTGTGACGCCCCCTCCAAAGATACACAAACACAGGCTCATACCCTCCCAACAGCCATCCACCTCACGACAGCCTCCAGCGCATGCACCTTCACCCAAAGTCAGCAAATGAACACCTCCTACAACCACAACTTCTTCCTCCACTCCCAAACCCCCTCCAGCTACCCGTCCCAGTGTGTCAAAAAAACTTTTCCTGTCCAACCTTGACCTCTTTCCCACACCTCCCCACCCCGTCTGTCTCATAGGTCCCGAACTAGCACCTCAGCCACAACATCTCCGGGACCAGTGGTGCCTGTAGTCACCGGAATCTGGAGTGCACCGGCCACCAGGGCAGCCAGTGTGGCACAGAGCCACAGCACAGACAGTCCCACACCTGTGAAGCATCAGAAGTTGGCCAGTGCCCGGCGGGAGAAGGGGAAGACTCCAGCCACCAAAGCCGCTCACAGGGGTCCCGGTGGGAGTGTGGAGTCAGCTGTGACACCTTCCAAGGTGGGGAAGGGCCACAAGAAACCCGGCAAGTCTGGGAAGAGCAGCATGGTGGAGAAGACCGCCATCATCCCCACTGCCCAGGAGGCCACCGCCAGCACAAGCCCAGCTGCCCAGGAGGCCACCACCAGCACAAGCCCAGCTGCCCAGGAGGCCACCGCCAGCACAAGCCCAGCTGCCCAGGAGGCCACCGCCAGCACAAGCCCAGCTGCCCAGGAGGCCACTGCCAGCACAAGCCCCGCTGGGCCATGAAGGACCGCCTGCACAAGCCCCGCTGGGCCATGAAGGACCGCCAGCACAAGCCCTGCTGGGCCATGAAGGACTGCCAGCAAAAACCCCGCTGGGCCATGAAGGACGCCAGCACAAGCCCCGCTGAGCCATGAAGGACCGCCAGCAAAAGCCCCGCTGGGCCATGGAGGAGCGCCAGCACAAGCCCCGCTGGGCCATGAAGGACCGCCAGCACAAGCCTCGTTGGGCCATGAAGGACCGCCAGCAAAAGCCCTGCTGGGCCATGAAGGACCACCAGCAAAAGCCCCACTGGACCATGAAGGACCGCCAGCAAAAGCCCCGCTGGGCCATGAAGGACCGTCAGCACAAGCCCCGATGGGCCATGAAGGACCGCCAGCAGCTGAGTCCCTGCAATGGAGACCGCCGTCCCAAGCACCACTGACCAGGGCACCGCCGTCTCAAGCACCGCTGAACAGGGCACCGCCGCCTCAAGCACGCTGAACAGGGCACCGCCGTCTCAAGCACCGCTGAATTGGGCACCGCCGCCTCAAGCACCGCTGAACAGGGCACCGCCGTCTCAAGCACCGCTGAATAGGGCACCGCCGCCTCAAGCACCGCTGAACAGGGCACCGCCGTCTCAAGCACTGCTGAACAGGGCACCGTCATCTCAAGCACCGCTGAACAGGGCACCGCCGCCTCAAGCACTGCTGAATAGGGCACTGCCGCCTCAAGCACCGCTGAACAGGGCACTGCCGTCTCAAGCACCGCTGAACAGGGCACTGCCGTCTCAGGCACCGCTGAACAGGGCACCGCCGCCTCAAGCACTGCTGGCCCATGAGGGCCAAGGGCACTGACGCTACTGAGTCTGTCAAGGGCAGAATGAAGCACTCTGGGCACCATGCCCCATCCAGAACCAGTGGAGAGATCCATCCACTACCTCTGTCCTTAGCAGGATAAAGCACTCTGGACACCATGCCCCCTTCAGAACCAGTGGAGAGATCCATCCACTACCTCTGTCCTTAGCAGGATGAAGCACTCTGGGCACAAGGCCCCCTCCAGAACCAGTGGAGAGATCCATCCACTACCTCTGTCCTTAGCAGGATGAAGCACTCTGGGCACCATGCCCCCTTCAGAACCAGTGGAGAGATCCATCCACTACCTCTGTCCTTGTCAGGATGAAGCACTCTGGGCACCATGCCCCCTCCAGAATCAGTGGAGAGATCCATCAACTACCTCTGTCCTTAGCAGGATGAAGCAGTCTGGGCACCATGCACCCTCCAGAACCAGTGGAGAGATCAATCCACTACCTCTGTCCTTAGCAGGATGAAGCACTCTGGGCACACGGCCCCCTCCAGAACCAGTGGAGACTGTTATTCACTTGAGAGACTGTGGCTTTGCACTCCCCAGGATGGAACAGTGGGCAAGCCACCCTCTGTAGAGACTTGAGAGACTGTGGCTTTGCACTCCCCAGGATGGAACAGTGGGCAAGCCGCCCACTGTAGAGCCTTGAGAGACTGTGGCTTTGCACTCCCCAGGATGGAACAGTGGGCAAGCCACCCACTGTAGAGACTTGAGAGACTGTGGCTTTGCACTCCTCAGCGTGGAACAGTGGGCAAGCCACCCACTGTTGAGACTTGAGAGACTGTGGCTTTGCACTCCCCAGGATGGAACAGTGGGCATGTGGCCCCCTTGTGGATTTGGCGTTGTGCACTCAAGCGGCTGAGGTGCCCCCCCTTTCCCTCCCCCTGTGGTGCCTGTTTAGTTGCTGTTCATGCCCCTGCAGTGTTCTCTCCGTCATGGTCAGGGATCTTGTGTGGGCCTCGCCCATACCGTGTGGGCCCAGTGTTCCACAGACTTAATTGGAGCACTACCTGGACTACTATGCTTGGTATATATTTTGTAAATGGTGTATATATATTTTTGCCTACTTGATTTTAATATATTACAATGGTTACACTCATTTTCTATTGTCTTTGCATTCTTCCGGGGGGGTTGGGGGGTGTAACTGTGATGTATTAATATGCATTAGTGTGTGTGTTGTAGTGGGTGGGGGTGTTGCGTGTTGCGTGTGTATGTCCCTGTTTTTTCCCTCCCCCCCTCCCCTGTGTCTTAGGTGCAGTACTCACCGTGGTCTTCTCCGCCGGCGTTCGTGCTCCTGGTAGAGGAGCAGGAAGACTATCGCAGGTAGAATTTGGAGTTCCGGATCCATGGTGTCCTCGTTCCTCGTGGGGTGTGTAGAGGTGAGCATTTTCACTTCGGAATTCCTGTTTCCGCCGTGTTTTTATCCACGGTGAATCCGCCCCGGAAAAGGTGGCAGATTGGCCTGTTGTGATACTGTGGCCGGTACATTGTCTCCCGCCTGTCTGTTGGCGGTGACCGCCATGCTGTTTGTACTGCCGTGGCGGTCGGAGTGTTAAAGTGGCTGTCTTCGTTGGCGGTTTCCGCCACAGTCGTAATTGCAAATTTTTTACCGCCGGCCTGTTGGGGGTCTTACCTCGCTTTAACACCGTCCGCCAGGGTTGTAATGAACACCTATGTGTTTTACTGCACAACAATCCAACAGTGCCCCTCTGAGCCCAAAACCAACATGACAGAACCTTCCGTCCCCTGTGTAGACCTCCTGCACCCACCCTAGAGGTGTGGCTAGGGAAATAAGCAAGGTTGTCTCATAGTTACCCAAAGTTGCTTCTAGGGGCAGCTCCTCTCCGACTTCACCTGGTTCCTGACTGGCTGCAAGAACAAAATAAGGAGGCAGGTGTAGGTTTTAGCTACATTTGATTATGACAGTATACGCCCCTTTGATGCTAATGAAGTCAATGGGCACAGACCACAGGCCCTTCTGTCAAAGAAATGCCTACAACCACCCACACCCAAGACCTTTTGTCCCTGCCCTGGGAGCAGTTCACACCTCACCTCAGGGGAGCCATCATCTGGCAGGTGACAGCTGGGATACTTACAGAAAGGCCTTTAGAGGATCTAGTCAGCAAGGTGGCAACTTTCTAAAAGTGCCTTCTTCCCAATAGTTAGACAAAATTCGATTTTACCATTAAATTGGATTTTAACTATAAAAAAGAGTAATTGAATTATCTTTCTAGGTGCAACCAATCTAAGTCTAGCATTAAAGGGTGTGATAATGGGACCCACTGTTCTCTGGAAGAAGCCAGCCTTGCTACATTGAAAATAGCTTTTAGGAAGTTGGCTCAGTATGCACTATTTCAAAGTAAGGAATAGTATGCACAGAATCCAAGGGTTCCCCTTAGAGGTAAGATAGTGGCAAAAAGAGATAATACTAATGCTCTATTTTGTGGTAGTGTGGTCGAGCAGTAGGCTTATCAAAGGAGTAGTGTTAAGCATTTGTTGTACATACACAAGCAATAAATGAGGAACACACACTCAAAGACAATTCCAGGCCAATAGGTTTTTGGATAGAAAAATATATTTTCTTAGTTTATTTTAAGAACCACAGGTTCAAGATTTACATGTAATACTTCAAATGAAAGGTATTGCAGGTAGGTACTTTAGGAACTTTGAATTAGCAAAATAGTATATACACTTTTCACATAAATCACATATAGGTATTTTAAAACTAGACACAGTGCAATTTTCAACAGTTCCTGGGGGGAGTAAGAGTTTGTTAGTTTTTGCAGGTAAGTAAACCACCTACGCGGTTCAAGTTTGGGTCCAAGGTAGCCCACCGTTGGGGATTCAGAGCAACCCCAAAGTTACCACACCAGCAGCTCAGCGCCGGTCAGGTGCAGAGGTCAAAGTGGTGCCCAAAACGCATAGGCTTCAATAGAGAAGGGGGTGCCCCGGTTCCAGTCTGCCAGCAGGTAAGTACCCACGTCTTCGGAGGGCAGACCAGGGGGGTTTTGTAGGGGGCCGGGGGGGACACAAGTCCACACAGAAAGTACACCCTCAGCGGCACGGGGGCGGCCGGGTGCAGTGTGCAAACAAGCGTCGGGTTTGTAATAGAAAGCAATGGGAGACCAAGGGGTCTCTTCAGCGATGCAGGCAGGCAAGGGGGGGGCTCCTCGGGGTAGCCACCACCTGGGCAAGGGAGAGGGCCACCTGGGGGTCACTCCTGCACTGGAGTTCGGATCCTTCAGGTCCTGGGGGCTGCGGGTGCAGTGTCCCTACCAGGCGTCGGGTTCTTAGAAGCAGGCAGTCGCAGTCAGGGGGAGCCTCGGGATTCCCTCTGCAGGCGTCGCTGTGGGGGTTCAGGGGGGGCAACTCTGGCTACTCACGGTCTCGCAGTCACCGGGGAGTCCTCCCTGAAGTGTTTGTTCTCCACAAGTCGAGCCGGGGCGTCGGGTGCAGAGTGCCAAGTCTCACGCTTCCGGCGGGAAACACCTGTTGTTTTAAAGTTGCTCCTTTGTTACAAAGTTGCAGTCTTTGGTGAACAGAGCCGCTGTCCTCAGGAGTTCTTGGTCCTTCTAGATGCAGGGCAGTCCTCTGAGGCTTCAGAGGTCGCTGGTCCCTGGGAAAAGCGTAGCTGGAGCAGTGTCTTTAGAAGTGGGGAGACAAGCCGGTAGAGCTGGGGCCAAAGCAGTTGGTGTCTCCGTCTTCTCTGCAGGGTTTTCAGCTTAGCAGTCCTCTTCTTCTTAGGTTGCAGGAATCTGATTTCCTGGGTTCTGGGAGCCCCTAAATACTCAATTTAGCGGTGTGTTTAGGTCTGGGGGGTTAGTAGCCAATGGCTACTAGCCCTGAGGGTGGCTACACCCTCTTTGTGCCTCCTCCCTGAGGGGAGGGGGCACATCCCTAATCCTATTGGGGGAATCCTCCATCTGCAAGATGGAGGATTTCTAAAAGTCAGAGTCACCTCAGCTCAGGACACCTTTCGGGCTGTCCTGACTGGCCAGTGACTCCTCCTTGTTTTTCTCATTATCTCTCCTGGACTTGCCGCCAAAAGTGGGGGCTGTGTCCAGGGGGCGGGCATCTCCACTAGCTGGAGTGCCCTGGGGCATTGTAACACGAAGCCTGAGCCTTTGAGGCTCACTGCTAGGTGTTACAGTTCCTGCAGGGGGAGGTGTTAAGCACCTCCACCCAGAGCAGGCTTTTGTTTCTGTCCTCAAAGAGCACAAAGGCCCTCACCACATGGGGTCAGAAACCCGTCTCTCAGCAGCAGGCTGGCACCGACCAGTCAGTCCTGCACTGAACAATTGTGTAAAATACAGGGGGCACCTCTAAGATGCCCTCTGTGTGCATTTTTTAATAAATCCAACACTGGCATCAGTGTGGGTTTATTATTCTGAGAAGTTTGATACCAAACTTCCCAGTATTCAGTGTAGCCATTATGGAGCTGTGGAGTTCGTTTTTGACAGACTCCTAGACCATATACTCTTATGGCTACCCTGCACTTACAATGTCTAAGGTTTTGCTTAGACACTGTAGGGGCATAGTGGTCATGCACCTATGCCCTCACCTGTGGTATAGTGCACCCTGCCTAGGGGCTGTAAGGCCTGCTAGAGGGGTGACTTACCTATGCCACAGGCAGTGTGAGGTTGGCATGGCACCCTGAGGGGAGTGCCATGTCGACTTAGTCCCCACCAGCACACAGAAGCTGGCAAGCAGTGTGTCTGTGCTGAGTGAGGGGTCCCTAGGGTGGCATAAGACATGCTGCAGCCCTTAGAGACCTTCCCTGGCATCAGGGCCCTTGGTACCAGGGGTACCAGTTACAAGGGACTTACCTGGGTGCCAGGGTTGTGCCAATTGTGGAGACAATGGTACATTTTAGGTGAAAGAACACTGGTGCTGGGGCCTGGTTAGCAGGGTCCCAGCACACTTCTCAGTCAAGTCAGCATCAGTATCAGGCAAAAAGTGGGGGGTAATTGCAACAGGGAGCCATTTCCTTACATAGCTATTTAGCATTTTCACTGTAGGGACATGTAAAAATTTGACATTTACATGGCCTGCTTTTGAATACCATGCACCCTGCCTTATGAGAAGTAAGGTCTCCGTTGGGGTAACTTATCGATATTTATAAGAAAGTTTTAGACCTGTTGAATGGGTTTATTTTGACAGGTCGAATTGGCAGTTTGAAACTGCACCACCAGGCTGTAATGGTAGGCCTGGGGTAGAGTTTTATGTGTCACTGCACTGTGTGGCACTACAGGGTGCTGCTGCCCACTGGTGACCTTCAACTTACAGTTGGTACCATATACTAGGGACTGATATGTAAGTTAATGATGCCAATCAGGTGGATACCAGTTTCATCACTTTTAAAGGGAAGCACACCCATTTTACTCCTGGTTAACAGAGGTAAAGTGCACAGAATGCCAACAGAAACAGTTAATGCAAAACTTGGGGAAATACCACACAAGATTTTCATTTCCAACATAAATAAAAACAAACTACAAATCCATAAATATATCATGATTCTGAACCGTTAGATTTAAAAGAACAGTTGTAGTAGGCAAAGCTTCGTCAGAATTGATCCAACATGATGGCATTACATTTTCCATATTCCTCAAATATGTAGAAAGCTGCTTTCATTCAGCAAATTTGCATTTCTAGGAGATAATAAGGTCCAATGTGTAAGAAAATATAAACCGGTGAAGCAAACTCCACCTTATAAGTCCTGATAAATTACCTCCAACCCACAATGTCTTTCAGTAAGTTCTGAGCTGAGCCACGATAGAACCAGAAATCTTTGAACTGAATAAGAAAAACATAAATTAAAAGCTTGAAATGGTTGTCAAATGCAGTACCTAGTTCTGGTGCTGCAGCAGTCCTTCTTTTAAAACAGGAGCTGCTTTCTCATGGTTATGGTAAGGACTTTAGTGATGGGATTCCAAGGAGACATGCTCTCCCTATTGCTCCATCCCCATATCTGCCATTATTTGTGAACCTTGAACCAAGATCAGCACAGGAAAGGGTCATCATGTTCCCATGATAGGACTTCCAGCATGGTTTTCATTCTCACATATTGTAATTGTACTTTTTCATGGCCAAGTGTTCACATTTGACATATTATGACTATTTACTCCTCCACCACTCTACCTGATTGATGAAATACTATAACACACTATTAGTCACAAATTCTGCCTCTGCTCTTACATAATGATTATAACAAAGGGGTGCCAAAATATCAGGGATCATAGACAACAGCAAACTCGTCATGACTGCTCAACGCTGTCACCACCTCTTGCTTCTATACCCTGAAGACACTGAAGAAGGTTTTCAAATGACTGCCAGTTAGCACACAGAAAAGTGTCATGCACGCCCTGGTCAAAAGCAAGCTGGACTACGGGAATACGTGTATCCCGGGATCAACAAAAAACTCACCAGATGGCTACAGACCACTCAGAACTCACCGGCCAGAATCACTCTTAACCTCACATGCTGCACTCACATCACACCACACCTGAAGGTGCTCCACTAGGTTCCCATACAATAATATAGTTCAACAATTGTATCTTCCTTCACCAACCTTCCAGACAACTTTGTTAGTCTGAACACCTACTTCCACACAATCCACGTACATGGAAAACCCTATCTGACAGTCAAGCCTTCGCCTACATAGCTCCTAAATTGTGCAACGAGCAGCCACTACACATAAGAGCATCCTACTCACTGTTTGAATTCTGCAAGAAGGAGAAGGCCTGGCTTTTTTTGTAGCCCTACTAGGCCTTGGGTTTGGCTATCCTCACACCATCCTCAGTTCCAGGATACACTTGACAGGTAAAAGTAGACGATAGTAGGCACTACAGATCTCTATTGCAGCATAGCTTTACATCAAACATCCAAGACATTCCAGAGCAGTGGAAAGGGGAATTGCAAATGTTTCCGAAATCACAGAGTTGCATTTCGTATATAACACGTCTATTTGTAAGGCGCAGTTTTTCATCCAGAAGGGTATCTTGGCATTAAAAATATATGTGTGTTGTTACTCATGTCAATGATAGTCATTTTCGCCACCTCAGAAAGATGAAATACTAAATGGACCCACTGGGATTTGAACTTGTAACCATGTGGCCGAAGAACGATTCATGCACAGGGCCGTAGCAACAGGGGATAGGGTGAGCGGGGGCATTTGAGGGCCGGATCAGCCCAAATTTATGTTTGACCCCCCCCCACAAAAAAAAGAAAAATGACCCCGCAGCTGGCACAGTACTTATAGGAGTGTGCGTTCCAAAGTTGCATTAGCAATACATTTACATTTTGATTTTATCCTGTTAGAGTTGATTCATGTTCCAAGACAGGTTAAATGGCGGGCTGTCTTCTGACAAATTGAGTGGAGATAATGTTTGCATTTTTATTTTGACTGCAAATGGAGAGGATTTTGTAAAGTGAACTATGTGAAAATCTCGCTGGGGTACAGAAAAGGCCACTTTAAGTATGTGACGGGGCGGCCTACATTTTGCACCAGTGTTGACTAAATTAGGTGGCAAGAAAACACAAATTATGCAACATAATGTGATGCATTAAGTGATAGTATCACTTTAGTATTTCAATCATTTTTACACGTTAGAACTGGCACAATGAAGGCTTCACTTTATTAGTACCAGTTCCAAATAGAGCTATAAATTACTGAAAGTTGAAAAATTAACCTTTCCAAAGAAACTTCCACTGTCTGTCATACTTGTTCCAGCATTCTTAGTAACTTTTATTCTGTTTGAAATAGAAACAACGTTTGTTTTGTGTTAAAAAATGTTGATTATGTAGCAGATGATGGAGTATTGTGGCAAATGTGACAAATTCACTATAATGTGAAAAACATTGTAGCCTCAAAATCACATAATTCCAGTGGCCTTGCATATAGGGAGTGGAAAAAGAATTACAGTAGGATGTCAATCTGTTTCATAAAAAAGTAAATATTTGTAAATTAACTGTACAAATAATTTAAACTGCACCAGCAGTAATAAAAGTACAAAGAAGCACATTTTGTTTTATAATTTTGACGTTTTATTGACAAAACCAATTTTAATAATATCAAAACAAATCTTGGTGTTGCACAAATGATATTGTGTTGTATTGTATTGCATATTAGTACTGCACTTACTACCCCTATGTTTGGCACTGATGCCCTTACCTACATAGGCAGCAAGCTAAGCCATATTGAGTGGTGTGTGGTTAGAAGGGTCTTGTCTTTGTTTTGTAATCCTATGTGGGAAGTGTTTCCATGTTGTGTGTGATGACCACCAATGTGTGGTTATGCTGTTACGAGATGCATCACATAGCAGTGTGATGGATTATGAGCTGTGGAAAACTCAGATGCGCAGTTTATAGGTTTTCATTATGCTGGCAGCTTTGAACAGCTCTCCAGGTGTCTTTCTAAAATTTCTTATGATAAAGTCTGCTTCGCTGGCTACTGCACTGAGTTGTCCAATGAGAAATTTTGGGTAAATGTCTGGGGCAGAGGCTGCATTGCTGGAGGGAGAGAGAAATGGAGAGATCTACTGGGATGTGCATTGTTACTATCTTCTTATATCTGAAAGTGATTGTGAGATGTAAAGTAGTGCCATAGTGTATAGATATTTGGGACCTGCAGTCATGGACTAGATTAAAGTCCTCAGATTGACTAGCAGTGTGGACAGAGCTCCTCAGTTATTGTATGCCTGTTCATTTGATGATGGCTGGTTTACTGGCTGTACAGTACAAATGATGAACATCACTTGTGGCAAATATGTGGTATATGAATGTAAGAGGTGTAAGTTACAGTTGGCTGCTGACAGTTGAGTGTTATGGTATTTGTATTAGTGTGGGCCAGACATTTATGAGCTTACATAACTGCATAATACCCCAGCAAAGCATAAGTCAGCTCTCCTTAACATTCCAGCTTATCTAAAGTAGTTTGGTGGTTGGGTTTTTTCAATCTGTGAATTGTAAGCTAAAGATTAAGCTTGAGGGTGTCACTGCCTTTCCAGGTTCTGTTGCCAGGATGTGTGGTGCTTTAGTTGTCACGGAAATAGGCATGTTTTCAGATGTCTTCTGAGGTTTATATGCTCCTAGATGCTTTGAATGCTGGCTAGTAGGTAGTTCTCTACCTTGGTGGCTTGAACTGAGAAGGCTGTGCCTCCTATGGGTTTCTTATGGTAAGGTGGCAAGATGATAAATGGTGTAAGCCTGTGGTGCAGTGTCCTGATTTGTTGTTTTGGTTGAATTTACCTTGTAAGTATACCAGTCCTTTTTTCTTGGATGTTCTCTGAACAATCCAAAGTGCCTAGAACATTGCACTTCTAGCTATAGGTAGATGGTGGAGTGATTGCTTGCTGGAGTCATGTGTGCTCTTGGGTAAAGGCAGAGAAGAAGTCTTGCAGCAACATTCTAGATGAGTTGGATTTTGCATATGATGAATGAGAGTGTGCCAAGGTATAGACTGTTGCAGGTGCGGCTCACAGGAGGGAAAAGGGGTAGGGTGGTCAAACATACATGTGCACTGTGATCATAGTGGAGGACCAGACCTGGGCTGTTGGTATAGTCAAGTTTGGAGAATATCCAAGGACGTGAGGATGCAACGTAGTGTTTTCATTGTGTTAATGGCACTCTGTTTTACTTTAACATGTGATAAAAAATAAAGGTCTGAATCCATGGTTACCCCTGGGTTTCTGTCTTCTCTTGATATTTTTGGAGGAGCTTCATGTTGGTGGTAGACAGGTATGTTTGTCATTTCCCACATGTCATAAGCTCTGTCTTTGCAATAATCAGCTCTAGATGGTTATTCAACATCCATGTATGTATGGCCCGAAGTCAGTCAAATTGTACATTGGAGAGGTCTTCCAGACCATCTATTGTTAAAAATGAGTTGGTTGTCATCTGCATAGTTGTAACAGGTGGGCTTGAATGATGTTATCAGGTTTGTTAAGGGGGGTCAGGTCGATGTTGAATAATGGAAGGGATATGATGGACCACAGTGTTATGTATGAGAAGCTAATATGAAGGGTGGTACAAACACTAGTTCACTGTCACAGCTGAAAGGCCAAGAACTCAGTTGGCATTAGATGAACTTCCTTCCCGCCTTTTGTTGGAAATTAGGTTACTGGTTGAGGAGGGTAAGACCCTATTCCAACACTGAACCCCAAATTAACCTGGGCTTAACCTTCTAGTAGCTTGGCACAAAACAGTCAGGTTTAATTAGAGGCAAGGTGTAAAGTCTTTACCCAGTACATCAGACAGTTATAAACTGAAAACACAACATAAATTATTTGACACCAAAACAACAAAGATCCAATCAGTAGAACCGGAGAGATGCAATTTTAAAGGGCAACTGTGGACATCTGGTCACGCTAGACTGGGACGAAGTCATGAGTTCATGGACTGCAAGCCAGATTCAGGGTCCAGTTAGGCCCAGTGAACAAAGTACCTTAAATCCTTGTTTGCATGACGTCACAGTGGTTTTGAGGGACCAGCCTAGCTGCAATGCAGAGTCCTGCATCATCGTCGAGGATGCTGTCAATGAGGTGCTTGAAAATTAAAGGCCTGCATCAAGGGTTCATTGCGTAGCAACAGTTCTGAGGAGATTGCGGGCTGAGATGTGTAGTCCGGCGTTGGGGATGCCTCACGCTGCAGTGGTGGCAATGCGGCTGCGAGGAGATGCATTGTGCTACATCAGTTTAACTTATAGGGCTGACAGAGGCTTCAGGCCCACTTCCAATGGTCCAGGACTGGGGTGACGCCCCATGTGGGTCAAGACTCACAACAAGTAGAGTCGAGGTTCTGGATTAAAGATGGTTGGTGCCTTTTCTTACCCTGAGGCTCTGATCAGAAGGCCAGTCAATTAGCCCTTAGAGTCACTCTTGGGCTCCTGCGCTCAACATGAAGGCCTGGTCCTTTTTCTCAGGCAACAGAGTGGCAGTCTTCTTGCAGAGCAGCACAGAAGATTGTCTGAGTCTTCCACATGTCCAGAGGTCTTCTGATGAGTTGGGCCTCAGGGTCCATACGTTATATATGGTGCCAGCTTTGAAGTAGGAGAAGGTACTAGAGGTTTCCACCACAAGATGTGTTTGGAATTTTCTGACTTCCTGCCCAGGCACAGCTTGTCTGGGGTAAAAAAAAGAATAGTGTCAACTTTTGTGAGTGTTCCCCGGCAAAGCATTTGTGATGCTCAAGTGTAGTAGGTGACTGCTCCTGACAGCACATCAAGTCAGAGGTGGCAGATCCTGCAAGATCAAAATGGTAATTAAGCTGCACGCACAGGCAATGGCAGCCTGAGGCAAGTTTAGAAGGATACTTAAGTAGGTGGCACAATCAATGCTGCAGGTCCCCCAATAGCATTTCATTTACAGGCCCTGTGTACATGTAGTTCCACTTCATTAGGGAAATTAAAATTTAAATTAAATGTGCCAACTGGGTAGAGGAAAAACACTTTTGCACTGGTTAGCAGTACTAAAGTGCACAGAGTCCTAGGAGCCAACAAAAATGGGTTCAGTCAGGAGAATGAAGGAAAAAAGTTTGGGGATGGCTCTGCAGAAAGTGTCAAGTCCAACGCCTTTTGTACGTGGTGTGTCAAACAGGAATTTGTTGTGTGAGAAGATTGCACAACTGTACAGGGCATGGAGTCATGCTGTTCTTAAGCCAGCAACTTCATGACTGATCTTTCTGAATTTCTGATTCAGGATGTCACGACCTACACTTACCTGGCATTCAGAAGCAATGTCTAATCATGAAACCCCAGAAACCAATACGGCATATTTCTTTGGTTAGCCTAATATGCTGGGGCAGAGTCATCACAAGTCAGGTACAACGTACATTTGATTGATGTTTTTCAGCCTACACTGGTCCTGTGTGAAATGTAGCTTGGTAAGATAACTCCTGCTCTATAAATCTATATTTTGCTTTCAGGAGCCAGATATTTTGTTAAGTTAATCTCCTTGCTACAGAGGTCTGCAAATACCCCAACCAGCAGTACAATGAATCAGAAATCTGAAATAATCCACTATAGTTTGGCATGTGGCAGAGGGCAGCTTCAACAAAATATTTTCATTTAAAAAATAATTTAACATCTAGATAACCCTGCCAGGGTCAACATGCTGAGGATCCATCCCATTGGACCAAATATTGTGGATACCATAGTCAGGGCATCTAGTTTTCACCACTGCTGCAGCTGTCAGATGTTTAAAACACACAGTTTGCCACTAATTTCCAAAAATGCTGATTATATTCCAAGCTCTCTATAAAATTATTTTAAATTAGTGGTGAGTTAAATTAAAACTTGACTTATGAAGTTGGTTGGAATTACCAAACTCCACACTTTACAAAGCAGATGAAGTTTCCTAAATTTATGTGATGTAAGGTTTATCCTTTCAGGCCTTCCACATATGATGATTTCCTGATGCAGAATGTCCCAGGTAGGACATCCTTCAGCTAAAAAAAATATTTTGAGTGTGGAGTGTGGACATCCACCACCTGAGGTAGAAGGTGTGGGAGGGATGGCTCCGAGTTGAGTCCAGCTTATTTAAAAAACAATTAACTTGATAAGTTTTGCATTGCACAAAGCTTAAACAGTTTAGAAAATATACAAAGTTGCAAGACAGACTTTATACCCCTTTAGTTTAAATCTCATCTAATTGGATTGTGAAAAGTTGATTGAGCATGCTTAATATGTAACTTAAAAAATCCACAGATTCCTCCACACACAGAATCACATGATGTGCATCAGAATATCGATGGCACAGAATATTGAGGGCAGAGTGTTGTATCCAAAATATCAATTGGTAAATAAACCCAGATTTTCAACACCTTCCCCCTCATATATGTACGGCATATATAGCTTCAAGATATGTAGATGTGGAGTTAGGAATAATAAATCTATACTTCCAATATTTGCCCTTACCTGTCAATATTCCGTCCTCGATATTCTTACACCTCGATATTCTAGGGGGTCAATATTTAGAAGAACAGCCAGTATCTTGGAATGAATGCACCTATAGAGGACAGCTGTAATGTATAATCATAGCTGAGTGCAATGCCCCCCTAAAAATATACCTCTGGCTACGGTCCTGTTCATGCAGTCGACCCCTTGGTTTCACAGGGTGTCTTGACGAGAGACTGCCATTAACCGAGTTTGGTTATTTAATTACAGTGGGCTTGTTTTTGAGGCCTGCCCCCTGCTGGTTCAGAGTCTCTTCACGTGTTATTATTCCTCATGTAGCATCTCAAAAGGTAAACGCGTATTTAAATCTGTGTTGTGTAAGATGACTTTAGTGCTACATCTCTTCCATACAAGTTGTAAGAAAAGCTGTCCCACTCCCAGGCACCTCCACACACAGATCATGTCCTGTGCAAGGAACATTCCACTGGGACCTGGGCCACTCAATATGTCACAGATTGCCCCTGTTTATTTTGAATCCTTGTGATGAGCGTTGCTTATCCGTGTCCACAGCAAGGTGCAAACAAGCATTTGCAATACAATGGGTCTTGTGTTTGCTCGAGTTAAAGCTACTAGCGTTGTAAACTCCTAACCAGACTTTTCTTGCCACATAAACTGAAAAGTAAAACAGTTTCACGTAAGCAAGCTGATGTCTACCATGAGCACAGAGCAAACACACAAAAGGAAACAGAAGTTTGCTCTCAGTGAAATATATTGGCAAAAGTGCAATTATCCATGTAACAGGGTTGATGTCACGCAAAGCGCTCAACTACTGCCCAGCGAAATAAAGAGAAAAAGTAGTGCAGATACCGTACGGAAAACATGGAGTCTCGTATGTTTTCATTAGTTGGCCCGTGCGCTTGAGGCGGGTTAAACAATGGAAAAAGGCATGACATATGCATGCCTTTCACTAATTAAATAAATCTAATTTTAATTTTCAAAGGCAAGCCCACGAACCAACCAAACTCATGGGCGTGACATGGGCGTGGTTAAAAGCCCACCAAGAGATTACACCAAAGCCCACCAAGAGATTACACCAGGGACAGAGCGCTTTGCGCACGACCTTAAAAAGAAAGGGCAAGATAAGGCTTGGCACAGGGGGGCAGGAAAATGAGAGCCACTGGCGGTATAGGAGCAGAAGGACAAGTGACATGGATGGAGGTGAGAAAATAAAAGAGAATCTATGGAGAAGCACTAGACTGAATGTCTCACGTAGAGGAAAGGACAGGAGCATAAGTGCCACATGGGGTCAGGAGAATGAGGGCCATTGAAGAGGGGGCAGGAGGACGTGTGCCGGGGGGATAGAGGTAGGGCAGGAGAATGTCTGCCAATGGAAGCCAGAACATTTCCATATCAGCTGAGTCCCTGCCTCCAGCAGTCACTTCCTCCTGCTTGTACTAGCAGAGCGTATGAGGTTCCGTGGGTGTGGGCTTTGCTCCACAGGACATTCAGTGTCACAGGCCATGCGAGGAGAGCAAGAAAACACCTCTCTCCTTTCTACCTTCATTTAATAGTCCTGTGGCTGCGCAGGGTCAATAAAAGCAAGATTGAACTAACGTTATTTTTTTAGATTTTCCAGGGTTTTTTGTAAAAATCTCGGAATTTTTATTAAAGTCCTGATTTAGATTTTTTTCCGAATATCAAAATCACAAAATCCTGGGTGATGTGATTAAAGTCCCCTTTCAAAGAAGTACATAGGACCCTAATTAAGGGGTTAAGGGCCATATGTACGAACACATTTTCCCATTGACACAGAATGGGAAAAACCCTTTGATACATCTGGCACTAAATGTGTTATTTTCAGAGTTGTTAAATGCAAGCGTGAAACTCCTATTATTTTCACTTCTTTAACATAAACCTTCGGTCATCTTGCTCGAGAAATCTGAGGTTAATGTTATAATTTTGTTTTTTAATTAATCCACCAGAAGGACCCTGCTGAGCCCCTTGTTTTCTTTAATGTTACTCTTTAGAATACATCATACCATATCCCGATATTGTTTACTAAACAGAGGTTCCATTTAATTATTAGAAGCCTCAGGGCAGAAAGACATTGCTTATCTACCCATCAGTTTGCCCAAACAAAACCAGTACGGCGATGATGCTTAATTCTAGGTCGAAGTCACAATAGTTTAATAATTCCAGTGAATTAGAAAAAAAAAACATTTGCATTTGCAGGGTTCTGCAACAGCCCGAATAATCTATATAAATATAGGTCGTATCTCTCAGATGGCAACATTAGTAGAATGTTAGGCGGATGTTTAGAGGCGTATATTCAGTCAAAGACCTCTCTCCTCTTGGTAGACTGCAGCATAACTACTGCACTTGTGGCTATTTAAACGAGTAAGAGCTAGTCGTGTTTTAAACTCCTAACCAAACTTTTCTTGCCACATGAACTGAAAAGTAAAATAGTTTCACATAAGCAAGCCCACTGTCACCATGAAGTGTGACGGAGACACACAAAAAGAAACAGAAGTTCACTCGCAGTGAAACGTATCGGCAAAAGTGCAATTAGCCATGTCACCGACAAAAGTGCAATTAGCCATGTCAAATGGTCGATGTCATGCAAGGCACTTTACTACTTCCCAGAGAGATCACGCTGCCTGCGAAATAAAGAGAAAAAGTAGTCCAGAAACCATACGGAAAACATGGATCCTCGTATGTTTTCAGTGGTTGGCCAGTGCACTCGAGGAGGGCTAAACACTGGAAAAGACATGACTTATGCATGCCTTCCACTAATGAAATGAAAAGAATTGTAAAAGGCAAGCCTACGAACCAACCAAACTCATGGACTTAACATGGGCGTGGTTACAAGCCCGTAGAGAGATAACAACAGGGACAGAGCGCTTTGCGCTCGACCCTAAAAACAGGACATTTAGCATCCTGCACTCGCTGGATGCAGTGCGTGGGCTAGATATCCCAAAATCAGGGCATTCCTGCCAGATACTTGCTAAGGCCTGGGCAAAGTGGGCACTGGCCCAGGGCCCCATCTGTTCTGAAGCATCTTGGCCTGATCACCATGAATAATGGTTGTTTTAAATCCCGTTTTCCTTTGAATTATTTTTAATGTGGGGAATGTGTGAGAGTCCTTTAAAGAAATTTTGCAGAAAAATGTTGTGTTTATGTTGCGTGCACCATCCAATAAAAAGGTTTCGTTTAAATCAAAACAGGATCTTGCGTAAGAAAAATGGGAGAGTGTCACGTGGATTATGTGCAGTACTATGAGTGAGCTGCTGCTGTGTTTCAGTATTGAAAAGACATGTCACTATCCCTGAGTATTAGATATAAACACATTTAGAATTTGGGCTAATGTGCCTGTGCACTATTAGGGACCTGGGCAAAGAGGGCATGAAAGAGCTGACATTTAGTCATAAATTCAAAGCTGTTGCCTTTGGCACAGGGCCCCCAAAATCATTAAGATGACCCGGATTCATGCAAAGAACCAGTACGTTGGCAACCCTATCATCGGGATGCTTGGCACTGCTGAAGGATTTAGGGCCAGATGTAGGTAGCCGTTTGCATTGTGCAAACTGCAAAAATCGCAGTTTGTGCCATGCAAACGGCCTAACGCGATGCATATTCACAAATTGCGAGTCGGTAACGACTCGCAATTTGTGAATGAGACTCGCAAATAGGAAGGGGTGTTCCCTTCCTATTTGCGACTCGCATCGCAATTCAGAATTGCTTTGTGACCGCAATTGCGGTCGCAAAGCAACTCGTAGTTACCAACAGTGTCACACTGGTGGTAACGCATTCCCCTTTGTGAATGTTGCCCTGAATGTTTTTTTCAGAGTAGACAGTGGTCCAATGGACCACTGCCTACACTGAAAAAACTAAACCAAATGGTTTCAGTATTTTTTTCATTTTGCAACTTGTTTCCCTTTAAGGAAAACGAGCTGCAAAATGAAAAAAAAAAACTGCTTTATTTAAAAAGCAGTCACAGACATGGAGGTCTGCTGACTTCAGCAGGCCACCATCCCTGTGAGTGCAGGGACTCGCTATGGGGTCGCAAAATGCGACCCACCTCATTAATATTGATGAGGTGGATCTTTGCGACCCCATAGCGAGTCGCAGATGGTGTCTGAGACACCGTTCTGCATCCGAGATTGCGACTCGGAAATTGCGAATCGCACCGACTCGCAATTTCCGAGTTGCAATCTCGGACTTTGCTACACGTGGCCCATTGTGAATGCCTCTATTGTCGGGAAAAGTTAAGCATCCATCTGCAGTGTACTCACATCCAGTCAGGCCATCCAATTCCCAAATTAAAACAAAAAGGCGGTCTCTCACTTAACTCCCAATTTAACTTCTCATTTGATACAAACTAAATAGTATTGTTAGTAGAACGCTTTCATCGGTATTCTTCAGCGGCCTTCCATTTACAATCAAATACAATTAAGCATATGAAATACTACTTTTAAGACGTGATTCTTGCTCCTTGATGGTGTTTTTCCATGTTGCATGCCTAGGGCAAGGTTTGCACTCCACCGCAGGCCCTATGAAACTTGTTTTTTATATTTTAGGTATGCCCTGGGGCTCAGCTCAGCGCTGCTTATTAAATGTTATTTATAGATACCTGCTCCAAAATAATCAATGCAGGCTTCTCATTTACACTTATTACAGAAACCACATCATCTTCAGGGATGACCTGGATAAAGCAAGCTCAGATTTTGCTGATTCTGCACAGTTTTAAGAATATGTTGTTTCTTAGCTTGTGCCAAGCAGATGGAAATCTCTTGAAAATAAGGAACTTGATAAATGTCAGGGGCACTGTATGTCTAAAGCTGTTTCCAGTTAGTGTGCAGTGCATCTCTGCACCAGCTCATGATAAAATATACCACCAGGGGCTGTATTATACAAAGTGAACCGGGGGCACAATGGGTGTGTGTGCCTGCTGCGCACCCCTTGGTATTACAGAAGGGGCTGCAGATGCTTGTGCAACCCCTTCTGTAATATAAACAGCGCTGGGGCACGTATAGCACCAGCACATCATAGGGCATTCCCTCATTTGGATCGGTGCCTGGAAATGCAAATGAGGGTGGAAATGAAGAAATATATTTGCCTTTGCGTCATATTATATATGCAGGCCCAAAGGCAAAGAAGCCATCAGGATGCACCCATCCAGACATCCCCTTAGAGATGGGGGCAGTCACTCACTGCACCCGCCTGCAAGGGGATCTCTCAGCCCTCTTAAAATATTAATACACGGAGTGGCTATTTCAAAGCCACTCTGTATTTGTTTCACTTGAATGTGCTGCCGCCAGGGTATTCAGTCTAATACAGCCCATTCTCCTTGTTTCTCCTTGTTTGTGCAGGGTGTACCTTTTGAATAGTGCGCCTGGTGCAAACAAGAAAATGCGCTGTATGCACTTGACATTCAGAAATCTTATAATGTGTGCTCATTTACTGTTGCAGTCACTGTAAGAAACTGGATTGCTGGTTGAAGGGATTGAAACCCTACTCAAGCAGGAACCAC
This sequence comes from Pleurodeles waltl, assembly GCF_031143425.1. NCBI lineage: Eukaryota > Metazoa > Chordata > Amphibia > Caudata > Salamandridae > Pleurodeles > Pleurodeles waltl. The sequence continues at coordinate 380,184,192 of NC_090444.1, read as the reverse complement.
AATCCTTGTCAGGGTGAAGCCACAAGCAAACCCTAAATTAACCTTTGCTCAATCTTTGGGTAGCCTGGCACAGAGCAGTCAAGCTGAACTCAGAGGTAATATGTAAAGTATTTGTGGAACACTTCGAACAGAAACAATGTGAAAACAATAAAAATGATCTGCACCAGATTAGAAGTATAATGTAATTTTTAATAAATAAAACAGGAGCAAAATGACAAAAATCCAATAAGTAGGGTCAGAAATTTGTAATTTTAAAGATTTAGGTGAAAATAGCACCAAAAAGCACAAAGCGCCAGCTGTGGACATCTGGTCGTCCTATACTGGGACAAAGTCACAGTTTCAGGCCGACTGTGTTGGAGCGGGGTGGTCTGCAGGACCCAGTTAGGCCTGCTAAGCAAAAGTACCTCAATTCCTGGTTGCAGAGAGTTGTTGAGTACTGCGTTGAGGATGCGTCGTCCAGCCGAGTTGATGCACCAATCCTGAGGAGCTGCGAGGTTGTCATGCAAGATCCTGCATCATCAGTAAGGATCCCGTCGATGTGGGCTTGCGATACGAAGTCCAGCATCTAGGGTGCGCCAAGCAGCTGGGCGATGCGTCGCTTCTGAGGAGCTGCAAGGCAGAGATGTGAGGTCTTGCATCGTCGAGAAGGCCGTTGAGGAGAGAAGCTTACAATGCAAAGTCCTGCATTGAGGATGCATCATGCACTGGCTGGTTCCAAGGAAACTGCGGAGCTTGCAGTGCAAAGACCTGCATGGTCATCAAGGCTGCTGTGGATAAGGGGCTTGCAATACAAGGGCATGCGTAGGGGATGTGTCATGCAGTGGTGGTGCAGATGAGTCCTTGTGCTGGAACGATCTTCACAAAGCTATAGCACACAAAAAAGTGAGGATGGAATGCTTGAGTTAATCTCAGCCACCAGTAATTACTCAGGCCTGCATCCCGGTCCATCATTATTTAGCACACAATGCAACCTCAGTTTGGACCCAGCTATGTGCAAATCAGTCTTGATCCTGCTCTAATTGGAAAAGTCCAGACCTAACTGCCAAGCCAGGTCCTTCTTGAACCAGAACACATGCACCCCAGGACTGGTTTTGCCCTAGTTATGGGCTTATCAACCACACAGAGCTTCCACTTAGGGTGACAAACTGTAGTAAACAATAAAGTGATGAATGGAATGCTTGAATTCATCTCAGCCATTGAAAATTACTCAGGGCCTCATTCCAGTCCATTGTTATTTTGCACACCATGCCACCTCAGTTTAGACCTAGCTATATGCAAATCAGTATTGACCCTCTCTGTTAGAAATGGGTCTCAAGTTGGCAGAGGTGTACACCCTTGTCAAAGTAGGGACCACAATCCTATTCAATGTAAGTCACACACAATCTAAACTACCCTGTGCCCACCCTCTGGTAGCTTGGCACTGAGCAGTCAGGCTTAACTTAGAATACAATGTGCAGTGTATTTGTGCAATAAACCATACAGTAACAGTGAAAACACCACAAAAATACACCTCACAGGTTTAGAAAAATAGATAATATTTATCTGAATAAAATAAGGTCAAAACAACAAAGATCTAATAAGCACAAGTAGAAATATCACTTTTAGAAGGTTTTAAAGAGGCTTAGGCCTTCATTTCAACTTTGGCGGCCGGCATGTGCTGCCCGCCAAGTTGAAACCGCCGGGCGGCCGCCAATGCAGCAACACTCCCGCTGGGTCTATTTGGAGAAACCCGCTGGGCCGGCGGGCGGAAATCTGGTTTCCGCCGCCGGCCCCGCAGGGATCTCGGCCGCAACACGGGAGCCGGCTCCAAATGGAGCCGGCGGTGTTGCGGCGGTGCGACGGGTGCAGTTCCACACGTCTCGCTTTTCACTGTCTGCTATGCAGACAGTGAAAAGCTCCATGGGGCCGTGCCAGTAGCATGGGCAGTGCAGGGGCCCCCAGGGGAACCGTGACTCCTCTTTCCGCCAGCCTTTTCATGGCAGTTCATACCACCATGAAAAGGCTGGCGGGAGGGGGACCCGTAATCCCCTGTGGTGGGAAACCGCCGGTCCCGGTGGTGAGACCGCATGCCCGAGTTTGTACCGCCAGCCTGTTGGCGATACAAACTCCAAAACAGCCCTGGCGGTCTTTGACCGCCAGGGTTGTAATGAGGTCCTTAATCCTTAGAAATAAACATTTGTCTCTTTTGTATGCGTCAAAACTAATGATTCACGGAAACCGCAGAGGAGGAAATGCTCAGAAAAATAAAGTGGTGTGTAGAATTTTCTGACGCGGCACAGACAAGGTGTCATATGTTTCCACGCTGCAAGGGATTTGCGTAATTTTTTGCCACGCAGTCTTGGTTCCTCACTGTGATGCGGGGATATTTTGATGCCCAGCGGTTATGTGGGAAAATCCATTATGAACTGGAGGAAGGCACTGGCGTTGCATCGATCCGATAGGAGATGCGGCAAATTTTTGTATTGTGTCAGTGTGAATGTGTGTACGGATGTGTGCATGAATGGATGCATGCATGAATGAATGCATGTATGCCTGTGTGAGTGAGTGTGTGCATGCGTGGTGTGTGTCGGTGAGTGTGCATGAATGGGGGGATGGGAGATCAGAAGGGGGTGTGTGGATGGATGGGCAGTGGAGGCTGTCTGGGGAGTGTTGGGGGGATGAGCCTCCTTCCAGTGACATGGAAGGAATTCCCTGTCATTGGTAGGGCCTACCACCATGGTTGTCGTGGCATTGCGAATGCCACAAAAAACATGGTGATAGGCAGGGTAATGGTGCCGCCGGCCGTACGATAGCAGCCACCGGGCTGGAGATTCTTATGTCCGGCCTGGCGGCTGCTACCGCCATGAAGGTCAGAATGGTAAATTGGATGGTTGGCTGCAGCCAACCCGCCAATGTCATAATTATCGCCACATTATCACCAACCGCCAGGGTCATAATGACCCCCTAAGTCTTTTTGGCCCTGAGAGTTCAGAAAACAGGAGGCAAGCTCAATCCAAGCCCTTGGAGAGCACTTTTGGGGAAGGCAGAGTCCTTCTCAGCAAAGTCAGAGTCCAGCAGGGCAGCAGGGCAACAGCAGGGCAGCAGTCCTTCTCAGCAAAGCAGTCCAGATGAGTCCTTTGGGCGGTCAGGTGCTCCTCTTGACAGGATGCAGGTGTAGGTCCAGAAGTGTCTGAGTTGGTGGGTAGGAGCCCCAGTTTATATACCCAAAATGCCTTTGAAGTGGGGGAGACTTCAAAAAGTGGGTTTGAAGGTACACAAGTTCCCCTTTCATTCCAGTCCTGTCTGCCAGGGTCCAAGTGGGGGGGTTGATCAGTCTATAGTGTGAGGGCAGGCCACTGGCCTTTGAAATGTAAGTGCCAGGCCCTCCACACTTCCAGCCCAGGAAGACCTATTTGATTTACAGGCCCTGGGCACATATAGTGCACTTAACTAGGGGCTTATATGTAAATCAAATATGCCAATTGGGAGTGAATCAATGTTGCCATGTTTAAGGGAGAGAGCATATGCACTTTAGCACTGGTTAGCAGTGGTAAAGTGTGCAGAGTCCTAAAACCAGCCAAAACAGTGTCAGAAAAGTGGAGGGAGGTAGGCAAAAAGTTGGGGATGACCACCTTAAGGCTGTCAGGTCTAACACTAATTAGCTAGGTGATGGTGGACCTCCTTATTCTGAGATCCAACAACTTTGGATTGTATTTGTTTGTAGCAATATGGCTTTATTGAGTTATTTGTTTGTTTATTGACCTGGTTAGTGGAGGGTGGCGAGGGCTTCCCACATGGGAGCCCGAGTCGTTTTGGGGAGGAGTGCAAGGGGAACTAGCTATGAAAAGCTTAATGCAAGGATTGTACTTCATCTGGATTTGATCACTTAGATGGAATTAATGGAAATAGCGGGGTTTATTATGCAGGAAGAAACTAGTGCATCCCTACTGTATAAGTACATGCAATGCCTGTAATAAGATAACTGAAAACGTTGTTTAAAAAAAAGTATTAAAAAATGGAGTGAAGCCAGTTTGAGACCTTAGAATCTGCGCATTGCTGGTTCTTTCCTCCCCAGTGGCTGTAGAAGTCCGAAACAATGGCAGCTGTTTCCGCTCTACGCGCTTCCTGTGGCTTCCCCTAAAGAGCGATAGGTATACAATGTCACTGAGGCTCCTGAGGTGCGTTGTGAGGGAACTGAAAGAGCTAATACTCCTCACTACCAACTTGTTGGAAGTAAACTCCCTTCAGGACTGAGGCCTTCTTGCTAACCTTCAGTGCACCAATGTGGTGTGGTGGAAGCATAGTGCATCTTAGCAGGTTCTGCATCTGAAAGCTTCATTTGATGTAGTTTGGTGAAGCTCGTGCTAGAAGTCTTTTCCGAGCCCTTTAGAAGCCTTAACCTCGCCAGTGTTTTCTATGACGAATGAAATGTTCTGCTTTCTGGGATGTAAAGCTGTCTGATTTGTTTACCTTCATACAGAACGTCTAGAGAGGGAAGGCCTCGCCTGCCTTGGCGCTTTTAGCAAGAGATAATTAAAAGCTACATCACATATCCATCTCTTGAGATGAATGCGCTCGTGATCCTAAAGCAAAACGACAGCGTCGCAGTAGCAATTCTGTTTGTAAAGAATACATTTGAAAACACGGGGTCCTGGAACCGCTTGTTCCTTCCTTCCAGTTAAGGAATGTATGAATACTGAAAGATTATGCGTGTTTTTTCTTTTTCGCGCTTTATGCCTCTTATTCTTTCTTTTTTTGTATTGATTAATTTTGCCACCTCCGCCTGTGGTGCTGTCATCCTCCGCGTATCTATGTATTGTTTATTCGTTTTATTAGAACACCAAAGCGCAGCAAAGGAGCGCAGAGGGAGAGAGAGGCTACTGTGCAGGGGAGAGCAGTGTTTTAATCACTCTAGCGATAGATTTTCCACCTAAAATTCTGCACTCGGCATGAACTGAGGAGAAAACGCGGTGTGGCAGTTAACCGGCCCGTTTCACATAAAGTGAGACCGGGAAGAGTTTAGTTAAGACACAGGCCTACAATTAATAAAACCGGTGCCCTGCTGGAAAATGACGCAAAGTAATGCAAAGCGACACATTTGAAATCATTTTCAGCACAAAGGCCCTCATTCTGACCCTGGCGGTCTTTGACCGCCAGGGCGGAGGACCGCGGGAGCACCGCCGACAAGCCGGCGGTGCTTCAATGGGGATTCCGACCGCGGCGGTAAAGCCGCGGTCGGACCGGCACCACTGGCGGGGTCCCGCCAGTGTACCGCGGCCCCATTGAATCCTCCGCGGCGGCGCAGCTTGCTGCACCGCCGCGGGGATTCTGACCCCCCCTACCGCCATCCAGATCCCGGCGGTCGGACCGCCGAGATCCGGATGGCGGTAGGGGGGGTCGCGGGGCCCCTGGGGGCCCCTGCAGTGCCCATGCCACTGGCATGGGCATTGCAGGGGCCCCCGTAAGAGGGCCCCTACATGTATTTCACTGTCTGCTGCGCAGACAGTGAAATACGCGACGGGTGCAACTGCACCCGTCGCACAGCTTCCACTCCGCCGGCTCGATTCCGAGCCGGCTTCATCGTGGAAGCCTCTTTCCCGCTGGGCTGGCTGGCGGTCTGAACGAGACCGCCCGCCAGCCCAGCTGGAAAGTCAGAATTACCGCCGCGGTCTTTCGACCGCGGAACGGTAACCTGACGGCGGGACTTTGGCGGGCGGCCTCCGCCGCCCGCCAAGGTCAGAATGAGGGCCAAAGTGTCCTTTTCTCAGTGCACAAACCCTCTGAGCTGCTTTGTGTTGCTATGTGTCAAAGGGGCAACACTGGGGTATTATTTGGGAACATCAGCACAAACACTCATAGGCTTTGCCTAAAGCATGTTCTATTAACCCCTTAGCTCCTGCTCCCCACCCCAGTGCTGAGTTATTTTTTGGCTATTTAGGGTAGCTTGTGCTTAAGGCTTCATAACTTATTTTTCACATAAGGTATCCATGCTAAATTGTCATCCTTTTTTCCCCAACATCCTGGGGATTCTAAAAGTACCCAGCGTTTGTGGATTCCCCTGGAGGGGATGGAGAAAATAGGCACAATATAGCAATATTTTGAGAAAAATGGGGTAAAAGTGCTCCAGATAATAGTGTCTGTTTTTTCCCCTAAGAATGGCATCAATGAATGGTTTCCCGGACTAAAGTCACCATCTTCCTAGCTTTCAGGAACACGCAGAGCTGAATAAAAAACACCTAGGCACAGATTTAAGAAGGCCTACCCCCTCCTTTCGCCAAATTAGCGTACATTTTTATGATGCTAATGTGGCTTAACGAGGCTGAAATCGCTGTGCCAGATTTACAAACTGGCACAATACATGCATTGTGCCACTTTGTAACCCCATCCACCACATTACGACTGCACCAGGCATAATATATGCAATGGGGGCGTTCAACCGTTAGGAGGACTGCAAAAATGGCACAGTGGAATCTTTAGATTCCACTGTGCCATTTTTAGCAGCTATTTTTAACGTCTGTACAGAGCAGGCGTTAAAAGGGGGCACACCATTATTCATAATGGGCTCCTATGTACTTTGCAGGACTAGTGCCAACATTTTTGGCACTAATCCTGCAAAGTACAATAGCGTAAAAAATTATGACGCTATTGTCCCTAACCTGCGTCATGGTGCCCTGTATGTTAAACAATGCGCACCATGGTGGCGTTGGGGGGGGCGCTGTGGCGCAAGAAAAGTGGTGTTGCATATAATGCAGCGCCACTTTTCTTAAATTTGGGCCCTAATTTTGTACCACAGTTTTGGCATTTTTCTAAGAGGTAGCCCATGTTTCCTATTTTTGTGCTGTAAACCTACTTTCAGTTTGTGGTGGAAAGCAGTGTGAAATCTATGGGTGATCCAGAAAAGCACTAGATTTCTGAAAAGTACAAAATTCCAAGGGGCATATTTATGTACAGAGTGGGGTGTATTCAGAGGGTGAGAAATGGTGCACTGAGGAGAGTATTAACGATAAGTAACTAACAACTGCAAATAATTCTTAATGCAACGGTGCACTACTTTGGGGAACACACCCAAACCCCAACATTCCTCACTGTGCTACCAGTCAGGTAACCTAAAAAATAATAATTGTGGCACCCGTTGTTCTAAAGTAAAATTAATTAGAATAAAAAATCAAATTATATCACATATACATGATTCTTCGAATATATCAAAACAACCACTAGCTATAATCTATAATTATTTAATATTTACATCTTTGTAAATTCTTAGTTTGAATTTCCTATTGTTTACATCATCCAATTAAACAATCAATCCTTAATATATTTCACAAGTCCCAATTATATCAGTCCATATAATTCCTAGTGCGCTTCATACACTGAGGTTGTTATATTAGTTTCCAAAGTCCATTTAATTCAAAACTGATGTTCCTATGAAATTTATTTTCACCTCCGATTTGAATAAGAATCCACATTGGAATCAAAAATTGTCCAAGTTCCTTGAAACAACCTCTCAGCCAACACGTGTTTCGTCATTTGACTTCCTCAGGGCTGGGATATAGTTGCTCCTTATAGTATAATAATCTGGAGCCCAAGAGTCATCACAAACACATTATTTAAACTCTATTTGACTTGAATAAATTTATATATGGATGAATCAATAGCTAGTACCAGCATAAAAACCTATAACCAAGAGTGATTCAAAATGGTGAATAAGTGTCAATATCCAAATCAGACCCCAACTCATTTAGGTTTTAATTTAATTTAAACAGACCACCACAGAGTGACTGCCTCAATATGCATACCCAACCATAGTGTCACCAGAGTACAAGAGAAACAGTGTACAACCCTGTATAAAAAAGTAAATTTAAGAACCAAAGAAAAAGACGTTATCCTTATATAAACATACATTTTTACTTAAACGGTAGGAGACTTACAGCCAGCATTAGTGGGAACACAAGATGTTCTAGATTTACATCTTAAGCTGGTAGATGCACTAACTCCACTACTGAGTAAAATTTATAAAAAAGATGGTAATAGGATAAGGAACCATCTTGAGACAGCGAACCCATGGTATAATAAAGATTGTCGAATAGCAAAATCAAGACTGATCCAGGCAGTAAAATCCGGGAACTGTTTGGATATAAAAAGCGGTAGATTAGCCTACAAAAACACTATGGCCCAAGCTAAAAAAGTATGGGGTGAAAATTTTTGGGAGGATCTCTTGAATGCAGCTAAGTTACGGGATCAGAGCATGTTCTGGAATTTAATCACTAAGGGAAATAAGCAGGGTAGATCAACAAAGGATATTTTCCTAGATGAAAACACTTGGTGTGATCACTTCACTAAGCTCTATGCTAACAAAAAGGAGAGCTTGCCCTTCGGGGACTATGAGCCAATTTTAGAAATGAGTATTGCTCCATTAACTTTTAGTTTAGAAGAAACTAATAAGGCTTTCTTAGCTGTGAAAATGGGCAAAGCCCCAGGCCCTGATAAAATTCCCAGCGATCTACTAAAATATGATGTGGATGTATGGGGGCCTTATATAAATTACCTGAGTATTTCCATTGTGGCAGGCACACCAATCCCCGATTCATGGAAAGGGGCAGAAATCATAACAATTTTTTAAAAAGGCGATCGCTATGATCCAGGCAATTACCGCCCAATAAGTTTAATAGACACTTTTCAAAAGATATATGCCAGACATATTTTAAATAGGCTTTTAGATTGGATTGAAGAGACTAAAATACTAACCAAATATCAGGCGGGTTTTAGAATAAAAATCAGTACGGTTGACCAGGTGTTTAGGTTTATGTGCATCTGTTGGAAGTATATAAACATAAGGAAGGGTAGTCTCTATGTGGCATTCATGGATCTAAGGGCCGCCTTTGATCTTGTTCCGCGCAATCTGTTGTGGATTACATTAAGGAACATGGCGGTCCCTGGGGAACTACTTAAAGAACTTATTAAGCTTCACACAGGGAACTATGCAAAAATAAGATGGGGAAAAGATGGTGAAACCTCAAGGGCCATACCTGTAGACCGTGGTGTGCGCCAAGGTTGCGTGTTAGCACCTACACTCTTCTCATTATATGTTAATGATATTCCGAGCTACTTAAGGAATTGTGTACATGACTCCCCGAAGCTAGGTGGTGAGCCGGTTACGGCATTATTATTTGCCGATGATACCATCCTTATTTCTCAAACTCCGAGAGGTTTGCAAAACTTAGTGGATTCTTTCCAGAAGTATTGTGTGGGGAAGGGGCTAGAAATAAATCCCACCAAAACTAAGTACATGTCCATAAACCCCAAGAAATCCCTCAGGAATAATCTGTCCTTGGAGAATCAAAAACTGGAACAGGTAGGGAGTTTTAATTATTTGGGGTTAATGCTGGATAGTAATCTGTCCTGGAAAGGACAGATGGATAAAAGCATCTTATCCCTTAAACAAAACTCAATGCCTATTTTAAAAGTACACGGAGCTAGTTATTCTAAAGCAATCTCACCGGCACTTGAAGTATATAAAGCGAAGGCCCAATCGACCGCCCTTTATGGTGCTGAACTCTGGGGCTACTATTGTAACAATCATTTTGGAAAAACGGAAAACCACTTTGTACGAAGGCTACTTAAAATACCGACAAGAACTCCTCTAGTCCCTGTTTTCCTTGATATTAACCTTAAAAGAGCAGACTATCAAGCATTATTAAGACCACTGCTGTATTGGGTTAGGTTATGGGTAACCCCGGAGTTGAGTGATTACAAGAGTGGATTGACTGAATTAACTCAGATAGATGGTCATATGAATACCCCTTGGTTAAAATATGTATCTAAATGGTATGAGAGATTAGGTTTATCACACCTATGGGAAATTCCTCAGAATATGACAACATGTACCAGGAAATATGTAAAGGACACCTTCTGGTCTTATGTCAACGGAGAGCTATTGCATAGTTCATCGATTGGTATTCTGACTTTGAACTTTTTGAACATAAAAGATACACCTAATTTCGAACAATTTTTGGATGAGATCGGTCCTCCACTGGCAAAAGTACTATATCTACAGTTTAGGTACGGGGTCTTACAGATTAATGCATACACATGCAATTGGGGAGGGGTAAAAGGTTGTGAATTGTGCACTCTCTGTACTTTAGGGGCTAAAGAAGATGTTGTTCATCTACTCTTCTTTTGCCCAGTATACAAGAAACCAAGGGATTGTTGGATCAAACCCGTTTGTAAATATGTGGGGGTTAGATCCTACAAAGAAGCAGAGCGCATATTTCAGTCTAATACTTCACAATTAGTGGTGTTTGGCACGAGTAGATTTTTATTTAATGTGTACCTTATCAGAAAACGATTTGGTCACAAACTGTAATATTTTGTTAGGTGGCCCGCTCTTTCCCTTCCTTGTATAGGTATATGATGCACTATTTCTTCGATCCAAGTTAATAAATTTTTTTAGTTCTGGCTTTTAATTAATTTATACGTTGTTATTTATATTTTTATATGCGGTACTGCTTAATCATGGAGACATCTATATATTTCTTGCCAACTGTATGTATTGTATCTTATATTTAATTGTGAAATGTATATATGTATGTTGTATCTATCTCTTGTCTTGACTTTTATGGCAATATTTGCCGAAATAAAGTTTAACGAACGAACAATATAAACATACCCTTATTTGTCACAAAATAAATAGACAATACGTCTTCCTATATAAGCCAATGGTCACCCCAAGAAAAACTCCAATGATAAATATATATATAATAATAAAATACCTTCCAACTTGCCACCAGTATATGCACATTAAGTGTATCAACCAGTTGACTCCCCTGTCATCTGGAAAGTTCTATAGGTCATCTTTCATTTGCCTCGTACATAATTCCAAAAGGAGTAGCCTGTGTGAAAAAGGACATGTACAAATCTTCATTCGCTTTCCACATATTACCGTTCCCCCGATAGTACTACAAGTCTACTCCAATAAACTTGTCAAGTTATATAACCTCCTGCCAGATCTCACCATAAAAACGACCTGTGAATAATTCGCAAAAACGAATGCCTCCCAGGGGTGATGTTAGCATGGTGCAACAAGGAGACATACATTTGTTTCTCCTCGCTTTTTCCATGTGTGCTGCATTCTTCAGCACATATAGAAAGAGCGAAATGCCATGAATGATTGTTTATTTGCAGGAAGATGTCCCTTCTTACAAATAAATAATAATTCAATAATAACGATTTGCTACTTCTGTGTGCGGTGCATTCTGTAGCACATATAGAAGTGACAAATTGCCATTGTATATTGCACATAAACAATCATTCACTTCAACGCAGACACCCTTGCACTTTGGTGCAAGGATGCCTGCGTTGGCAGCTAAATGTAGCCGCCAGCACTAGGGGAAACACAGAGGTGCGCTATATTTTTGTAAATAAGGTGCATCCCTGCGTTTCAGAACTGAAGCACTGCGGCACTGCCAATTTTGGCACAGTGCCGCACTGCGCCAGTTCCCTGAAAATCTGGCCCCAAATTCACCAAGTTGTCACTTGTGTAGATCCCTCAAGGTTTTCCCAAGGAAAATAGCTGGTGAAATAAATAAATGTTTAAAACGAGTAGGAAATAACGGCTATTTGGGTCATTTTCATCTGTAACTTTTTGCCACAATGGCCAGTTTCGAAATCAATATACAATTACGCCCACTAGACTCTTCTGGTTGTGGGGATATATAGGGTTTGTAGGTTCTACAAGAATCCCAGGTACCCAGTGGTTTTTCATTGAGTACTGAGTATAGGCCAATTCAGATAGTGAAATAGACAGAGTGAAAAAATGGTTATCAAGGAAACCTATGTATTTCTGAAATGAGCATAAGGTATGGCGTTTGAGGGCAGTGGTTATTTGTACATCTCTGAATTTTTGGGAACTTGTACTAGTGTATGAGCTAGAGAGTATTTTTTTAAATGTCATCTTTCTTATACGTTGGCTTACATTTGAAAGGCACAAATCAATCAAAATTCCATTGGTGATAAGACATTTTCTATTATAATATGCTCCCACAAGTCTTCTGATACAAATGATACCTCACTTGTGTGGGTAGGCCTAGTAGCCTCATCAGGAAACACCCTAAAACGCAACATGGATGCATTGCATTTTTCCACTGAAAACTGACCCTTTTTTCCCCAATGTAGCTAGCTCTAGATTTTAGATCCTAGCTCAGCTTGCGCCTAGGGAAACCTAGCCAACCTGTGCAGTTTTGAAAACTAGACACCTAAGGGTATCGAGGGTGGTCTTACTTACGTGGCTGTCACTATGTTTTTTATACCCAGAATCCCTGGCAAACCTCAAACTTTGACTAAAAACACATTTTCCTCACATTTTTGTGATGGAAAATTCTGGAATCTTCAGGGAGCAACAAACTTCTGTCCACCCGGCATTCTCTGAGTCTCCCGATAAAAATGGCACCTCACTTGTGTGGGTAGGCCTAGTGCCTGTGACAGGAAATGACCCAAAACACAACTTGGAAGCATCACATTTTTCCACCAAAAACTGACCCTTTTTTCCCAATGTGGGTAGCTCTAGAATTTGGACCTTAGCTCAGCCGGCACTCATGGAAACCTAGCCAATGTGAACATTTTTTAAAACTAACACCTAGGGGTATCCAGGGTCAGCAGACTTGCCTGGATCTCACCAGGTTTTTGTTACCCCAAATCCCTTGCAAACCTCAAACTTTGACCGAAAAACACATTTTCCTCACATTACGGTGATGGAAAGTTCTGGAATCTGTGGGGAGCCATAAACTTCTGTCCACCCGGCATTTCCTTAAGTCTCCGAATAAAAATGGTACCTCACTTGTGTGGGTAGGCCTAGTGCCGCAACAGGAAACTGCTCAGAATGCAACATGGATGCTTAAAGATTTTCCACTGGAAACGGACACTTTTTTAATGTGGATAGCTCTAGATTTTAGGCCCTATCTCAGCCGGCCCCTAGGGAAACCTTGTCAACCTGTACATTTTTTAAAACAAACACGTAGGGGTATCCAGGGAGAGCAGACTTGCCTGGATCTCACCAGTTTTTTTGACCCAAAGTTCCTTCTAAATCACAAACCTTGACTAAAACAACACATTTTCCTCACATTTCTGTGATGGAAAGTTCTGGAATCTGCAGGGAGCCACATACTTCCATCCACCTGGCATTCCACAAGTTTTCAGATAAAAATGTTACCTCACTTATATGGGTAGCCCAGTGTCCGTGACAGGAAATGGCTCAAAACACAACATGGGCGCATCTAATTTTCCCAGCAAAAACTGAACACTTTTTGCAAATGAGGTAGCTCTAGAAATTGGACTCTAGCTTAGGCGGCACTGAGGGAAACCTAGCCAACCTGTAAATTTTTTAAAACTAGACACCGAGGGTTATCCAGAGTGGGCTGACTTGCACGAGTTTCACCATGTTTTTTTTTTTTTTTACTAAGAATCACTTGCAAAAACACATTTCCTCACATTTCTGTGATGGACATTTCTGGAATCTGTGGGGAGCCACAGATTTCCATCCACTCGGCATTCCACAAGTCTCCTGATAAAAATGGTACCTCACTTTTTTGGGTAGGCCTAGTGGCCAAGACATGGACGCATCACATTTTTCGACTGAAAAACTGAAAACTGACCATTTTTTTCCAATGTGGCTAGCTCTAGATGTTGGACCCTAGCTTAGCTGGCCCCAAGGGAAACCTTGCCAACCTATACATTTTTGAAAACTAGACACCTAGGGGTATCCATGGTGGGATAACTTGCGTGGCTCTCACCCCTTTTTTTGTTTTACCCAGAATCCCTTGCAAACCTCAGACTGTGACTAAAAAAATGCATTTTTGTGAAGGAAAGTTCTGAAATCTGCATGGAGCCCCAAACTTTCTGCTACTCGGCATTCTCCTAACTCTCTTGATAAAAACGATACCTCACTCGTGTGGATAAGCTTAGTGCCCATGACAGAAAGTGATCAGATTTTGAGGTTTGGAGAGCATTGTGGGTAAATGAAACCTTATGGGATCCATGCAGGGAACACTACCCTGGACTCCCTTGGTTGTCTAGTTTTCAAAAATGCCTGTGGTTTTTAGGTTTGCATAGGTGGTGCCACAGCACAGCTCCGAATACTGCCCCTACTCCTATTGCTTATCTCTCAACATAGCGATTGCCTTTCTCTTGGGCCAACCACACAAGTGGGGTATGGTTCTTATTGAGAGATGTGTGAGACCTCAGGGTGGTAAACCTGTAGCTCCACGCAGATTCCATATGTTTCAGTCACAGAAGTGTGATCAAATTATACGTTTCTTACCAATGTTTAGCATTTGCAAGGGCTCCTGGGCAATATTACTTGGCAAGAGCCATGCAGGTCATGCACCTCTGGACTGCCCTGGTTGTCTAGTTTTGAAAAATGGGCAGGTTCGCTTAGGTGCCAGCTGAGCTAGGCTCAAAATCTACAGCTACCCAAAATGAGAAAAAAAGGTGTCCTTAGTAAAAACCATCTTACTGCCACAGATATAAATCTGGTACTAATTTTTTTAAGTTACTCCACCACTTATGCTGGTTGGTTTTAGCATCTCTAGAAATGAAATAAATACAGGACACAATAACTTGTATGATGATTGTTTTCACATTTTATTCTAAAGATGTGAAAACAATCATCATGCAAGATATTATGTCCTGTACCCCTTTTTCAATAAAATTGGTTATGATACAAGTTACTAATTGAGTTTGCACACTTTCAATGCAAGTACAAACGTTCGTGAATAAGTCCCATGGGACATTTGTTTGACTTATTACATTTACTCTGGTTCTCATGGGCAATCAGGGTGGTCCTTGTGTAGTATACAAAAGTTCCCTAAAAAGCACTTCAAAATCTAGTCAAGCCTTTAACATTTTGACACACAGGGTACTCCATGACAACATGGCATATGTTTTGTCCACCATTATGTGCAGTCTGGGGACAGTAATGCACTTGTCAATCGGCAAACAGAACATCTACCACATTCTGATGGCGATTGAACATGTCGAGCAGACCATAAGGAAGTCCATGATTTCCTCAAGTAAAGGAACTGAAATTCTGCAGCTGCCTGCCCAGCGTAGTGGCCCATCGAAGGTAGGTATCCATTCACAGCCATTATAAGGTTTACCTAATGGCAGCTCCCATCTAAGTCAATTTTCCATTACTTCATTTTTTGTATGATACAACATAAAGCAAGTAGAAAATCACAGATCTGGCTGAGATGGGCACTGGGGAAAGTAAACACAACTCTCCTGCCTCTTTCTCTGCTTAGAGCACACTTAACAACAGTGACATGGTAGACTGTTTTAAGGTATGTCAGCAATGCGATCAGCAAAGTGTCGCTCCTGCAACCTTGCCACATCCTCCAGAACATATTAAATGGAGGCTGTCTCTTCTGTAGCAGTAAGACTTTAATTGACAGAAAACTGAAAGTCAAGGAAAGATATGAGTCTTCCTGTGGTTTTCTGACGATAAACAACATACCCATTTTATGTTCCCATCTGGATCTGGTGGGTAAACAGTTTCTTGTACCGAGTGCATGTTTTATGATTTGCATTGTATGGCTGAAAAATCTGGTCATTCTTATTCACTCTGCCTATGTACTTGTTGTAATCAAGTATATATTTGGGCTTGTGAACTTTGGCCATCTTACACCAAACCACAATGGGGGAAGTGCTCTCATCATGAATTGTAGTGAGCAGTACACATCACGCTTCTCTGAGAAATTTACTGCAAGCTGTTTGTTAGAATGCAATGTAGTGCTCTGGGATTTCTGGAGCTTCTAGCAAACAAAATTCTGTGAGACTCCTTTGCAGTGACAATGGCCTGTACTGTGGGCCACAGTGCTGGCTTTGTACAGCTTATTGAATAGCTCAAACCCAGTTTAGAAATTGTCCACATAAAGGTTATAAATTTTGTGAAGGAGTGGCTGGACAAGCGCCCATACAGTCTTTCCTGTAACTCCTAGTGTGCGAGGGCAACCTACAGCATTTAGAGTGAAGTCCTTCCCTGTATACAGTCTCAAGCTCTGCAAATAGGCAGTAGAGCTCTCACACAGCATATACAGCTTGATGCCATAGCAAGTTCTTTTGCTCGCAATGTACTGCCGAACAGCAGCTGTCCTTTGTACAGGATAAAGGACTCATCAATGGTTATATTCTTCACAGGGGTATAAATCTATGGAAACCTTACAGGCAAATGTTCCACAACAGGCCGAATTTTGAACAACCTGTCATAGTCTGGATGGTTCCAGGGCAGTGCAGCAGAATTGTCATTGAAATGCAGCGTGCGTTGCAATAGCAAAACATTATCTCTGCTCATGCACGGTGCGAAGATGGGGAATACCCAAACCGTGTGAGTAGACCAGTAGGACTGTAAGGATGGTGTTTGCTCTAACCCCATTTTGAGTGTAAGACCCAAAAAATCTTCAACTGCTCAAGTTAAGTGGGAGCGTACTAACCTGCACTAGAATGAGGTCATAGATTGCCTCCATGCTCCCTTAAAAATTGTCATGCATTCAAATTTGTTTGCTGCACAATTTGCTCAAGGAAATCAACATCCCAAAAAAATGGACATGGTCAGGTGGCAAAATGTTGGCCGTATTGACTTTACACCTAACGTTGCTAGTGAAAGGCGGAATTTAGGGCTGAACTAAGTTGGAGTGGCTGCCAAAAAAGCACTCAATCTGTGCTTGATGCAGCATGTGCCTGCTGTCTGGGTTGGTGTAACCTTTTACTGTCACCCCACCGCACAGACTGTGCTTGTGAAGGGACAGCACAACTGTCCTCGTTCTGTCCCTTAGAATCGCTGGAAGATGAGTCGTCGGATGGGACTCTGCAGACTGAAAAATTACTTCCAGATTCTGCTCCATTTGCCTCTCCCTCAGATGATGTCTCAGTATCTGCTATCTCAGTCTCTGATCCTGTCTCAGAGCTGTCCTCCATAACCTGAATTAGGCCTTAGGCAGCAGTCAACCATCAAGACCCCATCTCTGCTACTGGCCAAAACAGTCCTTCTAAAGCACTATCCTACGTAGATGGCAGATTTGTTGTCCTAAAACAGTCAGTGTGTGTGTACCTGAGAGACGTGTGCAACTGTAAATAAAGATGAAGTCACTTTACCTTATCTTCTTTTCTAATTCTGCAGGTTTTCTAAAGACACTAAAAAGGGAAAAAGGACACAGTATTACTTTACTTTGCCACATAGTCATCATCACAGCCCTCAACGCTGGTGGTGCCCTGTGCAACAATAATGTTTGGTGCCCAATTATTACAATCCAGGAGAACGTCCCCTCATCTCTCCATAACCCCTCTCTCACATGTATGCCATTTGTTTTAAAACACTGGTAAAGGTTGGCTTTACTAATCTATTCAGCTATCCACATAAAATACAGATCTGTTCTTTGCTGTAGGCACATTAACCCTCAGCGCTACTTTATGGCATGTGAAAACTGGCACTAGACAAAACTCCAATTTCTCTCTAGCAGGAACATTAATCACAAGAGTTATCTTGACATTTTTATTGCTGCCTGAAAGCTGGACATACATGGAACTTTGCAACAGGTGTTTTTAAATGGAAGGTTATTGCTAAACATAGCGCCACCCCGAGGTCAGCATCCACCTCTCCATGTGGCAGTCACCAGTAGGTAGTTATAGTTAGGACCTAGTTTCCATTGAAAAAGCATTTTTTGACTTGCCTATGTCTCTGGCATTGTTTGTAAAATATTCATGAAATTAAAAAAAATAAAGTAGGCACAAAGATCTTATTGTGCATGGAAAGTTTGGGGGTGGTCCGTCAAGTGGGGACAGAGAAAAAGGGGGATAAAAAAAGTGTGTTTCCCATGTTAATTTCCATTGACTCTAGACACCCCGGCAGCCTGAACTGCTGGACGGAATTACACCAAATTGGGCAAAAGGTAGTTTTTGGTCCACAGATCACGCTTTTCTTATTTGGTGTAAATCCATTCTGTAATTTAGGAGAAATGAATCAAACCTAAATTTTTAAAATATTGCTGTGACAACTTGGCAAATACTGCCGATCTCATGCAGGGATCTAATTGGCTGCCAACACTTCAACTAGAAAGTGTTGCCACCCATTTTGAGACTCGGCTTGAGCTCAGTCTCAAAAACAAATGTAAAAACAAAGAAAAGGGGGCAGGGTACGTTAACCCTAGCCCCTTGCCTTGGTGCAGGGGTGCCCCAAGCACCCTACCAGGGCAAAAAAGCATTTTTTTAAAAAGTCATGAATATTAAATTTTGCTGTGAGCTTTAAAAAAACGCAGCCTCCTGCATTTTTAAGTGCTGTGGCCCCCAGGTGGGCCCTGTTCCAGGGCCATTATGGTGGCAAAAAAAGGAAAGGGCACACAGGCCCCCTCCTAGAGCTTTTACAAACCCCAGGGACCACCGTCTTCCCAGGGCTATTCCGAATAAATGTGTGGGAGCTGCACAGCACCCCGTCCCAACCTGGGGACCACCACCTTCCCAGGGCTACGTATGCAGGGGTGCACGGCCTTCTGTGCCCCGGGACCACCATCTCCCTAGGGCTAATTTACCTAAAATATAATGGGGGTCCTGAGGCTCGCCCTGAGCCCCTGGGACTGGCACCCCTCCAGGGCTACAAAATAACTTACAGAGGCAGTCCGTCATGGACCCTGGCGCTGGGGCCAAATAGAAAACATTAAGGGCCTGCTCCTACTACCTCCTGTGGTGCCCACCCTCGGGAGGTAGCTGTTTGCCTTTGCTTGGTGGTAGCTGACAGCTCCCTCCAATCAAAAGCAAACACTCTTATTTCAGCAAGCGGGAGCTGTTAAACTGCTCCCGCTTGCTGAATGTGGAGCTTTCATCTCTCCCTGCATGCTAATATCCCAAAACATGATGGAAGAGAGAGAGAGAGAGAGAGAGATTATTATTTAAATGGTCTCTCCATATCATGACTTAAAAGCGTGAGACCACCAAGATGTTTCGTAGGAATGTTATAGTTACCTTTTGATGCAGAGTAGAACAGAGTCACCTCTGGCCTACTGCTCAAGCCCTCAGAATGTTATTTAGTAGGTTCAAATCATGGTATCTCATAGCACAATGACTGTTTATTTACTCATGTTTTGAATGTTAAACATTCCTTATCTCATGGCAGTGTGTCTGTTTATTTACTCGTGATTTGAATGTTAAGTATTCCTAGTGATTAAATTCTTACATCTTTTTCCCATCATCATCTTTGGATTAAATCTCATAGAAAGGTCCGGACACTGCATCCTAAGGAGTCATCTGTGGCCTAGTGGTTAAGGTCTGAGACCATCACACAGAAGGTTGAGGGTTCCAGTCTAGTTGTTATTTCTCAGCTTTAAATTATTTTCAACTTCAAATAGTTAAGGTACATAGAGAAAGGTGCTCTCACTCTTTATCCTTGTCAAATACATTATTTTTTCAATTTTTCAGAACATTTCTCATTCTAAGGGATGGTTGGTTGGGTGGTTATAGGGGGGTTCACTGCAGGCCCTGCTGGGCCATGCGCAGTGGTGGTTGGATTAATGTATAGTAATTAAAAATAATTTACATAAAAACAACATAGAACTTCACTTAAAAAAGCAAAGGTTACAGGGATGTTATATTAAGCTCACATTTTAAACGTACAAAACCTTAACAATTCAGCGGTTACAGTTAGAGTTATTTTAAGAAACTATAACTCATACCCTAAGGTAACTATACACTTGCCATGCACTGCTAACTACCCCAGATATTACAGCACTCATGACATCTTTGATAACACTATTCATAATGCCACTGTAACATTTGCAGTAAAATTATTGATGAGATAACTATGCATGGCAACCCCCCCTTTACATGCCCCATAGGACTCTGGGGACTACCACCTCCCTGGGGCAACAAATTGTGCATTTTTGGTCCCAGAGACTGCCACTTCCCCGGTGCTTTGCTATCAATAATGAGGGGGGCAGTGCGGAACACCCTTGCATGCCACATAGTAGTCCGGGGACCACCAGCTCCCCAGTGCCATGATTGTGTACTAAAACAGACAGGGGCTGCATGTCCTCCCTGAAAGCTGGGGAGGCTGTTTTTGGCATTTTCTCACATTATAGCTGAGAGGAAACACTCGCCTCTTTCTTCTGCCACTCCGGCAGGGAAAATGTGATGTCAGTGTGCCTCACGGTGTGCTGACATCACAAGCGGGCAGAAGGGAGCCGGGAGGAGACACAGAAGCAATTCCACATCTCCCCCTGCTTTTTTTTTTGTTTTAAAGAAATCCTCCGGTGCTAATACTGGAGGTTTTTTTTAAGCCCTCCTTGGTGTCGGTTAATGGATGACACATGCTTTGGCTGACATATGCACCGAAGGGGTAAAGAGAAACAGGCAAAGCTTTGTGTGAAAAATTAATGCCTCCTTGATCCATTAAAAGGAGAAAGTTTTCCATTTCTCAAAAATCCCATGCATAGCATGTGTGCTGCAGTGCAGAGCACACATACAGTGTGTGAGATCCTTTTATGTTCTTTTAGACACAAAAATTTGTACTGGATGGGTATGTTTCCAGCAGATGTCCTATGTTAGTGCCCACTGATTTCTGCAAGGCTGTGCATCACGCAAGGCAGGCAACATTTTAGAGCACTAGTGCAGTGGATAACAGCATTCTGCAGTACACACAGAAGTGCCAGGGCACCATTAGTGATTGTTTATGTGCAGGAAGGGACACCTTCCTGCACATAAACAATCATGCCCCTCAACACAGACATCCTTATACAATGGTGCAAGGATGCCTGCGTTGGCAGCTAAATTTAGCGCCAGCACAGGGAACAACACAGTGGTGCGCCATATTAAATTAAATATGGCACATCCCTGCATTGTGAAAATGACAGAGGACGTAGAATGTCAATTTTGGCTCAGCGTCGCACTCCGTCATTTTCCCATAAATATAGGCCTATGCGTATTACAGGCAGTTAAAGCTCTGATCACACACTTTCACTGACTCATCATTTATCAAAATGTTTATAGCATCTTTCTTCACTTCATCTTTCCATCCTGTCCTTACAATTAGATTCTGAAAATCTGTTTTGAAGGAGGCAAGGTGAAAAAATCCAATGTTTTACAGATCTCACAATCACATGCCATCGTCGGCAGTGCTAGACGGATTCCACAGGCTCATTCAGCAATACTGCAGCTAACTTTGAAAGAGCTGTCAAAAGCAAATTTTACCTCCTTTTTTCATTTGGGCTGCATCTTAATAAATGGTGGTAAAGGGCACCACCCTCTGGTGCCATCGTGTTCATCCTAAGTTGTAACTAAGACAAAGGAATAGGATCTGCAATGAGGTGGTAAAATAAGGAGAAACACAAGACTGCCTAAGTCAAAAAGAGGCTGCAGAAGCCACATTCACAAGAGTTAAAATTACAGTAGACACAAAACACTCAAAAACCAAACGACAGGAAAACAGAATAAAAAACCAAATGAAGGAAGCAAGAGACTGAAATACAGTGGGTGTAAATATGTTAAAGACAAGGTAAGAGTGAGATGCAAGGGTACCAGCTATCTGTCTTAAATAACCTTCCAGGGGTGGCTCCTCCATTCTGGCGTAGGAGCGTCGCCACTCCCTGCCAGCAACGGCAGCTGCAAACCTTTTATCAAACAACGATAATAAACTGTATTTATTATCATTGTTTGGTAAAGGGGCAGGACCACGGGATGATGAGCATAAGGGGGAGTGCTCAGCACTCCCCCTCAGGTGCATGTGTGTTTGGTTGGCCGTCTCAGGTCGGCCGAACATACATGCAAAGTAGGCTCTCTTCAGCCCAGCAACACAGCCCAGTAACTCAGCTGGAGAGAGCCTGCACAGCTCCCAGTCTGCCTGGGAGTGCCCTGGCTGGGTGCTCCCAGCCAATCCTGACACTGCTGTGAGCAGCATCAGGATTGGCCGCAGGGCAGGCTGGGAGCCTGTGCCTAAAGCGAGGAGACAGAGGACCAGAGCAGCGCGCAACATAAAGGTAAGTGTTTTCTTTAAATTAGTTGTAATTTTATTTTAGTTTCCCCCACGTCCTCCCCAGCACACCGCCCCTTCTGCTTGCCGCTCCTGTAACCTTCATATCCAGCTCCTTCTGCCTTGACCTGTAAGTATTCTCTCCTGGATTGGGCAGTCTCAAGGATACACTATAAGGGCTTTGGGTGAATAGTATTGCCACTTTAACCAGCAGAGGTCGCTGCCTTCGTTAAAGGTACAATACCACACCTGCTGATGATCTGAAATTGTTGGATGTGCTCCTGCACGACACCTGCTGGTGTAACAATGATTAACTGGATCGGAGAGCAGACAACTAGGAACAGTCTTGCTTGTTAAGGCACCAGCCAGCAGTTGTAGGGATTATGATAGCAATTATTATAGAAATTTAGATGATTGTTTTTTGCCTAGTAGCCCCAGCATGGTGTCCTTATAATTGAGATCCTTGCTAGTTTAGGTCCTTTGAGTATCCACCTTTAGCTTAAACTGGTACAGTTGTTTATGTGGGAGGGAGAGTATTTGAACTTGTGCAGACCATATACTTGTACCCTTTGTTGCAAGTTTACATTGACAGCTGTAAGAAACCACAGAAGATCATTTTAAAGTTAAGGTAGCAAGGGACAGATCTAAAAGGCATTTCAATATAAAGCATCCTATTTAAAATGCAATACAGCTTGAATGTGTAACCAATCAAGGGAATGCCTACTGCCTTCAGAGACGTAATCTTGGTGGCAGAGGACATAGTCTTGCATCACCGTTGCATTTCAGCTATATGAAGCTTGTGATTAGGCATTTTCAGGGCTCCCACATACATCATGTTAGCTTAGTCTAAATGGGAGTTAATAGCTGCCTCAATTGTTATTCTTTACACTACTTGCAGCATCTTGAACATATCCATAAGATAGTACTCATTTATGTGCCTATTTGCGTTCAGGACAAATTGTTTACAAGGCTGTACTAATGTGATTGAAATCAACCTAAGCAAACTAAATACCAAGTTGTTAAATTTTGTCTGAGCTCATGGTGGCATCTACATGTAAAATAAGTGTAGCTTAGACTCAGCCACATTCACGGACACCTGCCAATATGCCGCTGCCATGACCCTGCACAGGCAAATAAATGCTGCCCCAGCCACGGTTTCCAAATATAGACCATTCTCCCTCCTAACATTCCCTGTGAAAGTCTTAGAAAAACAAATCAACTGATGCCTCACTGACTCCCACAGCAAGCACCAGTTTCTCAGCACCATGCAGTCTGGATTCAGGCCTAACCACATTACAGAAACAGTACCTATCACCACCACAGACACCAGCCTCATGATCATTGACAGAAGAGACACGTTAGCCCTCATTCTCCTGGACCTCTCTGCAGCATTCTCCTCAGGTGCCTGCATGGGATTAGCATCCAAGGACCTGTTCCCCACTGGACTTTCTCCTATTTCATGGATAGAACACATGCAAACAGCCTAGCACCTTACTCCTTGGAAGCCTTCAGACTCATCTGTGGAGTACCTCAAGGTTCATTGCTAAGACCAACCCACTTCAGTGCAAACATGATCCTTCTCGTCAATGTCATCTGTGCACACAGCATTCTCTCCTGTGCCGATGACATGCAAACCATACTCTTCCTCTCGGATAAGACCCCTAAAACAAAAATCAAGTTCACCGCATGCATGACCAAAGTTGCTAAATGGATGAAAGCCAGCTGTCTCAAGCTCATTGCCTACAATCCAGAAGTAGTGTTCTTCAAGAACAACTCATCATGGAACTCCAACTGGTGGCTGGTGAACAAGGACCCACACCCAGACCCCACTCCAGGAACCTCAGAATAATAATCAACAGCAAACTAGACATGACTGGACATTCAACGACATTACTTCATCTTGTACTACATCTGGAAGATGCCCTTTAAGATCTTCAAATGGCTCCAAGCAACACTACAAAAACTGTCACTCATGCCCTAGTCACCAGCAAGTTTGACTATGGGATCACCCTCTACACAGGTGTCACCAAGCAACCCACTAAAAGACTACAAACCATCCAGAACTCAGCAGCTAGACTCATCCTCAACGTCCCACACAGAACTCACATAACACCATACTTCAGATAGCTTCACTGGCTCCCGTGCACAAATGAACACATTTAGAACTCTTCACACACACATTCAAGGCACTACCCAACTTAGGTAGTTGCATCTTCTCCCACTAACCATCCAGACACCTTTGTTTCTTAGGACTCCTACTCGCATGCATCCCATGCATACACATAACCCAATTAGGAGGATGGGCGTTCTCTTACCTTGCTCTTAAAGCATGGAAATGCCTCCCATTCCACATCAGAGCCTTTTCCTCTTTTCTTGAACTCTTCAAGAAGCTGAAGGCCTGGCTTTTCAATTAACCAAACTACTGTAGGCAGAGCTAGGCACATACACCTGCTCAGTACCAGGATCCCTTCGCTAGTGATAGCGTGCTTCACAAACTAACATACCATAACAACACATGCCACATGGCAAACCATAGCATGACATGACAATTAAGAGTTTCCACATCAGTAATAATAATAGTTTCAGTTAGACCATTCACAAATAGATGGTATACATTCTGAAAACATCTACGTTAAAAGAGTTTTTCTGCAATTTTCCTGATTATTTGGTTACTGCAAGAGTTAATGTGTTCTTTCTCAGAAATTCCACAAAAAGAATCCCTTGTTGCTTAGAATATTCAAATTCACTAACATATGGTTTCAGACACTGACTTCAGCATCTTTTGTGGGCTGAGCTGTGAACACTCATCCCAAAAGACAATAATTAGTGTCTAAATGAGGCATGCTTGATCGGTTGTGTGCGGCAAAGGGAACATTAAAGAATCACACTACTGGGATTTTAATGCTTCCAGACTTTTGTTAATCCTGCTTTGTACACCCATGTTGTCCTGGTCTGGGTTTATATGATATTAAAGTAGTATTTGGAAGTCATCTGAATTTTTGAGGTCTGACTGAAATCACATATTCTAAGTTAAGGCATCCCTTCTTCTCACTGTTCTAGAATATCTGCTAACATTTTACTTTTACCCAAGGAGAGACAAATGCACTCATTTACCAGGTATGTGTTGTCGCCGTGTTTATTAGCTGTTTGTCAAGATTAGAAATCAATTAAACCACAAACATGAACTCTCTGTTCTGAATGTAGGCTTGGAAAAATTATTTTTTGTGTATTAAAGATGTGGTAAAACCCAGTAGAAAATGATACTTACCATGAATAAAAGATTAGGAAAAGTAGTTGTTTTTAATTGGGAATGAGATGAGTGCTTATTTGATTTAAAACATCTCCTACTTGACTAGGCCCACTTTAGTGTTGGTGGGGGCAAGTGCAACAATCTTTGTTGGTATCTCTTGCTCCTCCAGTGACTCTTTCTTTACAGATCCCCTCAAATCCACCCTCTAATGCTACCCCCATCTTCTCTTAGCCAATGTCTCACACATATTTACTTCACAATGCACCTCATCCCAGTAGAGACTGTCAGAGCACTTTAAAAGAGAAATATGTTATACAGAAACAAAAATTAGCAACTCAGTGTACAGGAAATGCTACTTAAGACTATGAGGACTTTAAGATGTAGGAGTCACATGTCATTCATGCTGGTAGGCATTATGGTGGTCATTACAACCCTGGCGGACGGTGTTAAAGCGGCAGTAAGACCGGCAACAGGTCGGCGGTAAAAAAATTGGAATTACAACCGTGGCAGAAACCGCCAACAAAGACAGCCACTTTGACACTCCGACCGCCACGGCGGTACAGACAAACAGCTTGGCGGTCACCGCCAATAGACAGGTGGAAGTCAATGTACCGCCCACAGTATCACAACCTACCAATCCGCCACCTTTTCCGGGGCGGATTCACAGCGGACAAAAACACGGCGGAAACAGGACTTCGAAGGGAAAATGCTCACCTCTACACACCCCACGAGGAATCTGGATGCCATGGAACCAGAGCTGCAAATTTTTCCAGCCCTAATCTTCTTGCTCCTCCACCAGGAGCACGAACGCCGGCGGCAAAGACAACGGTGAGTACTGCACCTATGACACAGGGGAGGGGGGAAGGGAAAAAACAGGGATACACACAAGCAAACACCCCCACCCCCACCCTCACCTACTACAACACACACACAAATACATATTTATACATTATAGTTACACCCCCAACCCCCCCCAGAAGAATGCAAGGACAAAAGGAAATGAGTGTAACCACTGTAATCTATTAAAATCAAGTACGCAAAAATATATATATACACCACAAACAAAATATTCACCAATCTTAGTAGTCCAGGTAGTGCTCCAATGAAGTCCGTGGAACACTGGGCCCACACGGTATGGGCGAGGCCCACACAAGATCCCCGACCATGACGGACAGAACACTGTAGGGGCATCAGTGAGCAAGAAAACAGGCACCTCAGGGGGAGGGAAAGGGGGGGCACCTCAGCTGGTTGAGTGCACGACGCCAAATCCACGAGGGGGCCACATGCCCACTGTTCAATCCTGGGGAGTGCAAAGCCACAGTCTCTCAAGTCTCTACAGTGGGTGGGTTGCCCACTGCTGCATCCTGGGGAGTGCAAAGCCACAGTCTCTCAAGTCACTACAGTGGGTGGGTTGCCCACTGCTGCATCCTGGGGAGTGCAAAGCCATAGTCTCTCAAGTGGATAACAGTCTCCACTGGTTCTGGAGGGGGCTTGGTGCCCAGAGTGCTTCATCCTGCTAAGGACAGAGTAGTGGATGTGATACTTCACTGGTTCTGGAGGGGGCCTGGTGCCCAGAGTGCTTCATCCTGCTAAGGACAGAGGTAGTGGATGTGATAGTCCACTGGTTCTGGAGGGGGCTTTGTGCCCAGAGTGCTTCATCCTGCCAAGGACAGAGGTAGTGGATGTGAATCTCCACTGGTTCTGGAGGGGGCTTGGTGCCCAGAGTGCTTCATCCTTCTAAGGACAGAGGTAGTGGATGTGATACTCCACTGGTTCTGGAGGGGGCCTGGTGCCCATAGTGCTTCATCCTGCTTTTGACTGACTCAGTAGCGTCAGTGCCCTTGGCGCTCATGGGCCAGCGGTGCTTGTGGTCAGGTGCCCTGTTCAGCGGTGCTTGGAGCGGCAGTGCCCTGTTCAGCGGTGCTTGGAGCGGCGGTGCCCTGTTCAGCGGTGCTTGAGGCGGTGGTGCCCTGTTCAGCGGTGCTTGAGGCGGCGGTGCTCTGTTCAGCGGTGCATGAGGTGGCGGGCTCCTTTGCAGCGACTCAGGTGCTGGCGGTCCTCTCTGTCCCAGCGGGGCTTGTGCTGGCGGTCCTCTCTGTCCCAGCAGGGCTTGTGCTGGCGGTCCTCTCTAGCCCAGTGGGGCTTGTGCTGGCGGTCCTCTCTAGGCCAGCGGGGCTTGTGCTGGCGGTCCTCTCTGTCCCAGCGGGGCTTGTGCTGGCGGTCCTCTCTGTCCCAGCGGGGCTTGTGATGGCGGTCCTCTCTAGCCCAGCAGGGCTTGTGCTGGCGGTCCTCTCTAGGCCAGCGGGGCTTGTGCTGGCGGTCCTCTCTGTCTCAGCTGGGTTTTTGCTGGCGGTCCTCTGTGTCCCAGCAGGGCTTGTGCTGGCAGTCCTCTCTAGCCCAGCGGGGCTTGTGCTGGCGGTCCTCTCTGTCCCAGCGGGACTTGTGCTGGCAGTCCTCTCTAGCCCAGCGGGGCTTGTGCTGGCGGTCCTCTCTGTCCCAGCGGGGCTTGTGCTGGCGGTCCTCTCTAGCCCAGCGGGGCTTGTGCTGGCGGTCCTCTCTGGCCCAGCGGGGATGATGGCTGTGGCCTCCTGGGCAGCGGGGATGATGGCGGTGGCCTCCTGGGCAGCGGGGATGATGGCGGTCTCCTCCGCCGTGCTGCTCTTCCCAGACTTGCCGGGTTTCTTGTGGCCCTTCCCCACCTTTGAAGGTGTCGCAGCTGACTCCACACTCCCACCGGGACCCCTGGAAGCGGCTTTGGTGGCTGGAGTCTTCCCCCTCTCCCACCGGGCACTGGCCAGCTTCTGATGCTTGACAGGTGGGGGACTGTCCGTGCTGTGGCTCTGTGCCACACTGGCTGCCCTGGTGGCCGGTGCACTCCATATTCCGGTGACTACAGGCACCACTGGCCCCGGAGATGTTGTGGCTGAGGTGCTATGTTGGGACCTGGAGAGTCGGGACCTAGGAGACGGACGGGGGGGGGGGGTGAGGTGTGGTAAAGAGATCAAGGTTGGACAAGAAAGGTTTTTGGGAGACACTGGGATGGGTAGCTGGAGGGGGTTTGGGAGTGGAGGAAGAGGTTATGGTTGTAGGAGGTGTTCGTTTGGTGACTTTGAGTGAAGGTGCATGCGCTGGAGCCTGTCATGAGGTGGATGGCTGTTGGGTGGGTGTGTGCCTGCGTTTGTGTATCTGGGGAGGTAGCGTCACAGACACACTGGGAGAGGACACAGGGGACGTGTGGATGGTAGTGGGGGTGGTGACTGCACGTGAGCGGGGTGTGATGGTGTGTGTGCTGGTGATGGCAGTAGTGGCTGTAGATGTAGTGCATGCAGGTGTGAGTGTAGACGAGACTGGGAGGGAGGAGGGAGACGAGGAGGAGAGGGACACAGTGGAGGCAATGGATGTTGGTGTGTCTGCATGTGTGTGATGCTTGCGTGAGTGCCTGTGGGATGTGTGGTGCTTATGTCTTCCTGAGCTTCCCTTGTGTGTTGAGGTGTGTGCATGCTGGTCTGAAGGTGTGCTTGGGATAGGCTGGGGTAGAGGGGATTGGGTCTGGGTGGAGGAAGTTGGAGGGGGGAGGCTAGAGACGGGGACAATAGCTGCCATCAGTGCTGAGGCCAGAGTCTGAAAAGCTCGCTGAAGGGCCGCCTGACCAGAATGAATGCCCTCCAGGAATGCATTTGTTTGTTGCAACTGCCTTTCTACACCCTGGATGGCATTCAAAATGGTAGACTGCCCAACAGTGAGGGACCTGAGGAGGTCAATGACCTCCTCACTGAGGGCAGCAGGGGTGACTGGGGCAGGGCCTGAGGTGCCTGGGGTGAAGGTGATGCCCACCCTCCTGGGTGAGTGGGCACGGAGCAAAGGCTGAGGGGCTGCTGGGAGGGCGGTGCTGGTAGGGGGGGGCTCTACCTGTAGATGCGGGAGGCACAGATGTTGCCGCCACCACAAGGGAGCTCCCATCAGAGGACGAGTCCGTGTCTCTGGTGTCAGCTCCTGTCCCCGCCGTGGAGCTCCCCTCACCATCCGTCCTACTGGTGAAATCAGACTCCATGCTTTCCATGGACATGTGGGATGCAGCTCCCGCGTGCTCCGTTGCCACTGCTCCTCTGCCTGATGATGCTAATGCACACAAGAACAGGGAGACCACAAAAAGGGGGAGACGACAGAAGAAAGACATGTTGAGTGCATGCATTACCGCTACCGTTGGCGGATACGACAGACACAGAAGCCCCCTGCACTACGCCGCGCTCTTGGGCTCCACTGTGCAATCCCTGGGACATGGCCTACTAGGCTATGGACGACATCTACACACATGGATGACACAGGGGCCTGACTAGGTGTACTTGGCAATACGCAGAGGTGGGGTGGGGTGCCACATGGCCTGCCTTGCAGAGGGACCTTGCCTACTATACTCACCCTGGCCTAGGGAAACCCACAGCCCACCTCCCCTACCCAGACACCTCCACTGCGCGCTAAATCAGCAGGATGAGAGTGTACTCACCCCTTTGTGGCTGCTGTGATGCCCTCAAGCGCCCATCCAACTCTGGGTACGCCACCGCCAGGATCCTGAACATCAGGGGGGTCATGGTGCGACGGGCACCCCTCCCACGTTGGGAGACCATCCCCAGCTGAGCCTCCGCCGTCTTTTTGCTCCAGCGGCGAATGTCCTCCCATCTTTTCCGGCAGTGGGTGCTCCGTCTGTGGTAGACCCCCAGGGTCCGGACGTTCTTTGCGATGGCACGCCAAATATCTTTTTTCTGGTGGGCGCTGACCTACATGATTTGTACAGGGGGAAGAGAAACTTATTACCAACTGCACCATCACAGTCATTGGCCCCCATCCCTACCCTTGGCATGTGGCACATGCACTCACCGTCGTTTCATGCACGCCACACTCTCCCCCCATCCTTCTTACATCCACCCCTCTCCACACAGGCATAGCCCATACAGCATGCTCCCAGTGTACTTACATGTTTGTCTGGAGGACCTTAGAGTAGCGTGTACTGGGGGAGGACCCCATCCACGAGTTTCTCCAAGACACTCGAGCCATTGTCTCTTCCAGACCGAGGTCACAGCAGCACTTGCAGTGTAGGTCATCTCCTGTCGAAGATCAAGTATCGAGTGATTGAACAGATAGAAAATGGCGGTCACGTCCGCGGCGGTGCGTACCGTCACCGCCGGCGTACATCGTCATTGGCTCCTGGGACCCATAGGGTCCAATGTTAACCGATCCGCTGTGGTCTTCGACCGCCTACCGCAACGGTGTACAACGCCAGCGCAGTTACCTCACATCCCATTGTCCCACTTTAGAGGTCAGGCAGCCGCCATTTCAGGGGCCCACATGGCTTTATTTGTAACTGCGTCACACATACCTAGGCCTAGACACCACACACATACAGGCCACTTTTCGGATTATGATTCGTGTTCTGTGTAAGCTGTGGGTACGTACCTCTGAGTTGGTTGACTCTGCGCTCGCTGTTGTTCTTTATAGGCACCGTCCGCTGGGACATGTGAGGAGATGGCGGCATCCTCCGGTGTACAGACCGCTGGTTGACCTATCGACAATGGAGGAAAGACATGTGATCATCACATACAGGCTTGACCGTGCCACAATCCATGAACTGTGTACCCAGCTGGAGCCAGACCTGATGTCAGCTATCCGCCATCCCACAAGAATCCCCCCTCAAGTGCAGGTGCTGTCAGTACTCCATTTCCTTGCAAGTGGGTCATTTCAAACAACAGTGGCCATAGTATCAGGGATGTCCCAGCCTATGTTTTCCAACGTGTTGTCCAGAGTGTTGTCTGCCCTGCTGAAACACATGCAGAGCTACATCGTTTTCCCTCAGGTGGAGGATTTGCCTACAGTGAAAGGTGATTTCTATGCCCTGGGGCATATCCCCAACATCATAGGTACCATTGATGGGACACATGTGGCTTTGGTCCCCCCCGCTGGAGTGAACAGGTGTACAGAAACCGGAAGAGTTATCATTCCATGAATGTGCAGATGGTATGTTTGGCCGACCAGTGAATGCCAAGTTCCCTGGCTCAGTGCATGAAGCCTACATCCTGCGGAATAGCAGCATCCCTTATGTGATGGGTCAACTCCAGAGGCACCGTGTGTGGCTATTAGGTGAGCACCTGGAAGCGAGTCAGTGGGAATGGTTGTCTGGGTACAGGTTAGTGTGTGTCTAACAGTTGTCCCTTGCCATTTGCAGGTGACTCTGGTTACCCCAACCTGTCATGGCTACTGACCCCAGTGAGGAATCCCAGGACAAGGGCAGAGGAACGCTACAATGAGGCCCATGGTCGAACACGGCGGATAATCGAGTGGACCTTCGGCCTCCTGAAAGCCAGGTTCCGGTGCCTTCATATGACAGGTGGATCCCTATTCTACTCACCAAAGAAGGTGTGCCAGATCATCGTGGCCTGATGTATGCTTCCTAACTTGGCTTTGCGACGACAGGTGCCTTTTATGCAGGAGGCTGGCCCAGATGGCGGTGTTGTTGCAGCTGTGGAGCCTGTGGACAGCGAAGACTAGGAAGCAGAAGAAGAGGACATTGACAACAGGGACTTGGTGATCCTGCAATATTTCCAGTGAGACTCAGGTAAGAATACAAACCTGCCTACTACATGTACTTTAACATTACTACCTCTCTACTGTCTGTTGTTTTCACCCAGTGTATGGTCACTGAGTTGTCCCTTTCCCTTACGATTTAACAGACGTGGGTCCCACTGTGTGACATCTGCTTTGATTCCTCATGGACTAGAGCTGTGCGACATAGGTATGTTGACATTACAATTGTAAGAGCTTTTTGCCACAGTAATTGATAATATATTAATTCGAAATCACAGACTGACTCCAGATTGTTTTGTAAAATAAATTATTTAAACAAACACCAGGGTGGAACTGCGTGCGGCCCAAACACAGGCCACTCAGAAACTTTATTCAGTAGCTCACTGAGCTAAATGATGATAACAGGGCCAATGGCCAGTCCATAAAAAGTAAATTTTCCTTGGCCACAACTGCCCACACCTGACTCCCACAAGTGCTGGGTACTCCACTCAACAAGGCAGCATAGGGGGATCCAGGCCCCTCATGGAATGGGGGCAGGGAGGGGTGGGAGTGGGGATTTACAACGGGGGTGGGACTTTGACTTGCATGAGGAGGTTGGAGGGGGGGTGGGCTTCTCCTTTGAAGGGGGTGGGGGCTGTTTGGCTCGGGCGGAGCAGGATGCCTTAGGCTCTGAGCGGGCCTTCATCTTAACTGGAGAAGGGGCATGGGAATGGGAAGGTCTGCGATGTGGAAGGAGTGGAAAGGGCAAGGAAGCGGGCACGTTTCGGGACAAGACGGGGTGGGCCAGTGGGTTCGAACAGGTCTACACGGGAGAGGACAAGTTTCTTGGGAGCAATTGGGGTGGGCGTGGATGAGGGCGTGGGAGTGAAGGCAGAGGGAGTTGATGTATGGGGTGTAGGTGTCCGTGTAGTGGGTGCCGGTGACTGCTCAGTATGTTGTGGTGTGGTGGATGTCTGATGGGTGGGTGTCTTGGTGCTTTTGAGTGTTTTGTGAGGTGGGGGTGGACACAGTGGGAGAAGACAGACAGCTAGTGTGGATGTATATTTGGTGTGTATCTGCAAGTCGGGTGAGTGTGCTGCATGTGTCAACTACAGTGGAGGTGGTGAGTGTAGGTGTGGTGTATGGGGTGCATGTATGGCTGTCTGCTATTGTGGTGAGTGCAGGAAGAGGAGCAGTAACAGTGAGTGAAGGTGCAGTGCATGAGGGTGTGCATGTAGAGGGGACATACAGGGATGCGGAAGAGGTGGGCACACTGGGGGAAGTGGACGTTGTTGTGTGTGCAGGTGTCTGTTGGCTGTGTGAATGCTTGTGTGGGAGGTGTGGTGCTTGTGTTTGGAAGTGTTTTTTTTGTGTGTTGATGTGCTTGACTGCATGTCTGAATGTGTGCCTTGGACGGGTGAAGGGAGTGGGAAGCTGGAAGGGGTAGAGGAGGTTGGAGGGGGGACGGAATGGCCAGGGAAATTGGCTGCCGTCCAAGAGGAGGCCAGAGCCTGAAAAGATCTCTATAGGGCAGACACAGCACAGTGAATGCCATCCAGATAGGCATTAGTCTGCTGCACCTCTGATGCTAGCCCCTGGATGGCATTGACGATGGTTGTCTTCCCTACAGAGATGGTTCTCAGGAGGTCAATAGCGTCCTCTGTGAGGGTAGCAGGGCTGACTGAGGCAGGGGAGGAGGTGCCTGGGGCGAAGGAGATGCCCACCTTTTTGGGTGGGAGGGCACGGCCAACTTGGTGGGGAGCAGAAGGGAGGGTGCTGATGGTATGGGTGATGGCGGAAGATCTCACGGTCGTGATTTGTCCACTAGTGTCCGCCACCGCCGGAGGACCCCCATCGGAGGAGGTTTCAGAGTCACTACCCCCTGTGGTAGTAGCCTCCCCCATGGAAGTCCCTTCGCCCTCCCACCCACTGGTCCCCTGGGCGTCCGTTGTCTCTGCCTCCGAAGATCCGTGCCTCCATCTACCCAACAGACACACCCAACAGGCAGCACCGTGCACTAGGCCCATGACCATGGCCCTGACTACAGGGCAGTATAGTGACCTACACCCATATCTTGTCATTGCATTGAAGCTGAGGTAGATGAAACCTGACAGGGACACCCCTACACCCTTTGGGGAGCAGACAGTAGCTGGACACCAGTCAAAAACCCTGCCTGTAAGCACCATGAGCCCTATCGCACACACACTCATCCTTCCAGGCTAAAGTATGGGCTGTGAGCACTCACCCCCTTGTGACTGCTGTGCAGCCTTCAAGCGCCCATCCAAGTCTGGGTACGCCACCGCCAGGATCCTTCGCATGAGGGGGGGGTCAGTCCCCAACGGGAACCCCTACCATGTTGGGAGGACTTCCCCAGCTGGGCCTCACTGATTTTCCATGCCTAGCGCCGCAGGTCCTTCCACCTCTTACGACAGTGGGTGCTCCGACGGTTGTCGACCCCCAGGGTCCGTACCTCCTTGGCGATGGCATGCCAATGTGCCCTCTTCTGGTGGGTGCTGACCTAGTAGTGAGACACAGAGAAGAAACACAGAGGTCAGGCACCTGCACGATGGCAATAGCTGGCTGATTGTTAGACATAGGACAGACAGTACTCCCAGACATGCAGGACAGTGGCACACAGCATTCCATGCACCAAGCCCCATCCTGGCTCACAGGAGCACACATCAGAGCGATTCCCCCAAAGTGCTGAGCTCCCTGCCATCAAGTCAGCCTTCTATGCCTTTGCAAACATTCCCCATGTTATTGGTGCCATCGATGGAACCCACATACCCATCATCCCCCCAACAGTGAGTTAACAGGTGTACAGAAACAGGAAGAACTTTCACTCCATGAACACCCAGTTGGTATGTACAGCAGACCAGTACATATCCCATGTGAATGTCATGTTTCCGGGTTCAGTCCATGATTCATTTGTTTTGAGGAACAGTAGTGTGCCACAAAAGATGGAACAACTCCAAGAGGACAGAGGGTGGATCATAGGTAAGTGTGCCTGTCACTAACTGACACATTGCAGAAAAACAGCCTGTCAGACTAAGGACATTCCAATGATGACTCTGTATTGACCATTTCTCTAGGTGATTCTGGCTATCCAAACTTGCGATGGCTCCTGACACCAGTGAGGAATCCCAGGACGGATACAGAGGGGAAATACAGTGAGGCCCATGGACGTACTAGGAGGGTGATAGAGCGTACTATAGGTCTACTGAAGGCTAGATTCCGCTGCCTACATATCTCTGGGGGTTCCCTGGCCTATGGGCCTGATAAGGTGTGTAGGATAGTCGTGGCGTGCTGCATGCTGCACAACCTGGCAGTGAGACATTCAATCCCCCTTTTGGAGGTGGAGGGTGCTATAGGTCCTGATCTGTTAACTCAGAGAGGTGAGGAGAGTGATGGTGAGGATGAGGAAGGGGAAGATGTCAATTCCAGAAACCAACTGATGCAACTCTACTTCTAGTAACTATCTGTGACTTAAGCCTGTATATGTGGTTAGTGACTGATACTGTAAGTGTTCCATGTCAACTAGGGGGAATTGGTCATGATATGCAAGTCATGGACCTCTTCAGCATGGTACGGACAGACAATACAAGCATTCCCTTCTTGACTATTTTGAAACACACTGTACCACCAGGGTGCACAATTTGACAATAAAGTTTATCCCTGCCTGTTGCATAATTACTCCACTTTATTCAACATTGATGATGGGACAGTGTTACAGGTGAGATATGTTGTTTATTGGTGGAATACAGTGAAATGTGCTATGTACAGTGATGTAAGTCGTTATGGTTGGGTGTCCTCAAAACCAACTTGGTGGCAGGCCTGTTTGATATCATAGGTGGGTCCTATTTGTAGTTTAGTAAATTATTTAGCCCTCAGCTAGGTGCAGTTGGTGAATGGGTGGGATGGTTGCTTGGCAGTAGTAGCAGTGTCAATTGTTGGAAGGGGGCTTGTTCTTAGCTGAGTTTCCAGTGCCATATCTTGGTCTGAGACTACGTTTGGGCGCCTGCTGTGGAGCTACTTGGGGTTACATGGTTGGCCCTTGTGATTCCTGAGAGGGTATTTCCTGTGCTGTTTCAGCTGCTTGGGACAACTGTTGCTGGTTGTCCAGTGCTGTTGTGGGGGCCTCTTGTCCGGTGTGGGTGTCTGAGGGTTTGTTGACCAACTGCAGCAGTGCTCCAGCAATGGTGGCCCTTGTGGCATTGTGTTCTTTCCACTGCTCCATGGCCTGTTGGTGGTGTTCCAGCTGCATCCTCTGACTTTGCTCCAGGGTGGTTACAATCTGTGCCAACCTGTCTTGGGTATGTTGGTATGCCCCC
The DNA here is from genome assembly GCF_031143425.1 of Pleurodeles waltl. NCBI lineage: Eukaryota > Metazoa > Chordata > Amphibia > Caudata > Salamandridae > Pleurodeles > Pleurodeles waltl. The sequence goes on along the minus strand of NC_090444.1, from coordinate 380,148,080 downwards.
AATACCTCTGCAATGACATCCTGGGCTGCTGCATCTATCCGGTGCCCTACCCCCTGACCCACTGGGGCACTTGACCTTGCCCTGGCCCAATGTGCCTCCGTCCCCTGCGCAGGTGTTGATGTGCCATTAGTACTGGGGCCCTCATCTTCCTGCATGTTGTGGGTGGGGGACTGTGGCCTCTGTTGCTGTGTTCCACCTGTTTGTGCCCTGGGTCCACTGGTGTGGGCACGCCTCCCCTGGCCTGCTGGTCTTGACTGGGTGTTAGGGGTGACAGTGTTTTCCTAGGTGGGGCTGCTGCATGGTGAGCATCCAGGGCTGTGTGAGGGGCCTGCCTGCTCATCAATGTCCAGGGATCCTTCACCAGTGACCTGTGATGTGCCTCTGTCTGCCTGGAATGCTGTGGCATTCCTTGTCCCCTCCATTAGGGTTGCATGGGTGGTGGTGCCTGTTGGGTGACATAGAAATGTTTGTTACATATGCAGGATGGTTTGAGGTGGGCTGTATTGTGCAATTTAGTGCTGGTGTGCCTTTCAGTGGCCTTCAGGGGTGACTTTGTGAGGTGGACATTGCATTTAGTGGCAGTAGTGGGGTTACATTGTGGTGGGGGTTATTATTCCATTGTGTGTACGTGCCGCAGTGGGTGGCTGTGCACAGAAGGAGTGATGTGGGCCTGGTAGTGAGTTGTGGGTGAGGCAGGGTGGTGGATGTGGTGGGTAATGGCTGGGAGGGGTGTGGGTCTAGGTGGGTGTGGGTGGGGTGGGGTGGTGCATGCACTACAGGTATGGTGTATATGGGGTAAATGTAGATGACTTACCCAAGTCCATTCCTCCAGTGAGTCCAGTGAGTCCCTCTGGGTGCAGGATGGGTGAGTACCTTTTCCTCCCAGTCGGTGTAGTCGGTGGTGTTGGTGGCAGTCCTCCCCCAGTCTTCTGCACTGCGATGTGGTGCCTGGATGCCATGGCCCGGACCTTCCCCCGCAGGTCGTTCCACCTCTTGCGGATGTCATCCCTGTTGCGTGAATGGTGTCCCACTGCATTCACCCTGTTGACAATGGTCTGCCACAGCTCCATTTTCCGGGCGATGGGTGCGTGCTACACCTCGGAACCGAACATTTGTGGCTCCACCTTTAGGATCTCGTCCACCATGGTCCTTAGCTCCCTTTCGATGAAGCGTGGATTTTTTGGGGGGGACATGGTGAGGGTGGTGGATGGCGTCGGGACTGGGGACGGTGTTTGGGTGCTCCTGTGTGGGTCGCTATGCGTGACCTGTCTGCTGGCGTTCTCTGTCTGGCTCTGGTGCTCTCCGTCTTCTGGTCCTGGTTTCCTTGCAAGGGATTGTGGGGTGTGTCTGGGGGTGTTTTATGATGTTCTGGATGTGTGTCAGGTGTGTGGGTGCTAAGCCTATCCAATGTGTGCACTGGTTGATGTTGGGCCCACTTGCCGCCCGTGGCGGTCGCAGCCGCCAATGGTCATCAGGCCTCCACTGTCCGCTGAGGTGATTTGTGCATCATTATTTGGAGGTCGGGATGTGGGTGTGCTTGGCGGTGGCAGGGTGGGGTGGGGTGGGGTGAGCCAGGATTCCCACCGACAGGGTCCTAGCAGGGAGTGGTGGTGTGGGAATGTTTGGCAGGGTTGGGTTTTTTGTTCACTATATGGCGGGTTTCCATTCGCTGCCACCGGCGGGATTCTGTTCACCACTGTCACGGCGGTCGGTGGTCTTTCCCACCATGTTCATGTTCAGGATGATCGAAGAGGGCAGATATTCCTTTGGAGACTCAGACCTTCAAGAAGATCCAAATACTGATGAGGTTACTGGACATCCAATAATTGATCCAGTTGTTAAAGGCTTAGAGGAGGCCAGTGGACTTGATACTTCCCTGCAGTGTGAACTGCTATGCCCTACGAGGATTCCCCCTCTGGAAGCGACCTCATATTAGTCTGTAATAAGAACAACATCTGAAATTCTAGACTTGGAACTCCCAGTGACAGAGTTTATGTTTCATATTCTTACAGAAGTACTGCATTTCACCCCCACTTATCAGAACTGCTTCTTTTCAGTGAGGCCCTGACTGAACCTATATTGTCCATATGGAAAAAGGCATAAATTTCCACCTCAGTGTCTAGATCAATAGCTCAGTTCAAAAGCCCAGGTCCTGAAAAACCTGATTTCATTTCAACACATCCATCTCCAGAAAATCTGGTGCTACAAGCTTTGTCTTCATCTAAATTGACCCCTTGATCCTTCCCTTCTAGACCTTTTGGCCAAGAGTAAAAAAAAAGATGGAACCATATGCCAAAAAGATTTTTTCAGCAGGGAGTATGGCTCTTAAATCCATCAATACTGTTTGCCTCCTGGGCAGATATGATCATGCTTTCTTGGACTCTGCTCAGGCAGCCATCCATAACGTATCACTTGAGCTCCAAATCCATTTTATAGAGTTGATTGGGGAAGGGCAGGCTGCTGCAAAGCAGGTTCATTAATCTGCCCTATTTACTGTGGACCAATTGCAAGTGCCATGGGGACAATGGTCTCTCTGCATTGACATGCCTGGTTGGAAAGCTCACCCTTATGGACTTAACATTAAATGGATCTTGTCTCTTTGGTACCAAGGCAGACTCAGCATTAAAGAGATACAAAGACAGTAAAGCCACTGACAGGTCTCTTGGTTTGCAATTCCATCTTGGGGATTACAGACATTTAAGGAATGTCATGGTTTTAGCAGAGGCTTCTTGTAGGAAATTGGGTTATTAGTTGTGCTGGATGTGAGGCTTGTGGAAGTAATACGTCCAAAAGCACCCCATTGTAGCTCTTGACATGCGCACGGTAGTGAAGCAAAGCAATCCAGGGGCCTACTCAGGGGAGATGGTTTGGGCTAGTAATTACTGGCACGCAATATTAACACTCAATAAATAATTGTCCAGTCAGTATTTTTTTTGTTTAAAAAGGAAAAGAACATTTATTACACACACAATAGTAAATACTACACATTAATGTTCAACTCTATACAAAAAGCAGACCAAAAATACCTCAGATTACATTATGAAATCACATTTGTCCCCCTAAAGGATCATGACATGAACCACAAAATCACAGTACCCCCCACCTATACCAGATAATTCATCACAGTATCTTGTCTTAAACACACACACAGTCCATTTGCCATGTGATTACGTGACACATGTAGTGAGTCTCACCCAGAGTAAAAAGTCAAAAACTGGGTGACCCAAAAAGCAAAAAATAGGGTGCATTAAATGGGTGGAAAGCATTTTGCAATGCATTTTGCAACACTTCTACTTTCGAGAATGACAACCATACACCACTCAACAACATAGTGTTTCTAACTCGTCTTTGAATGCAATTCAGTTAGAATACTCTGACTCTGTCCATTCTGTTCCCAGTCTTAATATTTACGAGCTTCTGCAGTCTACGTTCTGTTCATCGGCCTTCCGTCCCATCTTGCTTCTTTGTATATTAAAACCTGTAACTTTCGTGTACTTGATATAGTACTGCTGTATTGTTTGTCAAGTTCCATTGTGAATGCCTTTGATATTTAACATGAATTAGAATTCTAAGCACGCCAAATTTTGTTTAAGCTATTTCAAAAAGCAACTTACCCATAAGATTAGGTTTTTGGCTTTCAGTAGAATGGACATAGTAATTGCTACGCCCACATATCTCATTTATTACTGCAGAAATGGTTACCTCTGATATAAAACTTTTCACAAATCTTTTTTTAAATAATTTCTTGAAGGCAATTTTAGTGTCATTGTATCAGTTTATATTAAAAAGATTATGAACAAATAGGAGATCTCATTCTCCAAAATAATTTAAGAGCCCAAATGTTATTCTGTGAGACTAATCCCATATCTCTGCTTCCATCTTTCTTTTTGTAATGCCAACAGTTTGTTTTTAACAGATTAGAGATCCTAAGCATTTGCTGCAGACTCCAGTTCAATAGGGATGTTTATGAGCGTGTCTGTCCTTATTGGGTCTTTTATAGTTAATTAATAATGGGACGCGTTAGAGGTTCAATAGACCTTTTGACTGTGCTTAGAGTGATTCCACCATAAGTCCCATATAAATTACAATTTCCTCATCATAATCAATAAACAATGTCAATTACACTCAGAGTCAGAAACCTTCACACACCATGACCCATTTGGTCATGAATAACCACACCTTTATGTAAAAGTTAGAATGTTTATTTTGCTATATTAACAATGCTAATGTCACATAAATTAGTCTCAAAACCAACTGATAAACATATAAAAACAACATTGGTTGACCAACTCTAAAGAACCTCAATTTAGCTAACGCATTGATTACTAAACATTCGAGAGTCATAGTACAAATTAAGAGCAAGAACCATTGCGTCACAGAAATAGCATACATCTAGATTCAGCAAATGAACAACATCATTTCTTTTAATAATAATTTGTTAGCATTTTCTTGGTCTCCCTAACTAACCTTCAGATTAGAATAGCATGTTTGGGCTTCATGCAAAACAATTTTTAGTCAAAGTTAATTTGGAAAAACATTTAGCTATGGCTCTATCAAAATAGCGGTTGGTTCCTAGAAACAAAGAACATAACCTATAACAGTAACTATAGCATTTTGTTATACCTCGCCTCATATGGATCCTCAAGCTGCAATTCCCTTCGCCATTGGGACATCAATTCGGTCAGCATCAGCAATGGGCAGCTAAAGGGGATGGTGCAGAAACAGGGACTCTAAGCTATCTGAACCATTTAAGAAGCAACATCTAAGGGATCTGCATTCAGCTTTAAAGTGTGAGCAATAAAAGTTAAACATAGAAATAATCATCAGGAACTGTTCAGCTCCTCAGACAGAATAGAATGAGAGCACCTCTCAGGAGGAAATCAAAGTGGAATAGGGCTCTCTCCTCTCTGTGCAGTTGGGCTAAGTTAGAATCGTCTAAAGTACTTCCCAAGTTGTCAATGGTCAGAGAATCATATGTTTACAATTAGTCCAATAAGGATTAAACTTCAAATCTAAGCTATAACTAAACTGTCTTTCACATGTTGATGATTGGCTCCTCTTCTCCTGTTCCCATTGTCAGGCTCATCAGGTAACATTTTTGTATCCTTCTGTACTCCAGTCAGTGCATACATTGTTAGCTCCTGGGAACATCGCTATCTCACGCTTCAAACTATACAGTGTAACAAATACTGATACAAGACATTCTAGCAAGCAGTTCTCATGTGAAAGTTAAAGAAATCTGCTAACGTTTGGTCAACACGGTGTGAATAATACATGAATTAATTTCTCTAGACATGCATTCCAATGATTTATTAAACAGTGCAGCTTAACATGAGGCTGTGCAAGTAGACCCAAATCTCGCTAACTTAAGGCCTATAGTTAACAAAGCAAATACATAATGTAAAATCATTAAAATAACACACTACTACAAACTCTCTTAATATGGGCACTTCAATTAATATTAATATGTATTTAATAATTAATTAATTATTTTCTATGATAGCCAAATTCTATGCAGACCCTTAATCCATTATACATGAAAATCATTGGTAATAAGTCCAGCGTTCACAATCCTTCTTCTGATGACTAAATATTTCATTACACTTTACATCTTCCCATACAAATTTTTGTTCACCTAAAATTTGTCCTCCCTAAAACTTTTATTTCTTCTTTTCCTTTTCAAATTTTCTCTGAATAATCTTTCCATTCTGATTTCTTCCCTCCACTGATCAATATCAAAAGTTTCTAATCAATATCACTTATAATAATTTCAATATTATCCCTTTCCCTAGGTTGCCAAGCCAATTTCCCACAAAAGCAAAACTTTTGCCAACATTTTCCCAAACTCCAGGTTCTTTCAGCTCTTTCAAGTCAGCACTATAATTAGTGAGGTTGTTAATAAGGCTCCTAATTCATTTACTATTGTTAAGTACATATGAGCAACAATGTTTCAAATTCAGCATTTTACAAACTCCGCCCTCCTTTGCTAAAAGGATGTCTAACGCAAGGCGGTTCTGAAGAGTCATAGATTTTACCGCAGCCATTTCCCTGTCCATTAGGATCATGGCTCCTGAAAAATTTGTTAGCATGTTATCCATAATAGTAGACAACTTTTACATTTTCAAAGAATTCAGAATAACTCCCACTGAAGGAATTATTGCTCCAAATATATCTCGAAATATGGCAGAATATGAGTCTTGCTTTTGTCTTAAATGATTTAATTCAGTCAATTTAGGTATCTTACTCAGATTCTCAAATTGATAAATCTCTGGGAAAACTATTCCAAAGTAACATGTGCCAGACCATCCTCTAGGAAGACGGTAATATGCTTTCGTCCACAGATGTAATAAACTCCTGGAATTGCTGGGTCTTGTCCATTCAACATGAACACCCATTTACTCTGAAACAAAAACACATACCTACATTCACTCGTTCCCACAAACAATGTATCAGTTCTAGATTTAGGTCTATATAGACAGCTATCCTAAGGGTTGTGCATCTAACCTCCCTTGTGTCTTTATGTCACTAAATGCATGATCATTTCTAAATGCCCTTTTCTCTAAGCCCTTTTCTAATTTCTCATTTAATGCTTTTCTCCTGTCCTCTGTCTGATCTAGAAAACTCTTTTCTATAGGTGTAAGCAAGCATGTGAGATTATTCCTGTGAGCATAAGCTGTGCCAAATGTCAATGTCGGTTCAAAGAATCCTCTCACTAATTCTATATTATTTTCCTTAGCTACTCTACTCAAGTACTTAATTATAGGAACAAACGAAAATACTACATTGTAGTTAGAGTAGAAGTATTGAATATACTTTTGATTATAGAATCTTGTTAGTAGAAGACTGCAACTTATTCCATAAACTATGGCTAGTAACTCTTTCCTCCATGAATGAAGTAATCTGCGTACAGACATAACAATCTCTCGCATCCATCGTCTCAACATACTCACGCAATAAGCAATAGAAAACATTAGAAGAAAGTTCTTCTTGAGTACTGTCTACGCGCAAATACTTCTCATCTATAATAAACCTATCTATTTCTGTGAGTGCAGTAGTTGTCTCTTAAGCCGAGGTATGTTTGGCCACAAATTTGTCAAGAAGTGTCATACATACAATCAACAACAGACACAATAACATACATACAATCGGCATGCATTTACAGCACCTATTCTTCCTACCCTGTTGGTTAAGGTTACCCATGATCGGTAAAGAATCAGAAAGTAGAAGAGAAAAACTTTAACTATGCAGCAAAATCAAAAACAAAATCTTCAATCTTCGTTTAGCAGTTATTTAAAGCCTTCAGTCTTTCATCCAGGACCCTTTTGTCAAAAATAGGTAACTTTGTCAAAATCAGTTTAGCAGCTTGTCAAATCAGGTTATTTCAAAAGTATTTTCTGGTTACTTTTAATAGTTTTTCCTTAGTACATACACTAGATTGCAGTAATAGCTGTATAAACAGTTAGAAAACAGTGCAAATAGTGAAAATCACAATAAATAGCAATGGGCCTAGGGGGAATACAAACCATATACCATATACCAAAATGGTGGAATGCAAAAGTTGGTTTCCCACCTAGGCAAGTGTAGTGTGTAGAGGGGCGCTGGGAGTGTAAGAAAACACCAAAGGCATGCAATAGATCCCACCCCAGATCCCAGGAAAGCAGGAGTAAATCACAGTAAGTTTCCTAGAACACACAAGAACACGTGATAGAAGATTTTGCAAGAACCAGTAGAGACTGCAAGATACCTACAATGGATTCCTGGACCTGAAGACCTGTGAAAGAAAGGTAGCAAGTCCAAGGAGCACTGTCCAGGGAGAACAGGAGCCCCTGCTAACCTGAATGAAGGTGTAAAAGAAGAACCACCAGTGAAGAAGAACAGTCAGTACTGCACCCAAGAAGACGGATGTGGGTTCCTGGGTGGTGCAGATGACGTCCCACGCTCGATGGATAATTGCAGTTTGGTTTGCGTCGCTGGATTCTGCAAACAAACCTTTGTCACACGCAAAGCATGCGGTTAACGTACAATGGCGCTGCCTGGGACCAGGAGGGACCTGGTAGCCTCTACCCAGGTGGGGGAAACAGAGGGGGCTCTCAGCAAATCAGAGAGCCCTCAGAAGACCAGGTAGCATGCACAGGAGTCCCACAGCATGGGGACAAAGAAGGTGCAAAAGGAGGCCCACACAGCACTATACAAAGGGATCCCACGCCGCCAGAGAACCACTCAGGAAGCTGTGCGTCACAAGATAGAGTGATGGGGGCTGGAGCTGCATGGTGCAAGAAGAACTTTGTGGAAGGATGCCAACAAGCCTTGCCAACTGCAAAACATGCAGTGCACGGGGTACTGTTGAGCGTGGGGAGGCAACTTCTTACCTCCACCAAAGTTGGACAGCTGGACCTTAGGACCATCGGGACCACATTAGTCCACCACCTGTGTTGCTGGATCCATGCACTTCTTCAGGAGAGGGGACCCATGCCACCGGTCGTCGCTGCAGAGGCATGCCTGCTGAAGCAGGGAAGTGACTTCTTCACTTCAAGGGAGATTCCTTCATTCTTCTGGTGCAGGCTGAAGACTGGCTGTCCTCTGAGAATGCACGACCAGGAAACAGTTGCAGTTGCTGGCAGGAGCTGAAGAAACAATGTTGAAGAAGTCGTCTTTGCTTCTTTGTTGCAGTTTGTAGAGTTCATGGAGGGTCCAGATGCAGTTATATAGGTAGAAGGTGAAGTAAAGGATGCAGAGGATTCCTGCTGGAGTCTTGCAATCCGAATATGAGGAAACACCCAGAGAGACCCTTATTAGCCCTGACATGGGGATTGGTCAGCTAAAAAGGTAAGCACCTATCAAGGGAGGGCTCTGACGTCACCTGCTGGCACTGGCCCTTCAGATGCTCCCAGAGTGCCCTGCCAACTTGGAATCCAAGATGGCAAAACCCAGGGACACTCTGGAGGAGCTCTGAGCACCACCCCGGGGTGGTGATGGACAGGGGATTGATCACACCCCTTTCGTTTGTCCAGTTTTGTGCCAGAGCAAGGACTGGGGGTCCCTGAACCAGTGTAGACCGGAGTATGCAAGGAGGGCACCATCTGTGCCCTTCAAAGCATTTCCAGAGACTCTGGGAGGCTACCCCTCCCATGCCTGTAACAACTATTTCCAAAGTGAGAGGGTGTAACACCCCTCTCCCAAAGATAATGCTTTGTTCTGCCTTTCTGAGCTTGAGCTGCTTGAGCAACAGGAGGGTAGAAACCTGTCTGTGAGGTGGCAGCAGCTCGGGCTGCCTGGAAAACCTCAGACGGCTGGGATGGTGGTACTGGGGGTCCACTGTGGAGTGCGGGGAATTATACAACCAATTCAGGTTATTTCAAAAGTATTTTCTGGTTACTTTTAATAGTTTTTCCTTTGCACTTAGATTTACAGTTTTCAAAGTTCAGTCCATTTCCCTTTTTCATGTGCCAAAGTATTGACCTGTAACGTCTTGATCAAAACAAAAAGACAAAAAAACACTCTGTCATTCACTTGTCATTGCATACACCCATTCAGGACCTGCGTACCTTCTATTTGCAATTCTCTTTCTTTTCAATCTTCGATCCCCATTTAATTCTCATCACTCAAATCTTCTCTTCTTTTTGTGTCTACTTCTTCGATTGTTGTCACTGTAATTGCCTCTTTCTTCTTTGCTTATGATTTCGGCCACTTATCTCCTTTCAGTGGCCCTTTTGTCAATGTTCTTTTCAGTGCTGGACTTGCAATTTCTCCTTGTTCTGCAGGATTTTCTCTTGATGTACCTGCAACTGGTTCTCGAGGAGTCAGATTGTTTTGGCTTAGATCCACCTCAACTCCTTCCCCCTCGGGATCTGTCATTTGTTCTGTTTGTCTTTCAAGACGATCTGTTTCTGGGAGAGCCCTCCTCTGACTAGACTCTCCTGCTACCTCAGTTGAGGTTGGTTCACTGTCACTCTACTGTAGGTCTTCCACTTTGTCTCTCACAGGAGTGTTTGCACTGGTTTCAGTCTGCTCAGACTCAGTCTCCGATTCTCCTTCTCCCTTCTCCAATTCTGGAGTTGGTCTGGACGTTGTTGGTACTCTCAACAACTCTTCTTCATCATCCAAAGGACACAGTACTTTCTGAGTATGGCTGGCATGGATCAAGTTCGGAACTCCCGCGCACTTCACAACTGTAGTAGTAATCAGTACTACTTGGTAAGGGTCTTTCCACCGAGGCTCCAAACATCTTTCTCATGTGTTTTCTGATCACAACCCAATCTCCCACTCTCAGGTTGTGGCTTTGATCTTGAAACAGTTGCAGTGTGGTGGCTTCCACCTAATGAGAAAAAGAGTGAACCACATCTGCCAGACCTATGCAGTAGTCCAACACCATATAATCTGTCATGTTTACCAGAGCATTGGCAGGAACCGCTGGCAAGCTCATTGTTCTGCCCATGAAGATTTCATGCAGCGACAGTCCTGTTTTCCTGTCGGGTGTGTTTCTCGTAGTCATCAGAACTAATGGCAGTGTGTCAGCCCATTTCAGATTCATGGACGCACACATTTTCGCCATTCTTGATTTCAAAGTACCATTCATCTGCTCCACAAGTCCTGAGGCTTCAGGGCGGTAACTACAATACAACTTCTGCTCAATGTTTAAAGCTGAACAAAGTAATTTAATTACTTCATTATTGAAGTGACTTCCCCTATCTGATTCTAAAGGGACCGGAAAACCAAAACGAGGTATCAGTTCCCTAATCTGTAACTTCGCTACTGTAAGGCTGTCATTTCTTCACATAGGGTAAGCTTCAATCCAGGGGCTAAAGATACAAACAGTAACCAACACATATTTCAAACCTCCACACACAAGCATCTCAATAAAATCCATCTGCATTCTGCTAAATGGACCTCACACTCTTAATGTGGCTCATTTCACCACAGCAATCTTTTCAGACATTTGAATCTTCTCACCATTCCTAACTGGTGAACCAGAAGAGGTCAGGAAACCTCTCTGTGACCACAGCTGGCCAAAGTCATTGACTATTCCAAGTCCATACTGGCTGTCTGTATAAATGGTAACTTTAAGCAGCGCAGAAAGATGGCATGTTCTAGTTAGGGCTACCAACTCCACTTGTGTGGAAAACACTCCTCTGAGCCAGGATGCTTCGAGTATACCAGAAATTGTGCACACAGCATATCCTGCTCTCAATGTTCCCATGTTATCTCTTAAGCAGGAACCATCAACAAAAATAATCTGGTCAATTTCTTCCAATCAAGTATCTCGAATGTCAGGTCTCGGTTTTGTGCACAAATCAGTTACTTCCAGGCAGTCATTGTAGGAGGCTGGCCTGATTTGTAGTGGGTATCAAAGGTACTTACACCGTATACCAGGTCCAGTTATCCCTTGTTAGTGAAATGTAGTCACTGTCTAGAAGCCAGGCTCTCTAGGGGTAGTGTGGGTGATCAGCCAAGGCCTAACTAGGAGTCATGCAAAGCTCATGCAATACCACTGTAGTCACACAGTACTTACACACATGAAAGAAAATACTCAGTGTTACAAAAATAAAGGTACTTGTTTTTGGTGACACAAATGCCAAAAATACCCTAGAGACTACTCCCTTAGGAGGTACGTAATATACACAGTACATACACTAGAATGCAGTAATAGCTGTATAAACAGTTAGAAAACAGTGCAAATAGTGAAAATCACAATAAATAGCAATGGGCCTAGGGGGAATACAAACCATATACCAAAATGGTGGAATGCAAAAGTTGGTTTCCCACCTAGGCAAGTGTAGTGTGTAGAGGGGCGCTGGGAGTGTAAGAAAACACCAAAGGCATGCAATAGATCCCACCCCAGATCCCAGGAAAGCAGGAGTAAATCACAGTAAGTTTCCTAGAACACACAAGAACACGTGATAGAAGATTTTGCAAGAACCAGTAGAGACTGCAAGATACCTACAATGGATTCCTGGACCTGAAGACCTGTGAAAGAAAGGTAGCAAGTCCAAGGAGCACTGTCCAGGGAGAACAGGAGCCCCTGCTAACCTGAATGAAGGTGTAAAAGAAGAACCACCAGTGAAGAAGAACAGTCAGTACTGCACCCAAGAAGACGGATGTGGGTTCCTGGGTGGTGCAGATGACGTCCCACGCTCGATGGATAATTGCAGTTTGGTTTGCGTCGCTGGATTCTGCAAACAAACCTTTGTCACACGCAAAGCATGCGGTTAACGTACAATGGCGCTGCCTGGGACCAGGAGGGACCTGGTAGCCTCTACCCAGGTGGGGGAAACAGAGGGGGCTCTCAGCAAATCAGAGAGCCCTCAGAAGACCAGGTAGCATGCACAGGAGTCCCACAGCATGGGGACAAAGAAGGTGCAAAAGGAGGCCCACACAGCACTATACAAAGGGATCCCACGCCGCCAGAGAACCACTCAGGAAGCTGTGCGTCACAAGATAGAGTGATGGGGGCTGGAGCTGCATGGTGCAAGAAGAACTTTGTGGAAGGATGCCAACAAGCCTTGCCAACTGCAAAACATGCAGTGCACGGGGTACTGTTGAGCGTGGGGAGGCAACTTCTTACCTCCACCAAAGTTGGACAGCTGGACCTTAGGACCATCGGGACCACATTAGTCCCACCACCTGTGTTGCTGGATCCATGCACTTCTTCAGGAGAGGGGACCCATGCCACCGGTCGTCGCTGCAGAGGCATGCCTGCTGAAGCAGGGAAGTGACTTCTTCACTTCAAGGGAGATTCCTTCATTCTTCTGGTGCAGGCTGAAGACTGGCTGTCCTCTGAGAATGCACGACCAGGAAACAGTTGCAGTTGCTGGCAGGAGCTGAAGAAACAATGTTGAAGAAGTCGTCTTTGCTTCTTTGTTGCAGTTTGTAGAGTTCATGGAGGGTCCAGATGCAGTTATATAGGTAGAAGGTGAAGTAAAGGATGCAGAGGATTCCTGCTGGAGTCTTGCAATCCGAATATGAGGAAACACCCAGAGAGACTCTTATTAGCCCTGACATGGGGATTGGTCAGCTAAAAAGGTAAGCACCTATCAAGGGAGGGCTCTGACGTCACCTGCTGGCACTGGCCCTTCAGATGCTCCCAGAGTGCCCTGCCAACTTGGAATCCAAGATGGCAAAACCCAGGGACACTCTGGAGGAGCTCTGAGCACCACCCCGGGGTGGTGATGGACAGGGGATTGATCACACCCCTTTCGTTTGTCCAGTTTTGTGCCAGAGCAAGGACTGGGGGTCCCTGAACCAGTGTAGACCGGAGTATGCAAGGAGGGCACCATCTGTGCCCTTCAAAGCATTTCCAGAGACTCTGGGAGGCTACCCCTCCCATGCCTGTAACAACTATTTCCAAAGTGAGAGGGTGTAACACCCCTCTCCCAAAGATAATGCTTTGTTCTGCCTTTCTGAGCTTGAGCTGCTTGAGCAACAGGAGGGTAGAAACCTGTCTGTGAGGTGGCAGCAGCTCGGGCTGCCTGGAAAACCTCAGACGGCTGGGATGGTGGTACTGGGGGTCCACTGTGGAGTGCGGGGAATTATACAACCAATTCAGGTTATTTCAAAAGTATTTTCTGGTTACTTTTAATAGTTTTTCCTTTGCACTTAGATTTACAGTTTTCAAAGTTCAGTCCATTTCCCTTTTTCATGTGCCAAAGTATTGACCTGTAACGTCTTGATCAAAACAAAAAGACAAAAAAACACTCTGTCATTCACTTGTCATTGCATACACCCATTCAGGACCTGCGTACCTTCTATTTGCAATTCTCTTTCTTTTCAATCTTCGATCCCCATTTAATTCTCATCACTCAAATCTTCTCTTCTTTTTGTGTCTACTTCTTCGATTGTTGTCACTGTAATTGCCTCTTTCTTCTTTGCTTATGATTTCGGCCACTTATCTCCTTTCAGTGGCCCTTTTGTCAATGTTCTTTTCAGTGCTGGACTTGCAATTTCTCCTTGTTCTGCAGGATTTTCTCTTGATGTACCTGCAACTGGTTCTCGAGGAGTCAGATTGTTTTGGCTTAGATCCACCTCAACTCCTTCCCCCTCGGGATCTGTCATTTGTTCTGTTTGTCTTTCAAGACGATCTGTTTCTGGGAGAGCCCTCCTCTGACTAGACTCTCCTGCTACCTCAGTTGAGGTTGGTTCACTGTCACTCTACTGTAGGTCTTCCACTTTGTCTCTCACAGGAGTGTTTGCACTGGTTTCAGTCTGCTCAGACTCAGTCTCCGATTCTCCTTCTCCCTTCTCCAATTCTGGAGTTGGTCTGGACGTTGTTGGTACTCTCAACAACTCTTCTTCATCATCCAAAGGACACAGTACTTTCTGAGTATGGCTGGCATGGATCAAGTTCGGAACTCCCGCGCACTTCACAACTGTAGTAGTAATCAGTACTACTTGGTAAGGGTCTTTCCACCGAGGCTCCAAACATCTTTCTCATGTGTTTTCTGATCACAACCCAATCTCCCACTCTCAGGTTGTGGCTTTGATCTTGAAACAGTTGCAGTGTGGTGGCTTCCACCTAATGAGAAAAAGAGTGAACCACATCTGCCAGACCTATGCAGTAGTCCAACACCATATAATCTGTCATGTTTACCAGAGCATTGGCAGGAACCGCTGGCAAGCTCATTGTTCTGCCCATGAAGATTTCATGCAGCGACAGTCCTGTTTTCCTGTCGGGTGTGTTTCTCGTAGTCATCAGAACTAATGGCAGTGTGTCAGCCCATTTCAGATTCATGGACGCACACATTTTCGCCATTCTTGATTTCAAAGTACCATTCATCTGCTCCACAAGTCCTGAGGCTTCAGGGCGGTAACTACAATACAACTTCTGCTCAATGTTTAAAGCTGAACAAAGTAATTTAATTACTTCATTATTGAAGTGACTTCCCCTATCTGATTCTAAAGGGACCGGAAAACCAAAACGAGGTATCAGTTCCCTAATCTGTAACTTCGCTACTGTAAGGCTGTCATTTCTTCACATAGGGTAAGCTTCAATCCAGGGGCTAAAGATACAAACAGTAACCAACACATATTTCAAACCTCCACACACAAGCATCTCAATAAAATCCATCTGCATTCTGCTAAATGGACCTCACACTCTTAATGTGGCTCATTTCACCACAGCAATCTTTTCAGACATTTGAATCTTCTCACCATTCCTAACTGGTGAACCAGAAGAGGTCAGGAAACCTCTCTGTGACCACAGCTGGCCAAAGTCATTGACTATTCCAAGTCCATACTGGCTGTCTGTATAAATGGTAACTTTAAGCAGCGCAGAAAGATGGCATGTTCTAGTTAGGGCTACCAACTCCACTTGTGTGGAAAACACTCCTCTGAGCCAGGATGCTTCGAGTATACCAGAAATTGTGCACACAGCATATCCTGCTCTCAATGTTCCCATGTTATCTCTTAAGCAGGAACCATCAACAAAAATAATCTGGTCAATTTCTTCCAATCAAGTATCTCGAATGTCAGGTCTCGGTTTTGTGCACAAATCAGTTACTTCCAGGCAGTCATTGTAGGAGGCTGGCCTGATTTGTAGTGGGTATCAAAGGTACTTACACCGTATACCAGGTCCAGTTATCCCTTGTTAGTGAAATGTAGTCACTGTCTAGAAGCCAGGCTCTCTAGGGGTAGTGTGGGTGATCAGCCAAGGCCTAACTAGGAGTCATGCAAAGCTCATGCAATACCACTGTAGTCACACAGTACTTACACACATGAAAGAAAATACTCAGTGTTACAAAAATAAAGGTACTTGTTTTTGGTGACACAAATGCCAAAAACACCCTAGAGACTACTCCCTTAGGAGGTACGTAATATACACAGTACATACACTAGAATGCAGTAATAGCTGTATAAACAGTTAGAAAACAGTGCAAATAGTGAAAATCACAATAAATAGCAATGGGCCTAGGGGGAATACAAACCATATACCAAAATGGTGGAATGCAAAAGTTGGTTTCCCACCTAGGCAAGTGTAGTGTGTAGAGGGGCGCTGGGAGTGTAAGAAAACACCAAAGGCATGCAATAGATCCCACCCCAGATCCCAGGAAAGCAGGAGTAAATCACAGTAAGTTTCCTAGAACACACAAGAACACGTGATAGAAGATTTTGCAAGAACCAGTAGAGACTGCAAGATACCTACAATGGATTCCTGGACCTGAAGACCTATGAAAGAAAGGTAGCAAGTTCAAGGAGCACTGTCCAGGGAGAACAGGAGCCCCTGCTAACCTGAATGAAGGTGTAAAAGAAGAACCACCAGTGAAGAAGAACAGTCAGTACTGCACCCAAGAAGACGGATGTGGGTTCCTGGGTGGTGCAGATGACGTCCCACGCTCGATGGATAATTGCAGTTTGGTTTGCGTCGCTGGATTCTGCAAACAAACCTTTGTCACACGCAAAGCATGCGGTTAACGTACAATGGCGCTGCCTGGGACCAGGAGGGACCTGGTAGCCTCTACCCAGGTGGGGGAAACAGAGGGGGCTCTCAGCAAATCAGAGAGCCCTCAGAAGACCAGGTAGCATGCACAGGAGTCCCACAGCATGGGGACAAAGAAGGTGCAAAAGGAGGCCCACACAGCACTATACAAAGGGATCCCACGCCGCCAGAGAACCACTCAGGAAGCTGTGCGTCACAAGATAGAGTGATGGGGGCTGGAGCTGCATGGTGCAAGAAGAACTTTGTGGAAGGATGCCAACAAGCCTTGCCAACTGCAAAACATGCAGTGCACGGGGTACTGTTGAGCGTGGGGAGGCAACTTCTTACCTCCACCAAAGTTGGACAGCTGGACCTTAGGACCATCGGGACCACATTAGTCCACCACCTGTGTTGCTGGATCCATGCACTTCTTCAGGAGAGGGGACCCATGCCACCGGTCGTCGCTGCAGAGGCATGCCTGCTGAAGCAGGGAAGTGACTTCTTCACTTCAAGGGAGATTCCTTCATTCTTCTGGTGCAGGCTGAAGACTGGCTGTCCTCTGAGAATGCACGACCAGGAAACAGTTGCAGTTGCTGGCAGGAGCTGAAGAAACAATGTTGAAGAAGTCGTCTTTGCTTCTTTGTTGCAGTTTGTAGAGTTCATGGAGGGTCCAGATGCAGTTATATAGGTAGAAGGTGAAGTAAAGGATGCAGAGGATTCCTGCTGGAGTCTTGCAATCCGAATATGAGGAAACACCCAGAGAGACCCTTATTAGCCCTGACATGGGGATTGGTCAGCTAAAAAGGTAAGCACCTATCAAGGGAGGGCTCTGACGTCACCTGCTGGCACTGGCCCTTCAGATGCTCCCAGAGTGCCCTGCCAACTTGGAATCCAAGATGGCAAAACCCAGGGACACTCTGGAGGAGCTCTGAGCACCACCCCGGGGTGGTGATGGACAGGGGATTGATCACACCCCTTTCATTTGTCCAGTTTTGTGCCAGAGCAAGGACTGGGGGTCCCTGAACCAGTGTAGACCGTAGTATGCAAGGAGGGCACCATCTGTGCCCTTCAAAGCATTTCCAGAGACTCTGGGAGGCTACCCCTCCCATGCCTGTAACAACTATTTCCAAAGGGAGAGGGTGTAACACCCCTCTCCCAAAGATAATGCTTTGTTCTGCCTTTCTGAGCTTGAGCTGCTTGAGCAACAGGAGGGTAGAAACCTGTCTGTGAGGTGGCAGCAGCTCGGGCTGCCTGGAAAACCTCAGACGGCTGGGATGGTGGTACTGGGGGTCCACTGTGGAGTGCGGGGAATTATACAACCAATTCAGGTTATTTCAAAAGTATTTTCTGGTTACTTTTAATAGTTTTTCCTTTGCACTTAGATTTACAGTTTTCAAAGTTCAGTCCATTTCCCTTTTTCATGTGCCAAAGTATTGACCTGGAACGTCTTGATCAAAACAAAAAGACAAAAAAACACTCTGTCATTCACTTGTCATTGCATACACCCATTCAGGACCTGCGTACCTTCTATTTGCAATTCTCTTTCTTTTCAATCTTCGATCCCCATTTAATTCTCATCACTCAAATCTTCTCTTCTTTTTGTGTCTACTTCTTCGATTGTTGTCACTGTAATTGCCTCTTTCTTCTTTGCTTATGATTTCGGCCACTTATCTCCTTTCAGTGGCCCTTTTGTCAATGTTCTTTTCAGTGCTGGACTTGCAATTTCTCCTTGTTCTGCAGGATTTTCTCTTGATGTACCTGCAACTGGTTCTCGAGGAGTCAGATTGTTTTGGCTTAGATCCACCTCAACTCCTTCCCCCTCGGGATCTGTCATTTGTTCTGTTTGTCTTTCAAGACGATCTGTTTCTGGGAGAGCCCTCCTCTGACTAGACTCTCCTGCTACCTCAGTTGAGGTTGGTTCACTGTCACTCTACTGTAGGTCTTCCACTTTGTCTCTCACAGGAGTGTTTGCACTGGTTTCAGTCTGCTCAGACTCAGTTTCCGATTCTCCTTCTCCCTTCTCCAATTCTGGAGTTGGTCTGGACGTTGTTGGTACTCTCAACAACTCTTCTTCATCATCCAAAGGACACAGTACTTTCTGAGTATGGCTGGCATGGATCAAGTTCGGAACTCCCGCGCACTTCACAACTGTAGTAGTAATCAGTACTACTTGGTAAGGGTCTTTCCACCGAGGCTCCAAACATCTTTCTCATGTGTTTTCTGATCACAACCCAATCTCCCACTCTCAGGTTGTGGCTTTGATCTTGAAACAGTTGCAGTGTGGTGGCTTCCACCTAATGAGAAAAAGAGTGAACCACATCTGCCAGACCTATGCAGTAGTCCAACACCATATAATCTGTCATGTTTACAAGAGCATTGGCAGGAACCGCTGGCAAGCTCATTGTTCTGCCCATGAAGATTTCATGCAGCGACAGTCCTGTTTTCCTGTCGGGTGTGTTTCTCGTAGTCATCAGAACTAATGGCAGTGTGTCAGCCCATTTCAGATTCATGGACGCACACATTTTCGCCATTCTTGATTTCAAAGTACCATTCATCTGCTCCACAAGTCCTGAGGCTTCAGGGCGGTAACTACAATACAACTTCTGCTCAATGTTTAAAGCTGAACAAAGTAATTTAATTACTTCATTATTGAAGTGACTTCCCCTATCTGATTCTAAAGGGACCGGAAAACCAAAACGAGGTATCAGTTCCCTAATCTGTAACTTCGCTACTGTAAGGCTGTCATTTCTTCACATAGGGTAAGCTTCAATCCAGGGGCTAAAAATACAAACAGTAACCAACACATATTTCAAACCTCCACACACAAGCATCTCAATAAAATCCATCTGCATTCTGCTAAATGGACCTCACACTCTTAATGTGGCTCATTTCACCACAGCAATCTTTTCAGACATTTGAATCTTCTCACCATTCCTAACTGGTGAACCAGAAGAGGTCAGGAAACCTCTCTGTGACCACAGCTGGCCAAAGTCATTGACTATTCCAAGTCCATACTGGCTGTCTGTATAAATGGTAACTTTAAGCAGCGCAGAAAGATGGCATGTTCTAGTTAGGGCTACCAACTCCACTTGTGTGGAAAACACTCCTCTGAGCCAGGATGCTTCGAGTATACCAGAAATTGTGCACACAGCATATCCTGCTCTCAATGTTCCCATGTTATCTCTTAAGCAGGAACCATCAACAAAAATAATCTGGTCAATTTCTTCCAATCAAGTATCTCGAATGTCAGGTCTCGGTTTTGTGCACAAATCAGTTACTTCCAGGCAGTCATTGTAGGAGGCTGGTCTGATTTGTAGTGGGTATCAAAGGTACTTACACCGTATACCAGGTCCAGTTATCCCTTGTTAGTGAAATGTAGTCACTGTCTAGAAGCCAGGCTCTCTAGGGGTAGTGTGGGTGATCAGCCAAGGCCTAACTAGGAGTCATGCAAAGCTCATGCAATACCACTGTAGTCACACAGTACTTACACACATGAAAGAAAATACTCAGTGTTACAAAAATAAAGGTACTTGTTTTTGGTGACACAAATGCCAAAAATACCCTAGAGACTACTCCCTTAGGAGGTACGTAATATACACAGTACATACACTAGAATGCAGTAATAGCTGTATAAACAGTTAGAAAACAGTGCAAATAGTGAAAATCACAATAAATAGCAATGGGCCTAGGGGGAATACAAACCATATACCAAAATGGTGGAATGCAAAAGTTGGTTTCCCACCTAGGCAAGTGTAGTGTGTAGAGGGGCGCTGGGAGTGTAAGAAAACACCAAAGGCATGCAATAGATCCCACCCCAGATCCCAGGAAAGCAGGAGTAAATCACAGTAAGTTTCCTAGAACACACAAGAACACGTGATAGAAGATTTTGCAAGAACCAGTAGAGACTGCAAGATACCTACAATGGATTCCTGGACCTGAAGACCTGTGAAAGAAAGGTAGCAAGTCCAAGGAGCACTGTCCAGGGAGAACAGGAGCCCCTGCTAACCTGAATGAAGGTGTAAAAGAAGAACCACCAGTGAAGAAGAACAGTCAGTACTGCACCCAAGAAGACGGATGTGGGTTCCTGGGTGGTGCAGATGACGTCCCACGCTCGATGGATAATTGCAGTTTGGTTTGCGTCGCTGGATTCTGCAAACAAACCTTTGTCACACGCAAAGCATGCGGTTAACGTACAATGGCGCTGCCTGGGACCAGGAGGGACCTGGTAGCCTCTACCCAGGTGGGGGAAACAGAGGGGGCTCTCAGCAAATCAGAGAGCCCTCAGAAGACCAGGTAGCATGCACAGGAGTCCCACAGCATGGGGACAAAGAAGGTGCAAAAGGAGGCCCACACAGCACTATACAAAGGGATCCCACGCCGCCAGAGAACCACTCAGGAAGCTGTGCGTCACAAGATAGAGTGATGGGGGCTGGAGCTGCATGGTGCAAGAAGAACTTTGTGGAAGGAGCTCTGAGCACCACCCCGGGGTGGTGATGGACAGGGGATTGATCACACCCCTTTCGTTTGTCCAGTTTTGTGCCAGAGCAAGGACTGGGGGTCCCTGAACCAGTGTAGACCGTAGTATGCAAGGAGGGCACCATCTGTGCCCTTCAAAGCATTTCCAGAGACTCTGGGAGGCTACCCCTCCCATGCCTGTAACAACTATTTCCAAAGGGAGAGGGTGTAACACCCCTCTCCCAAAGATAATGCTTTGTTCTGCCTTTCTGAGCTTGAGCTGCTTGAGCAACAGGAGGGTAGAAACCTGTCTGTGAGGTGGCAGCAGCTCGGGCTGCCTGGAAAACCTCAGACGGCTGGGATGGTGGTACTGGGGGTCCACTGTGGAGTGCGGGGAATTATACAACCAATTCTAGAATCAGCATTGGGGTATAATTCCAAGACACCTTACATGGCCATATTCGGAGTTACCATTGTGAAGCTGGTCACAGGTTTTGACCTATGTCCAGTGCATCACAATGTCTCACTCTGAGTGAGGCTCAGTCCTACCGCTGCAACAGTTCATAGACAGACTGGTAAAGCTGCTGCAACTGGGTCTAAAGTAGCTGAAAAATAGGCTACTGGGCGGTTCATACCACCATGGACTGGAGTCAGGACAGACAAAGAACATGCATCACGCTCATGAGAAAACAACATGAAGGGTTTTGTGTAGTGAGGCATTACCAAAGCCGAGGCTTTGCACAGACTCTATCTCAACTCTGTAAAGGCTTTCATACAGGCTTGTTCTAGCACTAACGGATCAGTAACTTCTTTGTGAGTCCGTTTCTGCAATGGTTTTGAAATTACTTAAACGTTGGGATTCTACTGATGACAATAGCTTAACATTCCCAAAAACATCCTGACATCTCTTTGTGTAGCTTGGGGATTCATCTGCAATATGGCTGTGACCCTTTCTCTAGAGATTTTCCTAATTCCCTTCTCAATTAGGTGGCCTAAATATTTCACTTCTTTCTGACAGTACTGTAATTTAGATTGGAACACTTTATGCCCATTCTTCCCAAAATGATTCATCAAGGCAATAGTATCATACTTGCAGGCTTCCCTCGTGTTAGAAATGGGAGCTCCCTCAGAACTATCACCCACTTGGGTCTCCTCTTCTGTTGTTTCTGCTTGTGCCCGCTCAAAATAATACAGGGCTTTCCTGAGGGCCATTATATCAGATTCTCCACACATAACAGATATCCCTCTCTCCCTGTAGAATCCCTTCAACTCTTCTAGAGTGTAAAACCATAAGTCTTCTACGTCAAAGATAGACTCCATTTTGTTAAGAGCACAACACTGGTGTAAAACGACAAGAGTCCACAGTGCAAATATACAACAAAGGAGTAAAAATAAAAATGACTAGCTCGAGAGAACAGGACAATAATTTTAAAAAAGAGAATTAAAACATGTAATGGTCTAAGTGCAATTTGTGGTGCAAAAATGAGTAACAAAGGTACTGTGCATGCGCAAGTCCTATACTCACCGCTGACAACCAATGTTAGAAATGGGGTTTCTGGTTGCCTAGGGTATGCACGTAAGCCAGGCAGAACCCACCCACTCTAGTCAGGGCAAGGGAGTTACACGTCCAAGATAACCCCTGCTCACCGCCTTGGTAGCTTGGCACGAGCAGTCAGGCCTAACTGGAGGCAATGTGTAAAGCGTTTGCACAACACACACAACACGCCTGACACAAGATGAACACCACAAAGTAAACACAACACTGACTGATCTATGTAAAAATAAACTGTATTGCACAAAATATCATTAGACCAACATTACACATCAGTAATACCCTGCTACCTTAGCAGTTGTCAGAACGTTACACACGTTACTAAAACCCTGCAAAAATAAGCAGTAGTCACATTAGAACACGTAAGTACTCAGGATTCTGCAACATAAGCAGTAGTCAGGAATTACAGTAAAGAAATCTATGCACTTGTCATGAACACCTCGTAAATACCCATAAACGGAACATTAGAGAACATATGTAGCATCATAAAAGCAGGTAGGAAACATATTAAAAAAAACAAGGTCCATACTAAGCTCACAGAGCCAATATATCCCCAAAAGTACCTGGTTTTACGAAGAAAAGGTACTCCCAGTGCCTAGAAGGTGAGCATGGGGGCCCCGGTGCTCAAATGCGTGAAACGGAGGCCACGTGGTGCTCCTGGGAGAGAGGGGCGGTCTGCACCCTCTCTATGGCAGTAATCAGACCCATCCTGGGGCCCACGAACTCTGTGGGGGCCTCACTCAGCCTTCACAGGCCCTAACACCATAGGGGGGGGCAGCAGCCCAACAAAAGCAATGGGATGCGAGAGGAAAGGGCCTCCTTCGAGGCCTCCCTTCCCTGTTCTCCACAACAATGCCTGGTTACCCTCGCCTTCCCCGAGTCCTGCTCCTTAGGGGCAGCCCTGAGATCCGGAGAGGACCTCTGATGAGGTATTTCTCTCTCCTGGGGCAGCGGATGCACACTCGCCTGCACCCGATGTGGTGTGCGGGTATTTCTGCTGGATTCCCGGGCCACCACGGTGATTCAATTAGGAATGGAGGGCGGTTCGTGCCACGGGGGTACCTATAGGAGCACGCTTGCTCCGTTTACCTTTTTCCTATGCCCCGGGGGCACTGAAGAGTGCGCAGTACTCGCGCTTTGTCTGAAGATGATGCCCGGGCTGCGGCGGTGATTTTGGGGCAGCCACTAAGCGCTTTTCAAAGCGCTAAGGCCATAATTGGATCCCGGGTCGTGGCGGTGATTATCCAGCATAGAAATGCACCTCGAAGTGCAAGGGGGCACGGATGAGCGCTCTCCAAGCGCTAATGATAAATCGGGGCAGCACTCCTCATGCAGGGAAAAGTTAGAGGGGTCAGGGGCCACAGCACCCTGCCCCAGGAGACAGAAGGGAGGGAAGCACAGGTCTACCAGGCCCCAACAACAGGCCAGCACAAGGGATGTAGATGGTGGCAGTTTTAGGGACCAGGCAGGTCACAGGTCAGCACAGCAGCAGCAGTCCAAGGTGGTTTTCTGGTGAGTCCATTCAGCAGCGTCCTGTGTCCAGTTTCAAGTCCCAAGAATGTCCAAATTGTGGGGAAAATGCCCCTGTACTTATACTAAGTTTACAGTGTGTTTTACAATGGGGAGGAGAGGGAGTTCCAACCAGTTACAACTGGTTCTGGGAGTGCCCTTTCTCTCCTCCAGCACAGGCTTCAAACATCAGTGGCGGGTAAACAACCCTATTGTGCGAGGCCAGGGCACAGCCTTTACAAATGCAGGTGTGTCCCACCTCTCCCTTCTCTCAGCCCAGGAAGGCTATACAATATGTACATGCACCTTTGTGACACCTCCTCTCTCCCTGTGTACAGGATGTCTGAAAAGTATGCACAAAGCCCCAACTGTCAGTCTGCCCAGACATGGAATGGAGGCAAGCTGCAAAAACACCAGTCATAAGCACAGATAAATGCACACTTTCTAGAAGTGGCATTTCTGTAATAGTAATAAAACATACACCTAGACCAGTAAGCAGCATTTCTTATCACTATCACAACTATACCAAACATGCCTACGCTACCCCTCATAAATCAGACAATACCAGTTACACATAAGGCAGGGCATTTCTAATGCAATCCTACGAGAAGGCAGCACTCACAGCAGTGAGACACCAAGTTAGGCTGTTTGTCACTACCAGGACAGGCAATGCAACCTGACACATGTCCTGCCTTTTACATACATGGCACCCTGCCCATAGGGCTAGCTAGGGCGTACCTTAGGGGTGACTTACATGTAGTAAAAGGGGAGTTCCGGGCCTGGCAAGTAAATTTAGATGCCAGGTCCCTGTGGCAGAAAACTGTGCACACAGGCCCTGCGCTAGCAGGCCTAAGATAGGTTTGAAAGGTTACTTCAGTGGGTGGCGCAAGCAGCGCTGCAGGCCTACTAGTAGGGTTTAATTTACAGGCCCTGGGTATAGGGATACCACTTTACAAGGGACTTATAGGTAAATTAAAAATGCCAATTAGGTATAAGCCAATCATACCAATTTTACAAGGGAGAGCACACGCATTTTAGCACTGGTTAGCAGTGAAAAAGTGCTCAGAGTCATAACGTCAGCCAACAAAGGTCAGAAAAATAAGGAGGCAAAAGGCAAAAAGTCTAGGGAATGACCCTGTAAAAGGGCCAGGTCCAACACCTTGTCTTTGATGCAATTAACAAATCATCAATGTACTGTACCAGTGTTGATTGGAAAGACATTTCCAATGACTTTAGATTCTTTTTCAGGATCTGATTGAAAATGGACGGTGACTCTGAAAACCCTTGAGGAATTCTACACAGTAGACTCAATCCAAAAATTTGAAACAGAAGAGAAATTGAGTATTCTCATGAAGAAGTACAGAAAAGAATGCTTGTGACAGGTCCACTACTGTGAACCATTCATTTTCACATGGGATCTGAAACAATGTTACTGCTGGACTAGAAACCACTGGACAACACTTAATCACAATATCATTTATTTTCCTCAAATCCTGAACAAATCGAAATTTCCCACATGGCTTTCGCAATCGCATTATCAGTGACATGGGATACTGAGCACCTCTTTCAAAACACCTTGGTTTTCAAATTCTGCAATCACGGGTGCAATCCCTTTAATTACTGAGGAATCTGGGGAAAAATTGCGTTTGGCTTGACTGGAACCTTTACTGGCTCAGCTCCTTTTATTAAGCCAATGATTTTCCTGTAAAGTCCCACACCTTCATTTTAACCGTTCCCTGTAAATCAGAGGGAAGATCTCTCACTGTGAAGACTGGAAAGAAACTAATCAAAGGTATTCCTCATTCACTGAATCACAGTCTGTTTCTGAGGACAAGTCATCTTCATCTTCGCTGTTTGTCTGAATGGCAATTCCATCATTAAAGCATGTAATTGAACATCTTGTTTTACACAACAAGGGCCAGATGTAGCAAACAGTTTGCACGTCGCAAACAGAGAATTTCGCTGTTTGAGATGTGCAAATTGCACTTTGCAAGGCACAAAACCCCTTTTGCGATTCGGTAACCTGGTTACAAAATTGCAAAATGGGTTTGTGAGTCGCACTTAGGAAGGAGAGTCCCCTTCCTAATTGCGAGTCGCAGTGCAATGCCACATTGCTTTGTGACAGCGAACTCAATCGCAAAGCAATCGCAGTTTGCACCCATTTGAAATGGGTGGTAACCAATTCGCAAAAGGGAAAGGGTCCCCATGGGACCCCTTCCCCTTTGTGAATGGAACTGCAAACATTATTTCAGAGCAGGCAGTGGTCCTATGGACCACTGCCTGCTATGAAAAAATGAAACGAAAAAGTTTCATTTTTTAGTTTTGTAATGCATCTCGTTTTCCTTTAAGGAAAACAGGCTGCATTACAAAAAAAAAAAACCTGCTTTATTTAAAGGCAGTCACAGACATGGTGGTCTGGTGTCTCCAGCAGGCCACCATCCCTGTGAGTGCCGCGAGTCTCAAGGGGGTCGCAAATTGCGACCCACCTCATTAATATTAATGAGGCGGGCCTTTGTGACCCCCTTGCGAGTCGCAGATGGCCTCAGGGACACCATCCTACATTCCAATTTGCGACTCGCAAATTGCGAGTAGCTCTGACTCGCAATTTGCAAGTCGCAAATTGGAATATACCTACATCTGGCCCCAAGTCCCTTCCCAGTAAGGATACCGGACTCAAATCACAAACTACGAATTTGTGTAATCCTTTAAAATTGCCAATTTTAACCTGAACTGGTTCTGTAATTTGGTTGGTCGAATACTGGTTTGCAACTCCTACCATCTGGACTGTTTTCCCTGAAAGGGGCAGGTTTGGAACTTCATCAGTTCTCACCACCTGTGTCAACTAAAAATGAGACTTTGTGACTCATCACCTTTCCCTTGACATATAGACCTTTCTGATCTACTTCTAGCAAAGCTGCTAACACACATTCTTCTTCATCCGAACTCTTGCTCACCCAGTCATCATTCGTTTCATCCTCACTGTGTAAGGGGAATTGGTGTACTGTGTTATTATTTTGATTAAACCTTTGCCCTGTGACCTTCTGAGGAAGCATCACCTGCTGCTGCTCCATTGGGGCTTGAGGTATTTGAATTTGCTGTCTAGGTTCCATTTGGACCTGAAGTTGCATTTGCTGCTACTGGTGTTTCTGCAAGCAGGGCATTTGCATCTGTTGCATGGACTGGAAACCCTGCACCGATTCACATTGCTCTGAAAATTTTTACTTTGACCTCTCATTCTCGGTCCGCTCATATTTGGGAAAGAATTGATTTATTTCATTTGCTGAACAACCCCTTCCTGACTTAACATCGGACACTCCTGTTTCCAATGTCCGAGGCCTCTGCAAGTGTGACATGGCAACAATCTTTTCATCCCCTCTGCATCATTCCGAACAACAACAGTATTCAAATCAGGGCTACAGTTCACGTTTCCGATATCACCACCACCTGTACCTTTCCTTTGGTTCTGTGACCACATGTTTCCCTGCTGCTGCTGTTGCGTAAAACTTCCCTGCATTCCTGTTTGTGCCACTTTAATCTGCATCAAAATTGCCTTCTTTTTCAACTTTCTCTGCTTCAACTAAATCTCATCACTACAGTACTTTGCATACTGCAAAACGTCATCAATTGCTTTGCTTGCCAACAAATCAAATGGCTCTTAATCATCTGGCAAATCTTGGGTATCAATCCTTCAACAAATCTGAACACAAAACAAATCATGTCTTTCGGCTCAATTGTTTCAGTGCCACTGTAATGTTTAAACGCCTGTAACAATCTCTCATATTGTGCATGTATTGACTCCTTCGCTTCCTGAGCTGTCCTGATTATTCTCTGCCAGTCAATGTTCTTGGGTGAAATTCTCATTTAAATAAATTCAGTCACCTTATAGTAATATTTCATTACCTCAGGAGACAGTGCACCTGTTGCTAGATCTCTCAGAGGTTCTTTTGTTGGCTAATTTACACTCCTCTTGCACTCAACCCATAAGTCTGCTAGAACCACTATTTCTAACAGGGTGTTCGAATCCTCGCATAGGCATTTTGCGAGTTTCACAAACCTATCTGTTTGCTGGTACCACTCTACTGGCTTCTCTCTCAACCTGGGATAATCATTTGTAAATGACAGAATGTCACTTCTGCTCCAAGGGACATGCACAAAATTCCCTGTGGGAATCTCTCTCATTGGTAGAATTTTCACTGGATCCTCAGCCTGCTGCACATTTGCAGTGAGATTCGCAGAATCCCTTTTCCTCTTGTCTATTTTCTTTGCCCATCTGCCTTCCCATTTATTAAATGCTCCCCGTCTTTGAATGCTCTGAATTATCTCCCTAACATGAATTTTCATTCCGGGGACTCTCATGTTTTCAAAATCCTTAGTGTCGGATTCTAACCTGTAACTCCTCTTCAAGTGCTTCATCTTCTCAATTTCTACGTCATATTTCTCTGCTAATTCTGCTAACACCTGATGCACTTTCTCTGCTTTGTTAGTGATCAGTTCGCACAAATAACGTAACTCGTCTTCTCTGAATGTGTCAATCCTGTCCAACCCCATCGTTCCCTCAATTAGGTCTTCTGCCGCTAGTCTAAGTCTGGTCAAATTCAGGGCACTTCCTCCGCTGGACTCCCCTTGGGTGCTACTCAACTTTTCTAACCATTCGGTTAACTGCTGAGCTGTCAAACCTTGTATTGAAAGGTTGTTATTGCTCACACCTGGGACTTGCTGTAATGTTTGAGGCCTCTGGTGTCCCCATGTCTGGGTTAGGACCTATATATGATCTCCCCTCATGATTTGGAGGGGTCCCTTAAATCAATTAACGCACCTGTTCCATGAAATGTAGGTCTCATGGGAGTTAGCACACCTTGTTCGAGTCTTTACCTCGCTATGCTTAGGTTCTGGACTTTCTGCTCACTGTTCTTATTGTTTCCCTGGGTGAACAACAGGATGACTGGACCTATGGTAACTGGTACTGACACTGCATCTGGACTTGATCGGGCATGTGCAACTCTCGGGCACATTTCTCCTGTATTCGGACTAATCAATGCCGACATTTCTGTCTGCGATCCGGTTAGGGGGGTGTACCTCAGGATTGTCTGTGTCTGAATCAGGGATATCAAATTCAAATTCAGGGTAGATTCTGTCTGAATCAAAGTCGGCTTCAGATAAACCTGTCCTGTCGGCACTATTAGGTTTGTTGCTGTAATTACAATAGGTACATCTGGATAAATTCTGGGATTATCCATCTGCAGTATAAGTCTTTGAATCACTGAAGTAGTTAGGATATTATGACTAACCTGGCTCTGTGTAGAGTCAATTGGTATACACTAGTGCTTTAGCTCCTCTCATGTTCTGCATATGGTGGGGGATGATTTTTCAATAACTGAAATTAACTCATCATCATCTGACTTTTTGTTGCGTGTCAAAGACTTCTTAGACTCTGTGGATTTCTGCACTATCTCGTCTGAAGGGTAAGCATCCCTCTTTCTAGTACTCCTCTTAGTCTCAT
Source organism: Pleurodeles waltl (assembly GCF_031143425.1). NCBI lineage: Eukaryota > Metazoa > Chordata > Amphibia > Caudata > Salamandridae > Pleurodeles > Pleurodeles waltl. Next base: position 380,118,656 of record NC_090444.1, on the reverse strand, counting down.
CCCCGTTCTCTTGTTTAATTGCAGGAAACAACTGATCATTGGGTCTGTCCTGGTGCACAAAGGCCTCGCCAAATCTCAGTCGCAACCCCTTCACTCACTTAAACACGCACTCTTGAGTTTGTCAACCACGCCCGATTGATCTATTAAACAGACAAATTACAACATAAACCAAGTGTTTCATATACTTATTCAATACTCCGGAGTCTTGGACCATGCAGGGTCCATATACCAACAGCAACGTGGACAATTTTTTAACACAAAGCGCCACACACATGTGAAGTTCGACGAATTCCTTACTCTCACACTTTGGAGTACACAAACTCCCTAAACAACTTAATCTGGAGTACGCAGACTCCCTGAACCCTCACAAACATCACAATTCACCTGTGATTTGCTTAAGCTGTGCTAGCGCAAAACCTGTTTCATTCACATTGTCACTAGAACGCTGACAACATCCTCAAACAAGCATTGGCAAGCTCCAAGGTTTTGGGAAAGTCATGGTAGGTTCTTAGGGAGACATTTTCTCTCCACTCTGTATCATTGAATCTGAAGAACTTCGGCCCTTATTTATACTTTTTGAAGCTAAACTGCGCTAACGCAGTTTAGCGTCAAAAAAATTAGCGCCGGCTAACGCCATTCTGAAGCGCCATGCGGGCGCCGTATTTATTGAATGGCGTTAGCCGGCGTTAGCCGACCGGCGCTGCCTGGTGTGCGTGAAAAAAAACCACGTACACCAGGCAGCGCTGGCGTAGGGGAAAATGGCGTATGGGCGTCTCAAAATGGGGCAAGTCAGGTTGAGGCAAAAAAATCGTCTTAACCCGATTTGCGCCATTTTTTTGGGGCGCCCATCCACCATCAACATGACTCCTGTCTTAGCAAAGACAGGAGTCATGCCCCCTTGCCCAATGGCCATGCCCATGGTCATTGGGCATAGTGGCATGTAGGGGTGCACAAATCAGGCCCCCCTATGCCACAAAAAAAAATAAAAAAAATACTTACCACAACTTACCTTTTCTTCCCTGATATGGGTCCCTCCATCCTTGGGTGTCCTCCTGGGGTGGGCAAGGGTGGCAGGGGGTGTCCCTGGGGGCAGGGGAGGGCACCTCTGGGCTCATTCTGAGCCCACAGGTCCCTTAACGCCTGCCCTGACCCAGGCGTTAAAAAGAGGCGCAAATGCGGGGTTTTTTGCCCCGCCCACTCCCGGGCGTCATTTTTTTCCGGGAGTATAAATACCACGCACATGCCTGGGAGTCATTTTTTAGGACGGGAACGCCTCCCTTGCATCTCATTAACGCAAGGAAGGTGTTCACGCCAAAAAATGACGCTAACTCCATGAACTTTGGCGCTAGACGCGTCTAACGCCAAAGTATAAATATGGAGTTAGTTTTGCGTCGAATTTGCGTTGAAATAAACGACGCAAATTTGGCGCAAACGGAGTATAAATATGCCCCTTAACCTTTAAAAATTTCTCCTACCAAATCTGTGAACTATATTTTGATCTCTCAAGTAGACTACCCATTCAACTCTTTTACCACTTCTGAGTAAATGGTCCTTACGATGACCTCTAAGGAGACAAACCATGTAAAGGACACTATGATGCCCCCCTAAGGAGACAGACCCACTCACTCTTCCACCTATTTTTAAGGAAACAAATTATTGGCCTCTTAGGGAGACATAACCATCCTACTCTTTTACCCTTTCTAACATGTATGGTGGCCTCCTAAGGAGACTAACCATGCAAGGGACCTCATGATGGGCTCTAAAGAAGACAAACCCTGCAAGGGACCTTGTGATGGGCTCTTAAGGAGATAAATCATCCTACTCTGCTACCATTTCTGTGAGCGTGTCTGACCTCATTTGGTCATTTACAGTTGATTTATAAGGGGACAGGTTAGAGGTTCGATAGACTTTTTGACTGCGCTTAGAGTGATTCCACCATAAGTCCCATATGGATCACAATTTAAATATTGTAATCAATAAACAACGTCAATTATCTTTGGAGTCAGAAACCTTCACACACCATGACCCATTTGGTCATACATAACCACACCTTTATGTAAAAGTTAGAATGTTTATTTCACTATATTAACAATGCTAATGTCACGTAAACTAGTCTCAAAACCAACTGCTAAACATATAAAAACAACATTGGTTGACCAACTCTTCTCAAGAATCTCAATTTAGCTAACGCATTGATTACTAAACATTCGAGAGTCATAGTACAAATTAAGAGCAAGAACAATTGTGTAACAGAAATAGCATACATCTAGATTCAGCAAATGAACAACATAATTTCTTTTAATAATTATTTGTTAGCATTTTCTTGGTCTCCCTAACTAACCTTCAGATTAGAATAGCATGTTTGGGCTTCATGCAAAATAATTTTTAGTCAAAGTTAATTTGGAAAAACATCTAACTATAGCTCTATCAAAATAGCGGTTGGTACCTAGACACAAAGAACATAACCTATTACAAGATCAATAGCATTTTGTTATACTGCTCCTCATATGGATCATTAAGGCTGCAATTATCTGCATCAGTTGGACATCAATTCGGTCAGCAACAGCCAGTGAAAGGGGATGGTTCAGAAACAGGAACTCTAAGCTATCCAAACCATTTAAGAAGCGACATCTAAGGGGGGACGGGCCCCCTTATGGGGATCTCAAGTGATCCCGGGGGGGGTGCCAGACACTGGCCAAAAGAAGTACTTTAAAGATAACATGCCTTTGTTTTAGGCAGAAGCATGTAATTGCATTTTTAAAAAGGTAACAATACTTAACTACAATGTTTAAATAGGTCTAGACACATTTAAACATTGCCATTTTTATGAAACAATTGTGAAAGATTCTGAAGGGGGGCCCAAAGATTTTTATTTTTCAACTGGGGGGCGCGACATTAAAAAGTTTGGAGACCACTGATCTAAGGGATCAGCATTCAGTATTAAAGTTTGAGCAATAAAAGTTAAAGATAGAAATAATCATCAGAAACTGTTCAGCTCCTCAGACAGAATAGAATGAGAGCACCTCTCAGGAAGAAATCAAAGTGGAAAAGGGCTGTCTCCTCTCTGTGCAGTCGGGCTAAGTAAGGATCATCTAAAGGACTTCCCACGTTGTCATTGGTCAAAGAATCATATGTTTTCAATTAGTCCCATAAGGATTAAAATTCAAATCTAAGATATAACTAAACTGTCTTTCACATGTCGATGATTGACTCCTCTTCTCCTGTTCCCATCGTCAGGCTCATCAGGTAACATTTTTGTGTCCATCTGTACTCTAGTCAGTGCATCCATTGTTAGCTCCTGGGAACATCACTGTCTCACGCATCAAACTATACAGTGTAACAAATACTAACACAAGACATACTAGCAAGCAGTTCTCATGAGAAAGTTAAAGAAATCTGCTAACGTTTGGTCAACACAGTGTGAATAATACATTAATTAATTTCTCTAGACATGCATTCCCATGATTTATCAAACAGTGCAGCTTAATATGATGCTGTGCAAGTAGGACCAAATCTCGCTAGCTTAAGGTCTATAATTAATGAAGCAAATACATAATGTAAAATCATTAATATAACACACTACTACAAACTCTGTTAATATGGGCACTTCAATTAATATTAATATGCATTAAATAATGACAGTACGTGGTTAATGACAGCCACTCAGGTGGGCACATTTTCCAAGTCATACATTATTTTCTATGAGAGCCAAATTCTATGCAGACCCTTAATCCAAAAAACTTGAAAATCATTAGTGATAAATTCAAGGTTCACATGTTCAGAGACACACTGTGAATTATAACCTGCATTAAGAAAACTAACCACTAAAACAAGCACTGCCAAATTCAGCAAGCCCCCTTTTTATAAGTTAGCATATTTATATAAATAAAAGTCTATGTGTTCAGATTGTTAAGTATTGTGGATGGATGGATGGATGAGAACAGATAAATAAATAATTGAAGAAGAGTGAATATGGATAGATGAATGAGCAAAGGATGAATGAGGGAGATTGGGTACATATATGATGAATTGATGTGTAGTGTGAATACTGATCAACTTACACACTTCTTTTTTGTTTCACTCAACAGAGCTAATAATATGTTTCTCACTAAAAACTTACTGTGAGGGTACAGAGAAAAGCAAGGAGAGTTCATCTGACATCAACAGTTTTACACTCCAGCTATCAAAACTTTGAGGCTGAGTAAGCATATCCTGCAGCAGGAGTGGGACTTTCTTATTTGAACCTTAGGTCAAGATTTACTAAGGATTTGCACTATCCTTGTGTCACACAAGTCAACGTAAGGCAACGAAGGCCCTGAAGTGATATTTACTAAGCTACCCAGGGGCGATTTGCGCAGCCTTGTGTGACTTTGTAAAGAAATGTAATGCAGTGTCCTACATTTCTTAGTTATAAGCACTCCATTGGTGGAATAGGCCTTTTTTGGGTACCTCTTTGCACTTAAATTCCAAAATTAGAGTGGTATGGGAGGCATATGCTACACAAAAAGAGAGTACTTGGAGTATTTTCATCCCACACAATCTCCCATACCCATGAAACTATAACACAGCGAGCGTGGGGGATATTAAGGACAGGTCTCTCTGGCCTGTTCCAGAGGTGAGTAGGTCGCCGGTTAGGCAATGAACTTCGTAGACATGGAAAACGGTTCTTTAATGAAGGTGTTTGTTGGCAAGATTAAAAGCAGTTTGTGATGGACTTGAATATAATGGTTCAATGGGAGGCTTGTGACCAGGTGCGAGTGCAGTTTCAAGTGTAATACTTTCCCCTGTCTTTATGGGGCAGGAAACATCGTCCTATTTATTCTGACTTTGAGGGAGGAGAAAATGTCAGCCTAATTGTGAGCTACACCCAAGATATTAGGACAACTTGAGGAAACACATCTCCTGCTAGGAGAAATACAGCTTCTGAAAGTTTGTAAAGGTTTTAAGTTGATAATGACCATGCTAAACACTGCACGTTAATGCATTCATGGCTGTGATTAATAGTCATCTCTCACTGTTTGAGAATTGCCACCAAACCATTGCCTGTTTAAGATTCTTTTAAGCACAAATGCTCAGTAAAAAGTGTGCTTTATATTTGGCAAGTTAAAAATTTCTCCATTGCTTGTTTTTAAAAACGTTCACTTAGAGATAATTCTAAGCTCAGTTTGCCCTTTGTATGCAAGAAAGATACATGTGATTCTCAATAGTTGATAATGTGAGCAGTCTAGCCTTATTTGATTTTTATATTTCGTGCTCGAGGCCTGATGGACCTTTGGACTCTGTTAAGAGTTATTTACCATGGACACCAAACTTTAACATAAACGCAATGAAAGATCACAACAATATCATCAATTCTATTAATCAATTTTGGAGTCAGTAAGTTAACACACCATGACCCATTTGGCCATGAATAACCACACATCTCAGTAGAATTCAAAAATGTTATTTCTCTAGACTAACGATGCTAAAATCACATATATTACTCTCAAAATTAATTGATAAACAAAGACAAACAACACAGGCTGACCAAACCGGCGCAAAAATCTCATTTTAACCAAAGCATCTGTCATTAAACATTCAAGAGCTACAGTGCAAGCTAAAGGCAATAATAATTGGATGATTGGAATGTTATACATGTAGATCTACAAATGAATGAATTCACTCCTTTGTTAGTGGAATTAATTTAATCAGTGACACATCCTAACTAACCCTCTAATTTGAAAAGCATGGTTGGACATCATGCAAAAGAGAAAACAGACAAAAATCTAAATTGGAAAAACATCTGACTAAGGCTCTAAGGAAACATTTTAGGTTGGTACCTAAATGAAAAAGACAACAATCTACAACAAAGACACTTGCATTTTGAAATAATTCTCCTAGAATGGTTTGGTAAGCAGCTGGGCAACTTCCAGGTCTTCATTCGAGGGACATAGTGAAAGGGAAATGGTTCAGCCACAGTGGGGCATAGGCTAGCTAAACCAATCAAGCAGGGACATAGGCTAAGGACAACAGCAACAGCATCCACTCACGAATGTTCTGAACTCTTCTTCAAAAATTTCAGTCTTGATATATTAAAACCCTAAAAGCTACTTGTGCAATTTTCATTTGTCAGTCCTATAGGGTGATCATGTCAGAACCAATAGGTTCAAAACTCTCCATCTGTAATAAAGTTGATGAGTCTTTCACATGTTAATGATCGGGTCTTCTTCCCTCACTTTCCATACCGGTTCTGTCCGGTGTCAAGTTTGTTCCAAGCTATAGCTCAATTCAGTAGGCCCATTGTCATGTCCTGTGAACATCAGCTTCTCACGGTCGTAAGATACAATTGTAACAATAGCTTGAACACAGTATTACAACACATGGTTCTCCCAGGAAGCTTGAAGAATAAATCATTGCAAATTTGTACATTAGGTCAGCACTGTGTGAACAATGAGTGTAAAAAATTCTGCTGAGATAGAGAAAAAAAACATTTACTAATATTTTCTAAATGCCCAAAGCTTGACATGAGGCCTTCTCGAGTAGGCCCTTATTTCACAGTCATTTAGTTCTGTTAATTATTATAAGTAAAACATTTCAATAATCATTTTTAATATAAATCAAAAATGCATTCAATTCTACATGTGCATATCATTTTTTATAAACGTTTATTTCCATTAATACATTAAATGCATTATGGCTACCACCTATGGTGAGTACAATTTACCAAACCCTTGACTTTCATTTTATTTACCTACTGCATGTTAGTTCTTATTTATTAAACATTGAAATATATTTTAGTACATTATTTGGGCTTTCACAATAACGACTTCTAAATATTCTTTTCAGATTTATCTGAGAGCTAAGATTCTTATTATTTCTTGTTTTTATAGTGCATGTGTAGACAGGGAGCAACATATATGCCTCTAGAAAATTCTGTTCCTTAGGCAATCTCCGTGGCATCACAGACAGTAAACTTCTTGGTCCAGCGTTTACCTCAGCACATTCCATGGTGTAGTATGTGAGACCCAGCAACCAGCAAGCTGTGCCGCCATGGAGGTTCCCCAGGGCAGTGGGAAACCGGCGGTACACCGCCGGTTTTCCGTTTCTGACCGCGGCGGTACACCGCGGTCAGAATGCCCATGGGAGCACCGCCAGCCTGTTGGCGGTGCTCCCGCGGTCGTTGGCCCTGGCGGATTTCACCGCCAGGGTCAGAATGACCCCCTAAGTCTGGAATCCCAAGTTGCTGAAGATGCACGTTTTCTCTTTTAGTGAGATCTTAGGATGTTTATACAGTTGTTTTAGGTCATTATGGTATTTGTTTCCTTGCCTACTTATGTTCTTTTTAATTGCTTATCGAACTATGGTCAATATTATGTACATTACCATATGCAAAGGTGCATGGTGTATAGTTATTGTTGGACCTATCCCTTTCTGAAGGGTCACCCCCCAACATTTTGCCCATACCCCACACCTTTTGATTAATTAGTTTTTGTTGGTCTGAGGACTCTGTTCTCTTTACCACTGCTAACCAGTGCTAAAGTGTATGTGTTCTCTCCTTAAAATATTGTGGAATTGGCTTATACCCAGCTTGCATACTTAATACATGTATGCCCCTATTAAAGGGGTAATATATGTACCCAGGGCCTGTAAATGAAATGCTACTAGTGGGCCTGCAGCACTGGTTGTGCCACCCACTTAAGCATCCCTTTTCAAACATGTTTCAGGCCTGCCAGTGAAGCCTGTGTGCGCAGTTTCAAAACTGCCTTTGTGCCATTGCAAAATAAACCTTTTGCCAGGCCTAAACCTTCCTTTTATATACACATACATCACCCACAGGTAGTCCCTGGACAGCCCAGAGGGCAGTGTGCAGTGTATTTAAAAAGTTGGACATGTACTTTTAAGTTTTACATGTCCTGGTAGTGAAAAACTCCTGACTTCGTTTTTCACTACTGCAAGGCCTTCCTCACCCATAGATTAGCATTGGAATTACCTTATTACATTTAATAATCTGTCATTTCCAAATGGAATCAGGTCACAAGTTCATGTTTGGTGTCTTTGGAACTATAATGAAAAATCCTAACATATGGTAAATTCGGATTTTAAATTATGATTTTGAAAATGCCACTTTTAGAAAGTTGCCATTTTTCTGCCTTAGGCAGTTGGTGCCTGCAGCCTGTCTCTAGGTCACATGACTGGGTGTAGTTGACAGTTAGGCTTTGTGTATTCCTCCTACATGGCCACACACAATAGGAAGTTTAGGTGTGCGTGGATGGGTCATTACTGGCAGGATGGGAGGGAGGAGCTTAGCCCAGCTCCACTCACACTTGAGTAGGCTACATCCTGCCTCCATGCAAAGGACTGTATACCCCCTTGTTGTTAGCCTGAAGCCAGGGCCAGGATGGTAGGGAACCTGTGCACTACAAAGGCATGCCTCTATAAGCTTCTCCACACTTCAAAGGCACACCTGGGTATAAAAACTGGACTTCAGGCACCAACTCTTCAGAAACTTCTGGACCTGTGGATACTGACCCAGGAAGAAGGACTGCTGTGCTGCTGAAGGGACTGTAACTCTGCTATACTGCTGCTCTAAACGACTGCTGCCCCGCTGTGCTGACCTGCTGCTTGCTGCCCTCTTGCCCGGGACAGGAGAATCGGACTTGCATTTTCAACTTGAACCCAGGACACCAGAGTGACTAGAAGGGCTAGCCTGCAGTCCTCCTGATCTGAGCCTCATGTACATAAAAGGCTCCCCAAAATCATGCACCAGCACCAGGAGCCAGCTGAAGTGAGTTCCTGACCCCCTATGTAGGGCCCTTCAGGTCCTAGACACTTGGTGTTACTCAGAGAGCTGTATTTCTCTTTTTGGGTTTCTCCCGACTGCAAACGGGCTCATTCACACCAAGACCTCACTGTCTGCTCTGTGATTCAGTGCCAAGCTCTGGCAATTGCCTCTTCACAGCTATAGCATCGACCCCCTTGCTGGGACCACCAACACGATGCTCCAGCAAAGCCTGTATGCAACGCCTGGCCTGCTGTTCGTGCTACTCCAGCAGTTGCCTGAAATACTCTCCCTGCTCCTTGCAGCCTCCTCCACCGTGAACATGACTCCTACTGTGGACTTGAGAAGATAAACTTCAGCAGGCTTAATCTGTTGACTGTAGCTGTGCTCCATCTCGATCGACCTGAACTTGTGACTTTGACCCGGTCCAGCACGACCTGGTATCCATCGTTTTTTTGGCGCTATTATCACTAAATCCTTTAAAAATTAATAACTCCAGTTCTACTGATTGGATATTTGTCGATTTGGTCTTGTTATATTGATTAAAATGTACTCTATGTGCTAGCTTTTATGTGGTGTTTTACCTTTATTACTGGTTGAAGTTTTGCACAAATACTTTACACTTTGCCTTTAAGTTAAACCTGACTGCTCTGTGCCAAGTTAGCAGAGGATTGAGCGCAGGGTAATTTAGGGTTGACTTGTGTCTCACTATAACAAGGATTGTGGTTGCTGCTTGACCTGTGCGCAAACCCTAGTCAACCAACAACCGAATTTCATACAGTTATGATTTTTTGAAGTTTATAGTTCTGATTTGCCTAGTGAATTTTTAGTAAGGTGTTTTAACAAGAGAAGTGGCTTTCAATTTCGGTACATGTTAAAGTAAATGTATAAACTACAGTTCTCGTTTTATCTGTTACTCAGCCTTATTTTATGTTGTTTTTCAGTCTTGTACTGGGATCCCCCTCACATTTCATTTGAAGCTCTTCGCGCACAGCCAATATGGCAAACGATACTGACATGCGTAGTGAGTTGGAAGAAATGCAGCGTCGTGCTGATCAGGTGACAGATGAGGTGAGTGTATTCTGATTTATTTTGAAGGCTGATGCTGTTATCAGACATTATATATCAAACCTCCTAAAAATCCGCTTTACAACAAAAAATCCTACCTTTACAATGTTAAATTTACCCCCTACATTTCCAGTAAAGGAATCATGTTTTGAGGAATTTAAAAATAAATCCTCAGGTGCCCTGGGCGTATTTTGACAGTTACAGTTTTCTAGGAGCGATCACATACATAAGCATTTAACATGCCTAAATGTATATGGTGTACATTAATGCTTGTCTAAATGTTTCAGTTGGATTTGCACTTCTGTACTTTTTCTTTTTTTTCCCTTGTTTCCACAACCCTACAACCCCATTAATTATGGGGCTGTTCCATCACCATGCCCATCCTGGATACGAATTTACTGCTCCTCTTCAACCAAGTACATCTCTGACTCTAACGAAGTGGAAATGTGCATTGCTACTGTTTTAAATACCAAGCTGTTCACAAAGTATCCAAGGCTATCCTCACCATGGGGAGGGGATTGTCTCACACCTAACTTTACATCATACTTGTATGAAATTGACAGTGAGTATATACGTTTACAAGTGTAAATTCATCTTTTTGGTGAATACTGTATTTGAATTGACATTTGCAATACAAGCCGTTTAAACACCTAAGTTCTGCCTGGGTGTGTAGAAGACTTTGTGAATTGGGCACTCTGACATATAGAAGACAATTCTGTTATTTTACCCATAGTATCAAAATGCTCTACTGATCTCCCAAAAAACCCTCTAACTCTGTGAAAAATACAATGTAACACTCAGGTCTTCAGATGCAAATAGACATGTTACCACTAGCCACAATGGTTGGTCCCCACTATTGTAGCAGTCTGCTGTTTTAAAGTTGAGGTACATCTATTCTATTCTATTCTGATGAATATATAAAGCACATGGCTATCTGAATCGGACTTCCCAGCGCTGAAATTGTTCTGGCACAGAACCCACCAAGTTATACAAATAGCTAGATGTTAAGATGCTTCCAGAAGCTAAGCTCATCTTCCTCCACCATAGCCTGATGGGTAGGGAGCTCCATAGTTTGGAAGCCATGAAAAAAACGCCCTCACCCCTTTCTGGTTTTCCTCACTATAGGGATTATTGCTAGATGAGACATAGTGGATCTAAAAGTTCTTACTGGGTTATAGGCTCGTATCAGATGCTACACAGAAAAAGGACCCTTTTATGATAATCTCATTGGGCAATTGAAAACGCTTTAAATTGAATCCTCTGTTTTATGGATAGCCAGAGGGGCCAGGGATCCTGAAACAGAGTGGTGTCTAGGTATTCTTAGTTAAAGGCCCACTATTGCTTTTTGCACCATCTGCAGTCTATTGAATACATATTGTAGACATCCCAGATAGAGAGCTCTTCTGTCCAGGCAAGAGAAATCTAAAAACCTGGGCAATGGTCCTTTGGGTAGAGTTAGGTAGTATTTCTTGAATCTTTCTAAGCATTCTCAAAATGTCAAAGCAGGTAGACGCTAATTTCCGTACCTGTATCTCAAAAGAAAACCTATTACCCGACCACATGCCTACATTATTTTTGCCAAAGCTTTCAGCTGCAGCTGCCTACCTAAAGACTCTGGACAGCAGATCGGGGACCAAGAGTTGAAATCATTACTGACCACCATAATTTCTGTTTTTTCTCCATTAAGTTTCAAACAACAAGAAACCGTCCAATTTGAAACATCAGTCGAAAAAGGTTTTCATTGAGAAACTTTTGAATGATTTTCAGGAGCTAAAGAAAGGACAAGCCGTGTGTACGAAACTAGTGAGGGACCATGAGATTGCACAATCTCCGAAAGCAGATTTATGTACAGATTAAACAAGCAGAGCTCAATGAGGACCCCTCTGGCACCACACATTTAAAAGTAAAAAACTCTGAATAAAAAGGTTTGTTATCAGTACTTAATTTGAGCCGGTGGTAGCCGGTGGAGGGCACTGGCACTTATTTTTGGGGGCCATTACTTGTTGCGTATTAGCCAATTACAGGGAACAAAAGATACATATGGGAAAGACAGAGGAAAGAAAGACGTAAAAAGCGTCACAAAGCGAGAAAGCAAAAGGCATCAAAAGTAAGCTGAAGGGGTAGGGAGTGGCTGTAAATGGTTTAAAGAGGCCCTAGATGGCTTGAGGATTACACTGCCTCAGCATTCTGTGCTTGCAAATTTTGTTGCAGCAGCCGCATGTTTCACAGGAGGGTTTTGGGCACCGGCACGTTTTTATTTACAAATTTGTTTGCTATACACTTGAAAGCTCAGATCCTCCAAAAAGAGGATAACCACTTCAAAGCCAGTTTTATTACCCTTGAGCTCTGTAATGTAGGCAACAAACATGAGGCATGACAATTCATGAGATACAGTATCTGATACCGACCACTTTTAGGTTAATAGAATGACAACTGCTGAGTCACCTTGGTTAAGGTCATTTTAAGGTCCTCCACAGAGGCCAAGAGAGCGCTTTCTGTGCTGTGTCCAGGACAGAACCAAGTTTGTGATGGATCAAATAGATCAGTCCTCTCAAGAAATGCTGATAGTTGCTAATTCACGTTTCTCTAATATCTTGCCCGAACCAGGAAGCAGGGCTATCTATATTTCAGTTGTAATTAAGGGTGTTTCCGCATGTAGTCCTGTAGTGCATTAGTATTGCAAATGTAAAAAAAAAACACATACAATTTAATCTACAAGGTTAAGTGCAGGGCACGATTGCAAAAGAAATCATGGAAAGTTATTTAGTGTCTGAATTAGTTCATTTTATATTGTGTGTACTGGACACTTTATATTACATGCTCCTAAGCAATGGACTGGGGCTAAGGGTCTCTGCAAGGAGTTGTGGGTTCAATGAGATGTAATTTCGCAAAGTATATGCCAACATTTAGTCATCAATTTGCAACCTTTTTGAAGATGTGTTCTTTCAACAAGGATGGACCACCGATGTCTGGAATTTTCTCATAAGGGACACTGAATCCTTTCTTCAATTTCCGTTTATGTTTAAAAATATACATTTCATAATGGGCTAGAAAGTGTCAGGTGTTGGGAAAAGCAAATTTTGTGGAATGGAAGAGTGCCAGTGTAGGAGGCTGGACTGGCTTGTAGTGAGTACCAAGGGGTACTTGCACCTTGCACCAGGCCCAGTTATCCCTTATTAGTGTATAGGGTGTCTAGCAGCTTAGGCTGATAGATAATGGTAGCTTAGCAAAGCAGCTCAGGCTGAACTAGGAGACGTGTGAAGCTACTACAGTACCACCTAGTGTCATATGCACAATATCATAAGAAAACACAATACACAGTTATACTAAAAATAAAGGTACTTTATTTTTATGACAATATGCCAAAGTATCTTAGAGTGTACCCTCAGTGAGAGGATAGGAAATATACACAAGATATATATACACAATAGCAAAAATATGCAGTATAGTCTTAGAAAACAGTGCAAACAATGTATAATTACAATAGGATGCAATGGGGAAACATAGGGATAGGGGCAACACAAACCATATACTCCAAAAGTGGAATGTGAACCACGAATGGACCCCAAACCTATGTGACCTTGTAGAGGGTCGCTGGGACTATTAGAAAATAGTGAGAGTTAGAAAAATAACCCTCCCCAAGACCCTGAAAAGTGAGTGCAAAGTGCACCAAAGTTCCCCTAAGGACAAAATAGTCGTGTTAGAGGGAGAATGCAAGGAAAACACAAATCAGCAATGCAACAACGATGGATTCCTGTCTGAAGGTACCTGTGGAACAAGGGGACCAAGTCCAAAAGTCACAAGCAGCTCGGAGATGGGCAGATGCCCAAGAAATGCCAGCGGTTGGTGCAAAGAAGCTCTTACTAGGCTGAAGAACTGTGAATACTGCAGGAACGACAAGGGCTAGAGACTTCCCCTTTGGAGGATGGATCCCCCACGCCTTGGAGAGTCGTGCAGAAGTGTTTTCCCGCCGGATGGACGCCAACAAGCCTTGCTACACGCAAATCGTGCGTTTGGCGTTTTTGGACGCTGCTGGGGCCCAGGAGGGACCAGGAGGTCGCAAATTGGACCTGCAGAGAGAGGGGACGTCGAGCAAGACAAGGAGCCCTCACTGAAGCAGGTAGCACCCGGAGAAGTGCCGGAAACAGGCACTACGAGGATGCGTGAAACGGTGCTCGCCGAAGTTGCACAAAGGAGTCCCACGTCGCCGGAGACCAACTTAGAAAGTCGTGCAATGCAGGTTAGAGTGCCGTGGACCCAGGCTTGGCTGTGCACAAAGGATTTCCGCCGGAAGTGCACAGGGGCCGGAGAAGCTTGCAAAGTCGCGGTTCCCAGCAATACAGCCCAGCGAGGTGAGGCAAGGACTTACCTCCACCAAACTTGGGCTGAAGAGTCACTGGACTGTGGGGGTCACTTGGACGGTGTCGCTGGATTCGAGGGACCTCGCTCGTCGTGCTGAGAGGAGACCCAAGGGACCGGAGATGCAGCTTTTTGGTGCCTGCGGTTGCAGGGGGAAGATTCCGTCGACCCACGGGAGATTTCTTCGGAGCTTCTGGTGCAGAGAGGAGGCAGACTACCCCCACAGCATGCACAAGCAGGAAAACAGTCGAGAAGGCGGCAGGATCAGCGTTACAGAGTTGCAGTAGTCGTCTTTGCTACTATGTTGCAGGTTTGCAGGCTTCCAGCGCGGTCAGCGGTCGATTCCTTATCAGAAGGTGAAGAGGGAGATGCAGAGGAACTCGGCTGAGCTCATGCATTCGTTATCTAAAGTTTCCCCAGAGACAGAGACCCTAAATAGCCAGAAAAGAGGGTTTGGCTACCTAGGAGAGAGGAAAGGCTACTAACACCTGAAGGAGCCTATCACAAGGAGTCTCTGACGTCACCTGGTGGCACTGGCCACTCAGAGCAGTCCAGTGTGCCAGCAGCACCTCTGTTTCCAAGATGGCAGAGGTCTGGAGCACACTGGAGGAGCTCTGGACACCTCCCAGGGGAGGTGCAGGTCAGGGGAGTGGTCACTCCCCTTTCCTTTGTCCAGTTTCGCGCCAGAGCAGGGGCTAAGGGGTCCCTGAACCGGTGTAGACTGGCTTATGCAGAATTGGGCACCTCTGTGCCCAACAAAGCATTTCCAGAGGCTGGGGGAGGCTACTCCTCCCCTGCCTTCACACCATTTTCCAAAGGGAGAGGGTGTCACACCCTCTCTCAGAGGAAGTTCTTTGTTCTGCCATCCTGGGCCAGGCCTGGCTGGACCCCAGGAGGGCAGCTGCCTGTCTGAGGGGTTGGCAGCAGCAGCAGCTGCAGTGAAACCCCAGGAAGGGCAGTCTGGCAGTACCAGGGTCTGTGCTACAGACCACTGGGATCATGGAATTGTACCAAAAATGCCAGGATGGCATAGAGGGGGCAATTCCATGATCATAGACATGTTACATGGCCATATTCGGAGTTACCATGGTGAAGCTACATATAGGTAGTGACCTATATGTAGTGCACGCGTGTAATGGTGTCCCCGCACTCACAAAGTTCAGTGAATTGGCTCTGAACAATGTGGGGGCACCTTGGCTAGTGCCAGGGTGCCCTCACACTAAGTAACTTTGCACCTAACCTTTACCAGGTAAAGGTTAGACATATAGGTGACTTATAAGTTACTTAAGTGCAGTGTAAAATGGCTGTGAAATAACGTGGACGTTATTTCACTCAGGCTGCAGTGGCAGGCCTGTGTAAGAATTGTCAGAGCTCCCTATGGGTGGCAAAAGAAATGCTGCAGCCCATAGGGATCTCCTGGAACCCCAATACCCTGGGTACCTCAGTACCATATACTAGGGAATTATAAGGGTGTTCCAGTAAGCCAATGTAAATTGGTAAAAATGGTCACTAGCCTGTCAGTGACAATTTGAAAGTAATGAGAGAGCATAACCACTGAGGTTCTGGTTAGCAGAGCCTCAGTGAGACAGTTAGGCACCACACAGGGAACATATACATGCACACCTATGAGCACTGGGGCCCTGTGTGACAGGGTCCCAGTGACACATACATATAGGCCACAAACCTATGAGCACTGGGGTCCTGACCAGCAGGATCCCAGTGACACATAACAAACATACTGAAAACATAGTGTTTTCACTATGAGCACTGAGGCCTGGCTATCAGGATCCCAGTGAGACAGTGAAAACAGTGACAAACATCCTGACATACACTCACAAACAGGCCAAAAGTGGGGGTAACAAGGCTAGAAAGAGGCTACCTTCTCACACAACCCCCCCCCAAACGAAGGACAATAAGGCTAACCTTGGCCAGTTGAGACTTTATTGTCTAAGTGGTGATAAGTAGAGAGTAGCTCTGCAATAGACTGGTTACTCCCTTTATCATCCACTATATGGTTACTTCCCTGTGGGGATGTAAACCACCCTGTTTGAAGTTTTTTAGCTAACCAACAATGTGAAGATGTATTTTCAGAGTTTCTATCAGTAAGTTTTAGTTTAGAGCAGTGGGAATTATCCACTGAACCTATTTGTAATGATGGAAATGCCAGACAGGGATGCTGTCTCAGTAAAGCCATAGCTGGACAAAAACTTTGTCCATTTGGCTGGAAGAGAGAACAGGGATGCTGTTTCTCTTGAGTTGGAGCAGGGCAGGGATGCTGTCCTATGAGCTCCACACTAGGGCAGGGATGCTGTCCTAAGTGTTGTGAGGCAGTACAGGGTTTCTGCACTAAAGTTTCTCTGGGAGGGTTGGAGGGATGCTCCATGTTAACTAAAATGGTGCTCTTTTTGTCACCAATGTTAGTTATCCCACAGAGAGGTACTTCTACCTCAGGGAGTCCAGCTATGCCAACTGATGATTCCCTTGGAACAGGTGCCACCCCAGGAGAGGTTTCTCCCACCACAGGAATAGTATCCTGAATGGTAGGGTGGTTAGGGGATACTGTGATACCCTTTTTACCTGTTGATGGAGAGGGATCCTGAGTTTTCAGGCCTTCTCTCCTTTGCTTTTTCATTTCACTTGAAATGAGAGGGAACAATTCCTCAGGGATGCCCAGCATGGCTGCATGGGCATAAAACTCTACATCAGCCCAACCTGAGGCCTCTAGGTCATTACCTAAGAGACAGTCTACAGGTAAGCTAGGTGATACCACCACCTGCTTAGGGCCAGTAACTCCACCCCAACTAAACTGAATTATAGCTAAGGGAAGAAACTTAGTGGAGTTATGGACATCAATAATCTTATACTGTTGTCCAATGATGTGTTGTTCAGGAGGCACTAGGTTTTCAGTCACCAAAGTGAAACTGGCACCTGTGTCCCTGTAGGCCAAGGCCTCAACACCATTTATTGAAACTGTCTGCCTGTACTTATCCATTGTAAGGGGACAAGCAGCCAGTGTGGCAAGGCCAGTGCCACTAGGTGTGACAGAAACTGTCTTGGGACTGATTACATCAGTTTCCACTATGGACCCATAAGTGAACCCAACTACACCCTTTGCTTGACTGTTGCCAGCAGTCCCACCACTAGTACCACTACTGCTAGGGGCACTAGAGCTTGATGTATTAGTGGTGGTAGGCTCAGGGGGTTTACCTGGACAGGACTTATCCCCTGGCCTATGGCCTCTATTTTTACACACAAAGCACCAAGGCTTTTTAATGTGTGCAGGTTGGGAAGAAGAGGAAGAATTTGTTTTATCCCCACCCTCTGAAGAGTGTTTAAGATTTGAAGTGGGATCTTTGGTTTTACCCTTATCCCCATGCTTATCTTGAGATTTTTCACCATCTTTCTTCTTATTGCCATCTTTGTCACCCCCTGTATGAACTTTTCTGTTCACCCTTGTTCTGACCCATTTGTCTGCCTTCTTTCCCAATTCTTGGGGAGAGGTCAGATCAGAGTCTACCAGGTACTGGTGCAACAAATCAGACACACAATTATTAAGTATATGCTCTCTCAGGATTGTGTTATACAGGCTTTCATAATCAGTAACTTTACTGCCAAGTAACCACCCCTCCAAGGCCTTCACTGAATGGTCAATGAAATCAACCCAGTCTTGTGAAGACTCCTTTTTGGTCTCTCTGAACTTTATCCTGTACTGTTCAGTGGTTAAGCCATAACCATCCAGGAGTGCATTCTTAAGAACTGTAAAATTATTGGCATCACTTTCTTTCACAGTAAGGAGTCTATCCCTACCCTTTCCACTAAATGATAGCCATAGGATAGCAGCCCACTGCCTTTGAGGGACATCCTGTACAACACAGGCCCTCTCAAGTGCAGCAAACCACTTGTTAATGTCATCCCCCTCCTTATAAGGGGGAACTATCTTGTGCAGATTCCTGGAATCATGCTCTTTTGCAGGATGACTATGGGGAATACTGCTGCTGCCACCATGGGTATCTAAACCCAACTTCTGTCTTTCCCTCTCTATTTCTAAAGACTGTCTATCCAAATCCAGCTGTTGCTTCTTGAGCTTCAGTCTGGTTTGTTCCACTCTCAATCTATTGAGCTCCCTTTCTAACAATCTGTCATCAGGGTGGGTGGGAGGGACATTTCTAGATACAGAGGTATGATGGGAATGAACAGAAGGAGACCTGTCCCTTACAGAGGGCACCCTAACAGCTTGGCTACCAGCATAATGTGAGATCACATCATCAGTATGGTGTGATTCAACCTCTGTACCAACTATGCTAGACTGTCTAGTAATGGGCAGGCTGAGAAGTTTCTTTCCTGAACCTTTTCCTGGGGGAGTCCCTGGATCAGATTGAGAACCATTAGCTACTGTTTCTACAGATTGGGCACTTATGGCCTTATCCTGTACTCTAAGCATATTAATTAACAGTTCTAAGGAAGGATTCTTCCCTACACTCAAACCTCTCTCTATGCAGAGACTCCTTGCTCCTTTCCAGCTAAGGTGATCATATGCAAGTTTGGACAGTTCAACATTTTGGCCTGTGCCAGACATTTTTAGAGAGAGTTAAAGTGATAGACAAAGAGAAAAAAGTTTTCAGAACTTTTTGTAAAGACAGAAAAAAACTTTTTAAACTTTTAAGAACTTTTTGAAAGTTTAGTAGTACTTTTCAGCACTTAGAAAAGAGTGAAAAGAGGAAATGCAAAACTTTTTGGCTATGTGTATATACACTGACCTTGTTTTGTATATTTTTCTCTTATGAAAAGTACAATGACAAGAGTGGTAAGTAGTCTCAAGCACTTATCCCACCACTGCACAACCAATGTAGGAGGCTGGACTGGCTTGTAGTGAGTACCAAGGGGTACTTGCACCTTGCACCAGGCCCAGTTATCCCTTATTAGTGTATAGGGTGTCTAGCAGCTTAGGCTGATAGATAATGGTAGCTTAGCAAAGCAGCTCAGGCTGAACTAGGAGACGTGTGAAGCTACTACAGTACCACCTAGTGTCATATGCACAATATCATAAGAAAACACAATACACAGTTATACTAAAAATAAAGGTACTTTATTTTTATGACAATATGCCAAAGTATCTTAGAGTGTACCCTCAGTGAGAGGATAGGAAATATACACAAGATATATATACACAATAGCAAAAATATGCAGTATAGTCTTAGAAAACAGTGCAAACAATGTATAATTACAATAGGATGCAATGGGGAAACATAGGGATAGGGGCAACACAAACCATATACTCCAAAAGTGGAATGTGAACCACGAATGGACCCCAAACCTATGTGACCTTGTAGAGGGTCGCTGGGACTATTAGAAAATAGTGAGAGTTAGAAAAATAACCCTCCCCAAGACCCTGAAAAGTGAGTGCAAAGTGCACCAAAGTTCCCCTAAGGACAAAATAGTCGTGTTAGAGGGAGAATGCAAGGAAAACACAAATCAGCAATGCAACAACGATGGATTCCTGTCTGAAGGTACCTGTGGAACAAGGGGACCAAGTCCAAAAGTCACAAGCAGCTCGGAGATGGGCAGATGCCCAAGAAATGCCAGCGGTTGGTGCAAAGAAGCTCTTACTAGGCTGAAGAACTGTGAATACTGCAGGAACGACAAGGGCTAGAGACTTCCCCTTTGGAGGATGGATCCCCCACGCCTTGGAGAGTCGTGCAGAAGTGTTTTCCCGCCGGATGGACGCCAACAAGCCTTGCTACACGCAAATCGTGCGTTTGGCGTTTTTGGACGCTGCTGGGGCCCAGGAGGGACCAGGAGGTCGCAAATTGGACCTGCAGAGAGAGGGGACGTCGAGCAAGACAAGGAGCCCTCACTGAAGCAGGTAGCACCCGGAGAAGTGCCGGAAACAGGCACTACGAGGATGCGTGAAACGGTGCTCGCCGAAGTTGCACAAAGGAGTCCCACGTCGCCGGAGACCAACTTAGAAAGTCGTGCAATGCAGGTTAGAGTGCCGTGGACCCAGGCTTGGCTGTGCACAAAGGATTTCCGCCGGAAGTGCACAGGGGCCGGAGAAGCTTGCAAAGTCGCGGTTCCCAGCAATACAGCCCAGCGAGGTGAGGCAAGGACTTACCTCCACCAAACTTGGGCTGAAGAGTCACTGGACTGTGGGGGTCACTTGGACGGTGTTGCTGGATTCGAGGGACCTCGCTCGTCGTGCTGAGAGGAGACCCAAGGGACCGGAGATGCAGCTTTTTGGTGCCTGCGGTTGCAGGGGGAAGATTCCGTCGACCCACGGGAGATTTCTTCGGAGCTTCTGGTGCAGAGAGGAGGCAGACTACCCCCACAGCATGCACAAGCAGGAAAACAGTCGAGAAGGCGGCAGGATCAGCGTTACAGAGTTGCAGTAGTCGTCTTTGCTACTATGTTGCAGGTTTGCAGGCTTCCAGCGCGGTCAGCGGTCGATTCCTTATCAGAAGGTGAAGAGGGAGATGCAGAGGAACTCGGCTGAGCTCATGCATTCGTTATCTAAAGTTTCCCCAGAGACAGAGACCCTAAATAGCCAGAAAAGAGGGTTTGGCTACCTAGGAGAGAGGAAAGGCTACTAACACCTGAAGGAGCCTATCACAAGGAGTCTCTGACGTCACCTGGTGGCACTGGCCACTCAGAGCAGTCCAGTGTGCCAGCAGCACCTCTGTTTCCAAGATGGCAGAGGTCTGGAGCACACTGGAGGAGCTCTGGACACCTCCCAGGGGAGGTGCAGGTCAGGGGAGTGGTCACTCCCCTTTCCTTTGTCCAGTTTCGCGCCAGAGCAGGGGCTAAGGGGTCCCTGAACCGGTGTAGACTGGCTTATGCAGAATTGGGCACCTCTGTGCCCAACAAAGCATTTCCAGAGGCTGGGGGAGGCTACTCCTCCCCTGCCTTCACACCATTTTCCAAAGGGAGAGGGTGTCACACCCTCTCTCAGAGGAAGTTCTTTGTTCTGCCATCCTGGGCCAGGCCTGGCTGGACCCCAGGAGTGCAGCTGCCTGTCTGAGGGGTTGGCAGCAGCAGCAGCTGCAGTGAAACCCCAGGAAGGGCAGTCTGGCAGTACCAGGGTCTGTGCTACAGACCACTGGGATCATGGAATTGTACCAAAAATGCCAGGATGGCATAGAGGGGGCAATTCCATGATCATAGACATGTTACATGGCCATATTCGGAGTTACCATGGTGAAGCTACATATAGGTAGTGACCTATATGTAGTGCACGCGTGTAATGGTGTCCCCGCACTCACAAAGTTCAGTGAATTGGCTCTGAACAATGTGGGGGCACCTTGGCTAGTGCCAGGGTGCCCTCACACTAAGTAACTTTGCACCTAACCTTTACCAGGTAAAGGTTAGACATATAGGTGACTTATAAGTTACTTAAGTGCAGTGTAAAATGGCTGTGAAATAACGTGGACGTTATTTCACTCAGGCTGCAGTGGCAGGCCTGTGTAAGAATTGTCAGAGCTCCCTATGGGTGGCAAAAGAAATGCTGCAGCCCATAGGGATCTCCTGGAACCCCAATACCCTGGGTACCTCAGTACCATATACTAGGGAATTATAAGGGTGTTCCAGTAAGCCAATGTAAATTGGTAAAAATGGTCACTAGCCTGTCAGTGACAATTTGAAAGTAATGAGAGAGCATAACCACTGAGGTTCTGGTTAGCAGAGCCTCAGTGAGACAGTTAGGCACCACACAGGGAACATATACATGCACACCTATGAGCACTGGGGCCCTGTGTGACAGGGTCCCAGTGACACATACATATAGGCCACAAACCTATGAGCACTGGGGTCCTGACCAGCAGGATCCCAGTGACACATAACAAACATACTGAAAACATAGTGTTTTCACTATGAGCACTGAGGCCTGGCTATCAGGATCCCAGTGAGACAGTGAAAACAGTGACAAACATCCTGACATACACTCACAAACAGGCCAAAAGTGGGGGTAACAAGGCTAGAAAGAGGCTACCTTCTCACAGCCAGTGATGGAGCTGGCCCAAGGCATCTGTCCTGTTTGTTCATGGCCCACATTGTAATTTTTCTTCCATAGATTTCACATTGGTACTTATGGTTGTGATGTGTTCTCTCTTGTTCATGTGACTGCTTCAGTTGGTCCTAGCTCTATCATAATATTTGGGTGTAATTTGTCTCTTTTACCTCTTATTGACACCTCGAATGTCAGGCAGTGTACCTTTGAAGCATCCAACTAAGATATACATTGTGGGGCAGATTTACTAATGTGTCAAGCAATACAGACCAGCAACCAAAGATGCTGCACTGTGATGCATGAAAGAGAGAGAGCAGAACAGTAACATATATACTAAGATATGGTGCTGTTTTCATCACTACCTGAGCTGGGGGACAATAGGCTACCATGCAATAACACAAAAGCATATGTGCGATGCCAATCAAGGGTTTTTCACTGGGAGGTCACACTTCCAGTACATAATACTATGCAAGGCATAGTGTAAAGCTTTTCCCCCATTGTATGTGTGCCGTACTGTACAGCACTCATGCAATGTTGGAAAAGTTAGGATAAACTAAGACATTTCACCCTTTTCAAGCCTCTCACGAATAGGTGTTATTTTTGGCTCAAAGCTCTGGCTACCATTTTACTACATTAGATTTTATGTCAAAATGCATTAATGGAGTACTTAGGAGCTACTTCTCCTCCGACCAGTGCTTGTATGCTGTTTTGACTACTGTGGCAACGTCAGGTGTGATCATGTAAGGAAATTCCCAGTGGTGCATGAGAACAATATTCCATATAATTTCCCTTACATACCTGACTGATTTTAAAGCATGGGTATCTGGGTGTCTGTGCAGCTCAGTCTTTTCACGTAACCCACCTTTAAAGTGACTATAAAGGTCTGATTTTAATGTGAGAGGTAATATCAGTGACTTTCAGCTCCAGGTACAAAGGGAATGTAGGGTTGCCTAGAAAAAGTTTTGAAAGTCTTTTGAGAAATCCTCTTTCAAGTGCTCAAGTGTTCAAGTGCTACTCTGGGCATGTGACCTCCTAAAGTAGGCTTAGGTGACACGTAATGGAGCAGTGACAGCTACTTCCCTCAGAGATCGACTCAAATCATTTGACTCAGACAAACTAATAAGATCATCCAATCAGACAATAAGCACCAATAGCAATAAACAACGGCAAATTGTAATTAGGAGTAAGTAATTTACACCTCCCATAACCTATGTGACCGTTAATCATCACACCAACTTTGTAAAGTTTAAACATTTATTGCCCTTATATTAACAAGGGTAAGGTCACATAAATAATATGCAAAACTAAATGATAGCAATACAAAAACAACACAGGCTGTCCAAAATGTATTATGAATCTTAATTTAGCAAGAGCAATCGCCATTAAACACTCCAAAAGAACTATACAGAATAACAATAGAATTATTTGAGAAATAGTAACAGATTCCATTAGTTGTGCAGTTGAATCAATCATGATCAATTAATAAACATTCAGTTCAACTATTCGGTCAGACATACTAGCTTTCAAATTCTAATTTGAAATGCATGTTTGGGGCTCGGCTTTATCGCATGCAAAAAAACAAAATTAAGAAAAAGCGTAAGTTAGAAAACATCTAAACTATGGTGCTAACAAAACAAATGCGGTTGGATTTCTAAGGGGAAGCCTGTAAATACAATAAATGCACATTGTTCATACCTCTCCTAAAAGAGACAGCAGTTAGCAGAGTCTTCATCAGCAGAGCACAAAAACAGCAGGCCTTCAGTGATCAGCATCAGGAACACGGAAGGGACATCAGTTCAGTAAAGTTGGGCTTGAAGTATGTGATCTGTTAAAATCATAAGTCTTACACTGTCTAACTTGAAATCGAACTTTGCGTAATTAAAGTCTCAAAAATTACTAGCAAGACTCCAATTGGACAGGACTATGTGGTGTGTTCGTGAGCAACCAATTGATTTTCATCTTTTCTTCAGTTTGTAACTTTCAATATGGTTTCCTCGAGATAGGCTCATGTTGACGCTCTCATCCAGACAACAGTTTCCACAGAATATTAACATTGTAGAAAACAGCACAGAATATGAAACTTTAGCTAACCTTATTTCCTACCAGAAAGGCGTTTGTTAAAAATTTCAATAATTATCACAAGGAAGTACAGAATGAACAGAGTAGAACAAGGCAGTACATTTCCACGTTGAGCTTTCAATGGAATAACTAATAAACAACAGTTACAAAAGAATTTTTATAACGTCAGCATAACGACTCAAAACGTAGTGTGAAAAAATACTAAAGCGTAAGCTTTTTGAATAATGCTAATACATAAAGAAAGAAAATACTTTTAATACTGAAACCATATAATTTCATTATTAGTATTTCATAACTCCTAATTATTATCATATATTTCAAATAATATTTTAGTACATTATATGATCAGTCAATAATAATCTCAAGTTATTAGTCTTATTTATCAAACATTAATTATTTTTTGTCAGTACAAGTGGTTATGATTCACCAAATAATTTTTTTAAATTATTTATTATTTCACATAGAATTCAATATGGTGGACACCATGTCAACCACTTTTCTAACATGCATGTTTTACATTTATAACACACTTTTCTCTAATTAAGCTCTTTTAGTACATGTTAATTATGAGATTTTCTCACACATATTTGTATTAGTAATGTTTGACCTCTAACACTACTACTAACTTTTCAGACATAGGTGGAGATCTCTGCCACTGGGATGGAAAGATTCCTATGGGACAGAACATGGAGAGTTAATAAAAATGTATTAACTGAAATAAATAAAATATTTTCATGTAAAACATAAATGTGAAATAATTTAAAATACATATTTTCAAACAAGTACAAGTACAATAACATGTCACAGTACATCAACTCTCCAAATAAATGTTTACTAAATAAACAAATTATTGGAATATATGCTTTTATTTATAGATATTAATTTTAATAGATAACAGAAATATCCCACCTTAAATAGCATATTTATTGTTAATAAAGATTTGGTAAAAGCAATTTTAAATACATAATGTAACTATTCAATTTCCAAAAAATAAAATATTGAATTATTAAGTCTACATATACTTTTAACCATAAACACTAAGGGGGTCAGGGCTAAAATGACAGAAGCACCGCCAACAGGCTGGCGGTGCTTCCTGGCCTATTACGACCACCGCCGGGGCCGGCGGTTTCCCGCCGTTTTAGCCCCGGCGGTGATAATCCACCAGGGCAGCGCTGCAAGCAGCGCTGCCCTGGGGATTATGACACCCCTACCGCCAGCCTGTTTCTGCCGGTTTGCACCGCCAGGAAGAGGCTGGCGGTAAGGGGTGTCCTGGGGCCCCTGGCCACTGGCATGGGCAGTGCAGGGGCCCCCTAACAGGGCCCCAGACAGCTTTTCACTGTCTGCATAGCAGACCGTGAAAAGCGTGACGGGTGCAACTGCACCCGTCGCACGGCCGCAACACCGCCGGCTCCTATGTTGCGGCCTCATTCCCGCTGGGCGCAAACTTGGTTTGCGCCCCCGCCGGCCCAGCGGGAATGTCGTAATGGGGGCTGCGGGAGTGCGGCCGCATTGGAGGCCGTACGCCGGTTACCGCCCGCCAATGTCGTAATGACCCCCTATATGTAAATATATACTTATTTTAATAGTCAAACTAGTTTGATTGGTTTTACCTTATTTCCTTTTGGGTGTTATTTGAATTTTCTGCCTCTATTATGTTCAACTGCAGTGGGTTACAGTACCTGTGAGGTGGCAATGTTTGGTACTTGGCTTACTCTGAGGCTATGTTAGGGTACATTCAGACCTTGTGTGTGACCTTTAGGGCTATAGTAACTTTAGAAGTGTAGTTTGTGAATAGCAAGGTCTTATTCTTTTGAAGGTGTGTGTTTGTATTAGCAGGTCCCTCTCTAAACCCTTCAATACATTTCCATAAACCACTTTCATTTAGTAGTAAATGTTTCTTATTTTTCTACCACTTCCCTGTCTCTCCCACATGTACACCTACATTTACACCTACATTTTATAGTTATGTGTGTGGAGATCTCTGCCTCACTAGAGACGATCTCTGCATAGAAACGATAGGAGTGGCAGAGGCAAAAGGAGGTAGATGTGGTAAATGAGAGGTAATATGGAAACTAGTTTAGGTTTGGTCCATTATTTTGAGATATGACTAGGTAAATCTGGAATTGTAAGTGGATATACATTTAATTAGTGCTTCTTTTAAAGGTGGCATATTAAACAGTATGCATATAGAGAATTTGTATGTTTTATTGTGTTTGAGTCAAGTAATCTGATCAATAAAATGTAGTTGAACAAAAAATTGATTTTGTTGACGCACCAAAAGAACTTCCTAGGTTGCATGGCAGATAATAACTGCCTTTCTTTTGTGCATGTACAATACTAAGACATGTTTTATAATAGCATCTTCATTAAACATTTTGTTATGTTTCATTTTTCAGTCTCTTGAGAGTACTCGTCGAATGCTGCAACTTGTTGAAGAGGTAAGGCTTTCAGAAATGGGTATTCATGTCATCTTTTTTGCTGAGTAGAATGGTAGATACTCCACAGGGACCCTGATAGGCCTGCTAGAATGATTGGTGGACATCTTGGACTAAATTATGATTTTCCTGCTATTTTGTGAGCTACCACCACAACCATTATTACCAATACTAGTGGCTGCTGTATGTACAGGGTACAGTATTTCATCCCCATTCTGAGTTATGAGCATCTGCGAGGAAATATTGTACAATGCCCTGTGTTCTCACCTGTACTAAGCTGTGAAAAATAGAATATTGACCTGTTTCCCTTCAAATAAGGGATTCACTGGTCTTTATTTAGACAGGGAAAAGATTGATATTCTTGCACTACTTGTAATCCTAAAGTGTCTAGCTGTAATGGAGATTACTGAAACTCCCGAGTTGAAGGTCTATGGTTGTAGAGTTTCATGTTTTCAGCTTACCATAAAAAGGTGACAGAATTTAGGACTTCTGTTTCGTCACTAATGTTCAGGAGCTTGACTTAAACCTTATAAGTGATTCGCCATGATCACAATGCCAGAATTCAATGTTATTCAAATTACCCGAGTCATTACTTGGTGTCCTACTTATTCTACTATAGCCTTAGAACCCACCGTAGCAGGCTCTAATGGTCATTAAAGGCCTGCGCCCGCCTTTAACAAGGGAGAGGGCCTTTAATGGACTGTAGAGCTCGCTACTGCGGATTCTAAGGCTATTAGAACATTCTGCCACTAGAGGGCAGAATGTTCTATTAAACAAAACAAATTTTGCTGTTGCTGTGAACAAAAAGACCATTGGAATGTTGACAATCCTGCCATTTACCAGTAAAAACTGAGCACTCCATTGTCTGCAATGGAGTTCCGAACATTTCAATGTTCTAATAATTGTTGCTTTGATCTCATGCTGCATTATGCCCTAACAATGGAAATCTTCCTCACTGTGACAGGAGGTTTGAATTCTATTAAAGACACAGATGTGACAAATGTCCCTCCTTTCCTCTCCCTCAAAAGTAATTCAGAATCTCTTTCATATAGTTTGAATGGAGATTCAAACCCTTTGGCTTTTTGAGGGTTATCCAACCTATGTTTTTACTCAGTCAACACTGTTATCAGGGACGGACTGGGAACCTAAAACAGCCCTGGCAAATTTTGTCTGACTAGTCCCCATGTAGTGCACAGTGAGCGAGCACAGAGAGTGAGCGTAACCACTGCATTGGGGCTTTCTTTTTTAGGGGGGGGGTTTCTCCCCCTAGAAAATGTGAAAAATATTACAAAAAAGTGCTTTCTCTAACACATTTCATTATATATTCAACTGTATTTGTTTTTAAAGCACAGTAGATGATGACTTTACAGTGCAGTGAGCCAGGATACAGCTATCTTCATTGGGGCTTTTCTATGATTCCCTTAGTAACACCCTCCAACAGTGTCTTTCATTTCTCCATAGCCCCTCTCTCACGCCTATTTGATATGTTTTAAAGGGCTTCTTATACCAGTGTAGGGTGTTGGAATGCACACACATACAGAGACAATGAATCATATGTGTATAAATCAGTGTATAGAAAATGTTACATAAGACAAAGGGGACTTCAAGGTGTAGGATTCACATCATCCACACTGGTATGCATTTTTAAGAGTGTTTGGTATGGGAAAGCACAAACTCAGGATTCAGATCATAACACAGTGGTTAGGGTTGACTTTACTATTAAGAATGTATTTTTACACAAACTCTTTTTAGCAAAATTAGTTTAATGACGGACTCAAAAATACATTACTTTCTAACCTGTATCATGCAGTTTTCATGCAGCATTCTGATGGCAGTTCATAGCTCACTGTGCTAGATTATGATTGTACTTATGAACTGCACTGTAAAAAAAGGATCTCTGTGCCAAAAGCAGCAACCCACTTAGGTATGCACCTAAGATACTGTTCTGTGATCTGCACAGTACATGTTCTTTTAATCCATGTTGGGTGTTTCACTTGTCTTTGATTTGCTACTACAGTTTCATTAAAGGAGACTTTAGTCATAATTGAGCCTCTGGTCTTATAACGGAATTGGTGTGTTTCTTTGCTAGGCCAATCCAGTACAACAATGTATTCAACCAATGCATTTGATCAAAGCAGTCTCAGCCTTCATGTAACTGTCTTCCTACATCCATTGGCCAGTCTGACATCACTTATTTTGCAGAAAGAAGTAATACGTTAAACTGTGTGCACTAGACAAACAGGGGCGTAGCATGGCCAGTAAGATTGGGAGGGGCGGGGTGAGCATCAGATTTCCCAACAATGACGCTAATCACGCTAGCACATAATGCTAAAATACATTATACAACCAGTGGCATCTGGTGACCTTTAAAAGTGGTGGGGGTAATGCTTGGCTCGAATTCCAAAGAGCTTTTTCTTGAAGGGTTCTCACACACTTTCTTGCACTAAGTTTACTGTCTTATGCTGACTCACTCAGTCTCACTTGTTCTCACTAATTCATGTAGTTTCACTCATTCTACTCTGGCCCACTCTGTCTCACTCAGTCCCACTCATTCTCACTCATTCTGAGTTACTCATTCTTACTATGACTCAGTCTCACACACAGTAAAACTCAGTTACACTCACTGTCACTCTGCTTCACTTGCTCACATTCATTCTCACTCATAGTGGTCCTTACTGACACTTATTCTCACTCACTCTGACTCATTCCTTCACTGAGTCTCTCTCACTTTTACTCACACACAGTCACACAGACATGCTCACAGTGCTGGGATTTCACCAACTCCAAACAGTGTCTCTGATGGCTGGCGCAGACACCTTCATGCACCTGTGTCAGCAATGAAACAAAGTCACTAGCTGCCTCAGTTTGTTGCTGGGCCCAAAGCAGGTCTGCATTTTATTTTTATTATATCAAGAGTGAATACTTAGTTACTTGATAAAAAACAAACTGGACCACAAAAAAGGAGGGTGTAGTGTAGCTGTGGAGCCCATAAAGCAGAGCTGCCACTGATCCAGAGATACCTATCCATCAAACCAATCCATCCACCCAATCATCCATCCTTTCACTTATCCATCCCCGCTTTCATCCATCCATTCATCCATTCATTCAATCATCCTTCCATCTTTTTGCTCATCCATC
This sequence comes from Pleurodeles waltl, assembly GCF_031143425.1. Classification (NCBI taxonomy): domain Eukaryota; kingdom Metazoa; phylum Chordata; class Amphibia; order Caudata; family Salamandridae; genus Pleurodeles; species Pleurodeles waltl. The sequence goes on along the minus strand of NC_090444.1, from coordinate 380,088,820 downwards.
CACCCACCTTTTTGTTCTATCTATCCATCCTTTTACTCCATCCATCATCCTCCCTTTGGCTCATCCATCTATCCACCCTTTCACTCATCCATCCATCCTTATACCCATTCATCCACCCTTCATCCTGTCCATTCAGTCATTCATACACCCCTCCATTTACCCTTTCATCCTGCCATCCATTCTGTCACTCACTCATCCATCTATCCATCTATTAATCCATCTATCAATTCACCCGTTCACTCATCCATCCATCCTTTGAACCAGACACCAATCTACCCTGCCTTTCACTCATCATCCATTCTTTTATTCATCCATCTTTACATCCATCCTTTCACTCATCCATCCTTTCACTCATCCATCCATACTTTCTCTCCATCAATCATCCATCCATTTAACTTTACACTCATCCACCCATCCTTTCATCCATTCTACCATCCATCCATTCATCCATTCACCCATCCATCCATCCACCCTCCCTTTCATTCACTCACCCTCACATGTTAATTATGAGCCTTTGTCTACCAAGATGCAGACATAAGAGGCCCATCAAGAACCACACCCCACTGTAGCTGCTAAAGGGGTGGGTTGACGATGCCCCTCATGCAGGCAAAAGCTTAACCGCATATTTTCCTCTTTGTCCACTAGTATAACTGTTGTCCACAGCTTGGCCTCTATGGTCGCGATATGGAGCACTCTGTCATGCTCAGCTCCATAGCATTTTTCTCAAAGTGAAAACAAATGCAGTACTATACACATGTTACTGCCAAGAGAGCAGCCCCCTGACCCGCCTCCTACAGCCTGCCCCTCTGTGATGACCAACAAATTGTTGCCACTCACTCCCTCCTTGTCTCATCGGCCTGCCCCACACCCAGCCATTGAAGAGGATGGAGTTTTATAACTCCTACAAGGGCCACTGTTTCGGCGCCCCAAAAGCAATCACATCCATGGCTTTCTAATTCAGCACTCCCTCTCTGATGATGTCACTGCTGCAGCTTGTGCCTGCAGGTCGAGGAAAACCTCGCCCGGCGCTTGCACAGTAGGACAATTGCAAAGTTCACTAGAGTTCCTGAGCAATGATTTATTTTCAGCTGCTCTCAGGAGCAGCCACTCCATCAGAGCGGAGGAGCGTTGCTCCACTAAAAAAATGCCTTCAGAACAGAAAAATAAAATGGCAATAAACTTTATTTATTACCATTTTATTTTTTAGCACCCTGTCCTGAACCAAGTGTCAGTACAGGGCGGGCAAGTGCTGCCGAATGGCAGCAGAGAGCTGTGCACTTGTTTAAAGTGCGCATCTTGCGACAGCCAGCCTGACATGCGCACTTCAACTTCTTTAACCGAGCTGTCTTAAGACAGCTGTGTTAGAGAAAGCACAGGCCTCCAGCGCTCTTGTGAGTGCTGAGAGAGGCCGTTCCCACCAATCCTGATGCATCTTTCATGCTGTTTACCAGCATGAAAGCAGCACCAGGATTGGCTAGTGCAGTTTCCTGGGTCTGGTCGCACTTTGGAGCTAGGAGAGACGACGAGAGAAAAGATCGTCCTAAAATAAGTGCCTTTTATTAAATTTTAATATTATTGTACCCTGCCCTCCATTGTAATATGAGCCGGCCGCCACTGGCTGCTCTGTGTTTATTTCCTTGTTCTTGCATCTACCCGGAAGTGGCAGGACAAGTCCCCTTTTGCCCATGCACAACAGTCTCCCCTGTATACAACATGCAGGATGCACAAGAGGTGCTTAAGAGGCAGCAGAAAGGGAGAGGAATGCAGATTGGTAGGGGTACTAAGAGAGAGAGAAAACATTATTTTGTGAAATAACCAACATTGTTGAAGTCTTTCCAAACAGAGAGAAGGTGAGAGTGTGTCTACGTTTTTGTCTGTGTGTAAAAATTCCTGGTGAAATATGACCAACACTTCACCATACCCGACTTAAATCTGTACCCAACTATTTATCAGAAAATAAATCTATGAGGGTGGTGCAGCACCCCATATCTCCCTCCCCCTGATTCCCCTCCCGTCCCCCCCTCCAAAAAGCTACGCCCCCTGCAGACAAACTAATAAACATGACCAAAAAACTAGATTGCTATGTCTGACCAGGGCCAAACTGGGATAAATATTATCAGGCACAACCAAAGGTGGCGGATACTAAAGGAATGGTGATACAATGATCACTGTCCTGGTTGTATCTGCAGTATACTGCAGCGGCGCCACCTGCTGAATATGCAATATCAGAGCAACGTTTGGGAGAGATTGTGACGTGAAGACCAGACCTGCCGATTTTGGAACTGAGCGACCAGATTCGAGCGTCAGCGGTGGCTCAACATCCTGTCATTCTGGGCAAATCACTCAGTCTTTCTTTGCCTAAAAAAATGAACGTATTCATGTATGTAAAGCGCTCCAGTACCTTCGGGTCGAGTTCGTGCTATATAAAAATGCAAAAAATAATGTGGGGGCTCCCAAGACCGACCCAGAGGTCAAAAAACAGGGACACACGGGACAAAACAAATTGCCCAGTGATGCTTTGTTCGCCAAAAATCATCAATCATGTGTTACATAAACCTGGTAACAAGCAGGCATTTGCGAGGCAGTGACTTAACTGTGTTCTTCAGCTCCAGACTTAAGAGGCTTGGAGACGATCAAAATAACCATTTGTGTCAGCGATGAGGCACATCTCCGTGAGTGGGGTGGTGGCAGGCTATTTAAAGCAAGGCTGTCGGAAAAGAGCAGCATGCAGCCATCGTGGGTTGTATGCGCTTTCGAGAGGCGCATTCTCCCAAGTGAAATGTGTTTCATTGTTAAGAGGCAAGAGTGAGCTCTGCCGAAGACTTCCTTGCTTGATTAAATGAAACAGACACAAATCCAATCAGACGCGCATGATTAGTTGAATGCACCTCATTTATTAGGTTAAGTACGAAATGTTTGGACGCAAGCCTTCTGATACACTCCTTCTAATCTCCTTTGTTCTGGGTTGACGCACCTTTACGTGATGCGCAGCTCAACTCATGAGGTGCGCGGTCACAGCTGTTATTAAAGGAAGCATTGATTTGACCCTTGCTTAATTTGAGGCAGTGGTTGCAGGTGAAACCCACCTGCACTCTTTTTGGAGGACTGGCAGTCCTATTGCCTCATAAGACTTTGGCCCAAAGCAGCAGAGAGAAAAACACAAGAAGGGGCAAGGGGTGTGTAGTGGTAGCTGAAAAAGGGATGAGGTGTAATCGACTTGGCAGCTGTGGAATTTGACAATTCCGATATTATGCAGCGTTGATTGCAGATTTCTGAGATATTTTTGGGCCACCAGACCTCTTTATTGTACAAATTAAGCCCGGGCTATACCTGATATTACAAAACACTGGGGAAACTGTGCAGAAAATTTATTTTCCATCTTGCCTGCTGTCGGTTTTGATGCACTGTGTTGCCAGCATAATTTACGCCAACGACCCTCTGGTGGCAATTGAGTGTGTAAATTACCCTGGGGCTGAGCCCAATTTGCATAGAGCCATTGGTTTACAGGCGCACAAACACAGGGCCTGATTTTAAAAAAATGGCGCTGTACCTAGTGCAGCGCCACTCTCCTTGTGCCCCCTGCCGTCCCCCTAATACAGTGCTTAATTTGTGCTTGTTGTTTCCAGTGCTGAGCACCAGCACTTATTTTTGAGGGCCGGCGCTTGTTCTTCTGCCGCAAGCATTTGCTGCGAGCAAAAGACACATATGGGAAAGATGGAGGAAGAGAAAAACGAAAAAGCGTCACAGTGTGAGAAAGCAGAAAGCTGCAAGAGTGAGCTGAGGGGGCAGGGATTGGCTTTATATGGATTGAAGAGGCCGAGATGGCTTCTGGATTACGCTGCCTCAGTATTCCGTGCTCCCACATTTAGGTGCACCATGACAGTAGTTAGGTAAACTAGCATAAACATTTTTTACGTTTGTTCGGAGCTTTGCAGGACTAGGGTAAACATTTTTTACTCTAATTGTGTAAAGTCCTTCGTGGTCCATTGAAAACAATGGTGTGCCTCCTTTTAACACCAGCTCTGAGCAGGCATTAAAAGTGATGAAAAAGTAACACATACAAACCTCATAGATTTTTTTTTGGCATTTTTTTCGGCCCTCTCTCAAAGGGGGATGCCCCCTTTGCTTAAATTATGTCTGGTGCAGGCATAATGTAGCGCAACGGGTTACAAAGAGACGCAATGCATGCATTGTGGCACTTTGTAAATCTGGCACTGCAATTTTGGCCTCGGGCCACATTAGTGTCAATAAAAATGATGCTAATGTGGCGCAAGGAGGCGCTAGGGGCTCCTAAATCAGCCCCAGCATTTTTGGTAAATGTGGTGCAGGAAAACCATACCCAGGATGTAGGATTAACAGGATATTATGAGTTATCCCTTACAGACCTCCATATGGATGGGCGAATAACATGCAGACATTGTTCCTTGATATTTCCAAATGCCAGTCCTTTGTGGAGTGAAATAGTTTGCAGGGGTCACCTATGGTAATATTGCATGTGTTAGTTTTATATGCTTTATTACCCCATGCCTCATACTCTTCTCACTTGAGTGCAGGCTCCGAGGAGGTTGTAGCTACCTCTCCAGAACCATTGCCTTAGATTTCAGTAGCTTGCCCGCACAACAATCTCTTTGTGCTGCTGAACCGCTGGGTCCTGAAATTTTGCATGGGGGCATCGCCCAGAGAGACTTGTTTGTGGCTGGCTCACCTTCCATTTCCCAACTAGGATTACGTATTTCAACACTGTAACACTGGGACATTGCAGAAATGCATCCCCTGATATATGTAACCTACTTCAGTGTGCCTATGACGAGTGTCATGGTAAATTGGCCATATCTAGCAGCTGACCCAGCATGATGGCCTGTCATCTGCTAACCTCAGTGTAGACCTCCTTGACACTGTACCTGCCTGACATCAACATCTTCATTGGACTCTGCCAACTTGCTGCCTTAGTAAGACAGCTCTCTCTTACTATTGGGTCCTGAAATATTGTCCAGGCAGGATATCGCTTAGAGAGTCTGCTTCATTGTTGCGGCCAGGCCACCATCCACTGGCACTACAAGGACTATATATCTTACCACTCTAGTGCAGGGCCACAACAAGTTGGCACCCATAGAGCACTCATGATTACAAATACGTAAAGTTAAGAAAGATGATGACGTTTTCTGCTGAACCCTGAGGAAGGGAGGAAGGCACATCGTATGATTCGCTGGACGCCGCAGAGGGGGATCAGACAAAAAGAACGCACTGGGTCGCGCTGGATTTGGAACGGGGAGAGAACGGGGGAGACTGGAATCGTGGCTAGCAGCACCCTGGCAGCACGCTCAACACCGTAGGAGTGTGCGATTTGGTTAGAAAAGAGCCGAGAAGGGTGCAGCCAGTCGGAATTTGTATTCTGAGTTCATAAACAGCTCATAATTTACTGGCTCACGTTGTGAGGAGAGAGGAGAGCGAGAGGCCCCCATCGCTGGAAGCACGGTAGGAGAGATATTGATCCAGTGAGTGACAAGGGGCTATTAACCCCCTCAAATTGCTCAGAGATGCTATAGACTGCTTGGAGGGAAGAACTGCATAGACAGATGGTTTTGTTTCCCCAGAGCACAAGGGGGTTGATTGGCAGTTGGATTAAGGACGACCAAATTCAGACTAAGAAAAATCTATTCCTCCTTGGCAGCACAGTTTCCACTGAAAGAAATCTGCACCCCCCTGGCGGCTTCCCCCCGCAACCAATAAACCGGACATTATTGGAACATAACATAAATGTATAATTGCAGGACGTATTAGACCTACGGTATCTCCCAACCTACAGGGAAGATTCTATGCCTCTCATGATAGACTTTTAGAGTCTCTCGATGGACACGGAAGCGGCCTGTGTAAACCCAGGTGTGGCTTGTGGCCCTCGGGTGCTGTAACTTTATAGAAGGGGGTGTAGGGTACAGTGCGCAACACCTACTTAACTATGTGAAGATCTCCTCGGGACTCACAGGGCAAGGGCCTCCCTACGTGGAAAACCGCTAAAAAAGCACAGATCGTCAGGGGGAAATGCCCTGCACTCTCTGACAAAATGGTGAACGTTGAGCCAGACACAAAAGACTCTTGTCGGATGGTAATCAGCCCTGCTTCAAGTTCCTCCCCTGTCTTCAGTTTAACCCCTCCAACACTAACATTATAAAATACTGGAGATTGCACTGCACTAGATGGAGAAGCGTCTTGGTCAGCATCAAGGAAGCAAGGACTGGGTGACCTCGGAAGCTTGCAGAGTGTGGAAAAGGTCCGACAAGATCTTTGTCATCGAGAGCAGAGCATTGAGTGCGCATCTGATACTAATGATAGCCAGGAGGCTGCTTCAGGTCACAGGCAGCTGTATCCATTATTTAGTGGTGGGAGCAGAGGGCTTAAGGAAGTTTCTACAGGGTCTCAGATAAATGGGCACAACTCGCTATCTTCCGAGGACAACTTTCTCCTGATAGCTCAACTATGCTCAGGTACCGACACTCTTGAGGAAGGAACAGAGAACGGCTCCCTCACTAACCGTCCAGGGAATGGAGTCTCACAGCCGGAGCATGTGAAAGTGCAATCTCAAACTTAGGATGCAAGAGTCAAAGGGTGGGTTGGCATACCTACGGAGAGTTTGCTCCTTCAAATACTAAGCAAATTAAAATCTTTAAAAATTTCACAGGAAGAGGCTAATCAGAGGACTGAGACACAACTAAATTTGATAAGCAATAACATGCAGCAACTAAACACTTGTATTAATTAGGTGGAGCAGCGAGTTTCAGATTTGGAAGATGGACGGATCCACCTGGAACCATCAATATCCAAATGTCAAGCAGATCTGATAGATTTACAGTGTTGGATAGATGTTTTGGAAAATCGCTCACGTAGATCTAATTTAATATTTAAGGGGATTCCGGAAGGACGTGAAGACCGGCAAACAGTTACAAACCTAATTACAGCCTTCTTTATGCAATATGTTCTCTCAGACAGAAACCTAGACCTTTCTATAATGCATGCTTACAGAGTGCCTGCTGTGCAGCTTTCCAATGCAAAATATCCTCAAACAATATTGGTGAAGTTTGGTGATTTTCGTATTAAAGAATGTATTCTCCAGCAGGCAATCCAAAACAAAGTATATCGAGCTTCAGGGGACTTCACCTTTAAAATCTTTTAAGCTATGTCCAATGCCGCCACATGGAGGAGGAGGGAGCTGAAGGAAATTGTACCCGAATTTCAGAAGGCCAGAGCCCCAGCAGGCCTGGTTCAGCAATCCAAGCTTAAAGTGTTTTTCAAGGGTCGCTCTAACATACTACAAACAGTTGATGCAGCGAAGACTTTGCTGTGTTCCATACGAAATCAAGATGGCGAGGGGGAGAAAAGGGGGAATTGTAATAAGGGTGGGGTCCTCCATGACAGGGGGTGGTAGGGTGGTTAAGGGTGGGGGGCTGTTGGGGTAAGGAGGAAAATGAGATCCTAATGCAAAATAGAAGAACTCAGCTGTGGAGAAGCAGACGAGGCATGATAGGCAACCGATATATAAGAAACAGCAGTGGGATTAGCCTGAACTTTTGCCCTGGGCCTAAGGTGATTAGAAGAACCATAGATCAGGGTGTTTTCGGGAGGGAAGCTACTGGGCAAAGACTGTCCCCATACTTCAAAGGGATCAAATGGCAGGGTTAAGCTCCATACTAAGAGTGGTCTCTTGGAATGTCAATAGGTTAAATAACAGGGAGAAGAAGGGAGCAATTGAAGAGTGGGTTAAAACAGCAAATCCCTCTGTAATCCTATTACAAGAAACTCATATCCCAGTTAAAAAACTGAGGGAATTTGTCATGTTTAGAAATTGCGTATAAGGGAGTTGCTGCGGCGCAAGCAGCCCATTGGGGCTCTGCAGTCTTTTTAACCAAAAAACTCGGGGCCCAAATATTCGATTTTAATAGTGATAAAAATGGACTCTGGTGCTGGGTAAGCTGTAGAGTGTTGATGGAGAGATTTACTTTTGTGAACTTTTACGCACTGCTGGAGGATGATCCTGGGCCGTACAAGGAGCTTTTTCAATCTCTCTTACAAATCCTGTGCGAAATTATTATTGGTGGAGATTTTAATTTTCTTCAGGACCCATATACTAATTCCTCAGTCAAAGGGAAAAAGAAATCTAAACCAAAGGTCGCAAAGGTCTTTGGGAACTATTTAAGACTATTGCCGCTATGCGATCCCTAGAAGTCTAACACACCCAATAAAAGAGATTACACATGTTTTCCAGTCGATTTAAAAGCGCTTCCCGTATCGATTTTTTCCTGATAACTAAATCGCTTCACTTTAAGAATCAGCACATACTGCATTCTGGCCTTTCAGATCATGCATTGCTGTTCTTGTATATATTATTCGAGCCAGAACGAGATACACTGCAAGTCAAAAGGTGGAAATTTAACCAGTTGCTTCTCCAAGAGGAAGGTTAGGTTCAGTTCTGCAGAGAGGAAGTCAGCGATTTCTTTAATCAGAACCAGGACTCTACCGCTCCAAGTATAGTCTGGGATACATTTAAAACCTACGTAAGAGGCATAATGATTGCACAAGAGGCAGCAGATAGGCGCAGTGATAAACAACAGAGCTCGGCTTTGGCAGACAAAGTGCAAAGGAAATTAGATGAATATCGTAGGCTCCCTAAGGAAGACAATAAAAAAATCACTCAATCAGGCCAAGCAGGCACTTTCCGATCGGTATCTCGGTTGGGCGGAGAGATTGTTTAAGGCCTACCGGCAGAAAATCCACGAGGAGAGTAACTTTACGGGTAGGCTTCTAGCTTGGCAAGCTCGGGATCAAGTGGCAAGTAATATGATTCACGCTTTAGGATGTCCCACTACGGGGAAGAGATACACTGTGAGTCTAGGGCAGCCGGAGAAGCGATGTTAGAGCATTAGAGACGAATATAGAGCCAAAACCATTCTATTGACTTATAGGATGTTAGGGATTTTTTAGGGAAATTAAAGATGCCTACCATATTCAGGGAAGACAGAGATGCCCTCTGCCATCCGTTTACTAAACCAAAACCTCTGGAGTTGGTTAAAAACCTCACAAATGGGAAGGCCGGTGTCCCTGATGGCCTACCGCAGAATTCTTTAATATTTTTATTGATGTCCTGGCTGATGATTTCTTGCTCCTAATTAATGATATCTTAAAGGGCGGGACAATCCCAAATTCCTTTCGTGCTGGGAATGTAGTCAGTTTCCCTAAAAAAGATAAAGATAACGAAGATCTAAACTCTTATCTTCCAATTACGTTATTAAATACCGACTATAAAATCAGTATGAAGCTTTTAGCTATTTGTGTCAATGAGATTGTCTCTTCTTTACTCCATCCAGATCAAAATGGGTTTATTGCCGGCAGGCAACTTGCAACCAATACCCATTTTTTGGCTGAGGCAATAGATTACTTCGCTGTTAATGGAACTCTTGCTGTTATCCTCTTATTGGATGCCGAAAAAGCCTTTGATTTAGTGGTATGGGACACACTGTTTGAGATTCTTTCTAGATTTCAGGTGCTGACCCAGATTGCCGTGCTGATATAAAGGATGTATTAAGATTCTGAAGCAAACATTTTAATCAATTCCGCAAATGTAGGAAAACTACTAGTTCGGCGGGGCACCTGCCAGGGATGCCCCCTCTCACCCATTCTGTTTGCTTTATTTATTTATTGAACCTTTAGCCATTGCGATTAGACAAAAGGATTTGATCCATCCCCCACTCAAGCAGATGGGGAAGATAAAATTGTATGCAGTTTTATTTCTTGAAGATAATCAGATTTCGCAGGAGAAGGCTTTTGAAGATTTTGCTCCATTTGAACAACTAGGGGGGTATAAGATGAATAGGAAAAAACTGAAATGATACTCTGTGGTTGCACTTCTAGTAGACTACTTCCTGAATTGTTGCTGTGAGTAAATTCACAGCCTAAAAGGTATCTTGGGATTAGATTCTCGTACACTCTAGAAGATCTTTACGACCTTAACTTTGCCCCCCTACTCCTTAAAACTCAAGCACTACTAACAAAGTTGGGGTCACAGGGTTGTAGGGAGAGTAGCCCTAATAAAGAGGGCAATCGTGCAGCGGTTTAACTTTTTGTTCTCAGCCATTCCTTGTGTTCTAACTTCCCCATTTTTTCAGAAACTGGACTCAATATTTTCATTAATCATTTGGCATTCGGAAGCGCACATATCGCACTAAGCACCTTATCTGTAGATCGGGATAAGGGGGCCTCTCACTTCCTAGTATGAAGGAATAATATCTGGCAATTTTGCCCAATATATGGCAACTTTCAAACCTGTATCATTTTCAGGCAGCCCATTTCCTCAAGATTTTTACAAATTAATTTGCAGAGAATACGGTCTATGGGATTTAATATTGCTGGTGAAATCCCGGAAGAAAGTTAGGTATTAGATCCTCAGGTGGTTTTTCAAAAAGAGGTTAGTTTTTTTTTTTAAGGTACACATTCCCATATGTGAACTTTTTTCCGCATCTGTCTGAATTCATGATGAGATCCGGTTCTAGGCTTAATTTGGAAATAGTCAGGAAATGGGAAGCCGCCGGATTTAGGAACATTTGAGATTTTTTAAAGGGAAGATAGATGGGAAGTGCTTCCGAATATCCGGGTTGCTGTGCAAAATGATTTTTTGCTCATGGGGTCTTATAGTAATTTGCTCAGCATCCTCACTGACTTGGATTGTGGTCAGATATGTGACACTCAGAAAATCGTGAAAGAACTGATTGATTCATCTGGGAACAGGCTAGCGGGGGAATGGAGATGGCTCCTGCTGGAATGGAAGAGCCCCAACCTTTTTGATAAAGCCGCTAGGAAATGGTCTCAGGATGAAGGGTTAAAATTGACTAAGGGTATCTGGGAGAAAATCAATGAATTACATTTTGGAGCACTGAGAGGTGCAGATTGGCACAGAATGCTGTTCTTTAGTAAATGGCTGCTCTATCGTACTCCACAACCTCTGGCCCAGATCATTCCCAGCTGTCCCAATGATTGTTTCCGTTGTCAATTGTACAGAATAGCAAACTGGACTCATATTATAGGCACTTGCAGGTTTAGCCCGGAGTTTTGGGGTGAGGTTTTCAATTCTTTGCAAACAGCAGTGCAGACGGAAATTGAACACTCGGCGTGGCTATTGGTTTTGGGCTACAACCTTGAGGTAAAGCTCATTCCTAGATGGGTGAAATTAGTCTTTATCGCTAGAGCAGTGGCCAGACCCCTCCTATTAAAAAAATTGTGTACCACGCAGATTCCAACTATCGGTGAATGGTTAAATAAAATGGCACTAGTAAGAACTCAGGAATGGAAGTACGCTGTGAGATCAGGGGGGCTCAAAAGATTCTTCCAAACCTGGGGTAGGATGTTTGAGGTGACTCACAGCCGACAACTGTCTAGCCTAGCTAGCTACTCCTAATTTGTGAATAATTAGGTGGTTAATGTCACTGTTTATCTATTGTGATGGAACAGCTTTATTGTTCTTATTTTGGAAATTGAAAATACTGATGTAATGATGATGGGATCTCTTTATAAAAATAAACAATAAAAAAAAAGTTTGCTAATTACACGGAACAACTGAATACTGTTTCATACACTGTCTATATCCTCCATTCCTTAACCATTTCAGAGTAAGTTAGGTGCTTTTGTAAGTGAGGAAAGTGCATTGCTAAATATTTCGGAGGACCCTTTAGGATAACAGTTTGTGAGCACTCATTGGGTGTGCATTGTATTTTACCACTCTTCTAATATTACAATCCAAGTGTAGTTTTATGTATGAAAAATCTACATATGTGTACCATATAGTATGCCGACGTATGTCAGGACCACCATTGGTAGTGAGTTAGACAAACGACTTGCCTGGAAACAATTAACCCTCTGCCATTGGACTAGTAGAGAGAGGGATCAAAAAGTACTGGCGAGTAATCAAGCAAGCAATGATAAAGGAGTATATATGTGGGATGACAAAACATTTTTTGATTGTATCTCTATGAATTAACAGAAGTTCTAATGAACAATGTCCTGCTTGTGAATAATCGTAGAGGCATTGTTCTTTTAGGTCCACCTAAATTGCTACTATCCTTTTTGATGCCATCAGAGTGTCATACTTAAGGTCTGCAGTCATTATTTTTTAATCCCTCCCTTTCATCAATATCTTTATCAATCAGGGAAGACCTGCCCTTGGAGGCTTGCACCTTGCTTATAAAAATATAATTATCAATTTATCTACAACCTTTTTGTTTTACCTTCACCTCATGTGGGACTATATAACACGGGTCACAACTAACAGAACATTCCGTTATTTCCTATGTGCTCTGGGTGTAGGTGCACTGCAGAGGCTCCTGCCATATGTAGGAAGCAATGGTGAGTGTATTTTGTCATTTAGATTTCATTTATTTTAACTCCTGCTGCATGGCGCAAGTACCACACATCATGCTAAGCCATTGGAACAGCTGAAGCGGCTCATCTACATTGGTCTATGCCAATGAGGTATAGGTCACCAGAGGCTTGAATATTCAGGTGCAGCCAAGGGAAGGTCCATGCAATCATTGCATCCGGTTTCTGCTGTATACTTTCTCTGGAAGCTAGAAATCCTGAGCTAGTCTCCTGGATGACTCATGAGAGCATTTCTAGGACGTTGTTGAGGTGGGAGTTGTCTAGGGAGCTCATAGAGAACAGCAGAAGAATTTGCCCCCAAAAGGCCTCTTATTGAACCAGACCTGATCACTTTTCTAGGGTATGGAATTACTGTTGAGGACAGTGAGATGGAATGCAAGGTTAATTATATCAGGCAGGATATTTTAGAGAAGTTAATCACTCCTCCTCCATTATTACTTGGGGCTCCAGAATCCTTGAAACACTATCCACTTACTCAGACTCTGGCAACTCAGAGAATGATGTCTTCACTCTTTACCCACCACACTTCATGCAGGGTCCTCTAAAGTCAAATATTCAGCTACTTATTACATGAGCAGAGAGGCTGTAGGGCCAGGGAAGATATACATCCTTCCATGCAAGAAAGATTTCAGAGTCATGGTGTCAACACTTCCTTGACAACAGTAGTTTGTTAGGTAAGCACTGACAATTTGAAGTCTTTGTATATTAAATCAGTATGAAATAATTTGTGCTATGGGCCTGACTATAGACTCTGTTAGAAATTGGGTTTCTGGTTGGCAGAGGTATGTACCCTGTCCAAGCAGGAACCACAGTCATAGTCAGGGTAAGCCACAGAAAAACCCAAATTAACCTGTGCTCACCCCCTGGTAGCTTGGCACATAACAGGCAAGCTTAACTTAAGAGGCAATGAAAAGCAATGGCAACACCATTCAAAAAGATACCACACCTGGTTAGAAAAATAGAACTTAATTAAATAAATAAAACAAGACCAAAACAACAGACATCCAGCAAGTAGAGCTTGAGTTATGAATTTCTAAAGAATAGACTTAGAAAAACAATTAGAAGCAAAAAGTGCCAACCGGGGCTATCTGGTTGCACCGGAGCAGGACTCTGGCCCTCATTACGAGTTGTCTGCCAAACTCGTACTGCCATCTGACCACCACTATGGCCAGAACACTGCTGGCCCTATTACAAGTTTCCCGCTGAGCCGGGGGCCAGAAACAGCATTTCTGGCCGCCAGCCAAGCGGGAAATAGGGCCTTAACATTGACACCAGCTCGTAATGGAGCTGGCGGCAATGTGGCGGTGTGGCGGGTGCAGCAACACCCACTGCACTTTCCACTGCCTGTAATTCAGGCAGTGGAAAGCGCGACGGGGCTGTCCTTGGGGCCCCATGCACTGCCCATACTAAGTGGACACCCCCATTATGCCAGCCTGGCAGATTGGGGAGTTGTAGTCCACCAGGGTGGCGCTGCACGCAGTGTCAGCGGTCAGACCACCACAACCACACCAGTCTGACCACCATAGTGAGTCTGGCGGTCTTAATGAGGGCCAAAGTCTTAAGTTCAGGCCAACCGCAACAAGCAGAGGTGGGCTACAGGCACCCAGTGAAAAATTTCGAAGATGCGTGAAACAGACTGAAGCGATGCATCTGTGTTGATCCCTGGAGGTGATCTTTTCTATGCAGTAGTGAAGATGTGTTGATTTACCCCATGCAACAGCGGTGATGCATCAGGTCCTAGATGCAGCGGTTCCATAGGTGATGCACTGAGGTCTATCCCCTCTGGAGAGGCGATGAATCAACCCTGATCTACGTAATGGGACGGATGTGCAGGCTTCGATCCACGCAACAGGAGTGATGTACCAGTTCAGATCTACCCAGTGGTGCCAATGCATTGTTTAAATTGCACCTAACACCTTAAGCCCACTTTCAAGGGTCCAGGACTGGGATGGCACTAATTGGCAGGGCAAACTCACAGATGGCAGAGTACAAGTGTAGCACTAGATGAGCTGGAAGTCTGTAATGTCCCTGAGACTTCAGAAAACAGGAGACCAGTCAGCTGGCCCTTGGAGTCACTCTGGGTTCTGGGTTTAAGTGACGTGGGTCTAGTCCTTCTCACACAGGCAAGGAGGGCAGGAGACAGCAGGTCAGCACTGAGGGAAAGCAGTTCTTCAGAGCAGCAGTTCACCATAGTGGCAATCCTTCAGCAGCACAGCAGTCCTCCTTCCTGGCACAGTATCCACAGGTCCAGAAGTGCATTGAAGTGGTAGGGTCTGCTGTCCAGTTATTTTACAAAGTGGTGCCTTTGACAGTAGGGGAGACATCCAATAAGTCTTTGAACTGTACAGTGGTCCTCTCTTCCTGCCCTGGACATGTAAAAGTTAAATATACATGTCCTAACTTTTAATTACACAGCACCCTGCCCTATGGGCTGTCTAGGGCCTAGCTTAGGCATGACTTATATGTGATAAAAGGAGAGTTTAAGGCTTGGCAAGAGATTTTCAATACCAAGTCGACATGTCAGTGTGACACTGCATTCAGGATGCAAAGGCAGGCATGGGACATTTTGGCCCTGATTTAAGAGGGCCTAGCACCTCCTGGCGCCACACTTGCTTCATTATTTTTTCGCCAATGTGGCCCAACAATGCCAAAATCACCTAGCTATATTTACAAAGTGGCGCAATGTATTGATTTAGCCACTTTGTAACCCCTTGTGCCACATATGCCTGCACCAGGCATAATGTATGCAAGGGACGCATTCCCCGTTAGTGGGGCTGAAAAAAATGGCGCAAAGAAATCTATCTTTGCGCCATTTGTTGCCGTATTTTTAATGCCTGAGCAGAGCAGGTGTTACAAGGAGGCACACCATTATTTATAATGGCCTCAATGTGCTTTGCATGATTAGCGTCAACATTTTTTACCCTAAACCTGCAAAGCACCAAATTTGCGTAAAAAATGTTGATGCTAGTTCCCTAACTACCGCCATGGTGCGCTGTATGTTAAATATGGCGCACACATAGTGACACTAAGGGGCTCAAGGAAAGTGGTGCTGCATTAAATGCAGCACCACTTTTCTTAAATCTGCCCCTTTATGCTTTATGATACTTAAGTGGGTGGCACAAATCAGTGCTCCTGGCACACTAGTAGCATTTAATGTACAGGCCCTGGTCACATGTAGTGCATGTTACTAGGGACTTATAAGTAAATCAAATATGCCAATTGGGTATATACCAGTCAAAACCATGTTTAAGGGAGTAAGCACAAGCACTATAGAACTGGTTAGCAGCAGTAAAGTGCACTGAGTCCTAAGGCCAACAAAAACGAATTCAGCAAAATTGGAGGGAAGGAGGGAAAATGTATGGGGGAAGTCCACCCCAAGGCTGACAGGTCTAACAGACTCTTTGAAATATTTCTTTCATTGCAGATTGTATATGATGTCTGCTTCTTCATTCCATCTGTAGATATAATCTAGGACATAGAAACATCAGTGGGCTAAGTGATGTGGAGAGTATTTGGCATCAGGCTATCTCCTCTTCTATCCGCATGAGTGGAGGATACAGGAAATATCTCCATTTCAAAATCTGGACATCAGTTATGTGCAATTCAGTGTTCCTTGAGACCCTAAAGATAGTCTCTCGCCTTCTAAGTGAGGCAGGATGCAGACCAACATCCTTTGACAACACCACTCATAGATAGCATTGGTAACTTAATGATGTCTAACTGAAAAGCACCATGCTGACACAATTCTGATATATAGGTAATTTGTTCAGCTAAATCTTTATACAAGGATCTCTAGTCTCTAGCTTGAGCCTTGGAGGGTGGGTGACGCTGTGGGCCCATATTGGACATCACAGAAACAAAGGTTTATGTTGCACCACAACATTTCCTTCTGTTTTTTCACGGTTTTAACCCTCTGTTCAGTTTCAGTACTACAGGCATAAGTAGTGTTAGCTCAGCACCTGGGAAAGCACAGCCTTTCTTAGACTTATTCTACTCCAGTGGCATCAGAACGATTTGGCGCAAAACTAGAAGATCTAGTCCACCATGCTTTTCATAATGCCAAATTCTCTGTCGTTTTTTGGATGACAGTCTCCTGCTAATACAGCCACCAAGCCATTAATTGCCAAGATACCACTGTAGTGCTTGAAGTTGTGGCAATAGGAGTTTTCCATCATCCTTACTAAGGATTGCTCATTACCAGATAGCACTAGGCAGCAATCCTGTGTTTGGGAGCTTTATATGCCTCTAGAGTCTTTTGATGTCTTCCATTCCATTATGGATTAGAAGCGTGCAAACCAAATCAGACCACTGAGATGGAAACGTTTCAGGATTATCTAGCCACTAAACATCTAAAGGCGGATTGCTTTCATTTATTAATCAGACATTCACATCAGAAGTTACCAGGAGACAAATCCAAATCAAGGTGTTGCCTATTGGGCTAAAATCTGCCTGACAGATGTTCACAAAAATGCTGGCCCTTCTAGTGGGTATACTCCCTGCAAGATGTATAAATGTATACCCTTATCTGAATAGTGACTCTTTCATGTCCTCAGGAAATTCTTAATTGGTCATTAAACCTTAAAAAACAGTCCTCGCCCTGTAACAGCACAAGGAATCCATTGTTGCCTCATTTGACACAGTGAAAGGAAAAAAGTACTTCTTCCAAATGGACTGGAAACCCCTCCACCTCTTAGAGCTACTCTGAGATGCACGACAGCCTCAGCAAACCAATGACTCCAGTCATAGGGGTTATGAACTTATGAATCTTCATTGTTCCATGGTTGAGATTGCACCAGCAATCATCAATGCATTATATGTTGAAATAATAGGTATCTGTCTAACTGGACAAAAGCAATTGAAATGTGGTTCCCTATTACTTTGTCAAGGATAGACAATGGTGGCTTCCGGATACCAGAGTATTTAGACTTCTGGATCTGTCACAACTGACTAAGGTCAGTCAAAGGCTTGGGTGGCACAATGTGGACACAAGTTCCATGAATTGCTGCAGAATCAATATCTATATTATTATATATAATTTGGAAAGCAAATTTGGACCTCTTGCACACTCTGGCTGAAACCGTTGTCTTCACAATATAAGCCAATATGTAGCAATGTCGTATGTCTCCAGCTTGGGAGAATCAGTACAAATCTCTGGAATTAATGGCTCGCAACTGTTCCCCCAGGCAAAGTTACACATAAATCCTCCTAAAGCAAGAACTACATGTAGTAAGCAGAAACAGAGAGGCAGACTTTCTAATGAAAGTATTTTCCAATGTTCCATTTATCTTCTCAGTGCCTAGAAATGTTCAAGTACATCCACAGTAAGTATGGGAATAAGCAATGGAACTCGTTGCATCACAGCACTATGCACTGTAAACTATGTAAACTGTTCCTGGGTGAGGAATGAGGCGGACTCCATTTCCTTCACCTTTCCAAAGAGTTTCTGTTTTTTTTACCACTTGTCCTATGATTGCCAAGGTCTGCAACATGATCTACAGAGAGAAAGGGTAAAGCTGAGAGTAAAGTTGTCCTAATGTGTTTCAGATGGTTTTGTAACAGAATCTGATGATATGTTTGTCTCCATTAACATTGCCAGATGTACCAGTTCTCACATTATATCACATGTCACTGATGGTCTATTTGGCCCACAAAGAAATGGGGTAATGTGGGAAATATCTGTTGCCCTTCAACAGCATCACAGACTACTCATAAGCTTTATTCTAGACATTAGGTTAGCTTTTGCTCTTGATGCTCCAAGAAATCTAATCTCCTTCGTTCTTAGCATAAGAATGATATGAGACTCGCAAAGTACTGGATTTCATATGTTCCATCTGGGTCTTGTAGCATCAATCTTAAGAGCACAAGTGACAGCTTGTTGGGTATTTAGAGCACCCAGGCCTGGATCGAAGGGGTGGAACTTCATGTCTCTATGCTATACATTTTGTAGTGTTCAAACTAGCATTTCAAAGAAAGTGTAGTTCCCTAAGAATTGTCATTTTGCATTTCACATTATAGGTTATCCAAAGGTTCCTAGTCAACCCAAATAATATGATAGTGTGAAAATGTGTTTTTCCAATCAGATTTTGCAAAAAAGGAAAAAAAACTGTCTTGAGCCTAGAATTGAGTCAAAAGCAGGTGTGCTTTATGCATTCAGTGGTGAATATTAAACTACTTCAGACACAATCTCTCAGATAATGTATTGTTAACTAAGAAGGAGAGCAATGGAGGAGATGCAACAATGTTAAGCAATAAAGTGGCATATTTATGAGCCCCTTGCGCTGCCATTACATCACTTTTTGTGATACAACTGTGGCACAAATCTCCAAATCATATCTATGAGGCCATGAAAAGCCAAGTTGTGTGTCTTCGAATGGCCTTTAAGTATGGAGTAATGAAAGGGAGTGAAAATGACTGCATTGCCTTACGCTGCGTTAGGGGGCCTTTCATGGGCATTGCTGTGGGTACTCCCATGCAACACCCATGGATTTTAAAGCATTTCCAAATTTACAAGAAATTATAAACCTGGGGATGTCCCAAAACCTTATGCCTCCCCAACAAGGAGAAATATCTTTATTTCTACTTCTTTTCCCCTCTTTCCATGTGTACTGCATTCTGCATAATGCAGCACACATGGAAATAGGAAAATGCACCAAAGAAATCCTGCATGCAACACAGGCACCATTGCACCATAGTGCTAGGGTGCCTGTCTCAACCCTAGGCAACCCATTGTGCGTCGGTGCAGGGAGAAAGGACATGAATGTGTTGTTTGCTATAGATATGGTGCATCCCCGCCCTGTCACTTCGACGCAAGGCAGCGTAGCTTTGACGCAAAGTGACTTGCTGCGCTGCCCTCTGCCAGATCCCCATAAATATGCCCCCTAGTCCCTAGAAGCAAAACAAGATATTAATGAGGAACCTTGGGCATGTTTCTGGTAGTTGTGGCCCAAAGTGTCAGACCTTCTTCAGAGAAGATGTATGTGAAGTACGTTAGCAGCACAAAAATGTCATAGTTGAGAAAGTAAACAGATAACAGTCCTAAATCTGGTTATTACATGTCATATTAAAATGACGACAAAAATTGCTAACATTAGTTGTGTACTTTTGAAGGAAAAAACAAATATAGTAAGTGCAAAATAACAGGACAGGCAACATTCAGTGTTTGTCTATGAGTCATGGGTGACTGAGTCATAGGCACATCTCAGGCAAATCTCAATGAACTGTGGTAGGCCAGAGTCTAGCTATTTGCTCCAGTTAACATATTTAGCCTCTGACTTAGGGCCTAATTATGAGTCTGGCAATCACTAGACTGCCAGATTCGTGGTGGCGGTCAGGACTGCCGCTGCTGTGGCGGTCCAACCACCACTTTGCGACCCTGGCAGTCAGACTGCTAGGGTACCGCCGGGACTGGTGATCCTGATGGGTTGACAGTGGAAGCAGGTCGCAATCAGCCAGGGTGGCACTGCATGCAGCACCGCCCTGCTGATTACGACCTGGTTCACCTCCAGCCTTTTCATGGCAGTTTTACCACCATGAAAATGCTGGTGGATAACAGGTGCAGGGGGCCAAAGGGGGGCCCCTGCACTGCCCATGCACTTGGCATGGACAGTGCAGGGGTCCCCCTGCCCAGCACCCTTGCAATGCTCACTGTCTGCACAGTGAGCATTGCAAGGGTGCTGGAGCCCCCTGCGGGCGGCAGCCTTACCGCAGGCTCGATTAGAAGCTGGGACAATGCTGCTGACACTTTCCCGCTGGGATGACTCCGCCCATCAGCCCAGCAGGAAAGTCGTAATGGGCCCGGCAGGGAGGTAGCCGATAAGGCTTCAACCTTCCCGTCAGAAGTTCGTTGGACAGGTCATCTCGTCTGCCGAACTCATAATCAGGCCCTTAGTCTTGAAAATGGAAATAAGAATCTTCCAGCAGGGCAAGGCATGATGTGGTGGCTGAGATCGGCATCACAAGTCATTCAGGCCTCACAAGTCAAGTCAGACCTCAAAATATTGACTGCCTGATATGCCTGTTAGTTGGGTAGCCATGGCATCTTGTTCAGGTCCTCCTAAAGTTGACAGTTTTTAAGTCTCAACTGTGCAAGAGGCTGAATATCATCTGTGTGGTCACTACATTAACTTTAGGAAGTTTAAGTCTATTCTCCATGTTAAGTAGGAAGCCTATTCGAGAATTATGTTTATAGGGTGCATAGGCTATTTTAAGAAATATGTCCTTGACTACGTATTCTAAATCAAAGGGTTTTGAATCTATAAACTTTAGCAACATGGAAGAACTTCAATTACCTGTAAGCTGTGTTTTCCCAACCAATCATTTTTGTTATTAAATCTTCCATTTTCTTAGGTTTACAGACAATTCTAAAAGGGGAGTGGTGGTGTTTGGTTCTTCCTTACTGAAATATTTGTGCAAAGTGAGTGCCCATTTAGTCAGTTGTGCTGACCAAACTTGACAAGGTTCAAACCTCACTTTAGTTTAACAGCATTTTAGTAGGTGTTGCCATATTTAGCACTAACTAATGTTACATAACACTCTAGTTATCACACATAGCCAGAATACATAATTCCGTAGTTAGCACAAAGATTAGCCACCATCAGTAATGCCCTAGTTTACACACAGCAAGACTGCACACCTCCTACTTAGTGCAAACTGCTTATTCCCATGATGTTACCTAAAATGCAAATAGGTGAATGGAGATAGAAAATATGCAGGACATTTTAAGAGTGTAGAACTCTTCCATAACCAGAGGGGCAGAGCTGCAAAGAAAAAGAAAGAAAGATGTCTTAGATTCTAATAACCTAAGAGAAGAATGTGGTTTAGACATTCTCTTATGGGCACACTGGAATGATGCATATCCTGTGTGACACCAGGGGTCTCATTACGAGACTCTCGCGGTAGCGGTCAAGACCACCGATGCTGTGGCAGTCTGGCAACCAGGCGCAGCCCATCTTTTAGGGCGGAGGGGCCATTCCCCTCCACCTTTTGCCCCTCATGAAGAGTGTCTGTCAGGCTGAACAATGGTCAGCCTGACAGACACTCTTCATTTTCAGCTTAGTCAGCCAGGAGTGAGACATGCACGATTTGCGCAGACTCCTGGCTGCCTGAGCTGAACTTTGCTGAGCTGAGGAGGTGACAGCTCCTATGGGCGTGACCTCCTCGGCTCAGCAAAGGTGCCTTGAGACCCTCCCCTGGGTGACGAGGAACGCGTCACCCATTGACACTTGCCCTGGGCACTTCAGGTTTAAGCCCTGAAGCGCGCAGGGCGAGTGTCGATCAGTGACACTTCGTTACAGAGTGGGGTGGGGTCAGCAGTCTCACTGACCCCATCTCACTCTGTGACGAGGCTGGGACTGCTGCCTTCCCTCATTGGCAGACCAATGAGGGAAGGCAGCAGTCCCAACCCTCCTGAGACCTCGAGGCTGAAGGTAAGTGTGTGTGTGTGTGTGTGTGTGTGATGTTTTAAAATGAATGTTTGATGTGTGAATGCATGTTTGAACGTTATGAGTGTTAATGGATGTGCGAGCATGCATGTGTGAAAGAATGAGTGTGTGTGTGATGTTTTAAAATGAATGTTTGGTCCGTGCGTGCATGTTTGAATGGTATGAGTGTTGTTAATGGATGTGCGTGCGTGCGTGTGTGTGTGAAAGAATGAGTGTGTGTGAACTTTTAAAATGAATGTTTGGTGCGTACGAGCATGTTTGAGTGTTATGAGTGTTGTTAATGGATGTGCGTGCGTGCGTGTCTGTGTGTGAAAGAATGAGTGTGTGTGTGTGTGTGTGTGTGTGTGTGTGTGTGTGCTTCCTGCCTGCCCCACTCCCTCCTAAAGCTGCCGGCAGCCACTGCTGGCCGCCACATAAAGACCCTGGTGGTCAGACCGCCAGGGTTCCCCCAGCACTGCCAGGGTTCCCCCAGCACCGCCAGGATCCATGATCCCAACGGCATATCTGTGGCAGAGATCGTAATCCACTAGGCAAGCACTGTATGCAGGCCTGCCCTGCAGATTACGACCTCTTTCTCTGCCAGCCTTTTCATAGTGGTTTCACAGCCATGATGAGACTGGCAGAGAACAGGTGCAGGGAGCCACTGGGAGGCCCCTGCACTGCCTATACACTTGGCATGGGTAGTGCAGGAGTTCCCCTGCAGCAGCACCATCACAATGTTCACTGCCTGCCTTGCAGACAATGAACAATGCAAAGGTCCTACAGCATTGTCGCTGGCTCAATTACAAGCCAGAGACAATGCTGTAGCCTGTTTCCCAGTATGCCAGTGGGTGGAAACCAAGGTTTCCTCCTGCCGTCCTGGTGGGAAAATCCTAATAGGTCCTCCGAGCTCGCCTCAATGAAGGCAGTGGCCACCCTGTCTGGAATTTGCAGACGGGCTTTCCTGTCCTTCAAACTCATAATGAGGCCCCAGGTGTCTTTTTGTATGCAATTTCAATGAGCACAGATACATTACTGGTTGCTGGTACACAGCTTGCAATACCAGTACTGCAGGCCTGTTAGATATGCATTACTGTGAATTGCAGGCTTGGTATTGCCAGCTTTGGCATTACAGCACCCACTAAGCTGCAAATCTGCAGACCATTTCTTTAGGTTTAATTTCCTGGAGTCGGTGCATTGGCTTTCTAAAATATATGCAGGAGAAATGCATTTCCATCTGCTTGCAAGTAATTTACTTGCTCCCCCTAATGTACGTGGATAAAAAGTAATTTATAATTAAATCTTTTCCATAGGTCACTCTTGGTTGCTTACCGGCATTGCATGGTGCTCCTAAAACAAGTGGTCATTTGCCCAAGAACTGCTATTTCAATATATTTGACTGACAATTTGAGCAAAAATTTAGTAACCACATGCTGACATTTTTAAATCCAGTCATATACAATCAAAACAAGCATTGACAAAACCAATTGGTCTTGCATATCAGAAATATTGACTTTGCCAATCTTTTTTAGCCATATTGTACAGTACCAAGGTTATTTTGCAGCATGGCTAGCAAAAAAAAGTGTGATTGTGCAGTTACCACGTTGTTTTGTAAATGTGTGCATGCATTCGGCGTGCATGTTCATTCATACAAAATGACTTGTGCAGTTTTTTCTTTTTATTTAGTGATCCCAGATGGATCGATAAATGCAAAAACAGAAGTGTGAAGGCACTGCTTTGAAATGCAGCATCAAAGTGCTAAAAATAGAATTAAAAAGGATGATGGGTTACAGGAGCGTTTTGGGGAGAGGGTGAGAAAGGGTGGTTGGGGAAGAAGCAAACACAGTGGGGTGGTGAGAAGCAACATGAGTGAAAGAGAGCAACATGGACTGCAGGGAGAAGCGATTAAAGGCGAGAGAGCATAAAACAAGTGTGGATAGGGTTAGAGAAACACATGGGCATGAGATAGTAACATGGGCACATGAAGGACATAGTTGTAAGACACATGCATTTCCATTGGGTGCTTAAAAAAAGTAGTTCCCTAGAAGCAAGTAGTGGAAGCACATAACCCAGCTAATCAAAGAGACGGTAAAGAGGCTATGCTGCATCAGAGGGAAACAAAAGATTGACTAACTAGGAGATGAACAAGAAGCAGGCAAATAAAAGTGACAATAATGCCAGCCAATGGTAAGCAATGGAAAGGCTGCAAGCCCCTATATGTTCTTGGAAATCCCCCAATTTCATTGGCAACCAGGCAGCTTGTGCTGCGTCATAGGCTCGACCTAAAAATGTTATCATAACTTTTGATTAAACTATAACTTAATTGTAATGCTGAATAATGTATTAACACAAAACTCTCATCCTGTAGAATAACCATATTGCAAAAGCGCAGCAGTATAGGGAAAGTGGGAGCATTTTGCCTCCCTTGAAATGGATAAAGGATCGAGTAGACTAGCATACACTTTTGGTAGTTTATTAATACAAGATGGGAAGTTTATGTCTCTGCAATATTCAAATGAACCTGTGGTTTAATCTTAACGTATATCGCAGCTGTGAAACAGAATGACTCTAGTGATTGTCCAGAAATCAAATTAAAAAGAAGCATAGAAATGACGAGTTGCATTTGTCTTTTAATAGTATCTTCCATTTTTTCATCAATTCTTATTGTCTTTCCTTATCTTTGTATTTACATAATTTTAAACTCTTTTTAGCATAATTATCTGACATTTGTAAGCAAGAGTGCCTTGATGAAGGAATTTCAAAACGTGTTGCCAAACTAATGTATTAATAATGTATTATTAACAGCTCAATCACACACAAACCCGTAAAATTGAAGAGTGCAGAGACTGATACTAAATTGCAAAATTTTAAGGGGCCTATTACAACTTTGGTAGTCATACTACCGGCCCGCCGTGGCGGGGGTCAAGAAAAGGCTGATACACTGGCAGCATCTTGACCACTGTATTACGAGTTTTCTGCTGGGCTGGCTGTGTGTGGGAGGAGCAGTCATGGGGGCGGCACGCTTTGACTACAGAAAAGGGTCGGAAGCCAATCCTAGCAATACTGCCAGGCCTGCAGCCAGTTGGGTGCACTGTGTCCTTGCACCATGTTTTAAAAGTAACACAGTGCGTACCTCCAAACCACCGGTATTGCGGGGCAATATATGAGCAGCGGTCACATTTCATAAGGGCACAGTCGCCTTAGAGCCATTACCGTGGCTCCTGCCTTTCTGCCGATTGTCGGATGGCGGTGTCCCCACCAGGAAAAGGTCGATGGAAAGGCAGGTCCTGATTCGGCCAGTGGGAAGGTTTGCAGGACCTCCTCCATGGTCCACCTCAGCCTCTCCTGCCACAGGAGCAGGAGTCTTTGCAGTGGCAGCAGTTCAGCTGTGGTCTTATGGCCATGTTTCTGCCATGTTCATAATCAGGCAGTCGGTCCTCCAAGGCAGCAGGAAACAAGACTGCTGAAAAAGCGACGGTGGTCCTATTCCACCAAAGTAATAATCAAGCCATAAGTCTTGTTGAAACATTTTGAATAATAAACTTTTCTAAGTTGAGAGTGCCCTGTTCATGTCACTGCAAAACGCTTGATGAAATCTCCATGGATAGTTGTATGCAAATATGAAATCCTTGAATAAAGATATTTCTTAACAAGGAATCCATGAGGTTTTTATTTTGTGGTCGTTTTGATTAAAAAAATGCTAGAACAAGAGTACAAAATTGGTGCATCAACTGTTAATCTTGTTTCTATTACACTGAAACCGATCCTCATTTTTTTAATGAGCGTAACTTGCTACTGGAAATTGAATGCTGCCTCACCTATTCACAAGAAGATCATCGTGAATCAAGGCCATTTTTAGGGTCGAGCACAAATCGCTCCATCCCTGGTGTAATCTCTCTGTGTGCTTTTAACCATGCCCATGTCAACCCCCTCAATTTGGTTGGTTTGTGGGCTTGCCTTTTATAATTAGCTTGATTTCATTTGTGGAATGCATGCATAGGTCTTGCCTCTTCCGATGTTCAGCCTGCCTCCAGTGCACCGACCAACTACTGAAAACACACAAGGCTACATGGTTTCCGTATGGTTTATGCACTATTTTTTCTCTTTATTTCGGAGGCAGCACGATCTCGCTGGGCAGACGTTGAACGCTTTGCATAACATCAACCCTGTTACATGGATAATTGCACTTTTGCCATTTACATGGGTAATTGCACTATGCGGTTACACGGATAATTGGACTTTTGACCAGTAACGTGGATAATTGCATTTTTGCCGATAAGTTTCACTGCGAGTGGACTTCTGTTTCCTTTTGTGTGTGTTGCTTTGCGCTCATGGTGGGTGTTGGCTCGTTTATGTGAAACTGTTTTACTTTTCAGTTTATGTGTCAAGAAAAGTCCGGTTAGGAGTTTACAACGCTAATGGCTTTAACTTGAGTAAACGCAAGACCCATTGTATTTCAAAGGCTTGTGAAGTAGATTCTGTCCAAGTCCCATTGTTTTATAAGGCCCTAGTATGCTGAGTAAAAACTAAACGAATTAAGATGTTTACCTTTAGATGAGTATGGTGCCCCTCAGGAAGGCACTTTAGATGAGTATGGTGCCCCTTGGGAAGGCGCTGTGCTGTACTCAGTTCAGAGGTCCTTTTTCTTGCTGAGGCAGAAGTGGTTTAAAATATGTTCTTCAGGGAAGCGTGTTATAAACAGAACATGTTTGAGCGTTATTCACACGCAAATGCAATGAACATATCAGACTGAGGACCCGGCACGAAGGGTTGTATGTCACCACCTAAAATAAAACAGAGTCCATATACCGCTACATAGAATCTACTACATTGAAATGAGCCCCTCTGAGATTACCACTGCAGGGATTACTACTCCTGAGGTTACCCCTACTGTGATTACTACCTCTGAAGTTACTAGTGCAAAGATTACCTCTGCTGAGATTACCACTTTTGAAATTACCACTGCAGTGATTACCACAGCTGAGATAACCACTACTGTGATTACTATCTCTGAGGTTACCACTGAAGAGATTACCACTGCTGAATTACCACTATTGTGATTACTACCTCTTAATGTACCACTGAAGGGATTACCACTGCTGTGATTACAACATCTGAGATTACCCTGCAGGGATTACCACTGCTGAGATTACCTCTACTGTGAATACTACCTCTGAGATTACCACTGAAGGGATTACCACTGTTGAATTACCACTACTGTGATTACTACCTCTGAGAGTACCACTGCAGGGATTACCACTACTGAGATTACTAACTCTGAGATTACCACTGCTAATATTACCACTACTGTGATTACTACCTCTGATATTACCCCTGCAGGGGTTACCACTGCTGAGGTTACTACTACTGTGATTACTACCTCTGAGATTACCAGTGCAGGGATTACCTCTCCTGAGATTACCACAGTTGAAATTACCACTGCAGGGATTACCACTGCTGAGATTACCACTACTGTGATTACCACTACTGTGATTACTATTGCTGAGATTACCAATGCAGGGATTACCACTGTTGAGATAATCACTTCTGAGATTACCACTACATTGAGTAAAATAGATTCAAGAGTAAGTGTACTGACCCTATGCTAATGTACACCCTAAGATAAAACCTTACTTTACAACTACCCACCACCCTATCTTTATGGCCATGCAGAGCCCTCTCCTTAACCCAGTGGTTCCATTGCGCTGAGGGGTTCCAGTGGGCCCACCAGTACATATTTTGGAAGACCAGGACTCTTTCACTCTGTCCTACAGTGGTCCTATTGGTGTTTACAATTCATGAGCTTGCCCTGTCCGTTAGTCCCGCCCAGGCATAGACATGGCTGTAGCATTCTCAAATGGCAGGGACACCACGCGCTTCATTTTCCTGCATCCATTCTTATGATAAACCATTCTGTGTCCAGGCAAAGACCTGCTTTCATTTTCATAAAATAATATTTTGTACCCTGTAACAAGTCCTGCATTTCAGGATTTTTATAGAGTATTTCCCTATTCTTTGTCCATGTACACAGGCATGCTATCAGTTTTAGGTGGATCAGCCCCTTTGATATTTTAGTAGATGCTGGTTTGTTTCACTTCTTGCCTTTTTTTCAGTAGAACACTAAAAATGTGTCCTGCATATTCTAGACACGCTTCTGCTTCATGAAAGGTGTTTGGGAAAAGGCAGCTGCGTTTACTTCTTCACTTTCTGTCTCTCTGCAGTTCCAAATTGCCAGGTACCTCCGTCACTCACTCTAAGTCACATTCTCTCACTTACTCATCCTCACTCCCACTCAGGGGTGTAGCTTTGGTGGGGTCCTTGGGGTGTTCCACCTCCACTAATAAATGTATATTCTAATGAATTGTTGGATACATGTGCTTTCACTTGGGCATGGTGAGTTGTCTGTCGGGTTTCACCTGGGAATTTTGCACGTACACACAGACAAAGCACACACACTCTCTCTCATCTCTGTTTTGAAAGCCCAAAAAATGTTAATTATTTTACAAAATATTATGTTCCTCTCACTTATTAATCATACCAATCTGCACTGCTCTCTCTTTCCACTGCCGCTTATGCCACTCTCATGCTATCTGCTTGTCATATGATGTATTTTAACAATATATGCCGGCCAGGGGTGGCTCCTTTAGGGGCAAAGCTGCAGAGTGGGGGCACAACAACATTCAGTGATTCTTGGAATTTGCATGAATGGGAAGGATGGAAAATGAAATGTATACATACATTTGATAAACTATCTGCCATGTGAACCTGCATAATGACATTATGTTATTATCTGTCTGAACAACATATTGTCCTTTATTGAATTTTTATGGACATTTTACAGCGAAACCTGCTGTGTTGCCACTATATTTTAAAGACCTTTTGGGGAGGGATGGTCATGCTTAGCACACAACATAAAATGATTAGAATGTTTCAATAGCGTACATACTTAAACTCTGGATTTTCAGTCAATCTACGTTAAAATACTATGCTGTCAAATTCTCAATTTTTAGGGTTGAGCGCAAAGCAGTCTTTCCCTGGTGTAATCTCTGTGGGCTTTTAACCATGCCCATGTCAAGCCCATCAGTTTGGTTGGTTTGTGGGATTGCCTTTTAAAGTTAGCTTGATTTCATCAGTGGAAGGCATGCTCGCGTCATGCCTTTTCAGGTGTTTAGCCCGCCTCGAACGCACCTGCCAACTACTGAAAACATACAAGGCTCCATGTTTTCCGTATGGTTTCTGCACTATTTTTTCCCTTTATGTCATAGGCAGTAGTAGTGCGCTTTGCATGACATCGAGCCTGTTACATGGATATATGGATATTTGAGCTTTTGCCGGTTACATGGATAATTGCACTTTTATTGATACGTTTCACTGCAAGCGAACTTCTGTTTCCTTTTGTGTGTTTGCTTTGCGCTCATGGTGGCATTGGGCTTGCTTATGTAAAACTATTTTACTTTTCAGTTTATGTGGCTAGAAAAGTCCGGTTAGGAGTTTACAACGCTAATAGCTTTGACTCGAGTAAAAGCGAGACCCATTGCATTGCAAATGCTTGTTTTCATTATGCCGGTGGTATTTCGATAATGTTGTAGAATGTTTTCATGTAATTCGAGGCGATGTAGTATAATTAAAAAAAATGTTGCCTCGAAAACGTCAAGACCATCAGGCACTCTTTACAGTACAGTCGTATTTAGTGAATATTAAATTAAGGTGCGATTCACCCTTTTAAACATTGTGAAACCTCGCACAACAACCACAATTCGTTCTGAAACAATCGCAAGACAAAATGAACACGTAACCAATGGAGAATATTTGTATTTTTTCCCCTTACCAGTACAGTCGGCGAAAGGCCCTGGCTCCATGTAAGCAGTGAATGGACATTTTAATTAGAGGTGCACATAAAATGCATGGCCGGTTTAAATGGCGAGTAATAAATTACTGCTCGGGAAGCAGCTATGCACTGGTGGGAATGATTAGAAAATGCTTATCTAACCGGTCTTCCCTTCCTTGGGCTGTTGACACTGTTCTTCAGTGTCTTTTTGAGCTGCTGTGGATGCCAGCCTGTCCCAATAAATAACGGCCCGCGCTAATTTATTGAGACTCAGAGCCACGCTCTCTATTGATTGAAGCGGGAGATTGCTGACGTCTGTTGGGGGCTTGGCGTCTTGTAGTCAGGCCAGCGCTGCTCACTGCCGCTGCTGCTTGACTGCAAAATCTATGCTCGTTTCTGAATGCATGCTGCTTGCGTTGTGCTTAATTTCTTGTATTGACTTTCATTGGCCTTTTGCATGTCTGGAACATGGAAAGAATCAACGAATTACTTTTTTCATTTCTGCTTTTCAATGAAATCACTTATTGCACAGCATGAATTTTGAATGCATGAGTTTAAAATGTAGTTGTATCAAGAAGTTTTCCTTGTATCACTTGCCAACTCAGTGTGCAGATTTTTCCTGTCCTCAGGAGTTACAAATGAATGTATGTTCTCAATGGGAAAGTACGTTAATAAGCCACTAGTTTATTTTTCTGGTCAAATAAAGTTAAACCGTAACCTGCCGTTTTTAAATGCATTAACTGGGCAGCTCTGTGTCATCACAGTCCTAAATGAGAAAAGGTTTTGGTGGCCACAATTTGTATTCCTAAAATGCTGAGATGTACCAATGAATGTAATGTCAACATCCTCGCGCTATACACACATTCGCTCTTGCATACACCACTCCCTCTCCAATTCTGTCTGCACAACGTCCAGTCTTATGGCGTTTGTTGTGGCTCTGTCACCTAGAAGTGATGGCTCAGACAATAGGTACGTTTTTAGGATGTAGTAGTGTGAATCTGTTTTATTTGTACAAGAGGGTGCCCCTGCACATATCCTACAAGCTATTGCTGAGATATCCAACGGCATCATTGATTGTCAAGTTTGGGCAGCGCTTATTGGCAATTTATTTGCCCGCAATTGTAATGGCAACGCAGAAGAAGTTGTGGTTTTCCAAGTTTGCCAGGGAATTGGTAGTGAGTAGTGCTATGCAAGGGAGTAGCCAGAAATGAAAATGCCCCCTACTTTGATCCATAGCTCGATTGCTATTGGGTGAGCAAAGCAAAATGCGCCCTATCTACTCGAGATGAGGTCCTCTCATACTTTTTTCTGTCCATCTATTCATCCGCCCTTTAAACCTTTCATACATCCATCCATCCATCTATCCATCTTTTAATGCTTCCATTCATCCATTCCTTCACCATTCCATGCATTCACACCCTTTCATCATTACAGTCTTCCATCCACCCCTCCATCCTTTCACTCACACATTCAGGCATTCATCATTCCTTGTCCCTATCCATTCATCCATTGTTTTATCCATCTAGTAATTCAGCCATCTTTTATCAATTCACCAATCCCCTACTCATCCTTCCATTCAGCAGTCCACTCATCAACCCACCCATTCATCCAGCCTTTCATCATTCCAGCCACTTTCCTTCACCAACTCACGTGACTGTTGTGTTACCCTTCCTTCTATCAGTTCTTTCATTCATGCGACCATCCTTTCACCCTTTTGACCCTTGCTTCTTGTCATAGTTTCGTTCCTTATTTTGAAATGTCCTTCGTTTCACTCTTGCTTCCAGACCCCTTTCTCTTTCTTTCTTTCTCGCTCTTTTTCACTTCGTTTCGTTGCAGTGAATAACTTTGCTCTGCTGACCTCTGTTATTGTTTCCCCTCACCTTTGAGTTGTTTAAGAGTTTTTATTCTGTGGAGGTGATAACAAACAGGCTTATAAATAAATAACTGTGTCAATTCCACCCCGCTTAAAGCAGGGAGTTCAGGAATACCACCAGTGTATGTCCTGTTTGATTTTGCATTGTTTAAAAGAAAATGACTGGAGGCAGGTTCAACTAATTACTGACGCCGCTTAACCCCAGATTATATTAGCTTTTCAACAGAGGCTAGATGCCAAGTGCAGCCTGCAATGCCCTAACCACGAGACTTCGAAGCTAAGGACAAACTACTCATTAAATTATTTTGTGCAGTGGAATCCAAACAATGCTGGACAAACAAGATGCCCTCC
The DNA here is from genome assembly GCF_031143425.1 of Pleurodeles waltl. Classification (NCBI taxonomy): domain Eukaryota; kingdom Metazoa; phylum Chordata; class Amphibia; order Caudata; family Salamandridae; genus Pleurodeles; species Pleurodeles waltl. Next base: position 380,056,932 of record NC_090444.1, on the reverse strand, counting down.
TTTGAGCCGGAAAGCGGAAAATAAGTATTAAAAAAGTGGATAACATAGGCAATGATGTCATTCATTCACAGCTAAAGCTACCATACAGAGAATGTGAAAATAACATGTAATAGTTATTTTACCTTTTGTAACTCCACTTGCATATTTCCCAAATACAGATATGTAACTGGATGTATAAATTACTCAGAGTGACATTTTCAGACAAAAGTTGGGAGAATAAGCTTGTTTGGTGCGTTTGAAAGGGCTGTGCTTCAACGGGTTAGACAAATGTTTTGAGTTTAAATTAATAACATGTTGGTGCTCATGCTCTAATAAGAGTAGAGATGGTTTAGAGTGGCAGCCAAAGATGTTTGTAGTGCTGCCGCAGCAGACTTTAGTCAAGTTAAAAACCCTAATTAACACCCTTAAAAGCTATTTTAGAAGCAAGGATTGGGCAGTATATCCAGCTGGAGATGGCGGTATTTCCTCACGTCTTCCTAAATTCATTGGCTCGCTGTAAAACGTGGCCTCACAGGCAGGCAGGAGATGGCAGAATAAACAATGTGAAAGGTCCTGGCCTAGCCTGTATTTCCACAATAGAGATCATCTCTCGAGCTCTCATCTGCAGCTGTTGATGTGGATGTAGTCATTTGCTTGCACTGAACAGCTTGAGATTCTACAGCAATATTTCATGTATATTTGTGAGTGTGGAGGACGCACACAGTGGACAGTTGGTATTGAGCTATTTTTCCTAGACCGTCCTCAAAGTTCAAACCAAGACACAGGTATAACTCGAAAGCATCACTCTTGGATCATTTCTATTTGACCTCACTTCACAAGTGTTACTCAAGTATTTAGGTCCATACTGCCTAATTTGAAGCGAGGAATCCATCATTTATGTATCATACTGATTATTGGCAAGCAGTTGTGTGGATGCTACACAACTCTGTGTCCATTTAATATTGTCATTCCACACACTGTATTATTTTAGTAAATATGTGGAAGTGGTCAGTATCTGGTTTTGTGAGCATGGGCCAAAGTTCAATGAAGTGAAGACACCATCTTTAACAGCCCTTGGGTTTCCTTTGATAAAAAGCTCTCACTGGGGACCCAGATGCCTACATCCCTTCATGATCTCCTTTGGAAGCTTCTTCTTCACTTGTCCTGCAGTGGTGTTCGTGGTCGTACCACGTCTTCATTAGGATAACAGATTGCACCCGGATTGCACCAGGCGTAATGCAGTAACCTATTCTACACAATCAAAGCTGTCAGAATGCAGCAGCCCACCTTCTAGTTCCTTTTAACAATACAGGGCGTATTCTCTTAAATGGCTTCCTGTTGCACAGCGTCTAGATTTCAAAATGCAATATATAACTGACAAAGATTTCTTCATAATAGGTGTCCGCTTTCTACAGAAAAAAACAATACATCGTACTTCTTTGAGATAACTGAATGAGGTCCACCACAATCCTGTGTTCTTGGCTTTGAGTTGTAGTATGCTATGACTGGGTCCATCACATGAGGGAATTTCAGGAATTTTCTGAAGCCAAAATGCTGTCCCCCTGTCATCAGCTATGATGACTAATGGCGAGTTAGGTAAGTAATGTTTTTTTATTCCCGACCCTGCTCTTCCTTGCAACGTGAGGAAGTAAATCCATATTTCCGCAACAATAAGGAATACTGCACACTGAATACACCATAAAAAGAAATCATGCACTGTGTGTACCACAAACAGTGCTGCCACTAATTTAGAACTGGACTTACGTGGATCCACTGGGATTCATACCCTCATATTCAGGCTACACGCAGATCTTTTCCGGGGGTAAATTGATCTGGCAAACGTAATCAGTGGCCAGATTACATGAATGTTGTACTGGTAATGAAGTGGAGTGCATGTCCTTTATCAGCGTTATATCTGTTTTAGTAGTAAATAAAGGAAAAAACAAGGCTTTGCTGGTATCACATAGAGATTTCCCTTTATGGTGAAGGCATTATTTGCTGTGTTTCTGTAATATGGGATGGACTTTATTCATTATGTACACTTTTAAACTGTGAAGGTGACACTAAGTTGAGGTAAAATCGATTTTTTCTATATTAAGTTTTCCACTTTTAAATTGTGTTTCGCATTGTTTTATGTGTTGTAAATCTTCCCTGTTGGTCGATGGGCTCTAGGTGGTTTCCCTTGCTGCTGGGCTTCCCACTTTCTTAAGGCAATAACAATCTATTGCAGGGTCTATCAAGTCTTTCTGAATAAAATGGCTGGACGAACCAGACAAGTTGCTGGTGACGGAAGCTACTGTGCATGAATACAGTGAAGAAAATGCTAATAGATTCCATTTGGTTTGTGGAACTTGTTATTGGTGTCTAATGGCTTCTACTGGTTTACCAACACAACCCTCCTTGTAATTTATCTGTTCGACGCATGTGGCACAATGCTCAAAACATGTATGTGCTAGAAGTAGGTACAGTTGAAACAATTTGCTGCTCACCTTCTTGAACTCCCAGTAAGATCCCTTCAGCCCTCATCAGTGGACCAAAACTTTGCTATGTGTGAATTTTACCAACATTTTTCAGGATTCCAGTGAGACCTTTGAATACGTACATTTGGTAGTGACTTTCCTTCATATTGCAAACTTAATTTTATTAGTCACACCTCCAAGCTCTTTTCCAATTGAAAGTCTTGTCTCTTGGGACTCTTGGGTGATGTTTCTTTCTGTTTTCTTGCCTTGCTTTCCTGACTGGATTCTAGAGTAAAGATGCTGGCATCAGAGCATTGGTTATGTTGGATGAGCAAGGAGGTAAGCAAATTGTACCTTGGAATTTACATATGTCTAATTAACCCGATATGTAATGCTCATTTACCCTGGCACTTTCTGCACAGACAGCAGAAGCATCATTGTTTTCACTTTTAACGTGAAATTGCTAGAGAGGGTGATTTGAAACAGGAAAGGCCCAATTGTGTGTTGTACGAGTACATATGTACTTGTCAGTGGTTTGAGAAGTAATCCAAACACAAATGTTTTATTTCCGCATTAAGATCACCTTTCGATCATGTGTATAACTGTGAAAAAGAACATGCAGCTGGTGGGCATACATGAGATAAAGTCTACTTCTATCAGAATACCATGTTCTAAGAATACCATGTGGTGCATGTTCTCATTGTGCCTTAATATCCATTTCCACCTACCATCCTGACACAGTCTTACAACTGCAACTTGGCTCAAAGTGAAACTGCCTCTAAGTGCTCCACAGATTGCTCTATAGAACATTTGCACAAAGTTGCTACTCGTTCCAAACATTTTATGTGACTCTCCAGCCCCTTTATCATTCTAGCTTTTTGGTGGCACAGTTCTACTGTGAAATGTTGAACACCTCAACATATTTCTCGGTGTATAAAGTAGGATATCCGTGTATCATATGCAAAGAGATGGACACACTGAAAACACATGGGTGACTATTAAGTGGCGAGGCAAACAACCTAATAATTCCCTGATTTGTGGAAGATGTAGGATCATCTATGTCTTGGAAATGTGTCTAATTGTCAAGTGGTGATTCAATATTCAACTTAAATAAAATGCAAATTTTAAATTTTGCCTAGAAAAAACAACTTCCCTCTACTTAAAAATGTGCAAGCATGCGTAGGGTTGTGTTTTTAAGCACAGAAATTGAAGCACAGCAAACCAACTGTTTCAAAAAGTGTTTCTTACGATAATTATATGGACGGTTGGCACATGCTACTTGTGATCAGACCATAATATATGTTGCAAATATCTCTGAAAAGTATCATCACATTTTTAGTTTGTGTATTTCAGAATACTAACTGCATTTACTTATCTTTACATTTTACAAAGTGCACCAACTAAGGATGCTCTTTCTCATGTACAGTCAATGTATGGATGTGAATTATTTTTATCTCATTATCTAGCAAAAACATTTCTGCAGTCTTTGGTTTGCCACGTGTCATAACAGGCAATAATGGCAAAGGCATTGATGTCATAACACCATAATTCAACAGAGATGCAAAAAGTCTTCCAGTCAATGAGTGAGTTATCTTGAACCGAGAAACACCTCTCCTGGGTTGGATCTGAAAAGTGAATAGAATAAATCTTCACTACCAAGTTACTACTTCTTCAGTTCTAGACTGAAGAAATAGGAGGAAGTCCAGGGTTCTATTGTATGACACTATATTTTAAAAACAATATCGACATACACAAATATCACCAAAAATATTGAAAACAAAAATATTGCAACCCTATACTTAAACAGTAAAGAAACAAATATCAGTAAAAATATTGTTGAAATAATATCTAAAAAACTGTATTGTAAATACAAATAAAGAAATAACAAATATCACATATGCATTAAAACAAAGGAAACATACCCACAATCACAACAGCCAAAATATCAAACACAGGAAAATCAACATAATTCTAAACAAAACAAACAATATTAAATGAAGTATATACATATAAAAATGAATCAAAATAAAATAGATATTCATTAAATACACAACAAAAATACTAACTGGATGTTAGAAATTGGGTTTCCAGTTGGCAGAGGTATACACCCTTGTCCAATTATGGATCAAAATCCTAGTCAGGGTAAACCACACACAATCCAAATTATCCTGTGCCCACCCTCTGGTAGCTTGGCACTGAGCAGTCAGGTTTAACTTAAAAGGCAATGTGTAAAGTATTTGTGCAATAAACCATGCAATAACACAGTGAAAACCCCCCACAGGTTTAGTGAAATACATGATATTTATCTAGTTAAATTAAGGTCAAAACGATAAAGATTCAATAAGCACAAGTTGAAATATCACTTTTGCAATGTTAAGAAGAGTCTTAAATCTTAAAAATCAACAGATGTCTCTTGTGTGCACAAAGTACCTGGTTTGCGTCAAAAATTACAGGCACGGAGACCGCAGAGGAGGAGATACGTAGAAAAATAAGGTGTGCGTCGGATTTTCTGATGTGGCACAGACGATGCGTAGTTTCTTCCCATGCTGCAAGGGGCTTGCATCGATTTTTGGCACGCAGTCTTGGTTCCTCACTGCGATGTGGGGATCTTTTGACGCCCAGGGATGATGCATGGAAATCCTGGGCGTGTGGGATGAAGCCACAGGCGCTGCGTTGATCCGGTAGGCGATGCGTTGAGTTTTCTGTTGCACGGCAGGTGCTTCATCGATTCTTCACTCAGAAAGTCGGGCTGCGCCATTCCGGCTCTGCTCTACATTGGTCCGGTAGGGCTGTGCGTCGAAGTTCCAGTCGCAATGCAGGCGCTGCGTCGATCTTCACTCAGGAAGGTGGGCTACGTCATTCCGGTATGGCTGTATGGCGAATTTCTAGTTGCAAGCCAGGCTGTGCGTCGATTTTCGGTGCACAAGGAATTTCCTTGAAGAGATAAAGCGTTTTTGGCCCTGAGACTTCAGAAAATAGAAGTCAAGTTCCATCCAAGCCCTTGGCGAGCACTTCTCAGCAAAGGCAGAGGCCAGCAAGGCAGCAGGGCAACAGCAAGGCACCAGTCCTTCACAGCAAAGTAGTACAGGTGAGTCCTTTGGGCAGCTAGGCAGTTCCTCTTGAAAGGTTGCAGGTTGTGGTCCAGAACTGTCTGATCTGGTGGGGTCAGAGACCCAGTTTATGTACCCAAAAATGCCTTTGAATTGGGGGAGACTTCAATGTGTGGTTTTGAAGTGCACAAGCCCCCCTTTCAGTACAGGTCTGTCTGCCAGGGTCCCAGTAGGGGGTTGGGTTGTCAATTGTGGGAGGGCAGGCCCCTAGCCTTTGAAATGTAAGTGTCGGGCCCCTACAACCTTCCAGCCCAGGAAGCCCCATTCAGCATGCAGATGAGTGCAGGTCTGACTGAGTTTCCTGTGTTTATGGCCGTCTGGGTGAAATGCACAAAGAAGCTGTCTATCGGTCCAGCCCAGATGTTGATTGGAGACAGGCTGTACGGCACAGATGGATTTTAAGGGCAGAGAAATGCTCACTTTCTAAAAGTGGCATTTCTCAAATAGTAATATAAAATCCAACCTCACCAATAGGCAGGATTTTTCTATTACCATTCTGGTCATACGAAACATGACCTGTTTACCCCTTTCTGATCAGAATTTACCACTCAAACAGTATATGAGGGTAGCCCTAATGCTAGCCTATGAGAGGAGCAGGCCTCACAGTAGTGAAAATGAATTTGGGGGTTCTCTCGTAGGGGATTTCCATGTATAGTCATAAGCACTGAATAGTTCCGCGCGCCTGCGGGGACCCCGGAGCACTGTTGTGTAGTATATTCTTAAGTGCAATCATCAGCTCCTTGACAAAAAGGTCTGTGAAAAAACACTTAAGAATAACAATGTGCAGCCTATGTGAACAGCTACACAGGCCAAATTGTTAGAAGAAAAAAAACAGTTGTAGTGTAAATTTCACGTTTAAACCTCTATTTATTCTATAAATACATAAATAAATACATTCTCATATTTTATTTACACCTCTCATGAGAATAAAACAATGTAGGGCAGTGTAGCCCATAGGCTGCCATTATACAGAATGAAAATAGAGCTGTGCCTTTAAGAAAGTAAAGTCTTCCTGTTTCCCATCATGCACAGCAAAAGGCAGTTGCCTCAGTTCTTTTTTCCGGCTCCTTTCTGACAGGACCCTGAAGCATTGAGCTCTACCTCACAAAATCCTTTTGTGACAGAAATTCATTTAAAATCTTTTGAATTTCATTTTCACTCGACGTTTTTAACATTGAGTGATAATTTTCTGTTTTTTTCTGTTAGATTCTGACAGAATTTTGAGGTTTTTCTACTTCAGAAATGCCTTCACTGTTTGACAAATGTCCTTCTTGTGGCAGAAAAAAGGCCAAAACAGATCCACATCGGGTCTGCATAATTTGCCTTCCATCCAGCCACAAACCGGAGTCGTGTGACATCTGCAAAACCTTCTCCAGAAGGACCCTTCGTGACAGGGAGAAGATCCGACTCCAGGCGAAAGAGGACAGGAGGAAAAGTGGTCATTCTACCACAGAGCGAGGAGAAGGTCAGTCTTCTACCAGGGCTCACACTGGTTCCTCTATAACTCCGACCAGACCGGCTCAAAAACGGCACAGGTCTCCGACGACGTCGAGGGCGTCGACGTCGAGGCAAGGAACGGCGCCAACATGCTCGCCGTCGAGGAGTGGTTCGCCGGCGAGAAAGAGACATCGCTCGCCGTCGACGACGATTTCGCCGTCGAGACGGCGTGGACTTTCGCCGTCGAGATCTGGGTCACCGTCGACACGGCGAGGACGTTCCACGTCGAGGAGATCTGAATCCGGTTCGCCGTCGAAACGGCGAGATCGATCAACGTCGAGGGGTGCTCGACGTCGTAGACGTTCACCGTCATCACGGCGACGTCGAGGGTCGTCGTCGAGAGATTCTCAACGGCGAGAAGAATCGACGGCGAAGGACACTCGCCGTCACCGTACTTCGACGTCGAGGAGTGTGTCGACGTCGAGACAATCAAAAAGACCTAGGAGGGTTTATACAACCTCAGAATCCTCGGCTTCAATCATCCTCCTTCCAGCGTCTCCACAACTCTCTCCTCGACAATCACCATTGCCACAGACGCCGGTAACACCTACGGCGCCTCTTCCGGCTCCGCCTGTAGAGTCTGTTTTGAGGACTCCAACGCGGTCTGTAAGACGTTCGGGACATTCCTCTAGACGCTCTTCTTCCTCTCGACACCGTCATGACCCACAGAGATCTCAGCATTCACATCACAGGCGTTCTTCTTCGTCTACACGGGACTACTCTCCAACCCTATCGGACTCACCGTCCCCGAGAGTGTCCCCCATAGATGATGTGAATACGTTCCAGGAGGTCTTAGTACGAGGGGCAACCAAGCTGAACATCCCGCTGGCGGTACCTGCCCCATCGACGTCAGTGATCTTCGAGACCTTGCATCACAGGACATCTTCCAGACCTTTGCTTCCACTGGTTCCAGGTCTCCTTGAACCAGCAATGGATATTTTCCTTGCACCGGCCGCAACAAAGTCTGCTCCTTCCAGACTTATTAAAAAATATCGTCCACCAGAACAAGATCCTCTATTCTTGAGGTCGGACCCAGTTCCTGATTCGGTGGTCATAGTAGCGGCAAAGAAACTGCATTCAACCTCACCATCTTCTTCTTCACCTCCAGATAAAGAGAGCAGAAAGATAGATGCTGCAGGACGAAAAGTATGCTCTACTGCAGCCGTCACGATGAAGGCAGCCAGCGCTACTGCGTTATTAGGGCGGTACGATCGTGCCCTCTGGGACTCTTTAATACAGTTTGCGGAACATCTTCCTAAGGATAAAAGGGAAGATTTCCTGGAGGTCGTGGGTGAGGGATCCATGGTGTCTAACCAAATTATAAGTGCTGCAGCTGACTCTTCGGTGCTATCCGCACACAATTATGCACACGGGATAGCGCTCAGAAGGCACGCATGGTTGAGACTTACATCACTCAAACCTGAAGCGCAGCAGAGAATACAAAACCTGCCTTTCTCGGGCTCCACCTTGTTCGGTTCTCATGCCGATGACGAGATGGCTAGAATGAAAGCTGAACTAGATACCTTGAAAGCGGTAGGGATGGAAAGACCGAAAGAACAAAGAAAGGTTTTCCGGCCATATCAACGACGACTTTTCACCCACCGGTATCAGTCGCCACACTGGATGTCTTCGCGCCCCCAGCAACAGCAACAACAGCAGTATCAAAGGGGTTTCTCTACTCAGCGAAGGTCGACAAGGGGTCGTTCAACACCTCAAACTCAGGCAACTCGACAGGCTCCCACGTCTAAGCCCTGAATCTTTGCTTCCCCCTCCTCCGTTATCCACTCCGGTAGGGGGAAGTATCTCAAATCATCTGGACGAGTGGCTACGCATCACAACAGACGCCTGGGTATTGAATATTGTGAGACATGGTTACGCTCTCAGATTCACCAGTCCTCCACCATCTGTTCCACCCAAAACAGCCAACCGCCATCTCGAAGCTCTACAGTTAGAGGTCAATATCCTATTGCAAAAAAGAGCCATAGAACCCGTTCCCATCAGCCAGCAAGGGAAGGGGATTTATTCGAGATATTTCCTTGTACCGAAAAAAGACAAACAAGAGTTTCGTCCCATCTTAGATCTGAGGACAGCAAACAAATGGATTCGCAAAGAAAAATTCAGGATGTTAGCCTTACACCAAATTTATCCACATCTACGTCAGGGCGACTGGCTATGTGCGATAGATCTTTGCGACGCTTACTTTCACATCCCAGTAACCAAGAAACATCGAAAATTCCTAAGGTTCACTGTCGGAAAACGCCATTACCAATTTGCAGTTCTACCTTTCGGCCTAAAATCAGCGCCAAGAACTTTTTCCAAATGCATGGCGGTAGTAGCCGCCCACTTGAGGAAACAGCGAATATTCGTCTACCCCTATCTAGACGATTGGCTCATAAAGGCCTCCAGTTGTCTCGAGACACAGCAACATTTCGAATGGACTCTACAACTGCTGCAAAAACTTGGTCTTCAAGTCAATCTCCTGAAATCTACAGCAACACCTGTTCAGAGGTTGCATTACTTAGGGGCCATTGTAGATACCAGGCTAGGAAAGGTGTTTCCTTCGGAGGAACGACGGTTATCGATTCTCCAGAAGTGCAAACAACTGCAGGAAAGACCTCAAGCCACTGCAAGAATAATAGCTTCTCTACTGGGCTCGATGGCGTCTTGTATCCATCTGGTTCCCAATGCTCGCCTCCATATGAGACCATTGCAGGAAAACCTGGAGGATCAGTGGTGTCAACTGAGGGACGATTGGGAGAACAAAGTCCTTCTTTCTCCTCACACCCTACAATCCCTCAAGTGGTGGTGTTTACCCAGCAATCTCTTGGTGGGGATTCCGTTCCAACAACGGCCCCCATCTCAAACCATCGTAACAGATGCGTCACTGATCGGATGGGGGGCGCACATGGAACATCTTCGAGTCCAAGGCGAGTGGTCACAGAGAGAGAGTCTCTATCACATCAACCTGCTGGAACTTCGCGCAGTCCACCTTGCGCTCAAAGCCTTCCTTCCCTCTCTGAGAACGGAAACTCTCCTTCTCCAGACAGACAACGTGGCCACTATGTACTACGTGAAAAAAACAAGGAGGCACCAGGTCCAGAATTTTATCCAGAGAGGCTCAGACAATCTGGCATTGGCTTCTAGCCAGGAACCTGTCACTAGTGGCAACTCACCTGCCCGGCATCCAGAATGTTCAAGCGGATGCCCTCAGTCGGGTAATGGACGAGAACCACGAATGGGTACTACACGACGACGTCGTTCATTCCATTTTCGCACTCTGGGGTACCCCCTCTACAGACCTATTCGCAACCCCAGAAAACAAAAAATGCCAAAACTTCGCCTCCAGATATTACCATCCAGGGACACTGGGGAATGCCCTGTGGATAAGCTGGTCAGGAGCATTTCTTTACGCCTTTCCACCGCTTCCCCTGATTCCGGCGGTCCTCCAGAAGCTGTCCAATGTTCAGACCAAAATGATCCTAATTGCTCCGGAGTGGCCACGCCAGTGGTGGTTCCCAGACCTTCTTCACCGGTCACTCAAACCACACATCAGGCTACCATATCGTCCGGACCTTCTCACGAAGTTCAGAGGGCAGATATCTCATCCCAACCCCTCATCGTTGAGTTTGGCAGCATGGCTCCTGAGCTAGTGCAATATGGACACTTGAACCTACCTCAGGATTGTATGGAAATTCTGAAGGAAGCAAAGCGCCCTTCCACACGATCAGCCTATGCAAGCAAGTGGAAGAGATTCTGCATTTGGTGTTTACACAACAACATTGACCCGGTTTCCTGTGGAGAACAATCTATCCTGCCATACTTGTTAAGTTTGGCAAAATCGGGCTTACAACTGTCGTCAATAAAAGTTCACTTGGCGGCTGTCACAGCATACAGAAAGAGTCCTTCACAAACTTCCTTTTTTCGGATTCCGATTATTAAGGATTTCCTAGAAGGTTTAAAGAAGGTTTTTCCCCCCATTAGAAAGCCTTCTCCTCCATGGGAACTGAACGTTGTCTTATCACGTCTGATGCTGCCGCCATTCGAGCCAATACATAAGGCATCGCTGCAACATCTCACATGGAAAGCTGCTTTTCTGGTGGCAATCACTTCAGCGCGTAGGGTCAGCGAAATCCAGGCCCTTTGCGCTCAGGAACCCTACACGGTTTTTCATTCTGCAAAAGTGGTAATGAGAACTCATCCAAAATTTTTACCTAAGGTAGTCTCCGACTTCCATGTGAACCAAACAATTTCATTACCGACTTTCTTTCAGAATCCAGCTACTCCTGCTGAGAGAACTCTGCACTCTCTGGATGTAAAGAGAGTATTGAAATTTTACTTGGACAGGACAAAAAGCTTACGAAAATCACAACAGCTTTTTATTAACTATGGCCCAATCAGAACAGGTTTGGGTACATCTAAACAATCTTTATCCAGGTGGATTGTTTCATGTATAATGTTATGTTATCAGTTAGCAAACAAATCCCTTGGTGGTAGGCCAAAAGCCCACTCTACCAGAGGGAAAGCAGCTACTGTAGCCTTGATGAGAAATGTCCCTTTGGCAGAAATATGCAAGGCTGCCACTTGGAGGTCGGTCCATACCTTTACTAAGCATTACTGCCTTGATACAGACGCTAGGGCAGATGCTCAGGTTGGGCAGGCTTTGCTCAAGAATTTGTTTGCATGATTCATGTTTTTCTCAGTATTCTTATATCTACTCCACCGCGGTTATGGGGATGGGCTTGCTACTCTATTCAGTGCTTATGACTATACATGGAAATCCCCTACGAGAGAAGAAATGGTTTCTTACCTGTAACTCCAGTTCTCTCGTAGGGGTATTTCCATGATAGTCATAAGCAACCCTCCCTCCTCCCCGGTGGAGTTGACATAGAACATGAATATTATGGAGGTTGGTACTCCAACAAATGTTTTGTTTTTTCTTCATGTCAGGTTAATAGCCTCCAAAAAAGAACTGAGGCAACTGCCTTTTGCTGTGCATGATGGGAAACAGGAAGACTTTACTTTCTTAAAGGCACAGCTCTATTTTCATTCTGTATAATGGCAGCCTATGGGCTACACTGCCCTACATTGTTTTATTCTCATGAGAGGTGTAAATAAAATATGAGAATGTATTTATTTATGTATTTATAGAATAAATAGAGGTTTAAACGTGAAATTTACACTACAACTGTTTTTTTTCTTCTAACAATTTGGCCTGTGTAGCTGTTCACATAGGCTGCACATTGTTATTCTTAAGTGTTTTTTCACAGACCTTTTTGTCAAGGAGCTGATGATTGCACTTAAGAATATACTACACAACAGTGCTCCGGGGTCCCCGCAGGCGCGCGGAACTATTCAGTGCTTATGACTATCATGGAAATACCCCTACGAGAGAACTGGAGTTACAGGTAAGAAACCATTTCTTTTCCACTACCAGGACATATAAAACACACAGGTGTATGATCTGCCTTTAATCTACATAGCACCTTGCCCTATGGGTTACTAGGGCCTACCTTAGGAGAGACTTATATGTAGAAAAAAGAGAGTTTAAGGCTTGGCAAGTACTTTTAAATGGCAAGTCGAAGTGGCAGTAAAGCTGCACACACAGCTCTTGCAATGGCAGGCCTGAGACATGGTTAAGGGGTACTTATGTGCGTGGCACAAGCAGTGCTGCAATACCACTAGTAGCATTTAATTTACAGGCCTCGGGCACATGTAGTGCACTTAACTAGGGAATTACAAGTAAATTAAATATGCCAATTGGGTATGAGCCAATGTTACCATGTTTAAAGGAGAGACCATATGCACTTTTGCACTGGTTAGCAGTGGTAAAGTGCGCAGAGTCCTAAAACCAACAAAACTGGTCAGAAAAGTGGAGGGAGGCAGGTGAAAAGTTGGGGGATGACCATCCTAAGGCTGTCAGGTCTAACACTGGAGTTTACTATAAGTGCTACAACAAAAAATAATCAAACTAATCGCTAACCAATATATAAAATTAGACCTAAAACAAGTTAACAAAGAAATGCTTTTCGTATTAAAAACAGCATAAAAAAGCCATCAAAACACAACAAAATGCTTCCTGCAAAAGAATTACTGTAGGACAGTGTCATTCTGTTGGATGGCAGACGTACAAAGGAAGACTGCAGCACTTTAATAAACCTAATTGCTACAAAGTGAGATTGAAGTAAATGAAAGCTAACAAAAATAATAACTAAACGTATGTTAGATAACAAAATATTGAACATTGAAGATAAGTACTATAACCAAAACACAAAACTAAAATTAAAGTAAAAATAATGTTTTAACTTATTAAAATAGAAACTCCTAACTAAATTTTACTTTATAAAGTAAAGCAATACAAGTCACAAGTATCTTCCTCTCAGCGGTGTGCAACAATAGAAAACTGTACATATAAGAAAACCAAGCACACATGCAAAGCAGAATCAACCAACTAAAACAAAGTAAAGACAGCATTCAAAAAGGTAAAATGTGCACCTGTAGTATAAAAATGTATATATATATATATATATATATATATATCATGTGGTGTTTTTTAAAACATTTAATATATATTTTCTAGACTCTAAAGCACAGCAATAAGATGTTGAAAACAATGAAAACAGCAAAGTACATCAAAGCCTAAAAGGGGAGCTGTTATTAATTAATTATATAGGTTGACCTAATAGAAAGGACAGCACCACAAGTGAAAAAACACACTGTAAATGCCCCAAATATTATTCAAATGCATGGCATGGCACCACTGCCACAAAAACTGAAATAGTTGAACGCATTAGGAAACATAATCATTCTCCTAATATTACTGAACTAGAAGTCATACATATTTTACAGGAACTAAGCGAGGCCAGTACAAGCTCACAAGAGCCAAAAGGAGCAATACGTACAAGTATTATATAAAACATCCCTGAACAAACAACAGGCCTAATTCGTGGCACATCAACTCCAAAAGGATACATTGCCAGATAATGTGGAACAGTTGAAAACACATGTAGCAGCTACTAAGTATGAAGATATAGACACACCCCAACAATTAATAACCACACATAATAATTACATTTTTTTACTATATGGCAACTTTGATAATGATAAAAGAATTATCATTCATGCTACCCGAAAAAATTTACTAACCATGATGTAATGAAACATATGGATGATGAATGGCACTTTTAAGCCTTTTAAACCGTGCCATTCAAAATTTCAGTAGACAGTACACTTAATACAGTACAGAAAACCAATTCAGTTATCATACAATACTGCATGGCATAAATAAGGTAATTTGAGAATAATAACAAAAAATTTTACCCTAGAGGAGGTAGTGGAAGCCATAAATATAAGTAAAGCTGGGAAAGCGCCGGGGCCCGATGGCGTTCCAACCGATTTATAAAATTTTGGGTATAATGTTTGACAAACAGGCCACTTGGGCACATTGCGTGAAAACAAAAAAAGATAAGATTATTAAAACAACGGCAGCCTTGAAGATCTTTTCTAAAAAGCTAGGGGGGATTACCCCGCTAAACATGGTAAAGATCTATAAAGCTAAGTGCATTCCGGCGGTTACTTATGGAGCATGTATTTGGGGGCATACCAACTGCAACGTGATTCAGACAGTGGAAAATGATTTCCTCAGACACTTGCTAATGGTACCAAATAGCACATCGTCATACATTAGTCACGCGGAACTTGGGGTCCACTTTGTAATTGATCTGATAAAGATACAGCCACTATTATTATGGCACAAAGTGTGGACCTCTGAGTACACTGGACTAAATAAGGCCATCCTATCCGACTGCATAAGGCTAACACACTCGCTTAGAGTTCCCTGGCTGAGATACATCATGACCTTTTTTAAAAATATGGGTTGCAAAGACTATTACCTAAATCCACAATCATTGGAAAAAATAACTAGGAGAGAATTGAGGGCCTTGACATTGAAGCACTTGGAAGAACAGAGATGGGAAGCGGAATAAAAAAAATCCACTGTAATGTCTAACCAACTAATTCTGTCTACGGATGCCGTCCAGCCTTACCTAGCAAGCGTTGTAAATCCTCGACATCGATTTGTTCTCACAAGATTCCGCTTAGATATCTTCCACCGGCTAGTAACCTTTCCAACCATGAATGACTAGAGTACAACTTTAAGAGTATGTCCTTGTGATGCGAAGGCACCTCAATCCACAATGCACGTGGTCCTCTTTTGTAAATTTTATGATATACAAAGAAAACGCCTTTTATTGCCTTTTTTAAGATCGATTAATTTGCGTCACTGTCATGATGCGTATTTTAGCCTACAGATTTTATCCTCTATTGAAATTTGTGGAATTTTAGCAAATTTCATATGCACAGTACTGACTGTAAGGAAGTCTATAGGTGCACTGGACTAATTGTATTGGAACGCCTGGAATCTTCGGTAAACTCCTCACTTTTTGGAAATAACTGCAAGAAAATTTGATTTTGCACTGGTGTAAATTTACTAAGGTTTATATACCTGTATTTGAATGAATTAAGTATGTGCTCTATTACTTTCCCTTTTTATTATTTATTTTCTTACTTCTTACTTTTACCTATTTATTACTAAATGTGTTATTACTTGATTCTTTTTTGACTTGTTGAAAGTTGAATAAAGTTTGTTTGATGATGACTTGCATACAAATAAAACATATGTACTATAAACTTGATAAACATAATATGTTTTAACACAAAAAAACGAATTAAAACAAAAATAACAATATTTTACATTAAAAAAATTAAATTACATATTTTCTAAGTGCTCAATCAGGAAAAACGTTGTTGAAAACTATATATATATATATAAAAATATATATTTTTTGATAAACATGCTCACAAGCGAGCTCCAAGCGGTCCCAGAGGGGTGGTGCGGCAAAAACCGGCAGAGCACTCCGGTTAATCTTCTTTCAACATCAAAATTATTTTATAATAGCCGCACACTCAGGAAGTCAAAATAGAGTTAGTTTATTTAACACAACGCGTTTCGGCTGACTAGCAGCCTTGGTCACGTGTATAATTCAACCAATACATACAGCATTAAATATCCAACAATCATGGCCACAGAAACAGGACAAAATTTTCTTCTCTCAAAATTACCATTTTCTTTCTTACCTAAATATAAATATAAATACACATGTTAACCTAAACAGGATGGACACAAGGCTGAATAAATAGAAAATATATATCAATTTAATCTATATACATACACATATCACCATATACAAATATATTTATCATTAGAATATCAAGGAATGCTCATATACCAGTGAATAATATCAATATAAATACATAAATATATATATATACATATGAATATATAAATATATAAATATATAAATATACATATAAATATAAATATGATTCAAAACATGACTCCGGCTCATATATATCATATAAAATGATTTGCTTAAATAAACTGTTTTTCATAAATATATATAAGACCAGTATCATAATTCTAAAATCGCCTTCCTATTTATCCAAGATGTTACAATTTAGATGTCATGTATATAATGTAATGATTAGAACATCTTCCTTCAGCCAAAGACCCCAATTATTAAGTAACATGTATGTTGTTCTTGTTCTAGAAAAATTAAAATTAATTTTCCCTTTTTAATCTTTTACACAATTTGTAAAGAAAGTACTTATCACTATTTCTATAAGGCCAATACCCATCACCTTGTGGAGAAATAAGCAATAATCAATTCACGAATCAGGAATCCATCCGGACCTCATCATTCTGAAAAGACATAAATGAAATAAACACATTATACTAAGAAATTATTAGAAAAATGGATTAAAGAAAACTAATAACAATTGATTAAAATAACCATGCTACTCATAATACAAGTGCCTTAAAGTCATAACTGCAGAATCACCAATTCCTTATATCTAATACTTCATTCTATTAATTATTTCAATTATCAAATAGGTGGGTATTCAGCTCTTCACCAATATTCAATCCATTCGGTATTTTGGTTTCTAGATCCACAATGTACCGGGATTCTTTTTTCCTTAAAACCAACTCTCTATTGCCACCTCTATGATGTAATGGTACATGTTCAACACCATAATAAGATAACAAAGTGGAATCAGAGTTGTGATTTTCCTGAAAGTGTCTTGCTACAGGATAATGTGAATCCCTTGTTGTAATAGCACGCATATGTTCTAAAATGCGTTTTTTTACTGCATGTTTCATACTTCCCACATACCTAAGATGACAGGGACATTCCAATACATATATAGTAAACGGAGTACTACATGTCAAGAACTGCTTAATTTGTCTGTTTGTTCCTGGTTTACTTGTAGGATACTCCTTTCTAGACACACTATTACGGCATGCTTTACAATGGCCACATGGAAAGAATCCCTGCAAATTATGTTCTTTTATTTGAGAGGTAGGTGTAATATCGTTCGATCTCAATCTATCATGAAGATTACGGCCTCTTCTATAGGTAATTAGGGGCCACCTCTGAATCTCTTTACCAATAATGGGATCACATTTCAAAATATTCCAATGTTTCGAAATGATCTTTTTAATCTGTGCAATATCCTCATTATAGGTTAGAACCAATCTAATATCATCATTCTTCTCATTTTCTCTCTTCCCAGTATTGTCAAAAAGTGTCTGTATTCTTTCCACTTTCTTGATTTTATCTATAGCCTTTTTGATTACCCAATCCGGGTAACCCCTTTGTTTAAACCTCATAGTCATGTCTTTCTGTTCTCTTTCAAAAATCTCATCTGTATTGCTAATTCTTTTAGCCCTTAACAGTTCTCCATAGGGGATACTCCATTTAAGTTTATCGGGATGTCCACTAGTGGCATGCAGTAAGCTATTACCTGCTGTGATTTTACGAAAAAGTTCAGTGTGGATCATCCTATGCTTGATCTTAATCCTTGTATCCAAAAAATCAATCGAAGAGCAACTAATATTATATGTCAGTCTAATATTGCACTCATTCTCATTAAGTTTCTCAATGAAACACTTAGCCTCATTCTCAGAACCTTTCCAAATTATAAAGAGATCATCAATATATCTAAGCCATAATATGGCCTGGTTGGTTTCTGGATATTTTTCTTCATCTTTGAAGATCCCTTCTTCCCATAAGCCCATAAATAAGCAGGCAAAACTGGGAGCAAAGCAAGTTCCCGTTGCAGTTCCGAGAACCTGTTTATACAGCTTGCCATTGAATAGAAAAATATTGTTCGTCAGACAATATCTTATCATCTCAATTAGCATATCAGTATGTGCCAGATATCTTAAGGATCTTGTCTGCAAAAAATGTCTACATGCTTGTATGCCTTTCTCGTGATCAATAATCGTATACAATGAATTCACATCTAGAGAGACAAGTAAGAAATCATCTTCCCAAATAATACCTTCTAATTTGCTTAGGAAGTCTTTGGTGTCACGAACATAAGAGGGTAAACTCATAACAAATTCCCTCAGGAAAAAGTCTACATATTTGGATACATTTTCCAACACATTCCCACGCGAGGAGACAATTGGTCTCCCAGGAGGATTGTCTCTATCTTTGTGAATCTTGGGAAGAATATATAAAATGGGTAACTTTGAATAATCCCTTTTCAAAAAACAGTATTCTTCCCATAGTAAAAGGCCCTTGTCCTTCCATTCTGTCAAAAGGTCCCAAATTCCCGTAATGCTGTTCATGTATGTATCTTTAGTTACAACCATATAGAATTGGGAATTGCTCAATTGGCGCATAACCTCATCAATATATCTTTGTTTTTTCCAAAGTACTATATTACCTCCCTTATCCACAGGGCAGATGATAGTATCACTATCCTCTGCTAACAATCTAATAGTTTCACTTTGACTATATGTCATGTTACTACTACATCTAGGTTTGAACCACGTACGATGTCGAAAATGTGTCAACCTTTGAACTGCCATATCATAGAAAGTGTCAATATTGTCATGGTTCATATTCGGGAAGAATGTAGACTTGGGTTTAAAGACAGACGGAGCTGCCAAATCATATATAATATCCAAATCATCTAAGGTTTGATATAGGTATGAAAGGAGAGTCCTGTCTCTCCTCGTACACTCTACTATGCATATTAATCATCTTAGAGAATGGTCTGAAAGGAGAGGCCAGTCCATCCTTGTAGGAGGCTGGCCTGGTTTGTAGTGAGTACCAAGGGGTACTTACACTCTGCACCAGGTCCAGGTATCCCTTATTAGTGTAGAAGAGGTGTCTAGCAGCTTTGGCTGATAGAAAAGGGTAGCTTAGCAGAGCAGCTTAGGCTGAACTAGGAGACATGCAAAGCTCCCACTATACCACTGGTGTCATATGCACAATATCATAAGAAAACACAATACACAGATATACTAAAAATAAAGGTACTTTATTTTTATGACAATATGCCAAAAGTATCTCAGTGAGTACCCTCAGTATGAGGATAGCAAATATACACAAAATATATGTACACAATACCCAAAATATGCAGTAATAGCAATAGAAAGCAATGAAAGCAATGTATAGTCACAATAGAATGCAATGAGAGCACATAGATATAGGGGCAACACAAACCATATACTCTAGAAGTGGAATGCGAACCACGAATGGACCCCAAACCTATGTGAGCTTGTAGAGGGTCGCTGGGACTGTAAGAAAACAGTGAGGTTCAGAAAAATAGCCCAAACCAAGACCCTGAAAAGTAGGTGTAAAGTGCACCTAAGTTCCCCAGAGAGCACAGAAGTCGTGCTAGGGGAATTCTGCAAGGAAGACCAACACCAGCAATGCAACAATGATGGATTTCCGGACGATGGTACCTGTGGAACAAGGGGACCAAGTCCAAGAGTCACGACAAAGTCGGGAGTGGGCAGATGCCCAAGAAATGCCAGCTGAGGTTGCAAAGAAGCTGCCACCGGATGGTAGAAGCTGTGGATTCTGCAAGAATGAAGAGGACTAGGAACTTCCCCTTTGGAGGATGGATGTCCCACGTCGTGAAGAAGCTTGCAGAGGTGTTCCCACGCAGAAAGACCGCAAACAAGCCTTGCTAGCTGCAAGGGTCGCGGTTAGGGTTTTTGGATGCTGCTGTGGCCCAGGAGGGACCAGGATGTTGCCAATTGTGTGAGGAGACAGAGGAGGCGTCCAGCAAGACAAGGAGCCCACTCAGAAGCAAGCAGCACCCGCAGAAGTGCCGGAACAGGCACTACGAAGAAGAGTGAACCGGAGCTCACCCAAAGTCACAAAAGAAGATCCCACGACGCCGGAGGACAACTCAGGAGGTCGTGAACTGCAGGTTAGAGTGTGGGGGACCCAGGCTTGGCTGTGCACAAAGGAAATCCTTGAAGATTGCACAGGATCCGGAGCAGCTGCAAATCACGCGGTACCCAGCAATGCAGTCTAGCGTGGGGAGGCAAGGACTTACCTCCAACCAACTTGGACTGAAGAGTCACTGGACTGTGGGAGTCACTTGGACAGAGTTGCTGAGTTCCAGGGACCACGCTCGTCGTGCTGAGAGGGGACCCAGAGGACCGGTGATGCAGTCTTTTGGTGCCTGCGGTTGCAGGGGGAAGATTCCGTCGACCCACGGGAGATTTCTTCGGAGCTTCTAGTGCAGAGAGGAGGCAGACTACCCCCACAGCATGCACCACCAGGAAAACTGTCGAGAAGGCAGCCGGATACAAGGTTGCAGTAGTCGTCTTAGCTACTTTGTTGCGGTTTTGCAGGCGTCCAGAGCAGTCAGCGGTCGATTCCTTGGCAGAAGGTGAAGGGAGAGATGCAGAGGAACTCTGATGAGCTCTTGCATTCGTTATCTAAAGAATTCCCCAAAGCAGAGACCCTAAATAGCCAGAAAAGGAGGTTTGGCTACTTAGGAAGGAGGATAGGCTAGCAACACAGGTAAAAGCCTATCAGAAGGAGTCTCTGACGTCACCTGCTGGCACTGGCCACTCAGAGCAGTCCAGTGTGCCAGCAGCACCTCTGTTTCCAAGATGGCAGAGGTCTGGAGCACACTGGAGGAGCTCTGGGCACCTCCCAGGGGAGGTGCAGGTCAGGGGAGTGGTCACTCCCCTTTCCTTTGTCCAGTTTCGTGCCAGAGCAGGGCTGGGGGATCCCTGAACCGGTGTAGACTGGCTTATGCAGAGATGGGCACCATCTGTGCCCATCAAAGCATTTCCAGAGGCTGGGGGAGGCTACTCCTCCCCAGCCCTGACACCTTTTTCCAAAGGGAGAGGGTGTAACACCCTCTCTCTGAGGAAGTCCTTTGTTCTGCCTTCCTGGCTGGACCCCAGGAGGGTAGAAACCTGTCTGAGGGGTTGGCAGCAGCAGCAGCTGAAGTGAAACCCCTGGAAAGGCAGTTTGGCAGTACCTGGGTCTGTGCTAGAGACTCAGGGGATCATGGAATTGTCTCCCCAATGCCAGGATGGCATTGGGGTGGCAATTCCATGATCTTAGACATGTTACATGGCCATGTTCGGAGTTACCATTGTGAAGCTATACATAGGTAGTGACCTATGTATAGTGCACGTGTGTAATGGTGTCCCCGCACTCACAAAGTCCGGGGAATTTGCCCTTAACAATGTGGGGGCACCTTGGCTAGTCCCAGGGTGTCCACACACTAAGTAACTTAGCACCCAACCTTTACCAGGTAAAGGTTAGACATACAGGTGACTTATAAGTTACTTAAGTGCAGTGGTAAATGGCTGTGAAATAACGTGGACGTTATTTCACTCAGGCTGCAGTGGCAGGCCTGTGTAAGAATTGTCAGAGCTCCCTATGGGAGGCAAAAGAATTGCTGCAGCCCATAGGGATCTCCTGGATCCCCAATACCCTGGGTACCTCAGTACCATATACTAGGGAATTATAAGGGTGTTCCAGTATGCCAATATGAATTGGTGAAATTGGTCACTAGCCTGTTAGTGACAATTTGGAAAGCAAAGAGAGAGCATAACCACTGAGGTTCTGGTTAGCAGAGCCTCAGTGAGACAGTTAGTCATCACACAGGGAACACATACAGGGCACACTTATGAGCACTGGGGACCTGGCTGGCAGGGTCCCAGTGACACATACAACTAAAACAACATATATACAGTGAAATATGGGGGTAACATGCCAGGCAAGATGGTACTTTCCTACAATCCTCACACCATACTATGCACACCTGTCATCTGATAGAGTGGTCTCAAAGGAGAGCCCAGTCCATCCACACACCCTACTACGCACACATATCATCTGAAAGAGAGGTTTCAAAGAAGAGGCCAGTCCATCCACACATACCGTACTGTACAAACCCATCATCTGAGAGAGAGGTCTCACGTAAAAGGCCACTCCTTTTGTACACCCTACTATTTACACCTGTAATCATGGTGAGAGGTTGTTGCAGTGAGAATTTCTCTCCCCGCACCCTACTATGTACACTTGCCATCCGAGTGAGAGCTTTGAGATGAGAGGGTAAAATAAATATAATAAACATATTTAAAAGACTCCCTTATTGTTGATTAGTATTAAACACTAAGGGGCATATTTATACTCCGTTTGCGCTGAAATTGCGTCGTTTTTTTCGACGCAAATTCGACGCTAAACTAACTCCATATTTATAGTTTGGCGTTAGACGCGTCTAGCGCCAAAGTTCATGGAGTTAGCGTCATTTTTTTGCGTGAACACCTTCCTTGCGTTAATGATATGCAAGGTAGGCGTTCCCATCTTAAAAAATGACTCCGATGCATATGCGTCGTATTTATACTCCCGGGCAAAAATGACGCCCTGGAGTGGGCGGGTCTAAAAAACCTGCATTAGCGCCGGATTTTAGCGCCTGGGTCAGGGCAGGCATTAAGGGACCTGGGGGCTCAGAATGAGCCCAGAGGTGCCCTCCCCTGCCCCCAGGGACACCCCCTGCCACCCTTGCCCACCCCAGGAGGACACCCAAGGATGGAGGGACCCACCCCAGGGACATTAAGGTAAGTCCAGGTAAGTATTTTTTTTATTTTTTTTGTGTGGCATAGGGGGGCCTGATTTGTGCCCCCCTACATGCCACTATGCCCAATGACCATGCCCAGGGGACAGAAGTCCCCTGGGCATGGCCATTGGGCAAGGGGGCATGACTCCTGTCTTTGCTAAGACAGGAGTCATTTCAATGGGGGATGGGCGTCGTAAAAAAATGGCGCAAATCGGGTTGTGGCGATTTTTTTGCCTCAGCCTGACTTGCACCATTTGTGGACGCCCATACGCCATTTTCCCCCTACGCCGGCGCTGCCTGGTGTACGTCGTTTTTTTCAACGCACACCAGACAGCGCCGGCGGCTAACGCCGGCTAACGTCATTGAATAAATACGGCGCCCGCATGGCGCTTCAGAATGGCGTTAGCCGGCGCTAATTTTTTGGGCGCAAAACTGCGTTAGCGCAGTTTTGCGTCAAAAAGTATAAATATGGCCCTAAGGGCCTTATTACGATCTGGCGGTCAGCAGGTGGCCAGACTTGCGGTGGTGGTTGGACCACAGCGGCTGTGGTGGTCTGACACCCACATTATCAGGTTGGCGGGGAGACCAGTCAACCTACCGCCGTCCCTCCAGGGTCTCCGATCCCAACAGGAAGAGGGCGGTGTACGTTGTAATTAGCCAGGGCGGCGCTGAAGTCAGCGCCATCCTGCTGATTACAACCTTGTTCTCTGCCAGCCTTTTCATGGTGGCTCCACTGCCATGAAAAGGCTGGCAGAGAACAAGTGCAGGGGCCCCCCTGCCCAACACCATCGAAATGTGCACTGTCTGCTGTGCAGGGGCCAACAGCATTGCCGCCGGCTCTATTGTGAGCAGGCGACAATGCTGCTACACCTTTCCCACTAGGCTGACGGGTGAGAACCTTTGTGGGAAAGTCATATTAGGACCAGTGAGGAGACTTGGGGCCGATGGGGAGACTATCACCTCGATGGAGGTCTCCTCACCATGGGTATGGCGGTCAAACACGTAATCAGGCACTGAGTGAGCACATGGAAAACAACACTACATAATGATTTAAATCAAATTTTATAAATGTATGATCTTGCTAGACTCCTCCAAGAATAATGAAACATTCAAAATAGATTTAAATAGTCAAAACTAATAGTATATGTTAATGCAAAAACTGATTACTCTTTTTCTGAATTATAATTACCTCTTTAATGTAAAATCACATACAAAGCCTTTGAAATGTCTGCCATTACATTATTAATTAACTTGGTGGGACTGTCTCTCAATATCACAGTTGCGAGAACTGAGGAGATGGGCAATTGTAAGTTAAATATTATCTTATTCCACCATATTATACTAAAACATCATTTATTAGAAACATTTTGCAAACTGTGCACCCCTTGCTGTTCTCTTACAATACAAACCCATTCCCTTTGACAATAATGTGGCCATACTAGATATATTCTTCAGTCATTCTGCCACATGTACACTCACAAAACAATTTATTTAAAAAAAATACTGGAAATTTACTAAAGAAAAGGTTAAAGTAACATTATAGATAGGTGTTATAAAGAGATCTGTTTTGTTTGAAAAACAACCTCTAGAAAGTCACTGAAAAAAGGTTGAAGTAACCTTATAGTTAGATATTATAAAACCTATCCTGTACACGGTGTTCAATCTGTATACAACTGTTCAGGAAAAACCAAGTTCCTCCAGATACTCAAGCCCTGTTACATAATTGATGCCTTACTATGCCTTACTGTGGACACCCATTACCTTTGTCAAACCCCTGACAGTCACTGAACCTACTTTGATAAATGGAAGTGGATATGAGTAGCATAGAGGATACTGTTAACAATGTTCACACTATGGAGGGCATTTACTCTGTAGCACACTGTTTTGAGACAGTGAAACTCTCATGAGAAATACACCACAGAGTACTAAAAAGTATCTACAATGCACAGTGTACACGAAGATACATGGCGCAGCGGGAAACAGGCCACAACATTGACACTGGCTCGTAATAGAACCAGCAGTAATGTTGAAAATTACGACAGGGCTGGCTATGGGGGCCCCTGCACTACCCATGACAATTGCATGGACAGTACAGGGACCCCCTTGGGGCTCCCTCCACCCCGTCTGCTCTTATCTTTACATGACAGTGCTACCACCATGCCAAAGCTGGCAGAGAAGGGACTCGTAATCCCTAGGGCAGTGCTGCTTACAGCACTGCCCTGGCGGATTAGGACCGCAAGCACCACCAGTAATGTAATGTGGCTGTTGGACTTCCACATTGACAGCAGTCTGACAACCACCACAGCCCTGGCAGTCTTAAGACCACCAGGGTCGAAATGAGGAGCAAGGTGTCAACTGTCATGCAAACATTTAAATTTCAATACCTCAACACACCTATGATGCATTAGTAGCACATGGGTTTTGTAAACAATTACACTCATTAGCTGGATCCCGGCTGTACAAAAATGGGTAGAAAAGTAATATGGTAGTTACTCTCCACTATGTAAACTATAAAACAAACTAATACACTCATTGAATGATTTCATCACTGGTGTCATTAATGATGTAATTTGAGATGTCATCGGTGAGGTCATAAATTATCTCATCGAACATGTCATGAGTAACATCATATGCAAGGTCATAAGTAGCTGATAACAATAACTGTTGAATTTCTGTGTTTCTTAGTTCAAAATGTTAATGTTGTCACTGGAGAAGTGTGGCTCAATGGTTAGAGCGGCAGACCCTGAAGCAGAGATCTGGCTCAAGACCAGGGTTCAAGTCCCACTTCGGCAGGTCTTGGGCTCAATTCCCCTTGACCAGATAATTCTCGCTTCGGTGCCTAATCTAATTCATGGGTCCCACTCTGCAACTCTGGGCAATAGCTTGCTTAATCTCCACAACGGCCCCAACAGCGCGGGGGTGCTCAGGAGTGGGCGCCTCACAGGGAAAAGCCAGGAGGGGTTCCATAGCGGTATGAGTACAGCGCCTTGAGACCCTAACGGGTGAGTAGTGCGCTATACAAGTGCTAATTTACATTACATTTACTGACAACTTCACCTACCTCTAATTTTACTTTAAAAGTTGCTTTTTTCAGGGTGATCTGTGAAGCAGTAGCCGAGAACAAATAGGAGTCCCAAAACACAAAATCCATTTTCTCTTGGCTTCTTTACACAGGCCAAGAGCAAAAACTTCAGAGCGGCTTTATGCTAAGTTTGGCAGGAAGCTAGACCTTGGTCCATAGACTGTGCTTTTTGTGATTTTGCCTAAATCTGTTCAATAGGTTTTGAGAAACTGAGGTTAAAAAACTATGGTATATCTGGACAGTTGGGTCCATTAGAGGCTCAAGAGGCTCTTTCAGGAGTTCCAATTTAAAAATAAAGCACTCGATTTTGGCCCAGGGAGCTTTTTTCCCTTAGGCCATCACACTCCCTCAGGAGGCAGACTCCTGCAGGAGTCATTGCTCCTTGGTGGCTGCCAGAAACATTAGAAAAATGTTGCTGGCAGCCATCAAAGGACTCAGAGATTTAGGGCCTTATTATGAGTCTGTTGGTCCAAGGACTTCCAGACTCACGGTGGCAGTCAGACCGCTGCATCCCAGGTGCTCTGACCGCCACATTAGGACCCTGGCGGACACACTGCCCGGGGACGGCCGTCCTCATCAGGAACATGGTTCCTGATGGACTGTCGAGGTTAAATCTTGGTCAGCCTCGACGGCGCTGAACTCAGCATGCCATGCTGATCATGACTCCTGTTTCTGCCATGGAAAGGCTAACGGACACCAATTGCTGGAGGCCACAGGGGGTCCCTGTACTGCCCATGCCTGTGACATGGGCAGTGCAGGGGCCCTCCTACCCAGCACCCTCAGGATGCACACTGTGTGCTATGGCAGACAATGTGTATTCCGAGGGCCTCTGTGCGACGGCATTGGCCTCTGCTCAATAAGGAGATGAGGCCAATACCACCACATGGTTTCCAGTGGGCTGACCACCGGAAACCTCAGTCCCCTCTCCATGACCGTCAGCCCACCAACCTCATAATAAGACCCTTAGTCTCCTGTCCTGAAGTTTCTAAAAAAATTATATAAGGGGGTATGGTAAGAATACCCTGACCCCATAGGTCCCGTGAGGAGGGAATCAGAGGGACCCCCTTGGTAGCCACAATTTTGTAAAAATCTGCAACTTTCTCTGCAATCCTGCTAAAAGCAAAAGCAATCCAAAAAATGGCATCCTCCATTTTGTTATATAGATGGGGGGGGGGGGTGTCAGTAGTGCCTCCTTCCCAGCACATTTAGGGCTGTGAGGACCTCATTCTCTGAGCTGGGTATATTTTAACAGGAAAGGACATGTGCCCCCTCTCTCCCTGAGTCTTATAGGCCCCAGGGACCCCATTCTCTGGGGCCCAATGTATTTGTTAAGGGGCGGGAGGGTGTCACGTCACCCCCCTCCACAAGCCTTTAAAAGGTCCTGGGCATGGCGTCACCCAGGGCTGTCAGTTTATTTAGAAGGGAGGAGGCTGGCCGCCCCTCTCCTTGAGCCTTTAATGGGCCCAGGGAACCCCAAAAAAGCAGGGAACCATTTCTCTAGCTTTTATTGCTATTAAACCATGTGTGTGGTACGAACAAACTATTGATGAAATAACTCCCCCTTTAGCACTAAAGCTATATTTACAATTTAGATATAGTTCCTTACCTATCAAAGCATTCAGTAGCAAATGGCAAGGGAAGGATGTTGAAGATGCTCTTTGTACTATGTGCCAAGGGGGTCCAGAATCCTTAACACATATATTATTCTTTTGCCCTTGTTATCGAATGCCCTGGGTGAAGTGGCAAGTGCTACTGTGCAGGAATGTGGGCACCAGAAGGCACATGGTGGAGTTTAAAATATTGATATCGGACACTAGTAGAGTAGTGATCAAATATATTTTGATTCTTGGGATAAAGCACACCAAAACCTTAAAAGCATGAGGCTAAACTGTAATTTTATCAGTGTGCATGTGAATCATAATGTTCGCTGATTGAAATGTTTGAACGGGCCCAATGACAGTGGGGGGCGATTTGTGTGGTGCTATTAATGCACTGGTCACTTACATCTGGAAGATTAGTCTGCAGTTGGAGAACCCCGTCCCACAGACAATTTATTACCACACTGTGCTGAAAGTATTGCTGCTCCCTATGTTATTTTATAAACATATCTATTTTACTGTATCCAGGTATTTTTATCTCGTGATTTGCTCACTATGTAAATTGAAACATTCTTTTTGATTATATTTAATTTATTTAACTTTATATTAATTTTATGACTTTTTCTTGTCTTTACTGGAGTTTTATGTAATGTACCTTTTGTGATCTTAGTGATTGAAATAAAGGTTTTTGAGATGATGATATATATACATGTGTGTGTGGGTGGGTGTGTGTGTGTGTGTGTGTATATAGGCAGCAGATAGAACAGGCAGGACCGCCAAGTCATTGGATGCAACAATATTTATTTAATTTTTAATCACAAAGTGCGAAGGGCAAACATGGTCATGTGTTTTGGCCTGAATCTTCAACTGGCCATAGAGTTTCAATGTGCTAAGTGTCTTTTAAAAATAGGAAACTTCCCAACCACCATCAATATTCTAAAAGGCTAGACTGCTAACCTTTACAGCTAACATGCTCCAATTCTTTCTGCCATTTTTAAATTGATCCTTTTGAGAAACATAGGTGCACTTATGTGAACTTACATAACAACAAAGAGAGCAGGTGTACCAGTAAAGTACCAAAAACAGGACCTTCATAATCATGCAAAACATTCCTCAATAATCAGAAATGTCATAATAGAGTGATGAAGAAGCTAAAAAGAGGCAAAGAATAATGTTCTACAAAATGCCTTCACAAACTGGTACAATTTATGCAAAGTATGTTTGTACGAAATACCCAGTGATAGCACTGATATAATTTTTGCATGGTATATCAATACATCATACACAGTAATGACCATACACTGTATTGTTTACACTCCTTGTCGGTCATTTTGCATGAATATTCCTTCTGTATATTGCAGATTTTAGATTATAGTGAACTATATCCTCATCTTTTTTCCTCTGCATTTTTTTACATTCATATTCATAATTAAGATTCAAAAACTCAATCCACAAGTTTGCAATGTATTTGTAACCATACATAGCACTCTCCTCCATTACAAGTTTCCAATATCCCTGCAGCATTCCACTCATTGTATACCATACACATTATTATTACTACTCAATTATCTCAGTTGTAACTTATTATAAAGTGCATGTGCTGCATGCAAGGGTTAAGAGGTCAGATGTGTCTTAAGTATTGCACTCACTTAACACAATTGTTACTTTTGGACCATTTAGCTCAGTTATAGATTTTATAAAATACATGTGCTTCGTGCAACCAAGGACACTGTAGATAATGCTTGTAAACAAACAACCAAAGATGTTGCTAAAGTACATATGCAGATAAATGCTTAAGCTCATGCAGATTCATAGGAAAAGCTCTATCCCATTCTCTGCCATCATTAAAGTGTCTAGGTCATAATTTATATTGCACTCATGTTACCCTCCAATAATCTGTCCCAACTGAACAAATAAATTCAATTGAAAGGTTTCTAAAGTGCCTGTGCTTCTGTGCAACCAGGATACTTCAAAGTGCACATGATAAGTGCATCAAAAGAAAGTTTGTTGTGCAAGGAATGCTAGGTAAAGTGCAAATGCAGATAACAGATAAAACCATGACAAGTACCTAAAAAATGCAAAAATGCATCCACATAAGGATCTATTTCTAACGTGCCTGTTATATACATTACTCTTGATACATTTCCAGGGCAGGACATTTTCAAAATTAATACTTCTGTGGCAAAGGTATACTATTGAAAATTAGGCTTAAAATCCATTTAAACTGTCTGAAGTACCACATGTCAGGACCCAAGATTAGTGGAAAAGGGGACCCATCCTGTAACATGCCCCATAGTCCATCCTACAACATGTCATATCTATAAATGTACATGTAAATCAGCATCCACCTTCACTCCCCATGGTATATCAGTACCCATCAGGATGATTCAATTCACTTCTGATGTTCTGAGACCAAATTCACGATCACCCCCTCTTGCCCCTCACTGCATGTTGAATGCCATAGTATCTCAGTCCAGACTTGCTACCATTGTGGTTTTCCCAAATATGTTTAGACATCGAATATGTTAGATCTTTGTCGGTAAAGGCATGAAGGTGCTGCAGGATGCGCAGTTTTAGTTTATTGATTCTGCTCCCAATGTACCTTTTTCCACACTTGTACTCAAACACATAAACCACATATGGTATACAACTGATCCATTCTCTGGTTTCCTTTGTTTTTGTATTGTGTTGCTCAAAGACTGTTTTATTCTTACCAAATTAACATGCTTTACACCTTAGGCATTTAAAAAAACATGCTGTTTCATTGTAAGCCAGTTAGATCCATTTTTATTGTTGACATGAAAATTCTTGTTAAATGATCACCCAAGAAGCTGTTTTTTAAAGGTAATTTTTGGGTGATCTGGTAGTATTGCCTTAGGCATGTCATACTTTAAAAACAATTTCCAATTCTCTTTTGAGAGTGTCTTAACTTGTTGACTAGTGGCATTAAATTCCATTTCATTTCCTTGCGTTTATCTTCATTTACCAAGCTTGTCTTTTTAGGTATTAACAATTCCTTTCACTTTCTCTTTCTGGCTCTTTTGAGGGCATTATCTAACCCAGATTTGGGGTAGCCTCTATGGATAAATCTTGTGTACATTTCTCTAGCTGTTCTTCAAATTAATTGTCCTCTGAACAGTTGTGCCTGGTTCTCAAAAGTCCCCCATATGGTACACTCCACTTGAGTGCACATGTATGCCTACTATTTGCATGCAAATTGCTGGTGCAACTGTTTGGTTTGATATGAATTCAGGTCACATTTTACCATTTTGTTTGTAGCTGCCAATGTCCAAATAGTTTATCTTGGTTGCACTGAATTCATGGGTGAATCTTATTTTCTGTGGATTGTTATATTGTGGTATAATGAACTGTTCCAATTTCCTCTGATCCCTTCCCAGATTAAAAACAAGTTATCAATATACCGTACCAATAAAAACACATCTTCCAAAATCTCTGAATTCTCTTTCATCCACACAGTTTCTGCATAACATCACCCCATTGTACGTTTTGTGTATATTGGGGGAGTGGTCATGCCCATCGCCGTCCCTTTCATTTGTAAATAAAAGCTGTTATCAAAGAACATTGTAGGTCAGGTAGAATTGTAGCATCTCCATAAGCATTTAAGTATTTTGCAATAACCTGTCAGTCCTTGATCTTAGGAAATATCTGCAGGCATTTAATCCATCTGAATGTTCAGTGGACGTATATGAAGAAACAACGTCTTTGGTTGCTATGAAATACTTTCTTTCCATGGTGTTAGACTTTTCATCCTTGGCGTGGTCTCCCTTAACTTTTTGCCTCTGTTCCCCAGGTTGTTGATGTGTGCTGGACTCTGATTTTACTGTTTTTGTTACTCTGGGCACTTTACCACTGCTAACCAGTGCTAAAGTGCGAGTGCTCCTGTTTAAAATGTGTACGTAATTGGTTCTCCATGATTGGCATATTTGTTTTACTGTTAAGTCCCTAGTAAAGTGCACTAGAGGTGCCGAGGGCCTGTAAATCAAATGTTACTAGTGGGCCTGCAGCACTGGTTGTGCCACCCACAGAAGTAACCCTGTAATCCTGTCTCAGACCTGCCGCTGCAGTGTCTGTAAGTGTATTTTTACACTGTAAATTCGACTTGGCAAGTGTACCCACTTGTCAGGCCTAAACCTTCCCTTTTCTTACATGTAAGGCACCCCTAAGGTAGGCCCTAGGTAGCCCCAAGGGCAGGGTGCAGTGTATGGATAAGGTAAGACATATAGGGGGTCATTCTGACCCTGGCGGCCACCGACCACGGGAGCACCGCCAACAGGCTGGCGGTGCTCCCACGAGCATTCTGACCGCGGCGGTTCAGCCGCGGTCAGAAGCGGAAAGTCGGCGGGCTCCCGACGACTTTCCGCTGCTCGGGGGAATCCTCCATGGCGGCGGAGCGCGCTCCACCGCCATGGGGATTCTGACACCCCCTACCGCCATCCTGTTCATGGCGGGAAACCCGCCATGAACAGGATGGCGGTATGGGGTGCCGCGGGGCCCCTGGGGGCCCCGCAAAGTATTTCAGTGTCTGCTTTGCAGACACTGAAATACGCGACGGGTGCAACTGCACCCGTCGCACCCCTGCAACTACGCCGGCTCAATTCTGAGCCGGCGTCCTCGTTGCAGGGGCATTTCCTCTGGGCCGGCGGGCGCTCTTTTGGAGAGCGCCCGCCGGCCCAGAGGAAATGTCTGAATGGCCGCCGCGGTCTTCTGACCGCGGTGCGGTCATTTGGCGGCGGTACCTTGGCGGACGGCCTCCGCCGTCCGCCAAGGTCAGAATCAGGGCCATAGTAATGTGGTTTATATGTCCTGACAGTGAAATACTGCCAATTTCGTTTTTCACTGTTGCAAGGCCTTTCTCTCTCATTGGATAATATGGGGGCTACCTTTAAATATGATTAACGTGTAGATTCCCCTAGAGAGTAGATGGACATGTGGAGTTTGGGGTCCCTGAACTCACAATTAAAAAATACATCTTTTAGTAAAGTTGATTTTAAGATTGTGCGTTTGAAAATGCCACTTTTAGAAAGTGAACATTTTCTTGCTTAAACCATTCTGTGACTCGGCCTTGTTTGTGGATTCCCTGTCTGGGTCAGTTTGACAGTTGGGTTGTTTTTCACCTCGCACTAGACAGTGACACAAAGGGGGCTGGGGTGTAACCTGCATTTCCTGATTAGCCATCTCTGCTAGGAGGGAGGGGTGGAGTGGTCACTCTCATCTGAAAGGACTGTGCCTGCCTCTGACAATGCCGGCTCCAACCCCCTGCTGTGTGTCTGAGGACTTGCCTGGGCAAGGCAGGATTTCACAAGCAGGTGTGAGTCCCCTTTGAAGAAAGGTGACTTCAAAGACTAAAATGGGTATAAGAAGGGCACCCAAATCTACAGACTTTAGAAACACTTCTGGAACCAAGAGGAACCTCTGCCAGGAGAAGAGCTGATAGCTGAGGAAGAAGTGCTGCCCTGCCTGTGACTGTGCTTTGTGGAGCTTTCCTGCAGTGCTGCTTCTGCCAGAGTAAGAGGGCAAAGACTGGACTTTGTGTGCCTTCCATCTTGAGGAAGGGCTTGATTTAGAGCTTGCCTCCTGTTGTTTGAAGTCTCAGGGACAGCAAAGACTTCTCTCTGCCAGCACCTGGAGTCTCTGGAGAGACTCCTGCTCCGACAAGTGGTGCCCTATCCAGTCCCTGGGCCCTTGAAAGGAAAGCTGGTGGAAATCCAAGGAAATCGACTTCGGACGACTCCGGACCGCTGCCGCTGCTGAATCCGGTAACGCCGCCTGCACCTGACGCCGTGACCTTCGCTGGAACGCAACGCTCTTCGCAGGCCCGACGCCGCAGCAGTCTCGCTGAAGTCCGCGACTCCGTGGAAGTCGCCGCACCACGTCGTGACCGACGCCGCTCGAAGTGCACGGATTCAATGTTTCGCACAGACGCTGCGATTCCCGACTTCGCGCATCAGCTTGTTTTCACTCTTCACCAAAGGTACTGTACTTGGGGGTCTACACGACTCCGTGTCCGGCGCCGCTGGTGTCGGCTGGTTGGGAATGACCCCGTCACGACGCCGTGTTAACATCTCACCAAAGCATTTTTGTTTCTAAGCGCTATTTTTGAGTTTAATCTCTAAAAATTCATAACTTGACTTGTGTATGTTGGATTTTTGTCGTTTTGGTCTTGTTTTGTTTAGATAAATATTTCCTATTTTTCTAAACCGGTGTTGTGTCATTCTGTAGTGTTTTCATTAAGTTACTGTGTGTGTTGGTACAAATACTTTACACCTAGCACTCTGAGGTTAAGCCTACTGCTCTGCCAAGCTACCAAGGGGGTAAGCAGGGGTTACCTGAGGGTGATTCTCTTTTACCCTGACTAGAGTGAGGGTCCTTGCTTGAACAGGGGGTAACCTGACTGTCAACCAAAGACCCCATTTCTAACACATGGTATTCTGTTAATCCTGTTTAAGAAATCCATGGAATCTCTGAAATATGATGGATGTTTGGATACATAGGGGAACAGAAAGATGTCCACAAACCTAGAAGCGTTCTCCAATAGTGAGCCTATAGAACTAACTATGGGTCACCCAGATTGTCCTTGTGCACTTTAGGTAGAAAATATATTGTAGATCTGATCAGATGATCATTCTTGAACTACTTTAACTCCTCATCATCTAGTAGACCTCTTTCATTCCAATCCTTGAGCTTCTGAAGGTAATTCATGGTATGTTCCTCGGTTAGTTTTCCTCTTCACATATTTTGCTCTTTGCTTCCTCAATGTACTTTGAGTGGTCCAGAATCACTATATTGCCCCCTATGTCCGATGCTTTTATTATTATAGTATGTAATAATTTTGGAGATCTTTCAGAGCCATCTAGTCATCTTTTGGCATGTTGGCCTGATACCACATCTGTACTTTCTGTGAGATCTTGTTCAATCCCTCTATCATCACCTCTTGGAACAGATCTGTTTTATTCCCAGCTGGTAATTCGGAGCAACAATACGATCTTGCCTTGCATTTACTTGAAAGTGTGGCATCAGTAGGAATCCCCATTGCCTCAAAAGTTCATGGTCTGACAGGTTAGCCAAATCAGATGTACCTGGGTCTCCCTTGGATTCAGCTTCTGGGATTGAAAATGCTCTTGGGTGTCCCATATCAATGGTGGTGATTGGGGAGATGTCATGATTGTCTGATGGGCTGAGCTTCTGACCTTTTGTGCAAACATTGTTTGAGCTTCAACTTTCTTGAAAATGTGTATCAGTTAATTCTGACCACTGTCAGATCCATCCGTATACTGCATGGCAACATGTTAAACCCTTATCTTTTCCAACAGATTATTATGCTTTACTAGATTTTTATCTACTCCACTCATTTTTATTCCTTCTTGCCTCCTCTCCTTTGGCCCCTTCCTCTTCCTCTTTGATCTCCTTGTTCTTTTGTGTTTGCAATCATCTTATTTTGTGCTCCCCTCCCACATCTCCTTGTTCCCATGTGGTAGAGGCACATCTCCCCTGAAGACTCCAACCTGGGCAATATCATTGTTCAGGCTTTGTCTCCCAAACTGACCTCAGAACTATCAATACTGCAGGGTTCTATGTGTTTCTCAAAGGCCTTGTCCATGGTCTGTCTGCTATAGAAGGAGTCAAACCTTCTTGTGAATGTGTATATTCTGCTGGTGGCATAGTCCACTTTGTCTCTATTGAATTATTTTGCTTCTTTCAATTGCACATCCTTTTTTCCAATTTCTTTTCCATTTCCCCCAATACACTATTTACTTCCTGTACCTTGATATATTCCTATATATATATATATATGTATATATATATATATTTATAAATAGCCTTTCTTTCAAGCCTACACTATCAATTGTTTGAACGGAATCTAGTTTACTGAAGAGGTTTTATTATTAGCAGAGTATTATTTTTGTGAAAAATTCATAATTGCCTGACATCTGTTCTTGCAATGGCATGGCATTTTATTTGATCAACTGTATCTTGGATAGACATGTATTTAATTACAAAAGTGATACTTCATATAATCACTGCATAAGAAGAAAAAAGATAAAATATTTGGGACTGAAGTAAAGCTAATGAAGCTATAGGAGTCAAAATAAAAGTTAGTTTAGAAGCTCCAGCAGGGCTGTCTGTTTGAATTCCTTTGGCCACAAGACATCATCAAAGCAGGCTGTGCGCTGACCCATCTTTCATGTAAACAAAGTCTTGATTAGAATTTCAACCTCCTTCGCACAGACATAATACACTGTATGATGGATAAGGATTTGGTATTGCTGTGGAGAATGTTTGAGCTAACCTGAAGCTAAAATACTGCATGCACAACATTAATCACTGATGACGCATGATAAATACCACCAGTTTGTCCCAAAAATATCCTAGCTTCCCTCTAAATGCCAGTCAGTTAGCCCCAACAATTTTTCTAACATGGTACAAAAAATTGACTATTTTATTACTAAGCATATTTGCTGTAAAATATCACCCAACTCTAGAAGGATCCTATTAGCCCTGATGCTAAATCGCCAGAGCTTTTTAGAATTGGTGCACTTTGTTTGTGACTTCAATTGTGGGCTGAAATTTGTGTTCTTGACTTAGCATCCAAGTGCTTCCATAAATGAAGGCAGTGATTTACATACATACAGTTTACAATGTGACCTGATAATAATCGTTGCACTGGTTGAAAATTTATGAAATTAAAGATCGTTTGGCCAATTCACAGTATTGTGATTTTTACTCAGATCATCTCACCCAAATAAGTTTATGTTAATTAGGAATAGGTATCTGTACCTTATGAAATAGAATCAGAGAATCTGTCAGAGTCACCAGATCCTCGGGGTCTGTGCACGTTACCAACACGTCCACCACTGAACAGCTCCAAGACTCTGATAGATAAATCACCGAGGCTAAGAGAGTTCAAGAGGGGAAGAGGGGATTAGGAAGGGAACAGCTGGGAAGGAGACCTGTAGTAAGAAAAAGGTTAAAACACACAATATGAAAATTACATCTCATGAAATCAATACTAGACTATGACTCTAAGCCTAGTCATTCTGAAAACATGAACAACCTAAGAATTAGGCTTAAAATGACTACGTTTCAAGATGCGGGATACCTGTAAGGGAATCAATATGGATTAAATGAAACTTTCAAATTCAAGTACTTTCCTTTACATGAGAATCAGGAAAACATTCTGAATAAGTTCTAAACCAGTCATATGAATCCTTTTTTGAGAATGCATGCTAGGACCATGCAATATTGCATCTAGAAACTCTGGTCTTCTGTGTTCTCTTGAAAAGTTTCAACACGAATTGCGCACATTGCAGATTTTCATATATATAGTAAACACCATAAAAGGATTGTGCACCATGAATAACACAATATGGATTCTGGAAACAAATCACACAAATTGTTACAAATATTACCTAATAAATGTCTTAGAATAAATGGCATACAATGAACAACATGAATTAAGCTCGAAGAGAGAATCGTGCGTCTTGCCGATTCTAGTGCCACCATGTAAAATGTCAAGAAATGACAGCACACAATGAATATCAAGATTAAATCACCATTAAACGAATTGTGCGTCTTGCCGATTCGTAAGCCACGATGTAAATGCCAAGAAATAACAGCGCGCAATGAATAACAAGATTAAAGCACCATGAAAGAATTGCGCGTCTTTTGCCGATTCTTAAGCCACCATGTAAATGTCAAGAAATGGTAGTGCGCAATGAATAACAAAGTCAAATCATCATGAAATGAATTGCGCGTCTTTTTCCGATTCCTAAGCCACCATGTAAATGTCAAGAAATGGTAGCGCGCAATGAATAACAAAGTCAAATCATCATGAAACGTGTCGCGCTTCTTGCCGATTCGCAAGCCACCATACAAATGTCAAGAAATGGTAGCGCGCAATGAATAACAAGATTAAATCAGCATGAAAAGAATCGCGCGTCTTGCCGATTCGTAAGCCACCCTGTAAATGTCAAGAAATGGTAGCGCACAAAGTAATCTGTTAATCATTAAAGAATTAGGCCAAGAATATAAAAGTTCTGGATAACGGCGTCGGGAGCTCAGCACAACCACCGTCTTACCGCCCAGAACAAGGATCACCAATGAAAATGAAGGGCAGAGACCTGGAAGATCAAATAGGCCACCGGGACAGGAGCTCAGGAAGTAGCTGCTGCTCTGCACCGGGACCTCTGAATAGTGAGTACTTGGAGCTGGGCTGGCTCCCTTTTATAGAGCCTTGGCCCAGCCCACCACCACACCCATGAATGCTGCAGGGAAAGTCTCTGGAAGGCCCTGGAAAGGGACCACACCCTAACACACTCTGAAAGCCTGCAGCAATACATTGCAAATGAACAGTATTTGTAAATACATTAAAAATAAGTCTTCAGGATTAAACTCTGCAATGCAAAAGGTTAAACAACAACATATCAGCACAATGCATAAATTACGTTGTTTTGAGAGTGCTGGGTTTTTGCATTCTAGTCGCCAATAGAGCGCGCACTGCCCTGGTGTTGACAGTACTCCCCTCTCCCAGACGCGCTCTAGGGCCTGGTTTGGCTGGATTAAGACGATGAAAGCATCTCACAAGTACTGGAGCATGAACATTAGATGCGGAAACCCATGAGTTACTTTCAGGACCATAACCTTTCCATGAGATTAAGTACCATAGATTACGCCCTGTCAGTTTAGAATCCAACACTTTCTTAACTTCGTATTCTTCTTCCCCTTGTACTAGAACAGGAGCTGCATGCGGGTGGACCTTTTGGACTGCCTTCTTCAAGAGGGAAGTGTGGAACACTGGATGAATCCGTAAGGATCTGGGCAATTGTAGTTTATAGGTCACCGGATTGATTTGCTGGAGGACAGTGTAAGGACCTATGAATTTGGGGTTAAACATGTGCTTCTTCTTGAAATCTATGGTGGTCATTACAACCCTGGCGGACGGTGTTAAAGCGGCGGTAAAACCGCAAACAGGCCGGCGGACAAAAAAAAGGGAATTATGACCGTGGCGGAAACTGCCAACATAGACAGCCACTTTAACACTCCGACCGCCACGGTGGTACAGACAAGCAGCGCGGTGCTCACTGCCAACAGACAGGCGGAAGACAATGTACTGCCCACAGTATCACAACCCGCCAATCCTCCACCTTTTCTGGGGCGGATTCACCGTGGATAAAAACACGGCGGAAACAGCTTTTGCAATGGGAAAATGCTCATCTTAACACACTCCACGAGGAAGGAGCCCACCATGGAGCCCGAACTACAAATACTCCCTGCGTTTGTCTTCCTGCTCCTCTACGATCACCAGCAACGTAGGCGCCGAAGACAATGGTGAGTACTGCACCTACGACATAGGGGAGGGGGGAGGCAAAAGTCAGGGGGACACACACGCAACACCCCCACCCCCAGCCCGACCCTCACCCACTACAACACACACACCAATGCATTTCCGAACATCACAGTAACAACCCCCAACCCCCGCGGATAAATGCTAAGACAAAAGGAAATGAGTTAAACCATTGTAATGTATCAAAAATCAGTAAGCACATATATACATCAATATATACACATTCCAAATATATACATCACAATTAGTAGTACAGGTATGCACATTTCAATGTCCGTGGACCACTGGGCCCTAAATGCATGGGCAAGGCCCACACACGATACCTGTCCTGGAACGGAGACAACACTGTAGGGGCATCAGATAGAAATACAACAGGCACCTCAGGGGGAAGGGAGGGGGGGCACCTCAGCCGGATGACAGCACCACGCCAGATCCACGACGAGGCTCCATGCCCATTGATGTATCCTGGGGAGTGCAAAGCCACAGTCTCTCAAGTCTCTACAGTGGGTGGGTTTCCCACTGTACCATCCTGGGGAGTGCAAATCCACAGTCTCTCAAGTCTCTACAGTGGTTGTTTTGCCCACTGTACCATCCTGGGGAGTGCAAAGCCACAGTCTCTCAAGTCTCTACAGTGGTTGGTTTGCCCACTGTACCATCCTGGGGAGTGCAAAGCCACAGTCTCTCAAGTCTCTACAGTGGTTGGTTTGCCCACTGTACCATCCTGGGGAGTGCAAAGCCACAGTCTCTCAAGTCGATGCATGTCTCCACTGGTTCTGGAGGGGGACTGGTGCCCAGGGTGCTTCATCCTGTGAAGGACAGACAGAGTGGATGCAGGTCTCCACTGGTTCTGGAGGGGGACTGGTGCCCAGAGTGCATCACGCTCCCCGTGATGGTCCCAGTTCCGTCACTGTCCCAGTTGCACATGGGCTAACGATGCTTGATTTGGCGGTCTTTGCCCTGTTCAGCGGTGCTTGCCTCTGCTGTCTCTGACCTGTTCAGCGGTGCTTTGCCCTGGTCAGCGGTCTTCACCATGGCGGTGCTTTTCCCTGTTCAGCGGTGCTTGCCTCTGCTGTCTCTGACCTGTTCAGCGGTGCTTTGCCCTGTTCAGCGGTCTTCACCATGGCGGTGCTTTGCCCTGTTCAGCGGTGCTTGCCTTTGCTGTCTCTGACCTGTTCAGCGGTGCTTTTCCCTGTTCAGTGGTCTTCACCATGGCAGTGCTTTGCCCTGTTCAGCGGTGTGTGGCATTACGGTCCCTCAGTGCCCAGCGGGGCTGTGGCTGCCGGGGTCCTCCAGGTCACTGACGCTGGCGGTGTTCTCCGGACCAGTGACGATACTTCTGCCCTTCAGGGCACTGACTCTGGCGGTGCTATCCTGACCAGTGACGATACTGCTGCCCTCCAGGGCACTGACTCTGCCGGTGGTCTCCGGACCATTGACGATACTGCTTCCCTCCAGGGCACTGACTCTGGCGGTGGTCTCCTGACCAGTGACGATACTGCTGCCCTCCAGGGCACTGACCCTGGCGGTGGTCTCCGGACCAGTGACGATACTGCTGCCCTCCAGGGCACTGACTCTGGCGGGGGTCTCCTGACCAGTGACGATACTGCTGCCCTCCAGGGCACTGACTCTGGCGGTGGTCTCCGGACCAGTGACGATACTGCAGGGGCATCAGATAGAAATACAACAGGCACCTCAGGGGGAAGGGAGGGGGGGGCACCTCGCCGGATGACAGCACCATGCCAGATCCACGACGAGGCTCCATGCCCATTGATGTATCCTGGGGAGTGCAAAGCCACAGTCTCTCAAGTCTCTACAGTGGGTGTGTTTCCCACTGTACCATCCTGGGGAGTGCAAAGCCACAGGCTCTCAAGTCTCTACAGTGGTTGTTTTGCCCACTGTACCATCCTGGGGAGTGCAAAGCCACAGTCTCTCAAGTCTCTACAGTGGTTGGTTTGCCCACTGTACCATCCTGGGGAGTGCAAAGCCACAGTCTCTCAAGTCTCTACAGTGGTTGGTTTGCCCACTGTACTATCCTGGGGAGTGCAAAGCCACAGTCTCTCAAGTCGATGCATGTCTCCACTGGTTCTGGAGGGGGACTGGTGCCCAGGGTGCTTCATCCTGTGAAGGACAGACAGAGTGGATGCAGGTCTCCACTGGTTCTGGAGGGGGACTGGTGCCCAGAGTGCATCACGCTCCCCGTGATGGTCCCAGTTCCGTCACTGTCCCAGTTGCACATGGGCTAACGATGCTTGATTTGGCGGTCTTTGCCCTGTTCAGCGGTGCTTGCCTCTGCTGTCTCTGACCTGTTCAGCGGTGCTTTGCCCTGTTCAGCGGTCTTCACCATGGCGGTGCTTTTCCCTGTTCAGTGGTGCTTGCCTTTGCTGTCTCTGACCTGTTCAGCGGTGCTTTGCCCTGTTCAGCGGTCTTCACCATGGAGGTGCTTTGCCCTGTTCAGCGGTGCTTGCCTTTGCTGTCTCTGACCTGTTCAGCGGTGCTTTGCCCTGTTCAGTGGTCTTCACCATGGCAGTGCTTTCCCCTGTTCAGCGGTGTGTGGCATTACGGTCCCTCAGTGCCCAGCGGGGCTGTGGCTGCCGGGGCCCTCCAGGTCACTGACGCTGGCGGTGTTCTCCGGACCAGTGACGATACTTCTGCCCTTCAGGGCACTGACTCTGGCGGTGCTCTCCTGACCAGTGACGATACTGCTGCCCTCCAGGGCACTGACTCTGCCGGTGGTCTCCGGACCAGTGACGATACTGCTGCCCTCCAGGGCACTGACTCTGGCGGTGGTCTCCTGACCAGTGACGATACTGCTGCCCTCCAGGGCACTGACTCTGGCGGTGGTCTCCGGACCAGTGACGATACTGCTGCCCTCCAGGGCACTGACTCTGGCGGTGGTCTCCTGACCAGTGACGATACTGCTGCCCTCCAGGGCACTAACTCTGGCGGTGGTCTCCGGACCAGTGACAATACTGCTGCCCTCCAGGGCACTGACTCTGGCGGTGGTCTCCGGGCCAGTGACAATACTGCTGCCCTCCAGGGTACTGACTCTGGCGGTGGTCTCCGGACCAGTGACGACAGTGCTGACGGTGGCGTCCCGGCCGGCAGGGAGGATGGCGGCCGTCTCCGCCGTGCTGCTCTTCCCAGACTTTGGAGACTTCTTCTGCCCCTTCACCACCTTGGGAGGAGTCACAGCTGACTCTGCACTCCCCCCGGGACCCTTGTGAGCTGTTTTGCCACCAGCAGTCTTTACCCTCTCCCGTCGGCCACTTTCCCACTTAAGGTGCTTTACAGAGGGTGGACTGGCAGTGCTTTGGCTCCGTGTCACACTGGCTGCCCTGGTGGCCGGTGCACTCCACAGACCTTTAACACGCACCACTGGTACCTGACTTTTTTTGGCTGAGGTGCTATTACAGGACCTATGAATTGGAGGGGTGGGGGTGGTGGGAAAGAGGTCAACGTTGCTGAGGAAGAGTTTCTGACGAACACTGGGATCGGTAGCTGGAGGGGGTCTGGGAGTGGAGGAAGAAGAGGTGGTTGTAGGAGGTGTAACTTTAGGTGATTTGGGT
Source organism: Pleurodeles waltl (assembly GCF_031143425.1). Classification (NCBI taxonomy): domain Eukaryota; kingdom Metazoa; phylum Chordata; class Amphibia; order Caudata; family Salamandridae; genus Pleurodeles; species Pleurodeles waltl. Next base: position 380,014,331 of record NC_090444.1, on the reverse strand, counting down.
GCAGGTGCAGGTACTGGAGGCTGTCGTGAGGTGGATAGATGTTGGGTGTGTGGGTGCCCACGTTTGTGTACTTTGGGAGGGGGCGTCACAGACACACTGGGAGTGGAAACAGGGGACGTGTAAATGGTAGTGGGGGTGGTGAGTGCAGGTGAGCGGGGTGTGGTGCTGGGTGTTCTGGTGCGAGTCCTAGTGCCTGTAGATGTAGTGCATACAGGTGAGAGTGTAGACGAGACTGGGAGGGAGGAGGGAGACGATGAGGAGGGGGACACAGTGGAGGCAGTGGATGTTGCTGTGTCTGTATGTGGGTGATGCTTGTGTGAGTGCCTGTGGGTTGTGTGGTGCTTATGTTTGCCTGAGCTACTTTTGTGTTTTGAGGTGTGTGCATTCTTGTCTGATGGTGTGCTTGGGATAGGCTGGGGTACAGGGGACTGGGTCTGGGTGGAGGAAGTTGGAGGGGGGAGGCTAGACACAGGGACAATGCCTGCCATCAGTGCTGAGGCCAGAGATTGCAGGGTTCGATGAAGGGCAGCCTGACCAGAATGAATGCCCTCCAGGAATGCATTACTGTGTTCCAACTCCCTTTATACACCCTGGATGGCATTCACAGTGGTAGACTGCCCAACAGTGAGTGACCTGAGGAGGTCAATGGCCTCCTCACTGAGGGCAGCAGGGGTGACTGGGGCAGGGGCTGAGGTCCCTGGGGCAAAGGTGATGCCCCCCTCCTGGGTGAGTGGGCACGGAGCGAAGGCTGAGGGGCTGCTGGGAGGGCAGTGCTGGTGGGGGGGTTGCGGCTATACCTGTAGAAGTGGGGGGCACAGATGGTGCCGCCACCACAAGGGAGCTCCCGTGGGCCGACGAGCCCGTGTCGCTGTTTGGTGATCCGGTGACCGACGTGAAGCTCCCCTCGCCCTCCGTCCCACTGGTGTATTCAGAGTCTGTGGTGTGGCCCTCCATGGCCATGTGGGATGCAGCTCCCTCGTGCTCCGGTGCCACTGTACCTCCGCCTGATGATGCTGATGCACAAAAGAACAGGGAGAGCACAAAAAGGGGGGGGCGACAGAAGAAAGACAGGTTGAGTGCATGGCTTACCGCTACCGCTGGCGGACAATACAGACACAGCAGCCCCCGGCACTATGCCGTGCTCTTGGCCTCTACAGATGCAATTCCTGGGATCTGGCCTACATGGCTATGGTGCACATCTGCACACATAGATGACACAGGGGTATGTATACCTGTACTTGGCGCTCTACAGAGGTGGGGTGGAGTGCCACATGGCCTGCTTTCCGGAGGGGCCTAGGCTACGTAACTCGCCCTAGCCTAGGGAAACCCCCAGACCTCCTCCCCCACCCAGACCCCTCCACTGCGCGCAAAGTCCGCTGAATGATGTTGTACTCACCCCCTTGTGTCTGCTGTGATGCCCTCAAGGGCCTATCCAACTCAGGGTAGGCCACCGCCAGGATCCGGAACATCAGGGGGGCCATGTTGCGACGGGCACCCCTCCCACGTTGGGAGGCCATCCCCAGCTGAGCCTCCGCCGTCTTCTTGCTCCAGCGGCGAATGTCCTCCCATCTTTTACGGCAGTGGGTGACCCATCTCTGGTGGACCCCCAGGATCCGGATGTCCTTGGCGATGGCACGCCAAATGTCCTTCTTCTGGTGGGCGCTGACCTACATGACATGTACAGGGGAAGAAGAGAAGTCATTACCAACTGCACCGTCGAAGTGAGTGGCCCCCATCCCTACCCTTGCCATGTGGCACATGCATTTACACTCCTTCATGGTCGCTGAACTCTGCCCCCTTCCTTCTCACAACCAGCCCTCTCCACACAGGTATAGCCCATACAACGTGCTCCCTGTGTACTTACCTGTTGGTCTGGAGGACCGTAGAGTAGCGTGTACTGGGGGAGGACCCCGTCGACTAGCTTCTCCAACTCCTGAGCAGTGAAGGCAGGGGCCCTTTCCCCAGACGCAGCAGCCATTGTCTTTTCCAGACCGAGGTCACGGCAGCACTTGCAGTGTAGGTCCTCTCCTGTGGAACATCAGGTATCGAGTGATTGAACAGATAGAAAATGGCGGTCACGTCTGCGGCTGTGACGTCCACGGCGGTGAGTATCATCACCGCCGGCGCACTTCATCATTGGCTCCTGGGACCCATAGGGTCCAATGTTAACCAATGCAGCATTGCGCTGCGGTCTACGACCGCCTACTGCGACGGTGTACAACGCCAGCGCAAATACCTCACATCCCATTGTCCCACTTTAGAGGTCAGGCAGCCGCCATTTCATGGGCCCACATGGCTTCATTTACTACTGCGTCACACATACCTAGGCCTACACTCAACACACATACAGGAAGAGTTTTGTATTTGGTGTCGTGTTCTGTGTAGCTGTGGGTACATATCTGGGAATTTGTTGACTCTGTGGTCGCTGTTGTCCTTCTTAGGCACCGTCAGCTAGGACATCTGAGGAGATGGCGGAATCCTCCGGTATACCGACTGCTGGTGGACCTGTTAACAATGGAGGAGCGACATTTGATCATCACCTACAGGTTTGACCGTGCCACAATCCAGGAACTGTGTTCCCAGTTGGAGCCAGACCTGATCTCAATAATCCGCCATCCCACAGGAATACCCCCTGAAGTGCAGGTGCTATCAGTGCTCCATTTCCTTGCAAGTGGATCATTTCAAACAACTGTGGCCATGGCATCAGGGATGTCCCAACCTATGTTTTCCAACGTGTTGTACAGAGTGTTGTCTGCCCTGCTGAAACACGTAAGGAGCTACATCGTTTTCCCTCAGGTGGAGGATTTGGCTACAGTGAAAGGTGACTTCTGTGCCCTGGGACATATCCCCAACATCATAGGCGCTATTGATGGCACCCATGTAGCTCTGGTCCCCCCACGCAGGAGTGAACAGGTGTACAGGAACCGGAAGAGTTATCATTCGATGAATGTACAGATGGTATGTTTGGCAGACCAGTACATCTCGCAGGTAAATGCTATGTTCCCTGGCTCTGTGCATGACGCCTACATCCTGTGGAATAGCAGCATCCCGTATGTGATGGGTCAACTCCAGAGGCACCGGGTGTGGCTATTAGGGGACTCTGGTTACCCCAACCTGTCCTGGCTCTTGACCCCAGTGAGGAATCCCAGGACCAGGGCAGAGGAACGCTACAATGAGGCCCATGGGTGGACTAGGAGGGTGATCGAACGCACCTTCGGCCTCCTGAAGGCCTGGTTCCGGTGCCTCCATATGACAGGTGGTTCACTATTCTACTCACACAGGAAGGTGTGCCAGATCATCATCGCGTGCTCGATGCTTCACAATCTTGCTTTGCGACGCCAGGTGCCTTTTCTGCAGGAGGATGGTCCAGATGACGGTGTTGTGGCAGCTGTGGAGCCTGTGGACAGTGATGAGGAGGAAGCTGAGGAAGAAGAAATAGACAACAGGGAGTCAGTCATACAGCAATATTTCCAGTGACACACAGGTGAGACGAATTGTTTTACTATTACATTCACTTTCACACTTCTACCTCTATCCTCTCTGTCAATTAGTAGCAGTATTTGGTAACTGAGTTGTACATTTCCCTTACGGTTTCACAGGTGTGTTTACCAACGTGTGTCATCTGCTTGCATCCTTCATGGACTTGTGATGTATGACATAGGTATGTTGGCATTACATTTGAAAACGCATTTTGTCACTGTCATTGCTAATACACATTTTCCAAATCACAGACTGACTCCAGATTGTTTTGTGGTTCAAGGGTGTTTATTGAAGTGCTAATTATTGGAGGGGGTGGCAAAATAGTGATGGGTGATGGTGGAAGAATGTCCATGGCAGAGTCCAGTCTATAAGTCTCACAGGTGCACTGCCCATATGGGCATAGGAAGTGGAGCTGGGGCAGTTCCAATCTGGACAGGGTGACAAAGTGAGACAGTGGGAGGACAATCAGGGTTGTCTCATTTCCTGGCGGGGGTCTTGCCATCGGGCTCTGTCCTGTTTCTGGATCTCAGGGACCGCTTGCGGGGTGGTTGTCCACCTGCAGGGGGTGGGGTGCTGGTGTGGTGGTCCTGTGGCGGTGCGTCCTGTCCACTAGCGCCGGCGGAGGTGGTGGACAGTTCATCGTCCATGCTGGTGTCAGGGGCCCCTTGGAGTACCACGGTGTCCCTCATGGTCTTTTGTATGTCCTTCAGCACCCCTACAATGGTGCCCAGGGCGGAGCTGATGGTTCTGAGCTTCTCCCTGAACCCCAAATACTGTTCGTCCTGCAGGCGCTGGGTCTCCTGAAACTTGGCCAGGACCGTGGCCATCGTCTCCTGGGAGTGGTGGTATGCTCCCATGATGGAGGAGAGGGCCTCGTGGAGGGTGGGTTCCCTTGGCCTGTCCGCCCCCTGCCGCACCGCAGCCCTCCCAGTTCCCTTGTGTTCCTGTGCCTCCGTCCCCTGGACTGTGTGCCCACTACCACTGCCCCCAGGTCCCTGTTGTTGTTGGGGTGGTGGGTTACCCTGGGTTCCCTGTAGTGGTGGACACACCGCTGATTGACGTGTCCTGGGTACGGAGGTATGGGCCCGCTGGGTGGGTGCTGTGCTGGTGTTACCAGAGGGTGGAAGGTCAGTGTTGGGCTGTGCCTGTGCAAGGGGAACCGACTGTCCCGAGGCCCACGATGGTCCGGGCTGGTCATCTGGATTCAGTTGGCCAGAGCTGCTGTCGTCACTGTGGGCCTCTTCTGTGGGTGGAGTGGAGATGTCTGGACCCTCCTGTCTGGTGACGTTGGGTAGGGGTCCTGCAGGGGTATAAGAGCATGATTATTGCATGTGTGTGTGTCATGGTGTGGGTGTGCGTGTACCCCAGTGCAAGCATTCCTGTGTGGGGGCTTGTATGATGATGGTTGGGGGGTTGTTATGGGTATGTGCCGTGAGCATGCTTTAGTGCTGGGTGTCCATGCTTTGTTGTGTCATGCAGGGCTTGGTGTTGGGATGGGTGGTTGGTGTTATTAGTACATTAGTGAGGAGTTGGAGTGATAGGGGAGGGGGTCAGGGTGTGGGTGTGTGATAGCATGCAGGTAAGGTGGGGATATGATAGTTAAGATTTGACTTACCAGTGTCCATTCCTCCACCGACTCCTCCGAGGCCCTCTGGATGCATGATGGTCAAGACCTGCTCTTCCCATGTTGTTAGTTGTGGGGGAGGAGGTGGAGGTCCGCCGCCAGTCTGCTGAATCGCGATGTTCTGCCTGGAGACCACTGAACGCACCTTCCCCCATAGGTCGTTCCACCTCTTCCTGATGTCCTTCCGATTTCTTGGATGCTGTCCCACAGCGTTGACCCTGTCGACGATTCTTCTCCATAGCTCCATCTTCCTGGCTATGGAGGTGTGCTGCACCTGTGCTCCAAATAGCTGTGGCTCTACCCGTAGGATTTCCTCCACCATGACCCTGAGCTCCTCCTTGGAAAACCTGGGGTGTCTTTGGTGTGACATGGGGAGGTGTAGGTGATGTGTGGGGTGGTGTATGTGTTGATGAGTGTGGTGATGTGTGGTGGTGTGGGGTGTTTTGAGCGTGGATGTTGTATAAGTGATGGTGTTGTGTGCCTCTGTGTGGTAGGGTTGTCTATTGCTGTAGTCTCTCTCTGGCCTTCTTTCAGATTTTTTGTCGTAGGGGTTTGTGGGTGATGTGGGTGGGTGTTTTATATTGTTTTGGGTGTGTGGGAGTGGTGTTTGTATGTGTATCAGGTGTGTGTATTTGGAATTGTCCAATGTAGCAGTGTTTTGTAGATGTGTGTGTATTTTGAGTGCGGCAGTGTGTACCGCCAATGGAATACCGCAGTTGAAAGACCGCCGCGTGGGTTTGTGGGTCGTGCTAGCATGGGCGTGTTTCTGTTGGCGTGACGGTGGAGGATTTGTTTTCGCTAGTTTATCACTGACCTTTGGTGTGGCGGACTTGTGTGGGTGTCTGAATTTCGGCGGATTCCGAGCTGTGGCGGTATTCCACGGCCGCAGCGGTGTATTGGCGGTCTTCTGCACTTCTGTAAGCGCCTTTTACCGCCAATGTTGTAATGACCCCCTATATGTTTTGTGGAAAGCCACACTTTGCCACCTGGTTGATACTGCAGTCCCTTACAATGTTTCTTGTCATAATGCCTTTTGTATTTTTGTTTGGCTTTTTCTAAATGCTGTTGAATCAGTTTCGGGTTTGATGCAAATGCTGAATGGTTTCTGACACAGCTGGAGTGAGAGAACTTTCTTGAGGAACTGTGATGGGCAAGGTGTCAGGATGATAGCCAAATAAACCAAAAAAGGGTGTAACGCCAATAGAAGTGTGGAATGAGTTATTGTAAGCTAACTCAGCTAACCAGAGCATATATGTCCAAGAATGAAGTGCCTTTTCAGCGTAGGCACGAAGGTATTGTTTCAAAGTCTGATTTAGTCTCTCTATTTGACCATCTGTTTGAGGATGGTGACTTGTAGATAGTGTAGATGTCACTTGGAGTGTTTTACACCATGTCTTCCAGAAATTGGAGGCAAATTGCGACCCCCGATCGGAGAGGATAACTTTTGGCAGTCCATGATAACGAACCACTCTGTTCAGTAAAATATTTGACAATTCACTAGAAGTGGGCAATTTCTTACAGGCAATAAAATGTCCATATTTCGTGAGACTATCTACTACCACCAGAATTACGAATGCTGTTGAACCACTGGCAGACTGGTAATAAAGTCTAAAGAAATGTGTTCCCATGGACGACTTGGGGTTGGAAGTGGATGTAATAACCCTTTTGGTTTTGAATTACTTGTTTTAGTGTGAGCACAGACTTTGCATTTGTTTACCATTGCTTTTACATCTTTTGTTAGGGTAGGCCATCAAAAATAGCGTTGGATCAGTTCAAGAGTTTTAGGAGTACCTGGGTGACCTGCCGTAGGTATAACATGCAACCAATGAAACACTATCTTGCGAAGTTTGGTAGTGGGTACGAACAAATGAGCGTCGTGAAAGGGTAGTCCTTGCTTGATTGACCTTTTGGGGTCTGCTTGGGCCCATGTTTGCCATTTCTCAACAGTGAAAGAGTTGCGAATTTCTTCAAAGAAATCTTCAGTTTTTATGATACATAGAACCTTGTCAGGAGCAATGATAGCTCTGGAGGCTTGAAACGCAGGCAATGTGGTAGACTCTTGGTGGGACAAGGCTCAGCTTTGCGATTATCTTTACCAGGCCGGAAGGTTACTACAAAATCAAATTCGGCAAAAAACAACATCCAGCGTAATTGCCGAGGAGTCAAAAGTCTGGCGGAACTCATGAATTGAAGATTACGATGATCAGTATATACTATGACAGTGTATTTGGCACCCAACAAATTATGTCTCCATTCTTTAAAGGCGTCACAAATCGCCAGAAGCTCTTTTTCAGCAATGACATAGTTCTGTTCGGCTTCGTTCAACTTCCGAGACATATAAGCTACAGGATGGAGTTGACCAGTGTCTTTATTTCGTTGCGATAAGATGGCTCCAATTGCTACATCTGAAGCATCAGCTTCCACTAGGAAAGGTCGATTCGCATCAGGATGAGTCAAGACTGGGGCAGTGGAGAAAGCTTCCTTCAAAGTAGAGAAGGCTTGGTCAGCTTCTGGGGACCATACAAAGTTTTCTTTCTTTCTTAATACCTTAGTGATTGGAGCCACTGTCTGGGAGAAATGATTTATGAACCTCCAGTAAAAATTTGCAAACCCCAGGAAACATTGTACATCACGAACAGTCTTTGGGGTGGGCCAATCAGATACAGCTTTTACTTTCTTTTCTGCCATCACCATACAGAGCTTCTCCATTAGCTTTTGAAACAAAAAACAATGGCGAAGCTGCAGGAGACTTAGAGGGGCTACTTAAACCATTCTCCAAAAATTGATCTAGGTATTTTCGTAAATGTTGATTTTCATGTTCTGACAGGGCATACACACGACAGTTGGGAAGTATCGCACCTGGGGCTAGATCAACTTGACAGTTATAAGATCTATGAGGAGGTAGGGTCTCAGCTCCTTTCTCATCAAATACATCTTTGTAAGATGAATACTGTTTGGGCAGCTGAATTTCTTTCTCCGCGGCAGTTGCTATGTAAGAGTTGCAGACTTTTGGTACTTTAATCTTTTGGAGACATTGTTCTTTATATAGCACAGATGAGAACATGATTTTTCATTCTGCCCAATTGATCTCTGGATTGTAATGAGTTAACTATGGCAAGCCAAGGATAATCCCATATTGGGGAGCATGGATCACGTCAAGGATGATTTTCTCTTTATGTTTCTTTCTTTGATTCATATCTTCACAAATCATCGACAAGGGAATAGTCTAAAGAGTTACTGGACCTCCAGTCAAGAGTTTTCCATCGACTAACTGGATGATTTCTGGGGTCTTCTTTTCAATACATGGGATCCCCCATGCACGAACCAATTGGGCGTCAACAAAGTTCCCAGTAACCCCAGAATCGACTAGAGCTTTTTTGAAATATATCTTTTTCTTCACCTGAGCTCTTATTTCCAGTTTAAGATGTCTAGATTGTGAAGGGTCCACGGTGACACCCAAGAGCAACCCTTCTCTGCATCTCGGGTGTTTTAGTTTTCCAACTCGACTGGTGCATTGGCTGCGACCTTCTGAACTGGACCTTGCTTGCTCTTTGGTTTGATTGGACAGTCTTTGGCAAAATGACCCTTCCGCCCACAATAAAGACATTGTCCATTTTTTCTGCGTAGGTCCTTTTCATCTTTGGAGAAAGGTCTTCTGATGGTTCCAATTTCCATTGGTTCCGGCGTTCTTTCTTTCAGAGTTCTTGAGTCTCTGTTATCATGAACACGCCATGAATATTTTTCAGTCTTTTTGTGCATTCCTTTACGTTCTGATAAACGATGATCAAGCCTCAAGACAAGGTTTATTAATTCTTGACAGTCTGTAGGTTGTGGGTCGATTTGCACTAAGATATCTTTTAGTTCCTCTTTGAGTCCTTTGTAAAACAAGACCACTTGTTTTTCTTCAGGCCAGGATATCTCGGCAACCAGCCGGTTAAAGTTGGCTAAATACGAAACTAGGTCCTGATTCCCTTGGCGTAAATCTAATAATTCACGATCTGCTGACTGTGTTACAGTTCTACGATCAAAAACGCTCTCAAACTCACAAACCAAATTTCTCCAGTTGTACAACAAGGGACTATCTTTACGCACAAGAGGAATTGCCCAGGTAGCTGCATCCCCAGACAGATATGATAACAAGAAAGCTACTTTGGACTGGGCATTTGGGAAAGTATGTGGTCTACAGGTGAAGTGTAGTTCCACTTGAACCAGGAAAGATTGCGCTTTCAAAGGGTCACCTGAAAAACGTTCTTGGGGAGCTAAAGAAATTGCGGAAGGGACATTGAGGGAAATGCTTGTCGGATTACTTCCAGAAGTCTGAGAAGTACCTGGCCAAGACACACCTGTGGGACTTTGTTCCTTCTTCTCTACCTTATCTTGTAACTGACTCACTCTCTCAGCTAGGCTAGTTGTCAATTCTTTGGATGATACTACCTCTGCCTGGAGCTGGGTGATAGCCTTGACTAACTCGTCCAGCGTGGCCATGCTGAGAACATCCACAAACCAGGAGGATAATGATTTGTAGGCTCACTATTCTGTCAGAGTTACCAGATCCTCGGGGTCTGCGCACGTTCCCAACACGTCCACCACTGAACAGCTCCAAGACTCTGATAGATAAATCACAGAGGCTAAGAGAGTTCAAGAGGGGAAGAGGGGATTAGGAAGGGAATAGCTGGGAAGGAGACCTGTAGTAAGAAAAAGGTTAAAACACAAAATATGAAAATTACATCTCATGAAATCAATACTAGACTATGACTCTAAGCCTAGTCATTCTGCAAACATGAACAACCTAAAAATTAGGCTTAAAATGACTACGTTTCAAGATGCCGGATAGCTGTAAGGGAATCAAGATGGATTAAATGAAACTTTCAAATTCAAGTACTTACCTTTACATGAGAATCAGGAAAACATTCTGAATAACTTCTAAACCAGTCATATGAATCCTTTTTTGAGAATGCATGCAATATTGCATCTAGAAACTCTGGTCCTCTGTGTTCTCTTGAAATGTTTCAACACGAATTGCGCACATTGCAAATTTTCATATATATGGTAAACACCATAAAAGGATTGTGAACCATGAATAACACAATATGGATTCTGGAAACAAATCACACAACTTGTTAACTCGAATATTACCTAATAAATGTCTTAGAATAAATGGCATACAATGAACAACATTAATTAAGCTCGAAGAGAGAAACGTGTGTCTTGCTGATTCTAGTGCCACCATGTAAAATGTCAAGAAACGGCAGCACGCAATGAATATCAAGGTTAAATCACCATTAAACGAATCGCGCACCTTGCCGATTTGTAAACCACGATGTAAATGCCAAGAAATAACAGAGCGCAATGAATAACAAGATTAAAGCACTATGAAACGAATTGCGCGTCTTTTGCCGATTCTTAAGCCACCATGTAAATGTCAAGAAATGGTAGCGCGCAATGAATAACAAAGTCAAATCATCATGAAATGAATTGCGCATCTTTTGCTGATTCCTAAGCCACCATGTAAATATCAAGAAATGGTAGCGCGCAATGAATAACAAAGTCAAATCATCATGAAACGAATCGCGCGTCTTGCCGATTCGCAAGCCAGCATACTAATGTCAAGAAATGGTAGTGCGTAATGAATAACAAGATTAAATCAGCATGAAACAAATCGCGCGTCTTGCCGATTCGTAAGCTACCCTGTAAATGTCAAGAAATGGTAGCGCGCAAAGTAATCTGTTAATCATTAAAGAATTAGGCCAAGAATATGAAAGTTCTCGATAACGGCGTCGGGAGGTCAGCCCAACCACTGTCTTACCGCCCAGAACAAGGATCACCAATGAAGAATGAAGGGCAGAGGCCTGGAAGATCAAATAGGCCACCGGGACAGGAGCTCAGGAAATAGCTGCTGCTCTGCACCGGGACTTCTGAATAGTGAGCACTTGGAGCTGGGCTGGCTCCCTTTTATAGAGTCTTGGCCCAGCCCACAACCACACCCAGGAATGCTGCAGGGAAAGTCTCTGGAAGGCCCTGGAAAGGGACCACACCCTTACACACTCTGAAAGCCTGCAGCAATACATTGCAAATGAACAGTATTTGTAAATACATTAAAAATAAGTCTTCAGGATTAAACTCTGCAATGCAAAAGGTTAAACAACAACATATCAGCACAATCCATAAATTACGTTGTTTTGAGAGTGCTGGGTTTTTGCATTCTACTCGCCAATAGAGCGCGCACTGCCCTGGTGTTGACAGAATCACACTCAATCAACAAGATGTTGAGTTGAATAGGAGCTGATCCACCATCTCCCTTATCTTCCTCTGTCTTTCAGGATCTCCACAGATACAAGGGACGCGCGAGTGGAGTCTCCCTGGCTTGCTCTAGTCTGTAAAGACTTGTAAAAAGCATCAGAGTTTAGCCATGGTTGTCAGTAAACCTCTGTCAGTCTCACAGAGCCGCTGCAGAGCATGGTAGCTGCTGCCAGGGCACTCGAAGTCTACATTCCTGCAGCCGTTTCCCACTTACAAATGAAGCAATGAATATGGTTCCCACATTCTAAAGGCAGTGTTTCCTCTAATGATTGAGTCACTGGCACAGCAAGTGGAACACTCAACTGGCAAAGGAAAGGCAAAGTCTAATGACTTCTGGTTTATTGTTGGTCATCCTTGGCATGTTGTGAGCACTATTGGCATTGTGAAGTCTATCTATGGCATTATTGTGGCCCTAACATAATTTTGTTTAGTCTTAGCATTTCATGGGCATCTTTCGCATCATCATCTTTCTTGACATTGCTTTGACATATTGTGAGCGTCATAGGGGTTATACACCCAAACCTTGTAATACTGATAGCCCTGACTAACTGACAGGCATTTGTGGAATCTTTGACATGATTGTGCGAACTACTCTCAAAATGGTTACTAGCCATTGCCTACTGAAGTCATAATTGGTATTATGACACCCGTTTTTACCATTGTGTAGTGATGCCCATCCTTGGCATACTGTGGACGTGTTGACATAATTGTATCCATCCCTGATTCCTGGTGTATGCTAGACATTCATGGTCATTCCTAGCATGTGTTGGTGATACATTAGCATGTAAAGCAGAACCTGCACTTTTGTGCCAGTAGTCCATAAGAGTACTTAATGTATATGGCAAGGTGGAACAGTATTACTGGGGAAAAGACAGTGTTTTATTAAAATTCTAAGCTTTTGTTTGGGAGAGTGTCTTTGATAGGAAAATGCATGTTTAGCAACTGACACACTGATGTTTGTGGGTAAAATGACTGTACTGTATCTGGGTGTTATTTTTATGCTATGATCAAATGACCTATTGCTGACGCTGTGTTCTTTAGTGCCAGAGGCTGTTTGCTATAGGAGTTGCTGTGTCATGACATGTGTGAAGGTGTCTATAATCTATAGAGATGAATTGTCATGTTATTATCACTAATGCTGTATAATGGCTCTGGCAGTTAGATTTGTAGAACTTGTCTGAATCTATAGCCTGAGCAGTAGCACTACTGTTTGCTTTTGTACAATTGATTTACATCTGCTTTCCATAGCCTGAGGTTGTAAAATCTGTGTAATATTTTAATGTTTTCACCCCTTTCCTTCCAATGATATTTTCAATGAAAAGTAAGACAGAAAATGTATTTGGAAGCAAAAGCATATGAGAAATGAATAGAAATGAAAAGTAACAATGACAAATGATACTTCAAACCACTGATAACCAGATGTATTTAATTGTTCATGGCATGTATGACTTCTTTCACTCTTTAATGAAATTGTGCTGAATTTTGAACATATCATGTTGCTGCTGTTAATGCGTCCCTTTATGACTAATGTGCTCACTTTAGGACTCGTTTTAGGCCAATTAATCATTTGACCCTGATTGAAGACACCTTAGGACGAGATAGCTAATCAGCATGTCAATCAATATTTCAATAATGTCATCATAGTTCACAGTAACACGACAATTCAAATTATTCAAGGACATTTAATAAACTCTAAAGACTACCATGACCTTTCAGTCATGAATAACCACACCAGTTTAATATGATTTTGTGAAGTTTATTCTCTATTAATTACAATTCTACTAGCAAGTTTATTAGTCTCAAAACCAAGAAACACATTAGCATAGTCACCATATGGCAAATCTGATAAGATTTCATCAAAGCAAGAATCACAAACATTTGAATATAACACGGCGTCAGCATAGGTTATCTTTAGCAGAGTATCATCATCACGTTATTAAACAAAGCATAGATTCAGTCATTTGTCTATTTGCGTCAGTTTAGTGAACCCCTCTCCTAACCTCGAATTAGCATTGGCATGTTGGACTTCATGCAAAACAATTTAGTAACACCACTTTAGACAAACATCTAGCTATGGTCTCTGTCAAAAGAAGCAGTTGGTACCTAGAAACGAAAAGCAAACAGACAATTACAATTTCATTGTCATATAGTTACCCTCTGTATTTGGGTCAGCACTTAGGTGCGGTCTTCGTCCTCAGGACATCAGTTGGTTCGCCATCAGGAATACAGCAATCGGGAAAAAAGGGGCACTTCCCTCATAAGGAGGTAAAGTGTAAACGGGCAATATATATAAGCCAAGAATGGTTTTAAGAACCAAACAGCAAAGTCTCTATGCATAGTGACAAAGTGTCTGGGTCATAGCAAATCGCAACAGCATCTCCCTAACTCTCTCCTAGTCTCCTATTCTCTAGTCTCTAGTCTACTTCCTGGTGTCAAGGGTTTTTATCCCCTTTTCGTTGTATATTCCCCTAAAATTTGGTTGGACAAGGGGTTGCACCCCACTATCTTTAACCAACTGTCTTCATATTAGCTCATTGAATTTGTCACCCCATAACAGTTATCACGTATTTTATTGGTCCTTATGATTGACATCTTTAGCGGGTGGAATGTCCATTATGATTTCATAGTCTTGTGGTCTTTTGCACATCTTCGGTCAGTGGCTCCATTGTCTGTACTGGTTTAGGCAACCTTGTACCTGCTACTGGTCTACAGTGTTGCATTCAACTAAAACGTTTCTACAAGCAAGTTGAATTTCATGAGAACGGATCTACTACAGTTACATTCAGCTTCTAGTTTGGAGAAAAACAAGAGTTCATGTCCTTCAGCAAGTCAGCACACTGCACGTTAGAAAAACACATTTAATACGAGAGTCAGGCAGCTAGGCCTTGACTCATGCTAACTAAGGCCTAATAATTTATTAGCAAAACCTCTACATATATCTATTATTATTAGTGTAAAATCATATCATAACATAACATTTCAACATTATTAGTCAGTTTCATTAGTCCCCGTATATGTTGACGGCCACTCCCCGTGGGCACATTTCAAGCGCACGTTTTAGCAAAATTCATTAATACATTTTCTACGCGGCAATATTATACATTAGTTCATAATTATTTCATGTTAATATTGATTATATAAGCTACGCTCTCTCAGTCTCTCCTCTGATGACACTTGTCATCACACAAACCTTTCCCTCCTTAACCTTTCATTTACCGCATTATGCGCATTTCAACATCCTGTCCTTTGTGTGAGCTTTCCCAAATTTCATTAAACATTTTCTCCCTTTCATTTTCTTCATTTCTTTTGTTTTGTTTTGACAAATTTCTTTTAATTCTTTCATTAACTTTACATGATAACCATAATCCCAATAAACAAATCAGAACAATCAGTAGACCTCCTAATATTTTTGCAAGGACCCCATTCCAAATATTACTAAACCAATTCCCTACTCTGGTAATTCCTTTCCCAACTTTTTCCCAAACTCCAGGTTCCTTCAGCTCCTTCAAATCTGCACTATCTTTTGTTAGGTTAGTAAGCATACCTCTAATCTTTTTGCTATTATTTAGTATGAACGCACAACAATGGTGCTCATTAAGCATCTTACAGACTCCGCCACTCTTTGCTAAAAGAATGTCTAAAGCAAGCTGGTTTTGAAGAGTCATAGCCCTCTCCGCAGCAAGTTCAGTATCCATCAGGAGTATAGCCCCTGTGAAGTTTGTCAGCATGTTATCCACAATAGTAGACAACTTTTGAATCTTTATGGAGTTTAAGATAACCCCTACTGAAGGAATTATGGCTCCAAATATGTCACCAACGACAGCAGCCGCTGTCTCTCTCTTTTGTCTAGCATGTTGTAATTCAGACATTTTAGGAATTTCCTTTAAGTCATCAATCTGGTAAATGGGAAAACTATTTCCAAATAACATGTCCCATACCATCCCTTTGGAAGACGGTAATAATCATGAATTCCGCATATATAATAGATCCAAGGGATCGCTGGATCCTGTCCATTTAACATCAATGTCCATTTACTCTTAAACAAAAACACATGCCTGCATTCACTCGTTCCCACAAATAAAGTGTCATTCTCAGATTTCGGCCTATATATACAAAGCCTACCTACATGTAATTCGTCTATAGCTAACTTCCCCTGTGTTTTTATTGCAGTGTAAGCATAATCATTTGCAAGCATGCGTTTTTCCAATCCCTTTTCTACCCTTTCCTTTAATGCCTTTCATCTATCATCAGTGTGATCTAAGAAGCTCTTCTCTACAGGTGTTAGTAAGCAGGTTAGGTTATTGCGATGCGCATAAGCTGTCCCAAATGTCAGTGTTGGCTCAAAGAAACCCCTAACTAATTTTATGCTGTGTTCTCTAGCTAATTTATTTAAAAACTCAATCACAGGCACAAAAGAAAACACTACATCTAAGTTAGAGTAGAAGGATTGCAAATGCTCTTGATCATAGAATCTTGTTAACAGCAAACTACAGCTTATCCCGTAAGTTAGCGGCAAGCTATGATAAGTAACCCCTTCTTGTACTGACGAAGGAATCTTTGTGCACACATAACAATTCTCTGCATCCATTTTGTCAACATACTCATTCAACAAGCGATAGAAGACATTAGTAGATAGTTCCCCTTTTGAATTAGTTCCCTCATGCAAGTATTTTGCATCCTGCTCAAACTTCTCCCATGGTGTTAGTGTAGCAGTCTCAGGTTTTGAAGCATTATTAGTCACTTTCTTATCCATCCAAGGCATTCCCACAATCACACCTATAATTATTATTGCACATACAATACCTAGAATAGCACTCAACCAACCACACATCCTACCCTTTTTACTCTTACTTTTAGAGTAACTCATGATCTGTAAAGAATCAAATAACAGAATAATACAAAGCAAACAAACAACTTGAGGACGATATAAAAGCTTTTTTTTTTTCTGTGCAAAAAATCTCTCCCCGAGTATTTACAGCGTTTCACTCACTCCAGGACCCTTTTGTCAAAACAGGTTTAGCAGCTTGTCATAATCGTTTTTTCAAAGTCAATTCAGGTTATCAGTGTCACATCCAGTATTTTATCAGTCTCTTTTCTCAGCTTTCGATTTTAATTTCAACTTAACGCAGTCTCTTTCTAGAGTTGAATTCAGGTGCCGTAGTATTGACCTGGTACCTCTAGATCAAAACAGAACACCAAGAATTCTTGTTGCCTTTCGGCTGTTGTTGCATATGCCCATTCAGGACCTGCATACCTTCTATTTGCGACGCTCTTTCTTTTCAGTTTGCGTTCACTTTGTAACTCTCCTTCACTGAGATCCTCTTTTCTTGTTGTGTCAACTTCTTCCTCTATTGTATCACAAGGGACCACTTTCTCTCCTGCAGCTTGTTGCTTCGGCCAGTTATCTCCTTTATGTGTTTTCTTCCTGCTTGGCATTTCAGAATGTTGAACAGCGCCCTCCTCTTGTGCTATGGTGTTTTCTCTTGATGGACCTGCAATCGGCTCAGGAGGAGTCAGTTCACTTTGACCTCCCTCTGCTTCTTCTCCCTCGCCTTCAGGGTCTGTTAATGGGCTCAACTTCAAACCTGTATCCGTCTGCTTCTGGGAGAACCTCTCTTTGCGTGGGTTCCCCTGTTACCTCAGCTGAGATAGGCTCACTGTCATCCCTCTGGAACTCACTTTGAGTGACTAAGCCGTCCTCAGTGGGCTCTCCTTCAGTCTCAGTTCCCCTTTGAATATTCTCTGGCCCTGAGACTTCCTTTTCTGCAGCCGTTGTTTTGGACACTTCAAGTTCTTCATCAGTTGGACACGTCACTTTCTTTGTGTGACTGGCATGTATCCAATTCGGAACGCCTGCACATTTCACAGCAGTAGTGGTTGTCAATATTACTTAATACAGCCCCTTCCAACGCGGCTCCAAGCACGACTTCCTCACGTGTTTCTTGACAACAACCCAGTCACCGGCTTTCAGAGTGGGAGCTGGATCACTGATCGGTGGCAATGTGTTAGCCTCCACCTGGTGAGAAAAAGAGCGGACCACATCAGCCAGACCCTTGCAGTAGTCCAACACCATATCATCCGTAATATTCACAAGAACATTTGCAGGTACTGCGGGTAATCGCATAGCTCGACCCATCATAATCTCATGAGGAGATAGTCCTGTTTTCTTGTCAGGCGTGTTTCTCATTGACATCAGCACTAAGGGCAATGCATCTGACCATTTCAGATTGGTAGCTGCACACATTTTTGCCATTCTCAACTTCAAGGTACCATTCATCAGTTCCACTAGTCCTGATGCTTCAGGGCGATAGCTACAATGCAGCTTCTGCTCAATGTTTAATGCAGCACACAAGAGCTTAATCACCTCATTGTCGAAGTGTCTGCCCCTATCTGATTCTAAAGAGATCGGGAATCTGAAACGTGGTATTAACTCCCTAAGCAGCAGCTTTGCTACTGTGAGACTGTCATTCCTACGTGTAGGGTAAGCTTCAATCCAGTGACTAAAAACACACACAATCACCAACACATACCTCAGTCCTCCACACACAGGCATTTCAATGAAGTCCATCTGCATCCTGCTAAATGAACCGCCAGCTCTCACAATGTGGCTCATATTTACCACCGTCCCTTTTCCTGCATTCATCTGTTGACAGATGATGCACCTATGACAGATAACCTCTGCAGCTTGTCTGAATTTTGGATTGAACCAATCGATTTTGAACAACCTGATCATTGCGTCTTTCCCTATATGGGCTTGGCCATGATAGACCCTCTCAAACTGTGACAGAAGACTGTTTGGCAAAACCATTTTCCCCTCCTCTGAGACCTATAAGTTATCAGCTCTTTGTACACAGTGCATTCTCTGCCAACAGCGTTTCTCTTCTTTGCCGGCACGTCCTTGCAGTGATTTTAGCTCATCTAATGTGTCAACCACCCTTAATGCAAAATTCAAACATGTTTCATTCTCAGTTTCAGGTAACAATTCCCACTGATCTCGGAACGATATACAGTTCAATGAGCAAAACCTTGCGACTTGATCTGCATAGTTTCCCATTGACACAAAGTCTTGTGACTTAACATGAGCATTGCATTTCACCACAGCAATTCCAAGAGGTAACTGAATCGCATGCAACAAATCCTTAATCTTTTTGCCATTTTTCACTGGTGAACCAGAAGAGGTCATAAAACCCCTCTGTGACCATAGTTGGCCAAAATCATGTACAATTCCGAATCCGTACCTGCTGTCAGTATAGATAGTGACTTTCAGGTTTTCAGCTGCATGGCATGCCTTAGTAAGGGCAATTAATTCAGCCACTTGTGCAGAGTACACTCTTTCAAGCCAGGAAGCTTCTAAAATACCGGTGATTGAACACACGGCATATCCAGCTCTCAGTACTCCTACTGAATCTCTCAAGCATGAACCATCAACAAACATAATGTAGTCATTTTCTTCCAACTGAGTATCTTTGATGTCAGGTCTTGGTTTGGTGCATAGTTCTGTTACCTCAAGACAATCATGTTCCACTTCCTCAGCATCATTCATGTTTGCATTTTCAATAGGAAGTAAAGTTGCCGGGTTCAATACAGTACATCTCTTTAGGGACACATTTGGAGACCCCAGTATAACGGTCTCGTATTTAGTCAACCTAGCATTTGTCATATGCTGTGTCTGTGAATTTCAACTGAATGTGGAACCATTACTGTTAGGGATGTCCCATCACTATGCCTTCACACTGTGTGAGGCTTTGACCAACTGCTGCAACTGCACGCAAACAACTCGGTAAGGCTGCTGCGACTGGGTCCAAAGTAGCTGAAAAATATGCAAGTGGGCGGTTTGCACCTCCATGGACCTGTGTTAAAACAGACAAAGAACATGCATCACGTTCATGGCAAAACAGTAGAAAAGGCTTTGTGTAATCAGGCATACCTAAAGCTGGTGCCCTGCACATACATTATCTCAACTCCATGAACGCCTTCATTTCGTTCTCGGACAAGATTATGTTACCCGGGTCATCCTGAACTTCCTTGCCGGTCTGTTTCACCAATGGTTTAGAGATAATCGAGAAGTTGGGAATCCACTGACGACAGTAGCCCACCGTTCCCAAAAACATCCTGACATCTCTCTTTGTTGTTGGGGGATTCATCTGCAATATGGCTATCACTCTTTCTTTGGATATTTTTCTCAACCGTTTCTCAATCAGGTGACCTAAGTACTTCACCTCTCTCTGACAGTATTGTAGCTTCTTTGGGGACACTTTGGTGGTCATTACAACCCTGACGGACGGTGTTAAAGCATCGGTAAGACTGCCAACAGGCCGGCGGTAAAACAATTTGAATTATGACAGTGGCGGAAACCGCCAACAAAAAGACAGCCACTTTAACACTCCGACCGCCACGGCGGTACAGAGAAACAGCTTGGCGGTCACCGCCAACAGACAGGCGGAAGACAATGTACCGCCCACAGTATCACAACCTGCCGATCCGCCACCTTTTCCGGGGCGGATTCCCCGCGGACAAAAACACGGCGGAAACAGGACTTTGAAGGGAAAACGCTCACCTCTACATACCCCACGAGGAATCCGGACAGCATGGAACCCGAGCTGCACATCCTGCCAGCCCTCATCTTCTTGCTCCTCTACCAGTAGCATGAACGCCGGCGGTGAAGACAACAGTGAGTTCTGCACCTACGACACAGGGGAGGGGGAGGGAAAAACAGGGACACGCAACACCCCCACCCCCACCCTCACCCACTACAACACACACACTAATAGATATTTATACATTATAGTTACACCCCCCAACCCTCCCGGAAGAATGCAAAGACAAAAGGAAATGAGTGTAACCATTGTAATATATTAAAATCAAGTACGCAAAAATATATATATACACCAAGCTTAGTAGTCCAGGTAGTGCTCCAGTGAAGTCTGCGGAACACTGGGCCCACACGGTATGGACAAGGCCCACACAAGATCCCCGACCATGACGGAGAGAACACTGCAGGGGCATCAGAGAGCAAGAAAACAGGCACCTCAGGGGTAGGGAAAGGGGGGGCACCTCAGCCGGTTGAGTGTACAATGCCAAATCCACAAGGGGGCACATGCCCACTGTTCCATCCTGGGGAGTGCAAAGCCACAGTCTCTCAAGTCTGTACAGTGGGTAGGTTGCCCACTGTTCACTCCTGGGGAGTGCAAAGCCACAGTCTCTCAAGTCTCTACAGTGGGTGGGTTGCCCCCTTTCAATCCTGGGGAGTGCAAAGCCACAGTCTCTCAAGTCTATACAGTGGGTGGGTTGCCCACTGTTCAATCCTGGGGAGTGCAAAGCCACAGTCTCTCTAGTCTATACAATGGGTGGGTTGTCCACTGTGCCATCCTGGGGAGTGCAAAGCCACAGTCTCTGAAGTCTATACAGTGGGTGGGTTGCCCACTGTGCCATCCTGGGGAGTGCAAAGCAACAGTATCTCAAGTCTCTACAGTGGGCGGGTTGCCCACTGTTCAATCCTGGGGAGTGCAAAGCCACAGTCTCACAAGTCTATACAGTGGGTGGGTTGCCCACTGCCATCCTGGGGAGTGCAAAGCCACAGTCTCTCAAGTGGATGACAGGCTCCACTGGTTCTGGAGGGGGCATGGTGCCCAGAGTGCTTCATCCTGCTAAGGACAGAGGTAGTGGATGCCATTCTCCACTGGTTCTGGAGGGGGCATGGTGCCCAGAGTGCTTCATCCTGCTAAGGACATAGGTAGTGGATGCCAGTCTCCACTGGTTCTGGAGGGGGTATGGTGCCCAGAGTGCTTCATCCTGCTAAGGACAGAGGTAGTGGATGGGAATATCCACTGGTTCTGGAGGGGGCTCTGTGCCCAGAGTGCTTCATCCTGCTTGTGACGGACTCAGTAGCGTCAGTGCCCTTGGCGCTCATGGGCCAGCGGTGCTTGTAGCGGCGGTGCCCTGTTCAACGGTGCTTGTAGCGGCGGTGCCCTGTTCAGCGGTGCATGAGGCGGCGGTGCCCTGTTCAGCGGTGCATGAGGCGGCGGTGCCCTGTTCAGCGGTGCTTGAGGCGGTGGTGCCCTGTTCAGCGGTGCATGAGGCGGCGGTGCCCTGTTCAGCGGTGCATGAGGCGGCGGTGCCCTGTTCAGTGTTGCTTGAGGCGGGGGCCTCCTTTGCAGTGACTCAGCTGCTGGCGGTCCTCTCTGTCCCAGCGGGGCTTGTGCTGGCGGCCCTCTCTGTCCCAGCGGGACTTGTGATGCCAGTCCTCTCTGTCCCAGCGGGGCTTGTGCTGGTGGTCCTCTCTAGCCCAGCAGGGCTTGTGCTGGCGGTCCTCTCTGTCCCAGCGGGGGCTTGTGCTGGCGGTGGCCTCCTGGGCAGCAGGGCAGGTGCTGGCGGTGGTCTTCTGGGCAGCGGGGATGATGGCGGTCTCCTCCTCCGTGCTGCTCTTCCCAGACTTTCCGGGTTTCTTGTGGCCCTTCCCCACCTTGGAAGGTGTCGCAGCTGACTCCACACTCCCACCGGGACCCCTGGGAGTGGCTTTGGTGGCTGGAGTCTTCCCCCTCTCCCGCCGGGCACTGGCCAACTTTTGATGCTTGACAGGTGGGGGACTGTCTGTGCTGTGGCTCCGTGCCACACTGGCTGCCCTGGTGGCCGGTGCACTCCATATTCCGGTGACTACAGGCACACTGGTCCTGGAGATGTTGTGGCTGAGGTGCTAGGTTGGGACCTGGAGAGTCGGGCCCTAGGTCACGGACGGGGTGGGGGAGGTGTGGGAAAGAGGTCAAGGTTGGACAGGAAAAGTTTTTGGGAGACACTGGGACGGGTAGCTGGAGGGGGTTTGGAAGTGAAGGAAGAGGTTGTGGTTGTAGGAGATGTTCTTTTGGTGACTTTGGTTGAAGGTGCATGTGCTGGAGGCTGTCGTGAGGTGGATGGCTGTTGGGTGGGTGTGTGCCTGCGTTTGTGTATCTTGGGAGGTGGCATCACAGACACACTGGGAGAGGACACAGGGGACGTGTGAATGGTAGTGGGGGTGGTGACTGCACGTGAGCGGGGTGTGGTGGTGGGTGTGCTGGTGATGGCAGTAGTGGCTGTAGATGTAGTGCATGCAGGTGTGAGTGTAGATGAGACTGGGAGGGAGGAGGGAAACAAGGAGGAGGGAGACACAGTGGAGGCAGTGGATGTTGGTGTGTCTGCATGTGTGTGATGCTTGTGTGAGTGCCTGTGGGATGTGTGGTGCTTATGTTTGCCTGAGCTTCCCTTGTGTGATGACGTGTGTGCATGCTGGTCTGAAGGTTTGCTTGGGATAGGCTAGGGTACAGGGGATTGGGTCTGGGTGGAGGAAGTTGGAGGGGGGAGACTACAGACAGGGACAATGGCTGCCATCAGTGCTGAGCCCAGAGTCTGAAAAGCTCGCTGACGGGCCGCCTGAACAGAATGAATGCCCTCCAGGAATGCATTGGTTTGTTGCAACTGCCTTTCGACACCCTGGATGGCATTCAAAATGGTAGACTGCCCAACAGTGAGGGACCTGAGGAGGTCAATGGCCTCCTCACTGAGGGCAGCAGGGGTGACTGGGGCAGGGGCTGAGGTGCCTGGGGCAAAGGTGATGCCCACCCTCCTGGGTGAGCGGGCACGGGGCAAAGGCTGAGGGGCTGCTGGGAGGACGGTGCTGGTAGGGGGGGTGGCGGCTGTACCTGTAGATGTGGGGGCACAGATGTTGCCACCACCACAAGGGAGCTCCCATCAGAGGACAAGTCCGTGTGGCTGGTCTCAGCTCCTGTCCCTGCCGTGGAGCTCCCCTCGCCCTCCGTCCCACTGTTGAATTCAGACTCTGTAGTGTCGCCCTCAAGGGCCATATGGGATGCAGCTCCCTCATGCTCCGGTACCACTGCTCCTCCTCCTGATGATGCTAATGCACACAAGAACAGGGAGACCACAAAAAGGGGGGGACGACAGAAGAAAGACATGTTGAGTGCATGCATTACCGCTACAGTTGGCGGACACGACAGACACAGAATCCCCCTGCACTACGCCGCACTCTTGGCTCCACTGTTCAATCCCTGGGAAATGGCCTACTAGGCTATGGACGACATCTGCACACATGGATGACACAGGGGCATGACTAGGTGTACTTGGTACTCTACAGAGGTGGGGCGGGTTGCCACATGGGCTGCCTTATGGAGGGACCTTGCCTACTAAACTCGCCCTGGCCTAGGGAAAACCATAGCCCACCTCCCCCACCCAGACACCTCCACTGCGCACAAAATCAGCATAATGAGAGTGTACTCACCCCCTTGTGGCTGCTGTGATGCCCGCAAGCGCCCATCCAACTCCGGATACGCCACCGCCAGGATCCTGAACATCACGGGGGTCATGGTGCGACGGGCACCCCTCCCACATTGGGAGGCCATCCCCAGCAGAGCCTCCGCCATCTTTTTGCTCCAGCGGCGAATGCCCTCCCATCTTTTCCGGCAGTGGGTGCTCCATCTGTGGTAGACCCCCAGGGTCCGGACGTCCTTGGCGATGGCACGCCAAATATATTTTTTCTGGTCGGCGCTGACTTACATGAATTGTACATGGGGAAAAGAAATGTTATTACCAACTGCACCGTCACAGTCATTGGCCCCCATCCCTACCCTTGCCTTGTGGCACATGCATTCACTGTTGTTTCATGCACGCCGTAATCTCCCCCCCTCTTACATCCACCCCACTCCACACAGGCATAGCCCATACAGCATGACCCAGTTTACTTACCGGTTTGTCTGGAGGACTGTAGCGTGTACTGGGGGAGGACCCCGTCAACGAGTTTCTCCAACTCCTCCGATGTGAAGGCAGGGGCCCTTGCCCCAGACACTCGAGCCATTGTCTCTTCCAGACCGAGGTTACAGCAGCACTTGCAGTGTAGGTCCTCTCCTATCGAAGATCAGGTATCGAGTGATTGAACAGATAGAAAATGGCGGGCAAGTCCGCGGCGGTGCGTACCGTCACCGCCGGCATACATCGTCATTGGCTCCTGGGACCCATAGGGTCCAATGTTAACCAATGCAGCATTGCGCCACAGTCTTCGGCCGCCTACCGCAACGGTGTACAACGCCAGCGCAGTTACCTCACATCCCATTGTCCCACTTTAGAGGTCAGGCAGCCGCCATTTCAGGGGCCAACATGCCTTCATTTTTAAGTGCGTCGCACATACCTAGGCCTAGACTCAACACACATACAGGCCACTTTTTGGATTAGGATTTGTGCTCTGTGTAAGCTGTGGGTACGTCCCTCTGAGTTGTTTGACTCTGTGCTCGCTGTTGTCCTTCATAGGCACCGTCCGCTGGGACATGTGAGGAGATGGCGGCATCCTCCGGTGTACAAACCGCTGGTGGACCTGTCGACAATGGAGGAAAGACATGTGATCATCACATACAGGCTTGACCGTGACACAATCCAGGAACTGTGTGCCCAGTTGGAGCCAGACCTGATGTCAGCTATCCGCCATCCCACAGGAATCCCCCCTCAAGTGCAGGTGATGTCAGTGCTCCATTTCCTTGCAAGTGGGTCATTTCAAACAACAGTGGCCATAGCATCAGGGATGTCCCAGCCTATGTTTTCCAACGTGTTGTCCAGAGTGTTGTCTGCCCTGCTGAAACACATGCGGAGCTACATCATTTTCCCTTAGGTGGAGGATTTGCCTACAGTGAAAGGTGATTTCTATGCTCTGGGACATATCCCCAGCATCATAGGTGCCATTGATGGGACCCATGTGACTTTGGTCCCCCCCACAGGAGTGAACAGGTGTACAGAAACCGGAAGAGTTATCATTCCATGAATGTGCAGATGGTGTGTTTGGCAGACCAGTACATCTCCCATGTGAATGGCAAGTTCCCAGGCTCCGTGCATGACGCTTACATCCTGTGGAATAGCAGCATCCCTTATGTGATGGGTCAACTCCAGAGGCACCGTGTGTGGCTATTAGGTGAGCACCTGGAAGCAAGACAGAGGGAATGGTTGTCTGGGTCTGGGGTTATCCCTACAGGATAGTGTGTGTCTAACAGTTGTCCCTCGCCATTTGCAGGTGACTCTGGTTACCCCAACCTGTCATGGCTACTGACCCCAGTGAGGAATCCCAGGACAAGGGCAGATGAATGCTACAATGAGGCCCATGGGCGAACACTGCGGATAATCGAGCGGACCTTCGGCCTCCTGAAGGCCAGGTTCAGGTGCCCCCATATGACAGGTGGATCTCTATTCTACTCCCCAAAGAAGGTGTGCCAGATCATCGTGGCCTGATGTATGCTTCACAACTTGGCTTTGCGACGACAGGTGCCTTTTCTGCAGGAGGATGGTCCAGATGGCGGTGTTGTTGCAGCTGTGGAGCCTGTGGACAGTGAAGACGAGGAAGCAGAAGAAGAGGACATGGACAACAGGGACTCGGTGATCCAGCAATATTTCCAGTGAGACACAAGTAAGAATACAAACCTGCCTACTACATGTACTTTAACACTATTACCTCTCTACTGTCTGTCGTTTTCACCCAGTGTATGGTCATTGAGTTGTCACTTTCCCTTACGATTTCACAGATGTGGGTCCCACTGTGTGACATCTTGTAGGAAGTAGGCTCTGTATGTACTATTTCAAAGTAAGAAATAGCATGCACAGAGTCCAAGGGATCCCCTTAGAGGTAAGATAGTGGCAAAAATAGATAATTCTAATGCTCTATTTTGTGGTAGTGTGGTCGAGCAGTAGGCTTATCAGAGGGTAGGGTTAAGCATTTGTTGTACACACACAGGCAATAAATGAGGAACACACACTCAAAGACAATTCCAGGCCAATAGGTTTTTGTATAGAAAAGTATATTTTCTTAGTTTACTTTGAGAACCATAGGTTCAAGATTTGCAATCAATACTTCAAATGAAAGGTACTTCACTTAGGTATCATAGGAACTTTGAATCAGCAAAATAGCACATTCAGTTTTGGCAAAAATGGCAATAAGCTATTTTAAAACTAGACACTGCAAATTTCAACACTTCCTGGGGAGG
Organism: Pleurodeles waltl; assembly: GCF_031143425.1. NCBI lineage: Eukaryota > Metazoa > Chordata > Amphibia > Caudata > Salamandridae > Pleurodeles > Pleurodeles waltl. The sequence continues at coordinate 379,987,922 of NC_090444.1, read as the reverse complement.
TAAGTATTTGTTAGTTTTGCAGGTAAGTAAACCACCTACAGGGTTCAAAGTTGGGTCCAAGGTAGCCCACCGTTGGGGGTTCTTGGCAACCCCAAAGTTACCACACCAGCAGCTCAGGGCCGGTCAGGTGCAGAGGTGAAAGTGGTGCCCAAAACTCATAGGCTTCAATGGAGAAGGGGGTGCCCCGGTTCCAGTCTGCCAGCAGGTAAGTACCCGCGTCTTCGGAGGGCAGACTAGGGGGATTTTGTAGGGCATCCGGGGGGACACAAGTCAGCATAAAAAGTATACCCTCAGCGGCACGGGGGCGGCCAGGTGCAGAGTGCAAACAGACGTCGGGTTTGCAATGGAGTTCAATGGGAGACCCGGGGGTCTCTTCAGCGAAGCAGGGAGGCAAGGGGGGGGCTCCTTGGGGTAGCCACCACCTGGGCGAGGGAGAGGGCCACCTGGGGGTCGCTTCTGCACTGGAAGTCAGATCCTTCAGGTCCTGGGGGCTGCGGGTGCAGTGTCTTTACCAGGCGTCGGGTTCTTAGAAGCAGGCAGTCGCGGCTGGATTCCCTCTGCAGGCGTCGCTGGGGGTGATCAGGGCGGTCAACTCTGGCTACTCACAGGGTCTCAGATGCCGGGGAGTCCTCCCTGTAGTGTTGTTTCTCCGCAGGTCGAGCCGGGGGCGTCGGGTGCAGAGTGGAAAGTCTCACGCTTCCGGCGGGAAACGTGCAGTCCTTTAAAGTTTGTTTCTTTGTTGCAAAGTTGTTTCTTCTTTGGAGCAGAGCCGCTGTCCTCAGGAGTTCTTGGTCCTTTTAGATGCAGGGTAGCCCTCTGAGGCTTCAGAGGTCGCTGGACCCTGGGGAACGCGTCGCTGTTGCAGTTTTTCTTGAAGTGGGGAGACAGGCCGGTAGGGCTGGGGCCAAAGCAGTTGGTGTCTCCGTCTTCTCTGCAGGGCTTTCAGGTCAGCAGTCCTTCTTCGTCTTCAGGTTGCAGGAATCTAGTTTCCTAGGTTCTGGGGAGCCCCTAAATACTGAATTTAGGGGTGTGTTTAGGTCTGGGAGAGCAGTAGCCAATGGTTACTGTCCTTGAGGGTGGATACACCCTCTTTGTGCCTCCTCCCTGAGGGGAGGGGGGCACATTCATATTCCTATTGGGGGAATCCTCCAAAATCAAGATGGAGGATTTCTAAAGGCAGGGGTCACCTCAGCTCAGGACACCTTAGGGGCTGTCCTGACTGGTGGGTGACTCCTCCTTGTTTTTCTGATTATCTCCCCTGGACTTGCCGCCAAAAGTGGGGGCTGTGTCCAGGAGGCGGGGTTTCTCCACTAGCTGGATTGCCCTGGAGCATTTTAACATGAAGCCTGAGCCTTTGAGGCTCACTGCTAGGTGTTACAGTTCCTGCAGGGGGGAGGTGTGAAGTACCTCCACCCAGAGCAGGCTTTTGTTTCTGTCCTCAGAGAGCGCAAAGGCCCTCACCACATGGGGTCAGAAACTCGTCTCTCAGCAGCAGGCTGGCACAGACCAGTCAGTCATGCACTGAACAATTGGGTAAAATACAGGGGGCATCTCTAAGATTGCATTTTTTTATAAATCCAACACTGGCATCAGTGTGGGTTTATTATTCTGAGAAGTTTGATACCAAACTTCCCAGTATTCAGAGTAGCCATTATGGAGCTGTGGAGTTCGTTTTTGACAAACTCCCAGACCATATACTTAATATGGCCCCACTGTACTTACAATGTCTAAGAATAGACTTAGACACTGTAGGGGCATATTGCTCATGCAGCTATGCCCTCACCTGTGGTATAGTGCACCCTGCCTTAGGTCTGTAAGGCCTGCTAGAGGGGTGACTTACCTATGCCACAGGCAGTATTTTGTGGGCATGGCATCCTGAGGGGGATGCCTTTTTCTCCCCACCAACACACACAATCTACAATGGCAGTGTGCATGTGTTAGGTGAGGGGTCCCTTAGGGTGGCACAACATATGCTGCAGCCCTTAGGGACCTTCCCTGGTCACAGGGCCCTTGGTACCACTGGTACCTTTTACAAGGGACCTATCTGTGTGCCAGGGGTGTTCCAATTGTGGAAACAATGGTACATTTTAGGTGAAAGAACACTGGTGCTGGGGCCTGGTTAGCAGGGTCCCAGCACACTTCTCAGTCAAGTCAGCATCAGTATCAGGCAAAAAGTGGGGGTAATTGCAACAGGGAGCCATTTCCTTACACATCTGCTTTGATTCCTCGTGGATTAGAGCTGTGTGACATAGGTATGTTGACATTACAACTGAAAGAGCTTTTTGCCAGGTAATTGCTAATACACTATTCCAAAATCACAGACTGACTCCAGATTGTTTTGTGCTTCAAGGGTGTTTATTTAAGTGCAAAATATTGGGGGGGGGTTGCAAAATGGTGAGGGGTGATGGAGGAGGAATGTCCATGGCAGAGTCCAGTCTATTAGTCTCACAGGTGCATTGCCCAAATGGGCATAGAAAGTGGAGCTGGGGCAGTTTAAGGATGGGCAGGGTGACAAAGTGGGACAGAAGGATGACATTCAGGGTGGTCTCATTTCTTGGCGGGGGTCTTGGCATCGTTCTCTGTCTTTGTCCTGGATCTCAGGGACCGTTTGCGGGATGGTTCTCCCTCTGCAGGGGGTGGGGTGCTGGTGTGGTGGTCCTGTGGCGGTGCCTCCTTTCCACTAGCGCCGGCAGAGGTGGTGGGTAGTTCATCGTCCATGCTAGTGTCAGGGGCCCCTTGTTGTGCCACAGTGTCCCTCCTGGTGTTGAGTACTTCCTTCAGCACCCCTACGATGGTGCCCAGGGTGGAATTGATGGATCTGAGTTCCTCCCTGAAGCCCAAATACTGTTCCTCCTGCAGGCACTGGGTCTCCTGAAACTTGGCCAGTACCTTTGCCATTGTCTCCTGGGAGTGATGGTAGGCTCCCATGATGGAGGAGAGGGCCTTGTGGAGAGTGGGTTCCCTTGGCCTGTCCTCCCCCTGTCGCACAGCAGCCCTCCAAATTCCCCTGTGTTCCTAGGCCTCTGTCCCCTGGAGCGTGTGCCCACTGCCTCTGCCCCCAGGTCCCTGTTGTTGTTGGGGTGGTGGGTTAGCCTGGATTCCCTGTAGTGGTGGACACACTGCTGATTGACGTGTCCTGGGAACAGAGGTATGGGCCCGCTGGGTGGGTGCTGGTGTTTCCAGAGGGGGGAAGCTCTGTGGTGGCCTGTGACTGTGTCAGGGGAACCGACTGTCCCAAGGTCCCCGATGGGCCGGGCTGGTCATCTAGATCCAGTTGGACAGAGTTGCTGTCATCACTGTGGGCCTCTTCTGTTGGTAGTGTGGACATGTGTGGACCCTCCTGTCCGGTGACGTTGGGTAGGGGTCCTGCAGGGGTATAAAAGGATGTTTATTACATCTGTGTGTGGCATGGTGTGCAATGGGTGGGGGACCATGTACCCCAGTGCTTGCATTCCTGTGTGGGACCTTGTGTGATGATGGTTTAGGGGGGTGTATGGGTTTGTGCAGTGGGCATGCTTTGGTGATGGGTGTCCATGCTTTGGTGTTGCATGCAGGGCTTGGTGTTGGGATGTGTGGTTTGTGATAGTGGGACATCTGTGAGGAGTTGGAGTGATGGGGGTGAGGGTGAGGGTGGGGGTATGTGTTGGCATGCAGGTAGGGTGAGGGATGTAATAGTTAAAATTTGACTCACCAGAGTCCAGTCCGCCATCTGCTCCTGCGAGGCCCTCAGGATGCAGAATCGCCAAGACCTGCTACTCCCATGTTGTTAGTTGTGGGGGAGGAGGTGGGAGTCCGCCGCCAGTCAGCTGAACCGCAAGGTGGTGTCTTGAGACCACGGAACGCACCTTTCCCCATAGGTCATTCCACCTCTTCCTGATGTCATCCCGATTTCTTGGGTGCTGTCCCACTGCGTTGACCCTGTCCACTATTCTTCGCCATAGCTCCATCTTCCTTGCAATGGAGGTGTGCTGCACCTGTGATCCGAATAGCTGTGGCTCTACCCAGACGATTTCCTCCACCATGACCCTGAGCTCCTCCTCCAAGAACCTGGGGTGTCTTTGCCGTTCCATGGGGTGGTGTGGGTGATGTGTGGGGTGGTGTGTGTGGTGATAAGTGTGCTGATATGTAGTGGGGTGTTGTGTGAGGTGAGTGGAAGTTATGTGGGTGATGGTGTTGTGTGCCTGTGGATGCTAGTATTCTTGGTGGTGGTGTCTCTCTGTGTGCTTCTTTCTCAATTGTGGTCGAAGGGGTTTGTGGGTGATGTGGGTGTGTGTTTTATATTGTATTGGGTGTGAGGGAGTGGTGTGTGTATGTGTATCAGGTGTGTGTATTTCGATTTGTCCAATGTGGCTGTGTTTTGTATATGTGTGTGTATTTTGAGCGCGGCGGTGAGTACCGCCAATGGAATACCGCGGTTGAAAGACCGCCACGTGGATTCGTGTGTCGTGATATTGTGGGCGTATTTCTGTTGGCGTGACGGTGGAGGTTTTGTTTTCACCAGTTTATCACTGACCTTTGGTGTGGCGGACTTGTGTGGGTGTCTGAATTTTGGAGGATTCCGTGCTGTGGGTCATAATAGCTGTGGCGGATTTCTGCGGCGGTGTGTTGGCGGTCTTCTGCACGGCGGTAAGCAGCTTTTACCGCCAATGTTGTAATGAGGGCCTCTATGTCCGTTCTTTCCCAAATGGTTCAGTAAGGCAATTGTGTCATACCTGCAGTCGTCTTTTGTTCTGGACACAATTAACAAATCATCAATGTACTGTACTAGAGTTGAACTGAAAGGCAGTTCTAACGACTCCAAATCCTTCTTCAATATCTGATTAAAGATGGAATGTATCTCAGAAAAACCTTGAGGAATTCTGCACTAACTGTACACCTTATCCAGGAATTTGAAACTGAAGAGAAATTGGCTGTCCTCATGGAGAGGCACCAAAAAGAATGCTTGGGACAGGTCCACAATTGTGAACCATTCTGCATCACACGGAACCTGAAACATGATCACTGCTTGATTTGGCACTATGTGGCAGCATTTTACCACAATCTTGTTTATTTTCCTTAGGTCTTGAACAATTCGAACCTTCCCACAAGGCTTTTTCAAACCCATTATTGGTGAATTACACAGGCTACTCAGCACTTCTTTCAGAACCCCTTGCTTCACAAAGTCCGCAATTATCTGCGCTACTTGAATGAGGACATCTTGTGCCATGTGGTACTGCGATACCTGAGAGAACACTGCATTCGGCTTAACCTGTACTTTGACTGGTTCTACTCCTTTTATCAGTCCCACTTCTTTTCCTGTCAGGTCCCACACTTTCTTTGTCACTGTCCCCTGCAACTCGGGTGGCAAGCCATTCACTGTAAGCATTGGGAATAATGTTATCAAAGGGTATTCCTCATTTGGAATCTTCGTCTCTAACTCTGAAAATAGTCCATCGTCCCCTTCATCATCACTGTTTGTCTGGACCTCAATCCCTTCATTGGAACAGGTAATTGAACACCTCGTTTGGCACAGCAAGTCTCTTCCCAGTAGGGATACTGGAATAGAATCACAGACTACAAACTTGTGCAGTCCCTGGAAGTTGCCAATTTCAACCTGGACTGGGTCTGTAATCGGATTTGTCAGAAACTGATTTGCTACTCCTACCACTCTTATGGTACGCCCCGAAAGTGGTCATTTCGGAACCTCTGCACTTCTGACTGTAGAGCGTGTAGCTCCTGTATCAACTAGGAACAAAACCTTTGACCCATCACCTTTTCCTCTACATAGGGTCCCCTCTGATCTACTTCTAGGGACGCAGCAAGCCTGCACTCTTCACTATGTGAACAATCATCCGATCATTCATCGTTTATTCCATCCTCACCACGCAATGGGAACTGCTGTACTGTGTTATTTTGACTCATTGTCTGCCCTGTGACCTTTTGAGGAAGCATCACCTGTTGCTGTCCCATTGGAGCTAATGGTATTTGCATTTGCTGTCTAGGTACCATGGGAACCTGCTGTTGTACCTGCTGCATTTGTGCTGGTTGAATGCGCGGCATTTGTATTTGCTGCATGGGCTGTAACCCCTGCATTTGTACCATGTTATTCTGGAAGTTCTGATTTTGACCCTTCATTTTTGGACCCCTCACATTTTGAAAGATACTGACATCATTGCCTTGTTGAACAACACCATCCTGCACCACCATTGGGCATTCCCGCTACCAATGCCCCACGCCCCCGCATGCGTGACATGGTGACACCTTTTTCATTCCCTGCACATCATTTTGAACCACAACAGTATTCAAGTCTGGACCACGGTTCACAAAACCTCGACCTCGACCTCTCGGTTGTGCTTGAAACATGCCATTCCCTTGCGGTTGTTGTTGTACCACCTGCTGTATTCTGTTCCCCTGCATCCCTGCTTGCGCTGCCTTAATCTGCATCACCGTCACCTTCTCTTTCAACTTTCTCTGTTTCAACTCAATTTCGTCACTGCAGTATTTTGCATACTGCAACACCTCATCAATCGGCTTTGCTTGCCAACGGAACAAATGATTCTTAATCACCTGGCTAATCTCTGGTCTCAGCCCTTCAACAAACCAGAACACAAGATGATTCATGTCTTTTGGCTCAATGACCTCAATACCACTGTAATGTTTGAATGCCTTCAACAATCTCTCATAGTAGGCATGAATCGATTCTTTAGCCTCCTGTGATGTTCGATCGATTTTCTGCCAATCAGTCACTTTCAGCGACACTTTCTGCTTCAAAAACTCAATCACTTGATAATACTTCATCACCTTCTCAGATGGTGCTCCAGTCACCTTAGCCCTTGCCGGTTCCTCTGTCGGCCAGTCCACACCTCTCTTGCACTCAAGCCATAAGTCATGTGGAACTATAATCTCAAACAGGGTATTCAAGTCCTCCCAGAGACATTTTGCCAGCTTCACAAACCTGTCCGTCTGCTGGTACCATTCTATTGGCTTCTCCCTCAACCTGGGATAATCATTTGTGAATGACAGGATGTCTCCCCTAGACCACTGTACATGGACTAGAACCCCTTCTGCTGTCTCTCTCATTGGTAAAAATTTTATTGTCCCTGTGTCCGGTGCGGCTTTAGCCTGTTTTGGTTCTGGACCTTCGCCTTTCTCCTTATCTCTTTTCTTTGCCCATCTGCCATCCCATTTCTCTCAGGCTGGGCCTCATACTGAGCTGGTCTCAGAGGCGGCTTTTGTACACTTAACATCCACTTCAGGTTCTCTAAAATTCTTGTGTTAAACGTTCCATGGTCCGGAAACGCTAAACATCCCTCCTTCTCTGTTAATTTGCGCCACTGCTTCATCCAAAGATATGGCGCGACTCCCTTTTCCTCCATTACAATATAAGCTGGAGTACCCTCAGGCAGTGTAGGCTCCCCTTCACTCACCATAATATATGTATCTCCCTTCCAGGCACTCTTTAAAGCCTTGAAAAACTTCATTTTTGCGTCTTTTATTTTGTTTTGAATCTAATCAGGAAGTGACTTTTAATTCCCAGAACACTCTTCACCCACCTTCCTCAGCCATTTGCCTCTCGCGGACGGCTGCCAATCCGTGCACGACCCCTCTCGGCAACTGACCTATCCCAGCGCGGCACCACTGACGTCACACTCACACATACAGCAGCTGACAAAGTCTTGCGCCTTGTCCTCACACAAAACTAATGCAATATATTGCGAGCACCTTTAACAACAAAACCCAAATTTGTCGGTTTACTACAGGAAGGGTAACACAATCGCTTCAGAACTTTACAGATATTTCACTTGAAGTTTCGGCCGCTACTCTCTCCTTCTCAGCTCCCTCACTCGCAAGCAGAATTCGACCTGCAAATCCTTCTCTCGACTTGTCAATGGTTTGCTCTAGTGCACTTTAGAACTTGTCAAATCTCCATCGAAGGTTTCACTCACACAATTTGACTCAAACTCGACTTGTCACCATGCCCGATTGACCTATTAAACCGCACAAATTACAACATAAACCCAAGTGTCTCCTACACTTGTCAATATACTCCGGAGTCTTAGACCACGACGGGTCCGTACATCACCAACAACCACGTGGATAATTTTTTAGCACAAAGCGCCACACTCACATGAAGTTCGCCGACTTCCCTACTCTCATACTGCGGAGAACGCCCACTCCTACTAAAACAACATTACCTGACCTGAATCCACACAAACTTCACAAAACACCTGCAATATGCATAAGCTGAGCAAGCGCAAATTCTACACCACACATATTAAAACATCGAGAGCATACCCAACTCACTTAGGCAGGCTCCGAGATTCCGGGAAAGTCATGGGGAATTTAGAAACCTATCATACCTCCAATTTGCATTATCTCGAAAAAACAATTTAAACAATAGTCCTCCGTCCCAGGGCCCCAAAGGGCCTAAACCGTCGCTCTGCTACCAGAACTGTTAACGCGTCCCTTTAAGACTAATGTGCTCACTTTAGGACTCGTTTTAGGCCAATGAATCTTTTGACCCTGATTGAAGACACCTTGGGACGAGATAGCTAATCAGCATGTCAATCAATATGTCAGTAATGTCATCAAAGTTCACAGTAATATGACAATTCAAATTATTCAAGGACATTTAATAAACTCTAAAGACTACCATGACCTTTCAGTCATGAATAACCACACCAGTTTAATATGATTTTGTGAAGTTTATTCCCTATTAATTACAATTCTATTAGCAAGTTTATTAGTCTCAAAACCAAGAAACACATTAGCATAGTCACCATATGGCAACTCTGATAAGATTTCATCAAAGCAAGAATCACAAACATTAGAATATAACACAGCGTCAGCATAGGTTATCTTTAGCAGAGTATCATCATCACTTTATTCAACAAAGCATAGATTCAGTCATTTGTCTGCGTCAGTTTAGTGAACCCCTCTCCTAACCTCGAATTAGCATTGGCATGTTGGGCTTCATGCAAAACAATTTAGTAACACCAATTAAGAAAAACATCTAGCTATGCTCTCTGTCAAAAGAAGCAGTTGGTACCTAGAAAGGAAAAGCAAACAGACAATTACAATTTCATTGTCATATAGTTACCCTCTGTATTTGGGTCAGCACTCAGGTTCGGTCTTCGTCCTCAGGACATCAGTTGGTTCGCCATCTGGAATACAGCAATCGGAAAAAAAGGGGCACTTCCCTCATAAAGAGGTAAAGTGTAAATGGGCAATATATATAAGCCAAGAATGGTTTTAAGAACCAAATAGCAAAGTCTCTCTGCAGAGTGACAAAGTGTCTGGGTCATAGCAAATCGCATCAGCATCTCCCTAACTCTCTCCTCGTCTCTTATTCTCTAGTCTCTAGTCTACTTCCTGGTGTCAAGGGTTTTTATTCCCTTTTCGTTGTACATTCCCCTAAAATTTGGTTGGACAAGGAGTTGCACCCCACTATCTTTAACCAATTGTCTTCATATTAGCTCTTTGAATTTGTCAACCCATAACAGTTCTCACGTATTTTATTGGTCCTTCTGATTGACGTCTTTAGCCGGTGGAATGTCCAATATGATTTCATAGTCTTGTGATCTTTTGCACATCTTCGGTCAGTGGCTCCATTGTCTTTACCGATTCAGGCGACCTTGTACCTGCTACTGGTCTACAGTGTTGCATTCAACTAAAATGTTTCTACAAACAAGTCGACTTTCATGAGAACGGATCTACTACAGTTACATTCAGCTTCTAGTTTGAAGAAAAACAAGAGTTAATGCCCTTCAGCAAGTCAGCACACTGCACGTTAGAAAAACACATTTAATATGAGAGTCAGGTAGCTAGGCCTCGACTCATGCTAACTAAGGCCTAATAATTTATTAGCAAAACCTCTACATATATCTATTATTATTAGTGTAAAATCATATCATAACATAACATTTCAACATTGTTAGTCAGTTTCATTAGTCCCTGTATATGTTGGCGGCCACTCCCTGTGGGCACATTTCAAGCACACGTTTTAGCAAAATTCATTAATACATTTTCTACGTGGCATTATTATACATTAGTTCATAATTATTTCATGTTAATTTTCAAAGTTTTCTTCTCCGAACACTGAAGAAAGCCAAGCTTGTTCACTATTCCGCTTGTTCCGCTTGCAGTACAAATGTATTTACCTATTTCCATGCTGTTCAAATTAGTGTTCTGTAGTGAGTGCACAATATTATTACCATTGACACAAACATGGTACACTATCTATGAGAAATAGTGTTTTAAGAACAGTAGTACAGTATGAATTACTGGGAAAGTTAATTAGTTTTGTGAAATTGACTGTTGAAATGTTTCCAGTGAGTGAGAACCATTTTAATTCCCTTTCAAGAGTTTTGGGTTGTTAGCTTGGTGAAATGTGGGGGTGGCCAGGAATTATTTTATACGAGGGCTGCTTTTTGTTCAGTGTGCCACCTTTTAGGCAACATTCACTATTGTAGCTCATAGTCAACAGAGTAAGTTTAAAGTGGTTAAAATAAAACTTACAAATGGGTCTCTTTAAATGGTACAATTGCTTATTTCACTTAAATGCACAGAAAGGTAATAGAGGATCAAAGGGAGAGAGTTGCTTTTCATTAGACTACATTATTGCAAAAGGATGAACAGGGACTTTGATTTAAATATTCTGCGTTAAAACACTAGGGGCCAGATGTAGGTAGGTATCCGATTGCGACTTGCAATTTGCGAGTCATAGCGACTCGCAAATTGCAACGCGCAATCCGAGATGCAGAAAGGTGTCTCAGACACCTTCTGCGACTCGCTATGGGGTCGCAAAGACCCACCTCATGAATATTCACGAGGTGGGTCGCAGTTTGCGACCCCATAGTGAGTCTAGCCACTCACAGGGATGGTGGCCTGCTGGAGACAGCAGACCACCATGTCTGTGACTGCTTTTTTAATAAAGCAGTTTTTTTTTTCTCTTTGCAGCCCGTTTTCCTTAAAGGAAAACGAGCTGCAAAAAGAATAAATTCCGAAACCATTTGGTTTCGATTTTTTCAGAGTGGGCATTCACTTGCGAATCAGTTACCATCCACTTCAAGTGGATGGTAACTGCGAGTTGGTTGCGAGCGGTCGCAAATAGGAAGGGAACACCCCTTCCTATTTGCGAGTCGGAATCACATTTTGCGAGTCGGTAACAACTCGCAAAATGTGACTCTGCATCGCGTTCAGCCTTTTGCGCCGCGCAAACTGCATTTTTCGCCGTTTGCAAGGCGCAAAACGCTTCCTACATCTGGCCCTAGATCACATCCTTTTACTCCTTGGCCCAAAACACATGGTTTTGAAGTAAGATGGATAAAGCTTTCATTCACTTAACCATTCAGAATGCATATTTAAGAGACAAATGTACTCAGTTGAGAGCTTTCCTCTCCCAACTGGCATTCACATGGGGTGGTATACCTGTGTGACTAGAGATTAATGCTTGGCATAGGAATAACAATCATTTTATCAGAACCAGGGGACCCTGAATGTCATCCTCAGCTGTTATCCTTACCTTTGGCCAGCAAGCTGTATGTGATCACACTTCCACATTACACAGATCTATAGTCCCAAAATGTTTTCTGAACAGTGTATAAACAAAATGATACAAATGCTAATTGAGTTGTAATCTATGTACAGTCAACAAAGGCTAGTAAGCTCACAATCTTAATTTTGCTCATGTTAAATATTTATAGTTAGCTAGATTTGTGTATGCAAGTTTTCAAGTACTTGTTAAGAAATACCATAAAGGAAGAAAAAATTACAACTATTATGGCTGTGCCCTTGCATTTGGCCACATGTCGTAATTATGTAAAATTAAAGTTGCCTGTGCTTTTGATATACCCGTTTTGCATCCCATTGTAATTTTTAATATGTGTTAGTCATTGCTTACAGATTTACTTGCGACAACCTTGTAAGTCTAGATTTGATAGATGCCATGCTATAAATTAGCAGTATTGTTTTCTCTCAAGCTGAATAATGACATTGATATTTTAATACGTATTTAAATATTGTTTGTTCCTTCCTACCCCACAGTCTACAAAATGTACATGGTATCAATAGAGAAAACAATAAGAATAATTCTTCAGTATGTTGCTTTGTTGTTCCTAGATTTTCCTTTGAACTAATACAATGTAACTTTAGCCTAATTAAATTATAGGTAAGACATTTTATGCATCATATCACCATATTATGTTTACAAAATATTTTACACATCTTTTTTGATTTAAGTCCACTAACGTTTGAAAAGAATAATATTTAAATTCCCACTCAGATGCAGATACCTCACAACAGCAATGCATCTACAGAAAATGCATTGAAATGTTTATATATAATTTAAATTACCACAGTCATTTTCATATCTTTAAAAAAATCATAATTCATTCCACACTGTCATCCCTTTGTCCTGACCAGAACAACTCGATCGTGTTGAAGAAGGCATGAACCATATCAACCAAGACATGAAGGAGGCAGAGAAAAATTTAAAAGATTTAGGGAAATGCTGTGGTCTTTTCACATGTCCTTGTAACAAGTAGGTACTGGGTGCCGACTCTGCACTGTGGTGTCCAGTTCTTGTCACAGTGAATGTCTGAGGTTTGTCTCTTTTCTTTGTCCTTTTCCATCTGCTTCAATCTGTGGCGATAAAATACTTGTGTTTAATCAGAACAACTGGAGCACATCGAAGGTGGAATGGACCAAATCAATCAGGACATGAAAGAAGCAGAAAAGAACTTGACGGATCTAGGACAATTCTGTGGTCTTTGTGCCTGTCCATGTAACAAGTAGGTGCTTCCTGCCTGCCTGACTATTTGAGCACCAAGGCCACCATCCAAGGCTTGTGAAGCTTATCCCTAGTAAGCATGCTGACCCTCTGAGCATGTGGCATGCACGGAGATCAATACTTGCTCCATAGCAATGTCTCCTAGAATAGAAAACATAGCTAGAAATAGTTTATTAGAATAAGGCATGTGGAATGCACAACAATGGCATGCCCAGGAATCAATGTTTCATCATTTTTTTAAAGTGTGTACTGTTTTTTAACATCTAAAAGAAAGAAAAGCTACTGTGCGTTGCAGTATGCTTGCCTACAGGATTTTAATATTTTTGGTTGTAAAAAAATCTTAATAAGTGGTTGATTTCCCAAAAATATAGCACTTTAAATTGTACTTAGAACAAGACGAGGACAGTACATTTCTATTTGTTTTGTAAGTAAACAGATGATTAGCTAAATATTTAATATTGCCTAGACTTTATAAATTGCAAGAAGCCATTTGCAAACGTGCACCACTATGACAATCTAAGCTATCATTAGCTTAATATGGGGATCAACAACGCTGGTAGATATGTTGAAATGTGAATATTTTGCTCGCAAAAAAGCTGCACAAAAAACTCAGTTTGAGCCTGTTCAAGTATAATCACATGTAATTATTCTACTCATAAATTCCATGTTCAAGAGACAGGTTTTGATTAGATTTTTTGAGCCAGTAAAGTCTGGTTCAAGTGATTTGGATGTACTACAAAATCCTTGAAAGCTACACAAATCTTAAATATTCAGTCTAAGTTTAGAAATAATATTAATTACTTGTACGTTAGTTAATAATCATTAAATGCACTTAATGTGAGCAGCACTTATTGGACGCTTTGCTACTTAGGTAAAGAAATATGTTTCTACCTTCATATGTTTCCACAGCTGCAGAGAATATCAGGCTCTACATGCCTTCTGAAATTAAACACCGGATAAAATGCATTTTTAGAAAGACACAGCAAATTTACACGTAATTTAAGTCTGTTAAAACCTTCTTAAGCAAAGGTTAGTGGAAAGTTGGGAATATTTAATTGGCATCATATGCAAAACCAAAAAATGCACCCCATTAAATGCTGGTGAATGCATTACATTTGTTTTGGGGGGGGGGTGGACTACCTAAATTATCTAATCATCATTACTAGCAGTAACTCCTGGCTACCACATTAGTTATAGAGATTAAGAATATTGAAAATAGGCTCCTATCCAGTTATAGGTTCTCTGTATGGGGACATTCCTTTTTTACCTCAATCTGTGATCCTGGACTTTTTAAAAAATTGGACTGTAATCTACTGCAACTCATCTACTTCCCATAGAGAGAGCAAATAATGTGCTTCTCACACAAAATAAATCTGCTTGAGAACACCACTAATCTTATGGCACACGTTAATATGTGCCATTGCATACATGATGGAATGCTAATATTTCCTGTATGGCAAGTCCTTTTTCATTTGCAGAAGAAGTGGTTTCCAGAACCTCATAGTTACATTAAATTCCTCAAGTTTGAGAATCCCATGTAATGTGGAGTTAGCTACATATGAAGGCCATTATGGATGGTGCATTTCTTAGTCAACAGGTCGCTTTAACAATTGTTTTCAGTGAGAATGTTACATTTCCTCCTCATGTCTGTAGCTGAAGCATGCAAATGGTGCATAGGGTGCCTATTGCTTTCTTTCATTAGTTGGCTTGTTTTGTCTGTTTTGTCTTATTATTTCCCTTGTATTCATCACACCCATGTCTGTTTGACCTGGTGCATTTATTGACAATAGTCTGTACATTAGTTCTCAATTATTTGCAACAATTTGAATGCACCTCTGTAATATTGGGAAATGTGAATGCATTACTTCTAGCCAGCCAAATATGCTTACAGGCTGTAAGTGATCTACAGAATTCATGGCTATGGCTTTGAAGGTTGAAAGGCTAAATGTTAAAGGGTGATCTTACATTCAATTACCATTAACAATGCACTCTATATGTCCCCAAAGTACGTGTGATGTAATGTACACACTATACTCTACAGTTGTGTTGCATGTCTGTCTGTCTATGTGTTTTTGTGTCTTGTGTTAAAATATAAAACTGTCAATTAAATGTTTTTAATGTTCTTTATTTATCAATATAACGGCTTAGCAAACACTATGTACTGGAGCTTCCTAGCTTTATGGATTATAAACAGCATTGATGTGATCCTCAATAACTTCATAATTTTATTGATATTTATAATTATAACTTATTATTTATGATCCGCTTTCATTCATAGTGCTTTACTTAGAAAGCTTTTTATAAATATCAATTGCAACTAATATATTTATGTTATGAGAACAATGAAAGGCTGATAATCCTGCCAGGTTTCAAACCTGCCACCCTTGTATCACACACAGTTTCAATATCAAGAGGCTATCCTGCTGAGCAGTTTGATTAATTGCATACACAATGATATGATCAAAAACATTGTTCAAGATGCCTTTTATCTCAAGCAGTCCTTCGTTTAGTATAAGGAGAAGAATGTCCATTTTTTACATGGAAGTAGTGTTTTTTCACTTACATTCTTTTTCTGCACAGGCTTATATCAGGTGATACTGGCAAAAAGGCCTGGGGAAATAATCAAGATGGTGTTATAGGCAATCAGCCAGCCCGCATTGTTGATGAACGTGAAAGGATGAACCTTAGTGGTGGTCATATTCGCAGGTAAGCTCTTTTATGGGAGTCATCAACCCATTGCATCTTAGTAGAGCAATTATGTGGCCTAATTCATATTTACTGTTGAGCAAAAAAAAGACAAGGAAATAAATGTGCAAATTGGCTCCTCAACAAACTCAGACTTCAGAAATGGAGTGGATATGTTTGTGCTTCGATGCCGGAGTGTGGAATTAGTTACTTTAAGCTCATTTACAAAGACAAGTTTGTGGTAATTCAGTAAATACATGTCAACAGTGGTTTGTGTACGATTACAGCAAAAAACTTTTTTTTTTAAATTGCATCTTGTTAAAAGAAGGAGCAAGCGTCAATAGTTCTAAACCTTTGAAATATTATAGGCTGTGGCAAAACCATTTTGTGCCCGTAAATAACTCTAGAGGCTTGATTCACAAAGGGAAATTTACATTTTAAACCTTTTCACATGTACATTCAGGGGTGTGGAATTTATTAAAATATCTACTTGTCCAGGGGACAGGTTGCTTCTCAAATCTACTTGTCCTGTAAAAAGATCTACTTGTCCCTTTGGTGCCATGTAGTGTGGCGACAAATTATGGCAGCAATTAATAGCCTCTCTGATTATGCCAGGGCTACTACCATAGTAGGGCTTGAATACTTGGAGTTTCAATCGCTACTGTAGCAATTTCCTTATTTTGCCACCTTCTGCAGATCTGCATACTGGGGCTGGAGGAAGCAGTAAGCAATAGTTTCAGGGCTGGAATGCCTTTGAGTCTGCAAACCTACTAACCTGCATGTTTTAAAGATTTTTACCAGCTTCTCTCTAATATTTTCCCATAATAAGAAAGGTTGGACATTTACTCCTGACAATGGCAGAATTAGAACTTCTTCCAGGGTTGGGAAGAAAGTGGCTGGAGGGAAAATGAACTTGCAAATGCTCAATAGATTTTCACATGAGCAAATCTACACATCGTATTTACCCATGCTAAAATACAGTTCACAAATATTTTATAGGGGTACGACATATACCATGGGTGCACTTTTGTGACTTTCTTTAAGAATTTGGGGCCACATGTAGGTAGGTTAAGATTTGTGACCTGCAAATTGCGAGTCGCAAATCCGAATGTAGGATGGTGTCCTTGACACCATCTGTGATTCGCAAGGGCTTCGCAAATGCCCACCTCATGAATAATCATGAGGTGGGTCGCAATTTGCGACCCCCTCGCGAATGGTGGCCTGCTGGAGACAGCAGACCACTATGTCTGTGACTGCTTTTCAATAAAGCAGTTTTTTTTGTTTGTTTTTGTAATGCAGCCCGTTTTCCTTAAAGGAAAACGAGATGCATAACAAAAACGAAAAATGAAACGTTTTCGTTTCATTTTTTCAGAGCAGGCAGTGGTCCGCAGGACCACTGCCTGCTCTGAAAAAATGTTTACAGTGACATTCACAATGGGGAAGGGGTCCCATGGGGATCCCTTCCCTTTTGCGAAAGTGTTAGCACCCATTTGAAATGGGTGCAAACTGCGATTGGTTTGCGCCCGCGTTCGCGGTCACAAAACAATCCTACATTGCACTGCGAGTTGCAATTAGGAAGGGAACACCCCTTACTAATTGCGAGTTGCAAACCCGTTTTGTGATTCGGTAACCAGGTTACTGAATCGCAAAACTGGGTTTGTGTATCGCAATGTGCTTTTTGCATGTCGCAAACAGCGAAAGTCGCTGTTTGCGACATGCAAAAAGCTACCTACATGTGGGTCTTGGTCCCTAATTAGGTCTGGTGTTAACAAAGACATTTTGTTTTTATTAAACTTCTATTTCTCTCTCTTTCGGCTGGCTTTACTGTGAGCGATGGCATTCTGCTCTTCCACAAGGAGCATATTGCCACACAAAGTAGTTTTGTTCAGTGTCAGGAACTACAGTGGCAATCAGTGACGTAACAAAACTGGAGGGTGCCCCTTTGCAAAGAACATGGAGGAGCCCCCTCTCCAGACTCACTCAGGGCAGGTGCTGTGCTGGAGGGGCCCCCTGGAGGGCGGCTGCGGGGCCTTTGTTATGCCGCTGATGGCAACGTGTGCTTTAAGAGTTCAAAAACTTTTTGGGGGGGTTTTGCCAATGTTTGTTACAATGTTGAGGGCCTGGTAGCTCCCACAAGAATAAAGTATTACAAAAGCCATGTCAAAACAAGACACGCATTGATGAAACTAAAAGACTTATAAAAATATGTCAGATCAGTTGGCTTTGTCAGTGTTTGTTTATTTTCATGCTTCCCATAATCGTGTTGAAAATGGTTACACTGATTTTCCATTAGAAATATTTTTGGGAAATACTAGCATGCATCAACACATTTTACTAAATGACACTTCATTTGCATATAATCAGAGAGCATTCTGGTAACATTATACTTAGCCTCTTAGCCTAAACTTTTCAAACATGTGTGTACATGTTTTTTTTTTTTTTGTACTGGAACCAACGTCAGTAGTGAAGTGTGACCTTAAAACATTTATTTACAGCACTCACCCTAAAAATGAAGGCTTTCAAATAATGAACCATATATACAAGTTCGAACAGCATTATCTTTTGGAAACACATTACCTCAACTGCAGAGAATTCCACTCTCTGTAAACAAGCAGCCAAAGGGTTTGTGCTGCAGGGGGTTGGGCCTACTTGTCCCAAGGACAAAGTAAACATATAAACTTGTCGCCCTTGACCCCAAACAAGATGTCTCGGGCGATAGGAATTCCACATCCCTGACATTTATTCCTATAGCTAGGTGTAACTGTTTTACTATTCACCATTTTGGAAAACAGATTTACACGTGTGTGTAGGCTGACAGAGCTCCATCCCTCCAGTGAGGGGATGGAGCCTTCTATGACTGAGTTTACAAGTACAAAGATAATATAATAATTATTCACCTATGATGGAAATCGCAACAGCCAAGGCAGATAACTCCTTATAGGAAAGAATAGGCACATTTATTTAAAACAAATGAAAATATTTTCATTTAAAATATAAATGTGAAATAATTTTAAAATATATTTAATTAGCCTGGAACTAATAAAACTAAAATTTACAGCACATTGCCTCTTCAAATTAAACTTATATTTAAATAATGATTAATTTAAAAAAAATACTTTTTATATTTTTCAGAATAAGTTAAAACGTTTAATATTGTTTAATTACATGAATTATCAAATTTAAAAACAAACGATGAATACTTTTGATACTTACATTTTTATCACTAAAAACTAATTCCCTGCCTCAAAGGTTTTCTATGGTAGTATGTTACAGTACCATTGGCTAGCCCTATCATGTGTTCGCCTTACTTCCAAGCCTGGTCTGGATGACATTTATTTTGTGTTGATACCCCCTGTCCAAGCAAGGACCCTCACTCTAGTCAGGGCAAAGGAGAAACACAACTGGTTAATCCCCGCTCACTCTCAGAGACAATGTGTAAAGTATTTGTACCAACACACAGAGTAATACAGTGAAACACTACAAAATGGACTCCACACAGGTTTAGAAAAATTGTAAATATTTATCTAAGTAAACAAGACCAAATGTGACAAAAATCCACAATACACAGTTAAAAATATGACTTTAGCAATTAAAAACACAAAAATAGTGCCTAGAAGCACCAGCTCTGCAATTTGATGTAAGGCGGCGTGTTGACGGTTTTGTTTCCCACAATGTGACACCACTGGCACCATTTACGGAGTCACATGGACCCCCAGGTAGAGTACCTTAGCAAAAGTGTGGAAAACAGGACTGTGCACGGAGTCGATGAGCGAGGCATTGCTGGATCCGATGTAGTGTCGGTTCCAGTGCTGCGAGGCGAAGGAGCGGAGGCATCACAAAGAGGCGTCGGGTCCTTGCTGCAGAGCAGTGGAGGTCAGGCGCATCAGTTGCGAGGAGTAGCTCCCTGGGCACCTCCAGCAAACTCGAAGTCTGGCGAAGTCCGATGCGGGAGGGGCGACCTCATGGGGTCACGGTCACATCACAGGATCACAGTGCTGCAACTGAGTTGGGTGTCATCAACATCGGTGCTATGACACTCCGATCTTGCAAGTTCTTGGGACGCCAGCAGCGTCAGTGATGCAGAGCCTGCAATGTCGGTAGGGTCATCCTGCTTCTGTGAGGTCCACGGCTTCAGGTGCAGGCGGCTTCACAGGTTCAATACAGCAGAATCCTCAGGAAGTTGCACAGTGTCATCTGGCATAGTTTCACAGGATTTTACCAGAATTTCACTCTCATTGGCCCAGGAACTGGAATGGCACCCTCTGACAAGCAAGCGTCCATAGCATGCAGGCTCAGAGACTGGTTGGTGAAGCCTTTGCTGTCCCTGAGGCTTAAAAAACTGGAGGCAATCTCAGTCTAAGCTCTTGGTGATACCTCTCAAGCAGGAATGCACAACAAAGTCCAGTATTTCTCACCTTTCACAGGCAGAAGCAGCAACTGTAGGACAGATCAACAAAGCACAGTCACAGGCAGGGGCAGCACTTCTCAGCTCTTCAGCTCTTCTCCTGGCAGAGGTCCGTCTTGAATCTTTCAAACAACCCTAAGGTGATCTAAAGTCTGGGGTTTTGGGCCCAATACTTATACCCCTTTCTGCCTTTGAAGTTGCCCAACGTCAAAGAGAAGTCTCTTTTGTTTACAGGACCCTGCCTTGCCCAGGCTAGGCCCCAGACACACACCAGGGGGTTGGAGACTACATTGTGTGAGGGCAGGCACAGCCCATTTAGGTGTAAGTGACCACTCCTCCCTCCACTCTAGCCCAGATTACTCATGAGGATATGCAGGCTACACCCCAGCTCCCTTTGTATCACTGTCTAGAGGGGATATAGAAACAGCCCAACTGTCAGTCTGACCTAGACAGGGAATCCACAAACAGGCAGAATCACAGACTGGTTTAAACAAGAAAATGCCTACTTTCTAAATGTGACATTTTCAAACTAACAATCTAAAAAACAACTTCACTAAAAGATGTATTTTTAAATTGTGAGTTCAGAGACCCAAACTTCTCATTTCGATCTGCTCCCAAGGGAAAACTGCACTTTAAGGATATTTAAAGGCAGCCCCCATGTTAACCTATGAGAGAGACAGGCCTTGCAAAAGTGAGAAACTAATTTGGCAGTATTTCAGGAAAAAAAAAACAGTACATGTCCCAACTTTAACATACACTGCACCCTGCCCTTAGGGCTACCTAGGGACTACCTTAGGGGTGCCTTACATGTATAAAAAAGGTAAGGTTTGGGTCTGGCAAGTAGGTACACTTGCCAGGTCGAATTGGCAGTTTAAAACTGCACACACAGACACTGCAGTGGCAGGTCTGAGCTATGTTTACAGGGCTACTCGTGTAGGTGGCACAACCAGTGTTGCAGGCACACTAGTAGCATTTTGATTTACAGGCCCTGGGCACCTCTAGTGCACTTTGCTAGGGAATTAATTGTAAATCAAATATGGCAATCTTGGAAAAGCCCTTTACACATGGAATTTACACAGAGAGCACTTGCACTTTAGCACTGGTGCCCAGAGTACAAAAACAGCAAAAACAGAGTCCAACACGCAGTCAAAACATGGGAAGCAGAGACAAAAAAGACAGGAGAGGCTATGCCAAGGTTGCCAGGTCTAACTGGATTCTTCTGCTTTTTGAGAAAAAAAGTTTGATAGGGAGTATGTACGGGTCAACTGAACCACAGCCTACTCTCCAATATACCTGAAAATATGCACTTCTTTCTAAATGCAGCCCCATTTCCTTTAAAGAAAGCAGGCTGTATTTAATTTTAAAAAAATAAACCACCATCTCTGAATGATCTATCGGAGTGGTTCACAATTTGTGGTCTATCTCATTAATATTCATGGGCTAGGTCAGATTGTGACCCCCTCCAGAAGGAAATTTTGTGAACCAACTTATTAGTTGATAGGCCAGGCTGCAAATTCAGAATTGATTTAGGAAATTTGATGCACAGTTTGCTACGCTTTTCAGGAATCATTTCTTAGTACATCTGGTCAACAATTCACTTGTGTTTGTAAGCATTTTGATTTTATTTTGATTTTTTTTGCATTGTTATGCATGGGTACTTGCTGCCGTTCATAGTGCTGATATAATAAAAATAAATTAACTAAGGGGCAGATTTATCATAGTATTGTGTTACCCTTGCATAACACAAGGTAAAGCAAGGGCAACACAACACTAAAGTCAAATTTACCAAGCAACACAAAGCCAACTTGTGTGATACTTTGGGGCTCAGTAAATCTGGAGTAACGAAGATGGGAAAAGTTGCTGCCTTGTGTTACTCTGCTCCAGCGAGGCATTCAGTGAATGAAGCGTGGGTTTTCCCATGCATCGTTCCATGGATTCTGGTGCATTTCCAGATTTACCATGAATGGTAGACCTGGAAATGAATCTAAATGCTACACCTTCCCAAGGCAGGTGTAACTAGGAAAAATTGTTTATCTCTCCGTGTTTTTTCCTCTTTTCTTTACACCTGTGCTGCATTCCGCAGCACACATAGAAAGAGAAAAAAGCATCAGAGGATTGGATTGTTTTTGTGCAGGAGAGTGTCCTGTCCTACACAAAAACAATCTTGCTTACAACTCAGGCACCCTTGCAGCACAGCGCAAGTGTGCTTGTGGTGGCACAAGGCAGAACGTTGTGCGCCAGCACAGGGAGGGGGAAGGAATGCACCATATAATGTTAAATATAGCACATTCCTACACTTTCCCTTTCATGCAGCGCAGAGAGGTGTCTTGCTATGTTTTGTTGTGTTAATGTTTGATAAATCTAGGCCTACATTTTTAACTGAAGTGCCATGCAAATCAACAATTTGCTCAAGTTCTTCTTATAAAGAAATATGATGATTTACAAAGTTTTGAGAACTTGTCTAAAATATTCAAATTTGCAGTGCTCCCTAATATATTACAAAAACACAAGAGTTTTAATTAAATTGAGGTTTTATGCGTTTATGCTGCTTTACAGAACACCACCGGCTGAAGAGACTGCACGTGGTCATGTGGGAACAGGACTTCACCTGAATCAAACACCTCTGTAAACTGTCTGATGCAGTTGTGTCAGTTCTCTGCTTTCATAATTACTCCTAACAGTGAGAAATTATTGTATTGTTTCTAATCTTTAGAGGACAACTTCCTTCGCAGTAGTTGGCAATATAGAAGAAGCATTTGCAATGCACTAGGGTCTCTCATTTCTCCGAGTTACAGATATTAGCAGTTGTAAACTCCCAACCAGATTTTTCTTTCCAAATTGAAGAAAAAAACTGCGCGATCGCGCTGCCATTAGTAGTTGTAAACTCCTAACCGGATTTTTCTTTCCACATTGAAAGAAAAAAACATTGCGATCGCGCTGCTACAGTAACTATGGAACAGGATCGATGTTATGCAAAGCGCTCGACTTCTGCCAAGCGAGATCGCGCTGCAAACAAAAGATAAATAGTAGTCCACAAACCTGATGGGAAACAGCGAGCCTCGCATGTTTCCAGTACTTGGTCGCTGCGCTCGATAAGGGCTAACCACCGGAAAAGGCATGACGTATGTGTTCCTTCCACTAATGAAAGCAAGCAGATTTTAACAGCCCAGCCCACGAACCAATGAAAGACAACTGACGTGACGTCATCGGGGCTCCGAGCCCTTTTCTAATTCCTAAAGCGTCTCGCAAGCGAAATGCAAGTGCAAGCGCATGCGACACAGGCTCGACCATAAAATGAAAGGGCGTCAGTGGTGGTGGCCGAAGTTTCAAACGTTGCCTTCAAAGTTGGGTGAATTTGACAAATTAGAAGTTGCATT
Organism: Pleurodeles waltl; assembly: GCF_031143425.1. Lineage (NCBI taxonomy): Eukaryota > Metazoa > Chordata > Amphibia > Caudata > Salamandridae > Pleurodeles > Pleurodeles waltl. The sequence continues at coordinate 379,964,686 of NC_090444.1, read as the reverse complement.
TTGTGAAACTTGACTAGTTCAAATAACTTCTCCTAGCTTTGTTTCAAATAGAGGTTTTCTTTAAAAATGCAGTTCTGCCAAAAATCGTTGCCACAAGAAACTCTCCATCTAAAATTGTAGTTGCTGCAGTTTTGTACTATAAACTTATTATTAGAAAATGTCTTCTGTTGCCATTTGTTTTTCCTAAATTAATTTACTTTCCTTTGGAAAAAGATGCACTCGGTGGGGCAATATATTAATGTACATGTTTATTTTCACTTCAGGGTAACAAATGATGCTCGAGAAAATGAAATGGATGAGAACCTTGAGCAGGTCGAGGGTGTTATAGTAAATCTTCGTCACATGGCGCTGGATATGGGCAACGAGATTGAAATGCAAAATCGCCAAGTGGACAGGATCATGGAAAAGGTTGGGATTCAGGAATATGGAATTAACTTGCTAAGTTTACTACCACCTGCTTATCAGTTACTTTTTTGTACGAAACCATTATTATTTAAATGGATTCATGAACCTTTGACTTCTGATGAAACTGTTGTAAACAATTGTTGGCAAAGCCAAAGCTTGTTTTGTCATATTTTCGCAAAAAATTACTGTTGTGGTGCTGCTATAACGGTGAAATTATAAAGAAGTATTTGCAATGAAGTAGGTCTCGCATATATCAAACAAGTTAATTGTCATCTTTTGACAACAGCGCAAAAACAAAAGAAAACATGAGTGAAAACTGAGGAAAGACGACTTCACAAAATAAAAGAAAGTTCATTTTTAAAAATAAAACTTTGCAATTTTGCTTATCCTGCTGGGCCTGTTTTACCAGTCACAAGCCTTCTGTTTGCGGGGCACTGGAAGTTAAAGAAAAGTACCTCGATCAAGTCGGGAGATGCGGACAGGCACTAATTACGTTGAAATCAATTAGAGCTTGATCCCTGCTCCACATACGGGACCAGAAATGATGCCTGGCATGCCTTGACGAATTTGAGGCTGTAAAGAAGAGTGGCAACCAAACCAACAGATGATTAGAGACAGGCGGGCTCCAGGCCCTTTACTGAACACAATAGTGTCTTGCATACGAGACGCATGCGCTAGCGCATGCACTCGCAGGCTTGATTCTAAAAATTGTCAAAAAACAAGTAGAGAAACTGACTGAGTCATGCAAGGGATTCCATCCTGAGTGTCCCTTTCAAGGTACATGCCCGTCAGTCCTCAAATCTATGTTTCACCTGATTCCTTTACTATATATTGAGTAGCAGGGGTTGTACAATTCCTACTGCCTAACGGTAGAATATATTTTTTGGGATCATAGACAAACCGTTGTCATATTTTAGTTGTTCCCTTGACCACTTCCAAGTAGGCCCAGCCCTATGCAGCACAAATCTGTTGGCTGCCAGCTTCTAATACCACGTTATAGATCTGTGAATGAGGGTTGTCTGCCGCTGCGGCAAAATGTTTATCTATATTTATGTAGAAGTCTTCAGACTGGCATAAATGATTAATTAATTCAAAAGCCTTCACTATTAAGACACGCCTTCTAAGGAAATACTGTGAGTACGGCTTGCATTTCTGACTGGAAAGTCAGTCAAAGAATTTAATGCATTTGTGAAATGTAATAATTTGATGCTGTCACAATAAAAAATTATGGTCTCAATCCCTATTGGAAGTCACAAGCATTGTATATGTCGCTGTATTGGTATCTTGCATTAGTTCATCTTTACCATTTGCAGAAATTTACAAGAGTTAAAGAATTAGACCAGGAAACCTTACTCTTAGCAAACTCTTGTGTATTACATTTTCACATGAGCCAATAGACGGTCTTGTATTTGCGTATGAGAAACTCTGCTGAGCAATTGGACAACTTACTTTACCTACACTAACTTTTTTCTTCACTACGCAAAGGTTTTACTTCTGCCTTTGTCAGGAGTAATCTTTCAACTATTTTAAAGTGTTTGGGGGGGATATTGTAGAGGAGCTGGTGATTTACCCTTAAACCAGTAAGATTGTGGAGGTGCTTATACAGGATGGTGCAACATCGGAACAACCACTTAGCAAGATTGCATGTTTGCATGTTTGAATGGCAGCTGCAAGACACATTTAATTTCAACACAGTGGACTGATTACTCTCCCTCTTTAAGTTGCAGCAACATAAGAGGTTGGTGATAGAAATCATTACTGGCACTTTAAAGTGCATGACTCAAAATTGTTACCCACCCTCTTTCTTAGACTACTACAATTGGCTGTCTAGCCTGTTTTGCAGACACAGCCTTTGTGTAGACTGATACTCCTCAAACCAGGGAAGTCTCCTGCCTGAAGCATGCACAAGAGTCACAAAGAGATGTGAACTATCTGCACCTGGCTATGATCAGCCACAAAGGCAGTGATCAGAAGGGAGACAAAAAGGTGATTTATCTGAAAATGCTTCTCTCTCTGTAGCCCCCTTCACTCCTAACATTCACCAAGTGGCAGATCTACAAGAAGACAAATCAGCAGCCCCTCCCAGCAAAACGACCTAATTGAATTTCTATAGGAGCCTCGATGAATTTCTCCTTATTCCACTGACTGGGTCTCCTTCCTCCTGCATCTCCCCTGGTACACTTCCACTGTCTGGGAACATCACTCCTTTCTTGGGCCCACAAACAGGCTAGGGGCTTTCAAAATAGAACCCACAGACTTCCATCACTCATGCTACCATGTTTAAATACACAAACCCACACAACCTACAGTATGATGGGATTAGGTGACAGGGTATACATCGTACTACACATTGACGAGATGCTCTCAGCCATTGCTGAATAACTAATTTTTGTGGATGAGTGGAAAAAACCTTCTATTACCGAGTAATGGGAGTAGATCTTTAAATGAAACCTTCCCTTCTTTTGGCGCCAACTCCCCTTGTGCATCATACACACCATGTACCCAGATGAGGATACTACAGACTTTGTTTAAAAGTGCTGCATTAGTCTTGGCACACAGCAGGTTCAGGCTCTTAATGATTAAATGATGGGTACACTTCATAGATGCATGTTTAAGTTGCCTGCCCCACATATGAAGCACTATGTATGATGTTTCTTTCTACAGCTTATATCCTGCGATTGCTTGCTATCTCAACAAGCCTTTTCCCACCATACTTCTAAAACCCTGCATGAAAAAAATGATCTTGACCTACTGCAGCTTGATTTCCCTCCTTTCTTTATCCAGAGTGACCCTCTTCTTACCTTCCGTTCACTGCATGCCTTTTATTTCTGAGTATGACCTCATCTCAATCTCATGTCTAGCTGCCTTAATACTTCTTATTTAAATTCTGCAATTAGCTGATACCTCATTTTATATATCACAACCTCTCCTCTTTAAAACCCTATCTCTGTAATCTTACATTACGTAATATCCACCAGCCTATCTACCTCACCAAATATTCACATGAAACCACTTAGCCCCAACTAATGATCACATCTAACTTGGATTAATATAACCTATTCACTAAGTAATTTGACTAAATGCACATAAGCTTTTCAAGCGAGTACATGACTAATTGCAATAACCACTAGATTTACCACTAACCCTGGGTTCTGTAGTAGTGTGCTACATGCAATAAAGTGCTTCAAAGTCTTATCAGGGGGAGTTACCGCTATAAGAATACAAGTACAGTTACAATTGCAAAAAACGTTTTTGGTTACAAAAAGCACACATTTCCACAGCAGTACCTGGCACTGAAGAGAATTATTCTGACCACAGATGTGCTCCTTATGAAAGAGCAGAATGCTGACACTCATGGTGAAGTACGCCAGTGGCTGAAGTGTGCTTACCCACTGCACCATGCTGTATGGTGTAGTGGTCAGAAGAAACATTTGAATGACTTAAAAACAGACCGATGCATGAATAGGGCAGGCTGAAACCAATTTGAATAAGTATATTATACATATGTTTTAGAAAAAAAATAAAAGCATTGGTTAGCCCCAGACATAAAAATTAATCCAGATTGTGTTCCCATCAAAAGTCACTTGTAAGATGCACCTTTTCTGCAACTATAAATGCTAGACGGTCATGGCAAGAAGGCAGGATTTCTAGCAAGTTGGTGAAAAGTGGATTTCTATTCAAAATCCTGATGAGAGATGACACTATGGAGCTTGTAGGGCAATTATTTCGCCAGTTATTACCATTCCTATGGAGGATGCAAAACGTAACTGCCTCCCGCGTGGTCTAGGTTTTCACCCTCCTATGTGAAACTCAGTTGGGCGAGTGCATATTCTGTAATGAAAGGATTTTCCAGCTGTACTTGAGGTTCTACCTAGGTGTGGGTGAAATTTAAATAATACCAGAGCAATTTGTGTAATTTCAGGAATTTTGTGTTAGGCTTGTTGTGCAAAATTCCTGATGTTATGCCATTAAACCACATCATGTAATGACGCCTCTGTTCTTCGCAAAATTATAGGTGTAGAATGCAGGAACACCAAGAGCAAGTAGAACGAGAGTGACTGTTGTTTACGGCAATTGTGTTTTTGCATGTTTTTTTAACCAGATTGTGTCCTCTCATCAAAAATTAAAACAAGGACATCTGTTTCATTAAAATACAGCATTAAATAATGGATTTGCGCTTTGCATACATTTTACATAACTTCATGTAATTTTCCCAAACTTTCACATAATTACTCAAAGAAAATTACAAAAATTTTGGACACACCTAGCTCTTGCATTTCCACTGGAAAAACCACAAATTGCGAAAAAAAGAACATCTCTTAAGGCATGTACTGCTTTATGAATTTTGGCTTCAAATGCCTTTTTCTGTAAAAGCAAATGATGCATTCACTGCAAAAACTGGAATAATGTGGTCATAATTTGGGGTGGGCATTAGGGTGGGCTCTGAGGCTGTGCTTTCCCCATTTTTTAAGTGCATGATGAGTGAGAGACTGAGCACACATCAGCCTAGAACCGGGTTAGCATATCCACATTTGCTAAACTGTAAATTTCTGAAACATCTTTTTTCTAAATGTGGATATGCTAAAAATCTGGCATGGACCCGGCTCTCCAGGACCGACTTTGCAGAACCCTGGCCTAGAAGACATTCATTTTGTGAAAGTATTGCAGCAAGGCAGGTTATAGTCAGTAATGCACGGGCACAATCCAGACAAGGTTCGGTGGGTTGAAGATCTCACAGCCCTAAGGGCAGTGACATCATCCCATCAAAGCCCTGGCAGAGCATCATTGGCAGTCAGCTGCAGGTGGTTTATGTTTAAGCCTTGAACTGCCTAGAGTGGAATGTCAACCAGTAAAACCTCACACCGACCCTTCTCAGGTTGTCACTGATTCCACACCATCTGTGATGATCTATTAGGTATCCTCCTCTCATTAGTTGACACCTCACAAGGTTAGCAAATGAGAGGAGGTGGTTGGATATTCAATTTTCTGCTGCCCAAAACCTCCTGCTCCTTCCCGAGCTGTGGTGCTCCTGCCTTAGCTGGTGATTTCTTCCATGGATAGCCCTGACCATAATGCCTGACAAGCGACTTAGTGAATGTTTGAATGTATGCGTGTGTGTATGAATGCCTGTTTGATTTTTTCCCCAAGTGTGCTTGTAAATGGGTGAGTGTGTGTATGCATGTGTTTGCGTGTGCGTGGATAGGTGTGAATATGTGCATGCTTGTACTTCTGGGTGAGTATGTTTGGCATGTGTGTGCTTGTGAATGGGTGAGTGTGATTATGTGTGTGCATGTGGTTGTGAATGGGTGGGTGTGACTGTGTGTGGGAATACTTGTGTGTCTGTTTGTGAATGGGTGTTTGTGACTATGCATGTGTGTCTGATTGGCTTGTAAGTACCTCTAACACCTCTCAACTTACACAACATAGCCAGCCGCCAGTGTGCAAATTCTTCTATGGACATAAACCTACATATAAGATCAAAGTGGGTTCATTTATACCTGTTAGGAATCCACTAAAGGATACCTGGCAAACATTAATGGTTTACCTACTGCACACACGTATGTATTTGTAAACCTTATGCAAGGAATGGGGAGTGTGTAAGTCAAGGTGTGGTTTTCCTTGAGATGGCATATAAACGTGTGAGTTTGTTGGCATTCATGACTTTTCTCCGAGCCTTTCCCTCTTGAAAAATGATTAAAAATGTCCCAGTCGATATTTAGGCTCCAATGATTTTGTGTCACATATTGTTTCCTTTGATATTCTGTTAGAAAGCCTCCATGGAGAAAAACTATCGCACTGTGGAGAAAGAGAAAAAGAGTAGGGGCTACTCCTCCGCTAAGGCAGGGGATTGTCGCCCCACTGCTATCGGCAGAAGGGGAAGGAAAAATAAAATTATAATAGTGGGGCAGGGCTACTGAGGGCTGGAGGGAGGAGCGGTTCATGATCATAAGTGTGCATGTCTGTTTGGCCAGCCGTGTTGGCCGGCCAAACACACATGCGCACTTTGCATTTCTTCTCCCGGATGTATTGCACAGCCGGGAGGAGAAAGTGCACAGGGTGAAAGTGTTTTTTTTTTTATTTATTCTTTACCCCCACCCTGCCACCACTGAAAAAGAGAAAGCAAAAAACTCTCATTTGCAGAGCGGTGTGCCTCTTCCCATTGCTAAATTATGCTGTGTGTAAAACCCCACATTAGAAGAATGGCAAATGTCACATGAAATTCTCAATAGTGTATCTGAAAACTGTGGCTCAGAGAGATTTTCAGGCATATTAATGGTAATGTATGTCAATGTCCAAGCTTGCTAAAGAATACCTGTGTATTTATTACTTAGCTGAAACCGTTATTGGCTCACAATATGAAAACTCTTAGAAACCATTCCATTAATAGTAGTTTCCTAGTTATCGACCTTCCAAGTGATTTTACTCTAGAAAGACTAAAGTTCTAAAGATGGCGCCTCAATGTCTGTAGTAAAAATGCAGAGAGCAACAAAGCGGAGAGCGATCTTGTAACATCTTCACAGTTAGTGTACTCTTTATAACATACAGAATAGCACTGTAAAAATAAAAGTACAGTAGTTCATAAAGAGCCCGTCCACTAAAGTTAAAAACCAAACTTAAAATTTACAAGTGCTTGAGGAAGAGAAATTAGTCCTGAACCCTATAAGTGTATTGGCATCCCCAAGGTCTGTAAAAACGTGAAAAAATGTCAAGGTTTGGGAAACATTTCCTCTCTACACCACACATACTATTCATGACCATTTTTTTGTCTTTTGCATACAATACTTCAGAACCCCTCCCCGGTTTCCCTTCCAATAAATTACAGGAGAGAGATAAGGGGTCAATAGTGGGAGTGGGCTTACGGCTCACAGACAATAAAAGGTTATTTCAGATTGGCTAGTTAACTAATTGCATGCCCGTGTCCTGTATTCTTAATCACTGAAAGCCTGCTCCCAAGTTTGTCTAAAAATGTCACCAATCTGCAACTGAACTGTACATCCAACCCCACTGAATCCCACCATAATCGCTGTCCTACACCCCGCCCCCTTTGGATCCATGCTCACCAGAGGATAGTCTTGCGGTCCACCGCAACGCATTTGCAGAGTCATATCTGGAGAATCAATGTTTCCGGGCCTAGCCCGCAGAGCTGCAGACACCAGACATACTGCATTGTTTCCACTGGGGGAGGTGTGCGTACGTTGGAATGCACCCCATGCAATATTTCAAGAGTGCTGTTTTAATCTGGGGTCTAACTGAGTGCCCAGATAAGACTGCAGTGGAAGTCTGTCATATGATGACAAAACAAGCCAGGGATGGCCTCTTTTTATTAGGGCTTCTTTGTCCATTAGTTGCGAGTAGATTTTAATGCTTTCTTTTGTCATTCACTTGACAAGATGATATGAGCTGAAATAGGCCAGTTGATTTGTTAGACCCAGTGCTGTCAGGTAGGACTCGAGATAAAACCAGGCAGAAGAGCTAGGCTGCGCAGAAATTTCGGCCCAAAGAAGGGAGCTTAAAGTGCCTGGTCTTGCTGCCTTGAGTTTGTACCACAGGTTAATAAATGCCTCATTTCTCGCAAATGACTGTCTGACCAGCCCAAATTCAAGGTTAACCTGGGACGGCGATACATAATTTGGTAAGTAGAACAGTGCTTGGTAATCATTTTGTCCAATAGCTCCCCTCCGTTGCCTCTCAGCACTTAACTTCCATATGTTATTGTTCCCCTGAAAGACAGTGTTTTAGATTTTGCCAGGTTGATGACAAGGGCATTTTCTTCTGAGAATACAGCCATGGTATAAAATAGCCTCTGTAGTCCTACTCTGGTGTGGCTGAAAAAAAAGAGATCGTCAGGATACATCAAGCATGTCTGAGCTGTTTTCCCCAAACTTGGCAGATGAGAGTTACCTTTGTCCAGTCTTGTTGGTAAATCAGCCACAAAGAGGTTGATAAGAGGAGGAGCAAGTACGCATCCCCGTCACAGGCCCTGTGAAGCTGGAATTTCCCTGGAGAGGTGCGTGCTGTCTCCCGATTTGACTCTCACCCACGTGTTTATGTGGAGAAGAGTTATTGCTTTTAACAGAGCCAGAATGCCCCACTTAGCAAGGTTGGACCATATTTTCCCTCTGGTTACACAATCACATGCAGCTTTATAGTCTATAAATGAGAGAAAAAGGGGCTTTTTGGCATGCCAACTTTGAATAATAACGACCCAGCCATGAGATTGGCAGTTGTGCCAGCCCCTTTTGAGAAGATTGATTGATTAAAAGGGATTAGGTTGTTATCCGCAGCCCAGGCTTCAAGCTCTTCCAGTAGGCTTCCTGGAAATAACTTGGATTTGACGTCTAAAAGTGGAAATAGTCAGTCATTTGCTGGATCACTAGTTGAGTCTCCTTCGAAGATTGGGGAGATAATTGAGCATCTTCATGAATGTGGAATGATGTTAGTAGCAATTGTGCTGTTTTAAATAGTGCAGCGAGGATGCCATTGGGACCTGGGGCTCCCATCCTCGGACTCTGGGTGATTATACTTTTGAATGCTTCCTGGAGAACTTGAAGGCTGCTGCCTGATTGTGTAGAACACGGAGCAGCTCTCTGCACCTGATCTTGAGTTATTTCCTGAGTCGGAGGATCCCCACCCTAGATTGCTTCCTGAATCAAGAGGCCAAAGTAGCAAGAAAGGTATTGATGCCAGTGGACTCTGAGATGTTAATTAGGGTGCGAGGATGCATTGCAGTGCTTAAGCTGTTTACACATTTCCAAAACTCTGCATGCTTGTTTGTCTTCAGCGCATACAAGAGCACAGTCTCAACGCTTGCAGCCTCATCTCCTTGATGTTCCCACAGATGATCCCGGTAGGCAGACCTGGAGGTAGGCACCAGCGTACTCAGGGCTACATTTCCAGGCTCTTACTGAAGGAGGCAGAGGGTGCTGTTTAGATTACGCTTGAGTGTCTTTGTTCGCTGGCCAGATGGTGACCCTTAGGACCTAGGTTGCCTTGACAATTTAAGCTTCCGACCGTTGGCCGCATACACTGTGCACTGCAGTGCACTGCAGTGCATCTGTGGATCGTGGAGGTCGATTACATGAGTAAAGTACAACTCTTGTGGCAAATTATAACTTTCGCCTCTATTTGTGATTTGGAATTTTGAGATTCTGTGGAGCAAAGAGGATGGTAAGATCTTGAACTTTATTAGTGTTCTTCCCTTCTGATTGTAGAACATAAATGAGGGAGGTTGGTCAATGCTATAACGGCCGTTGGTGGCTCTAAGATCCATTGCTTTTACGTCTTTTATCAGCAATTTCCCTATTCTGTCCCAGAAGATGTTCTGTGCAATAACGGCCTCCTCAGAGCGCTCCGTGCCCAATAAGTTCATGTTAAAGTCTCCAGACAGGACTATCTCAGTGCAGAGAGTATTATTTTACAGCTTTTCTACCTCTTTTGTCAGAGGTTTTACAGCCTCTGATTTACAAGCTTTCCCTAGGGGAATGTAAATATTCACTAAAGCTAGATGGAGTGTAGAGGGGCCTTGTGCCATCGAGAGCAAGACTGTCAGTAGATTTTTATGCATGACTGGTGACAAATGGTAGTTTCCCTTCATAGCAAAATGAATGTATATGATAAATCCACCACTAAAACACCGGAAGCGGGCTCTCCTTGTTGCAGGTGCGTGATAGCTCACATATTCCGATATAGGTGGGGGTGCTTCCGTCCAGGTCTCCTGCAGCATTATTATTTGAAATTATGTTAAGTAGTTCAGTAGGTTATTCTCCCCCCGTAGTCGGGTCGTGCCAGAAAGGAGATACAGATATGCTGAATCAGTTGCAGGGAAAACTTAAGTCCCCCAGTTCGTAAAGGAACCTCTAACTCCCAGCTCAGTTAGCTACTTCAGCAGAGAACCAGGTCACTTTGGTTGTTTCATTTGTGGATGGAGGTAGGAATTCCACTGATACCATGTCCGCCAAGATGAGACTCGCCGACTCAGGAAGCTGACTTAACAGCCGAAGAATGTTAAACCAGCTCAGCAAGTCGAATATGGCCATTGATTTGTGTTCTGGATACATTAAAGTTGCTCTGGAGCAAGCACCACCATACCGGGAAGTTGGTTCTGGTGGCTTAGAGATAGCCTGAGGTGAAAGCCTCCCTGCTGTAAATCATTGGTTGAGGGCAAATTGACTTGTGAGATTCTGGCACTGCCCGTGTATGGTTGCGAACCTGCGCACTCTGGCTGGTGGTTTCTTGGTCTAATAGGTCTACAGACACTTTGACCAGGTGAGACTTTTTGTCAAAATCTTTTGTTACAGTAAGCAATGCCTGGGGTGGTGCACAGCTACTAGCATTTAGAGAGGCAGTCCGAAGGACACAAGCGGCCTGGGGGTTGATTTGATGATGAAGCGAGGCATGACTGATTCGCCAGTCTGGGACCATTGGTCAGTGTTCTCTGAGAGGATTTTCTCTCCAACACAGGCAGACTGACTAACATATTGTTAGAAATGGGGTCTCTAGTTGGCAGAGGTATACTACCTTGTCCAAGTAGGGACCACAATCCTAGTTAGAGTAAGTCACACCCAATTCAAATTATCCTGTGCCCACCTTCTTGTAGCTTGGCACTGAGCAGTCAGGCTTAAATTAGAAGGTAATGTGTAAAGTATTTGCACAATAAATCATGCAATAACACAATGAAAACACCACAAAAAGACACCATACAGGTTTAGAAAAATATAAGATATTTATCTGTGTAAATTATGGTCAAAACAATCAAGATGTGATAAGTACAAGTTGAAATATCACTTTTCAATTATAAGAAGAGTCTTAAGCCTTTAAAAGCAACAAATGTCTCTTGTGTGCACAAAGTACCTGGTATGTGTCAAAATTACATGTACAGAGACCGCAGAGGAGGAGATGCATGGAAAAGGGAGGGTGTGCGTCCGAGTTCTGGGTGCACACAGACGATGTGTTGCTTCTTTTCCACGTGGCAAGGACTTTGCGTCAAATTCCGGCACACAGGCTTGAATCCTCTTTGCGATGCAAGGTTTCTTGACATCCAGGGATGATGTGTGGAAATCCTGGGTGTGCTGGACCAAGTCACAGGTGTTGTGTCGATCCAGTGAGCGATATGTCGGGGTTTCTGTCACACGGCAGGCACTACGTCAATTCCTCATGCAGGAAGTCAGGCTGCGTCATTCTGGCTCAGGGATGCGCTGATCCGGTGGGCTGTGCATCGAAGTCCTAGTCGCAACACTGGTGCTGCGTCAATCTCCAGTAGGGGAGCCGGGCTGCGTTGTTCCGACTCAGCAATGCAATGATTCTTTCACTGCTAGGCAGGCTGTGCATCAATTCTAGCAGTCTGTGCGTTGATTTGTGCCGCACAAGGAGTTCTTTGGAAGAGAAGAAGTCTTTTTGGCCCTGAGACTTCAGGAAACAGGAGGCAAGCTCAATCCAAGCCATTGGAAAGCACTTCTCAGCAGAGCCAGAGGCCAGCAAGGCATCATAGCAACAGCATGGCAGCAGTCCTTCACAGCAAACAGTCCAGGTGAGTCCTTTGGGCAGCCAGGCAGTTCCTCTGGGCAGGTTGCAGAATCTGGTTGAGAGTGTCTGTCCCAGGAAGTGTCTGAGTTGGTAGGGTCAGGGACCCAGCTTATATACCCAAAAGTGCCTTTGAAGTGAGGGAGACTTCAAAGAGTGGTTTTGAAGTGCACCAGGTCCCCTTTAAGTACAGGTCTGTCTGCCAGAGTCCCAGTGTGACTGAGCATTCTGTGTTTGTGGTTGTCTGGGGGAAATGCACAAGGGAGCTGTCACTCAGCCCAGACGTGGATTGGAGACAGGCTGTAGGGCACAGATGGATTTAAAGTGCAGAGAAATGCTCACTTTCTAAAAGTGACATTTCTAAAATAGTAATACAAAATCCAACCTCACCAGTCAGCAGGATTTTGTATTATCATTCTGGGCTTACTAAATATGACCTGTCTGCCCCTTTCTGATCACAATATACCACTCAAACAGTATATGAGGGTAGCCCTATTGTTAGCCTATGAAAGGAGCAAACCTCACAGCAATGGAAAACAAATTTAGGAGTTTTATACTACCAGGACATAAAAAACACACAGGTATATATGTGCTGCCTTTCATCTACATGGCACCCTGCCCTGTGGGTTATCCAGGGCCTAACTTAGGGGGTGACTTATATGTAGAAAAAGGGGAGTTTCAGGCTTGGCAAGTACTTTTAAATGCCAAGTCGAAGTGGCAGTGAAACTGCACACAGGCCTGGCAATGGCAGGCCTGAGACATGGTTAAGGGGCTACTTATATGGGTGGCACAACCAGTGCTGCAGGCCCACTAGAAGCATTCAATCTAAAGGCCCTGGGCACATTTAGTGCACTTTACTAGGGACTTACCAGTAGATCAAATATGCCAATTGGGTATGAACCTATGTTACCATGTTTTAAGGTAGAGGGCATATGTACTTTAGCACTGGTTAGCAGTGGTAAAGTGCACGGAGTCCTAAAACCAGCACAAATTGTGTAAAAAAAGTAGAGGGAGGCAGGCAAAAAGTTGGGGGTGACCACCCTAAGGCTGTCAGGTCTAACACATATTGTCCCTGATTTCTGCATCAAAGACGTGTACTTAGGGTTGATTTGGTGAAGAAGCAAAGCTTGACTGATTTGACAGTCTGACAGCATTGGGCAGTGCTCTCTGAGAGGACTTTGTCATCAGCACATGAGGACTGGCTAAGGTGCTGTCCCTAGTTTCTGCATCAGGCATGCATTCTTGAGGCCTGGGGGCGCTTGGTGAAATACTCTTATTTTGCTCTTCCAGGTGGTCTCCCTATGACCATGAGGTGAAACTGAATGCCAATCCTTTTGTCTTGTGCTTCTGCCTTTTTCTGTCTGCTTTTCTTCGGGGGCTTGGATGGTGAGTTGTTTGCGGCTGGGATAGCTCTTGTATTCAGAGGATAGTCACCAAAGCCGGTAGCTAAACCTGGATGCTGGCTACCCAGAGTGTTGCTCTGAGGGCTAGAAACTTGTGGGGCCTGCTGTTTGATTGCTCTCTGGAGTCCGGTGGTCACCTATAGGTTCCTCTATGCATGGCTTGTATGACTCCTGACACGCTGCTCGCAAGAAGGTGAAAGGGGAGGAGCGTGTGGTTCAAAGTAGCAGAGCAGGAGCTGACCGCTCGTGGTATTGCTAGTGGACCTAGAGTGGACCACAGAATATTGTGTCAGAGTGCTTTACAAATCTTCAAAGCCACTACTTAATATTCTTGGCAGGGATGCCAGCTTGTCCTGGATTGGAGATTAGGAGCAATAACAAACTGGTAGGCAGGAGTCGACTGATCTCTGGGCTGTGACTATCAGGTTGTTAAGATCTGCAATTTTTGAGACAACCCCTAAAATAAAGACTGCCAGCCTGTTTTGATTTGAGCATCCATTTTTGCATATTGGGAGAGGAGAGCTTTAACGGTGAGCTAGCGGGACATCTCGCTCTGCTGTGGTATCAAAGTGTGTACTGTTGCCAATGCTGTTCCTGGGTCTGTAACAGGATACTTCTGGTAAGCACGGTGTAGAGCTGGTATGGTTCTACCCAGCATCTCTATCACCATAAGTTGCTACCATTGCTTCAAAATTCCAAGGAAGTGAGCGAAGAAGGATTCTGCTCTGTTTTGCTCTCTGTGTTGTCCTGGGGTGAGGAACTGTTAAGGGGAGTCTTGCCATGATAAGACCGGGTTACAAGGTCCTTAGACGAAGGTTGGCAATGCATTAGATCTGTTTGACTTAAGCTGGGACAAACGTCACTCACGCTGACTCTTGGTAAATAGTCTTGTTTCAGTTCTGGCAATAAAAGGTGATTTTCACTTGCCAGCTGAGCCAACTGCATTGGTTGCAAAGGAGCTAGAGAAGGAGGAGAAAAGTGAGTAGATTTTGCTAATGAAATAGACTTGTCTTCATGGCTGCCAACTCCATCTTCACGTACAGTCTCTGTTTCGAAGCCATTCAAATGTACTTGTGCTGCAGTAGAAGACATAGTTGCAGCTGGGGAGGCTAATGTCTCAGGCAATAGAAAAGTGTGTGGGCTCGGTGGGCACCCGTTGGTCTTGAGACCATATGATGTATTTTGGGATAGGCTGAAGGTGGATATTTAGACTAATAATGGTTGGTTCCAGAGCAGATGGAAGCCTGCAATGCTTGAGTTTGCTGTATAGATGCTTTAAACTGGATTCTTTAGAAAAAGGAACTTAGTGTCAATTTTAGACTAACGCTTAGTGTCTGTGAGAATTTCTTGCACAATCCTGGAGTCTGTTTGATTGGTCTTGATCTGCATTTCCACCTGAGTTGCCATGGCTGCGGTTGAAGCGCTGCCCTGTGAAAGCATTGCTGGGTCAATAATGTTCACAGGACTTCAGGTATTCCAATGCTTTTGCCCAAGTTGATCTCTTTTTCTGGCGAGAAATTGAGGGGGCCCTGGTCTTGCCAGAACCCATGTTTAGCCGGTTTAGCCAGGTTGCCATGCTACCCTTCTATCAGTCAGGGACAGGGGTTGGCGGTCAGACTCCTGTAAGTTACTGGCACCTCCTGTGGACCCTAGGTGCTCCTATATTTGTGCCAAGGGTGCTACTTATTGCTTATTCCCCAATTGCTCTGTTATTGTGTTGAAGTGGTTCGCCGTGTGGAGCCTCTGTTGATAAAATCATTGATATCGCTGAATCGCAAAAAGACAGGCAATGGCAACAGGCTGCAATGCTGCATTCAGAGGATGAATACAAGTCCTGATGAGATGCAGTGATCAGAGACAGTCCTGGAATAGTCCTGGAACAGCTCAGACAGGTCGAGAGGGAATGGGGTGATTGCGAGCGAGTCTCACCAGGGTTCCACAAACCGCACTCAGACCTAGCTGGGCTGCTTCAGTGAAAGACTCTCGCCGGGGTGCACTCTTGGCAGCAGCCGACTATGGCTGTCGCTATCACTGAACACCTTTCAAGGGCAGGATCTCCTGCACTGCTGGACTGTGCTGCTGCCGGAGGGTGCTGAAAGGGTGCTGAAAGCTGGGATCTGTCACTGTCTAATCCCTCTTTGCTGACAGGTAGATAGGTAAATAGGTGAGCCAATGGAGGTTCAGGTCAGGTAGGCGATGGCTAGCAATTTGGCTAACAGTTTGCAGGCAGGCAGGCAATGGGCAGATGAACAGATGCTGCATGGGCTGGTGAAATACTGAGCATTGGTTCGCTGGTTCACTAGTTTGCTGATGTATCCGCTGGTGTATGGGATGCAAGGGGCAGAGGTGGCAAGAGGTGGCAGGGCGGGTGAGCTACAGTACCTCAGACAGGTCAGTAGATCAGCTCAGGTAGGTCAGTTCAGTTAAAGTGGCGGTGACCGGACACAACACTGCTGAAGCTCCTCTCTGCCCTTGTCTGTCCCGCAGTTTCCTGCCTGCTTGAACTGCGGCTACCCGAACAGGACATGGTAGTTGGTACCGAATGCCGAGAAGCTAGGGAGTGGGATACTAGACACAGGGGGGCTTCACTTCAGCCCTTATCTCATCCTCCTCCTGCGATCCCAGCTCAGTCCCATAGTCTGTTTCAGCTTCCATGTCCTCAGGGGACCTCGGAAATCCTGCATTGTCTTGCACTGTGTCGCTCTAGTTGCATCTAGCCATGTCCATTTGATGTTGGGTGTGTTGTGTTGTGTATAAGACTGAGACCTGTGTGTAGAACATGTATTGTTGTAGATGTATGTCATTTTTTGTGAATTATTTTATTTGCTTTGCTTTATTATGAGACATTTGCCTCTTGCTGAACATGCACAGCTTATTATATCCAATCCTTGTCCTCCTTTAAGATCAGTGCTTTCTAACATAATATATTGCAGTGTCATTTATTTATGTATATTTTATTCTGATAGAGACTACTACCTGCAGACTCCTCACCTTTCGAATATTCCCTAGGCGTGAGACTGCATTTGTAAACTATTTTGTAGTACCCCTGCATGCCGGAAGGTGGTGCCATTTGGCTCTCCACTGAAACCTTTCTATTCCAGAAATGATACCCGGGCCTATAAAGGCCCCACTCCTGCGTGCTGACGTCAGTTACTTTCTTTCCATGCCTTTAGACACGGATACAGAGCTTCTCTCATCTCAGAGTCTGATTTTTGTCAGCTATTTCTCCAAACTTCCTGTGTGTGCAATGAATGCCACCCCCTAAGAGAACAGGTTTTTAATTTCTGCTGTGACAGATGTCTGTGACAGATCCTCACTACACTTGCCTGTGGTGTCTGGTGTCAGACTACGTGAATTGTGCCTTAATGAACCTGAAGGCCACCATGTAACATTAGGTGAAACTTTACACCACCAAGCACAAGAAGTTGTCCTGCTTCCTGGGCAGACTGCTTCTGAGCCTCTTCTACCCTTTAATGAGGCCTTGACAGATATCCTACTATAGACTTCGAGTAGTCCTTGTACCAGTCCTCCGGTTAACCAGCAGATGGCCAGCCACCATCGCTGTGCAACAGGAAACCTGGCCTTCTAGTCACAGCACCCTTCTACTGAGAGCCTTGTGGTGCAGGACTCTACCAGCTGGACCAACGCCAACACGTTAACTACTAATCTTCCTGACAGAGAATCAAAGCGTGTGGAGACACTGGGTAGCAACACTTCTCATCCGTCAGTTTGGTCCTTTGGTCTATTATTGCTTCCTGCTTACACTACACTCAAGCCCTTTGGGACTCGGTTGCGCAAGTCCTCCCAGTTGATCCTGATGATTTTCACCCTGTTCTGTCACAGGCCATTCAGGGATTGTCCAAGTTCATAATTTGTTGTGGCTTGGACACCGCCAATTCCATTGGATGGGCTACAGGCACCCGTGTTGCCATTTGTCGCCATGGGTGGTAACGTTCAACTCGGTTCTTGGCGATGTCCAATTCTCCCTGATGGTCATGCCATTCAATGGGGCCCACATGTTTAGGGACAGTGCTGATTCTGCTGATGAACATTTTAAGGAGAGCTGCTCACTCTCAGGGCCTTTCCACCCAGCCTCAACACCAACACATCTGATATTCCTTTTGTGGCTTCAGCTGAGACATTCCCTATTGCCAGCCTATCCCACCCCAACAGGGAACCCAGCGATTTTAAGGAAAGGCCGTGGTGCCCTCATCCCCTATGGCCAAGGTGAGTATGCCACTCAGTCCTACAGCCCCACCTGTAAAGCCCATTCTGTGTACCCTTACCGGGTAACAACCACCTGTGGGAGGCAGAGTCCACATATTCTGTCCGGGCTGGCAAGCGATCACTTTGGACAGGTCGGTCCTAAAAAATTATTTGCACAGGCTACACTTTACCCTTCCCTTCGACACTACCGCACCTTCCCCCATCTACTCACCAACTCGTGGAGGACAATCCGTCTATTTTGTAGAAGGAGGTGTAAGCCGTTTTGTCCAAAGTAACCATCAAGAGGGTGCTCTAACCAGAAGTAGTATGTGGTTGTTATTCCTACTACTTTCTGGTACCCAAGAAGGAAGGAGATCTTCAACCTATTCTAGATTTATGCCTTCTCAGTTTGTTCTTCCGCAAGGAGAAGTTAAACATTCCCAGGTCTTGACTGCCTTTCCCCTGAATCCGGATGGTAGTGTTGGACCAGCAGGACTTCTATTTCCATATTCCCATCCTGTGCGTTCCTCAGCACTACTTGCAGTTCGTGGTGGTAAAGGAGCATTTTCAGTTTGCAGTGCTCCCTTTTGGTCTCACCAAGGCCCCTTGTGTTTTCACAAAAGTGATGACAGTGGTGGCAGCACACCTTTGGGGGTTAGGTGTGTCAATCTTCCCCTACTTTGAAAACTTGTTTTTGAATACAGGTTCACCCCAGGCAATCATCACCCACCTCCAGATGACCACAAACCTCTTGTCATCTTTCAGGCTCACTTTCAACATGCTAAAGTCAAACCTGACTCCTTCGAAGATGCTCCTTTTACCCTAAGTCAATCTGGTCACCTTTCAGTTGTGTGCCTTATCTCCAGGGAAGAGGTCCAGGAGATTCAGGCAATGATCTACATTTTTCAGCCTCAGTCCTGCAATTCAGGATGTTGGGTCATAGACTTCTGGGACTGATTGCCTCTTGCATCTTGCTAGTCGAGCACACCAGGGGGCATATGTGGGCTCTGCAATGGAACCTGAAGTCACAGTGGGCCCAAGATCAAGGGTACCTCTCCAACCACATATCTCGGAAGAGACTGCAAGACCTGCAGTGATGGCTATTAGACCTTCATTAAGTTGGCGGCTATCCCTTCTCCATCAAGAACTAACAGTTGTGACCGATGCATTGCTTTTGGGTTGGATTGGGTTGGGTCGTCCATTTGGAAAAGGTGGAGGTCAGAGGCCTCTGGTCTCTAGTGGAGTTCCTGCTCCTTATAAACATTATGAAGCTGAGTGGCATCCATTTAGTGCTGAAAACCTTCCTGCCGTCCATTAAGGGGAACATGGTACAGGTGCTCATGGACAACATCACTGCCATGTGGTACTGCAACAAATACTTCACAGACCCTGTGCCAGGAGGTCTTGTGCCTCTGGAAATCGCTGGACCTCCTATGTATTTTCCTGGTGGCGAACCACTGCGTGAGCTCACTAAACTCAGCCATCAGTGTCTAGGAGATCACAAGTGGCACCCTGAGGTGGTGCAAGGTCTCTTCCATGACTGGGGTGCACCTTGGCTTGATCTATTCACCACTATCAGATGTTCTAGACATCTGACATGCAGCTTTTTGCGTGTCTCTCCATACGTTCAAGAACCACTATTGTCTGGACAGCCAAGTCCACCGAAAAGGGTACTTTACCAGCTCAGTCACGCAGAACTTTCTGGCTTGAGTCCATCCACAGCCCTCCTCCCTTAGGTACTGCTTTGGTACCTATTCAAAATGTGAGGAATCTGTGGCTAGAAGTCTTTATCAGAAGAACAAGTTACCTACCTTGGGTAACGCTGTTGCTAGTAGAGACTTTATTCAGCTGTAGATTCCTCATTGACCCTCCCATTCTCCCCTTTCTGTGGTTGGACTTTATTATTTAATAAGATCCTACGTCTAGGAATCTGCACACTGATATATCAATTTCCTTTTGAGGCTGCACGTCTGGGGGCACGGACAGTCTTGAAAGCAGCTTCTGTCAGCATGTGGGAGAGGTGACTTTATAGGCCCTGCATGTTATTTCTGGAGCCGAACAGCATCATGGCACCACCTTCTGGCAAACAGAGGTACTACAAAAAAGTGTCTATATCCCGTCTGACACCTGGGAAGTATTCAAAAGGTGAGGAACCTGCAGCTAGATATAGGCCCTTATTACGAATCTGATGGTCTCATATTCCCCAGGTGGTGGCCTCATGGCCAACAGGCTGCCGGTGAAGACCACCACATTATGAGTGTGGCAGGTTAGCATCTGCAAACCCGCCACATCCCTACTCATACCACCAAGTCGTAATGAGGGCCATAGTCTTTACTAGAAAGAGCACTACTAAAGATAAGCAGTTTGTTCTTTAGGTATATTTATATATTTACCTAATTGCTTCTTCAAAGTGACATCTTGAGGAAGAGGTTCAAGGGAAGAATTGATCAAGTCCTACACCTTTTTAACACTTAAGTTTTAATGGCATTTTAGTAAGTACTATAAAACAAAATACAAATACAATGATGCATTTGCAACATGGGTAGCAATAAGGCATTAGTGACAATGTTTCAGGCAAGTCGTGTTGAGCTTCCATGGTCATTAAAGATACTCAGGGTGTAGTTGTGTTCCGACTCTCCCTTATGAGGTCAGGGGTGTGTCAGGGAGAAATGCAAATAGATAGAAAAGAGGTAATGTATAAACTGCATACCTTACTGTCTCATCGGAGTGTCTTGGTTATATGAGGGGGGGCACCACTTCTAATGAGGGTTTGGGGGACCCTCCAGCATCATCGTCAGCCTCCGGGGGTCAGCCCTAGAGGGTCCAGGCCCACCTGCACGCAGGGCAGCCTTGGACCGAGTTCTCAGTCAGACAGTAGGGTCATCTCTCCTCATCTGTTCCCCCATCCTTGTCCTGAGCCATTTCACTTGTAAACATGGAGAACTCCCATTCATCCACTACTTTCGACCACAGGGGCACTATGGCCCTGTGATGGACCCCTCGGGCCTCCTCCCAGATAAGTGCTCTCCCATCAGACCCATAGGGTGATGTCACTAGTCCAGTTTTTTACTATGGCCCGTGGGGAATTCCAGGACATGGCAATATGTTGTTTGGCCATGACCAGTGCTAGGTCAAGAGTCCTATTGCCAACTTTCTTAGGTGCTGGTCTGGGGAAGACACCCAAGAGGCATACTTTTGGAGTGTTGGCAAAGATTCTATTCAGAGTCTTGTTAATTCAGGATGACCTCATCCAAAAACCCAGAGAGTTTAGGGCAGCTCCAGGGTATGTGTCCAGAGTCAGAGTCCAACTTTGTGCAACGGGGGCATCGGTGGGGTTCCCACCATATATGGCCCAGATTCTATGTGGGGTTAGGTAGGTCCTGTGTGTATAGCTGTATTGGATATACTTGTGATGCAAATTACAGGAGACCTGCTACGGATAGGCCAACCTCCTATTCCACTCAATACCCTTTAAGTGCTTGCCGAAGTCCGTGGCTCAATGGGCTCAGAGGATGTCATAGGGTCTCCCCGTCAAGCCATTCAGGGTCCTGTAGAACCATGTGGCTGTTAGACCTTTCATCCTTGGCATGGTCTCCCTTAACATTTTTCCTCTGTTTCCCTTAACATTTTGCCTCTGTTTCCCAGGTTGTTGATGTGTACTGGACTCTGATTTTGCTGTTTATTCACTCTGGGCCCTTTACCACTGCTAACCAGTGCTAAAGTGCAAGTGCTCCTTTACAAAATGTGTATGTAATTGGCTTATCCATGATTGGCATATTTGATTTACTAGTAAGTCCCTAGTAAAGTGCACTAGAGGTGCCAGGCCCAGCAAATCAAATGCTGCTAGTGGGCCTGCAGCACTGGTTGTGCCACCCACATAAATAGCTCTGTAATCATGTCTCAGACCTGCCACTGCAGTGTCTGTGTGTGCAGTTTTAACTGTAAATTCGACTTGGCAATTGTACCCACTTGCCAGGCCTAAACCTTCCCTTTTCTTACATGTAAGACTCCCCTAAGGTAGGCCCTTGGTAGTCCCAAGGGCAGGATGCAGTGTATGGTTAAGGTAGGACATATAGTAATGTGTTTTATATGTCCTGACAGTGAAATAGTGCTAAATTTGTTTTTCATTGTTGCAAGGCCTGTCCTTCTCATAGGTTAACATGGGGGCTACCTTTCAATCTGATTAAAGTCTAAATTCCCTTTGGGAGTGGATGGGCATGTGGAGTTTGGGGTCTCTGAGCTCACAATTTAAAAATACATATTTTAGTAAAGTTGATTTTGAGATTGTGTGTTTGAAAATGCCACTTTTAGAAAGGGAGCCTTTTCTTGCTTATCCAATTTCTGTGACTCTGCCTGTTTGTGGATTCCCTGTCTGGGTCAGTTTGACAGTTGGGCTGGTTGCACCTCATACTAGACAGTGACACAAAGTGAGCAGGGGTGTAGCCTGCATATCCTGATGAGCCATCTGTGCAAGGAGGGAGGAGAGGAGTGGTCACTTAAACCTGAAAGGGTTGTGCCTGCCTCCACACAATGCAGTCTCCAACCTCCTGGTGAGTGTCTGGGGCCTGGCCTGGCAAGGCAAGATTTCACATTCAAAAGAGGCTTTACTTTGAAGTAGGCCTACTTTAAAGGAGAAATTGGGTATACGAAGGGCACCCAAAACCACAGACTTTAGAACACTTCTGGAAACCAAGAGGAACCTCTGTAGGAGGCTGGACTGGCTTGTAGTGAGTACCAAGGGGTACTTACACATTGCACCAGGCCCATGTATCCCTTATTAGTGTATAGGGGTGTCTAGCAGCTTAGGCTGATAGATAATGGTAGCTTAGCAGAGCAGCTTAGGCTGAACTAGGAGACAAGTGAAGCTCCTACAGTACCACTAGTGTCATATGCACAATATCATAAGAAAACACAATACACAGATATACTAAAAATAAAGGTACTTTATTTTTATGACAATATGCCAAAGTATCTCAGTGAGTACCCTCAGTATGAGGATAGATAGCAAATATACACAAGATATATGTACACAATACCAAAAATATGCAGTATAGTATTAGAAAACAGTGCAAACAATGTATAGTTACAATAGGATGCAATGGGGGCACATAGGGATAGGGGCAACACAAACCATATACTCCAAAAGTGGAATGCAAACCACGAATGGACCCCAAACCTATGTGACCTTGTAGAGGGTCGCTGGGACTGTAAGAAAACAGTGAGGGTTAGAAAAATAGCCCACCCCAAGACCCTGAAAAGTGAGTGCAAAGTGCACTAAAGTTCCCCGAAGAGCACAGAAGTCGTGATAGGGGAATTCTGCAGGAAAGACCAACACCAGCAATGCAACAACAATGGATTTCCAGACTAGAGTACCTGTGGAACAAGGGGACCAAGTCCAAAAGTCACGATCAAGTAGAGAGTGGGCAGATGCCCAGGAAATGCCAGCTGTGGGTGCAAAGAAGCTGCTACTAGGAAGTAGAAGCTGAGGATTCTGCAGGAACGACAAGGGCTAGAAACTTCCCTTTGGAGGATGGATGGCCCACGTCGTGAAGAGTCATGCAGAAGTGTTTTCCCGCCGAAAGACCGCAAACAAGCCTTGCTAGCTGCAAAGCTCGCGGTTAGGGTTTTTGGGTGCTGCTGTGGCCCAGGAGGGACCAGGATGTCGCCAATTGCGTCAGGGGACAGAGGGGGCGCCCAGCAAGACAAGGAGCCCTCTCAGAAGCAGGCAGCACCCGCAGAAGTGCCGGAACAGGCACTACAAAGTGGAGTGAAACGGTGCTCACCCGAAGTTGCACAAGAGAGTCCCACACCGCCGTAGGACAACTCAGGAGGTCGTGCAATGCAGGTTAGAGTGCCGTGGACCCAGGCTTGGCTGTGCACAAAGGAAATCCTGGAAAAGTGCACAGGAGCCAGAGTAGCTGCAAAAGACACGGTTCCCAGCAATGCAGTCTGGCGTGGGGAGGCAAGGACTTACCTCCACCAAACTTGGACTGAAGAGTCACTGGACTGTGGGAGTCACTTGGACAGAGTTGCTGAGTTCAAGGGACCTCGCTCGTCGTGCTGAGAGGAGACCCAGAGGACCGGTGATGCAGTTCTTTGGTGCCTGCGGTAGCGGGGGAAGATTCCGTCGACCCACGGGAGATTTCTTCGGAGCTTCTAGTGCAGAGAGGAGGCAGACTACCCCCACAGCATGCACCACCAGGAAAACAGTCGAGAAGGCGGCAGGATCAGCGCTACAGTGTCGCAGTAGTCATCTTTGCTACTTTGTTGCAGTTTTGTAGGCTTCCAGCGCGGTCAGCAGTCAATTCCTTGGCAGAAGGTGAAGAGAGAGATGCAGAGGAACTCTGATGAGCTCTTGCATTCGTTATCTAAGGAATTCCCCAAAGCAGAGACCCTAAATAGCCAGAAAAGAGGGTTTGGCTACTTAGGAGAGAGGATAGGCTAGCAACACCTGAAGGAGCCTATCAGAAGGAGTCTCTGACGTCACCTGCTGGCCCTGGCCACTCAGAGCAGTCCAGTGTGCCAGCAGCACCTCTGTTTCCAAGATGGCAGAGGTCTGGATCACACTGGAGGAGCTCTGGGCACCTCCCAGGGGAGGTGCAGGTCAGGGGAGTGGTCACTCCCCTTTCCTTTGTCCAGTTTCGCGCCAGAGCAGGGCTGAGGGGTCCCTGAACTGGTGTAGACTGGCTTATGCAGAAATGGGCACCATCTGTGCCCATGAAAGCACTTCCAGAGGCTGGGGGAGGCTACTCCTCCCCTGCCTTAACAACTTTTTCCAAAGGGAGAGGGTGTAACACCCTCTCTCTGAGGAAGTCCTTTGTTCTGCCTTCCTGGGCCAAGCCTGGCTGGACCCCAGGAGGGCAGAAACCTGTCTGAGGGGTTGGCAGCAGCAGCAGCTGCAGTGAAACCCCTGAAAAGGCAGTTTGGCAGTACCCGGGTCTGTGCTAGAGACCCGTGGGATCATGGGATTGTGCCAACAATGCCAGGATGGCATAGAGGGGGCAATTCCATGATCATAGACATGTTACATGGCCATATTCGGAGTTACCATTGTGAAGCTACACATAGATAGTGACCTATGTGTAGTGCACGCTTGTAATGGTGTCCCCGCACTCACAAAGTCCGGGGAATTTGCTCTGAACAATGTGGGGGCACCTTGGCTAGTGCCAGGGCGCCCACACACTAAGTAACTTAGCACCCAACCTTTACCAGGTAAAGGTTAGACATATAGGTGACTTATAAGTTACTTAAGTGCAGTGGTAAATGGCTGTGAAATAACGTGGACGTTATTTCACTCAGGCTGCAGTGGCAGGCCTGTGTAAGAATTGTCAGAGCTCCCTATGGGTGGCAAAAGAAATGCTGCAGCCCATAGGGATCTCCTGGAACCCCAATACCTTGGGTACCTCAGTACCATATACTAGGGAATTATAAGGGTGTTCCAGTATGCCAATGTAAATTAGTGAAATTGGTCACTAGCCTGTTAGTGACAATTTGTACAGAGAGAGCATAACCACTGAGGTTCTGATTAGCAGAGCCTCAGTGAGACAGTTAGGCACCACACAGGGAACACATACATATAGGTCACAAACTTATGAGCACTGGGGTCCTGGCTAGCAGGGTCCCAGTGACACATAACAAACATACTGAAAACATAGGGTTTTCACTATGAGCACTGGGCCCTTGCTAGCAGGATCCCAGTGAGACAGTGAAAACACCCTGACATACACTCACAAACAGGCCAAAAGTGGGGGTAACAAGGCTAGAAAGAGGCTACTTTCTCACACAACCCCCTCCCCCCCCCAAACGAAGGACAATAAGGCTAACCTTGGCCAGTTGAGACTTTATTGTCTAAGTGGTGATAAGTAGATCGTAGCTCTGCAATAGACTGGTTACTCCCTTTATCATCCACTATATGGTTACTTCCCTGTGGGGATGTAAACCACCCTGTTTGAAGTTTTTTAGCTAAGCAACAATGTGAAGATGTATTTTCAGAGTTTCTATCAGTAAGTTTTAGTTTAGAGCAGTGGGAATTGTCCACTGAACCTATTTGTAGTGATGGAAATGCCAGACAGGGATGCCGTCTCAGTAAAGCCATAGCTGGGCAAAAACTTTGTCCATATGGCTGGAAGAGAGAACAGGGATGCTGTATCTCTTGAGTTGGAACAGGGCAGGGATGCTGTCCTATGAGCTCCACACTAGGGCAGGGATGCTGTCCTAAGTGTTGTGAGGCAGTGCAGAGTTTCTGCACTAAAGTTTCTCTGGGAGGGTTGGAGGGATGCTCCATGTTAACTAAAATGGTGCTCTTTTTCTCACCAATGTTAGTTATCCCACAGAGAGGTACTTCTACCTCAGGGAGTACAGATTTGCCAGCTGATGATTCCCTTGGAACAGGTGCCACCCCAGGAGAGGTTTCTCCCACCACAGGAATGATATCCTGATTGGCAGGGTGGTTAGGGGATACTGTGATACCCTTTTTACCTGTTGTTGGAGAGGGATCCTGAGTTTTCAGGCCTTCTCTCCTTTGCTTTTTCATTTTAGTAGAAATGAGAGGGAACAATTCCTCTGGGATGCCCAGCATGGCTGCATGGGCATAAGACTCTACATCAGCCCAACCTGAGGCCTCTAGGTCATTACCTAAGAGACAGTCTACAGGTAAGCTAGGTGATACTACCACCTGCTTAGGGCCAGTAACTCCACCCCAACTAAACTGAATTATAGCTAAGGGAAGAAACTTAGTGGAGTTATGGACATCAATAATCTTATACTGTTGTCCAATGATGTGTTGTTCAGGATGCACTAGGTTTTCAGTCACCAAAGTGATACTGGCACCTGTGTCCCTGTAGGCCACGGCCTCAACACCATTTATTGAAACTGTCTGCCTGTACTTATCCATTGTAAGGGGACAAGCAGCCAGTGTAGCAAGGCCAATGCCACTAGGTGTGACAGAAACTGTCTTGGGACTGACTACCCCAGTTTCTATTATGGAACCATAAGTGAACCCAACTACACTCTTAACTTGACTGTTGCCAGCAGTCCCACCACTAGTACCACTACTGCTAGGGGCACTAGAGCTTGATGTATTAGTGGTGGTAGGCTCAGGGGGTTTACCTGGACAGGACTTATCCCCTGGCCTATGGCCTCTGTTTTTACACACAAAGCACCAGGGCTTTTTAAATTGCGTAGGTTGAGAAGAAGAGGAAGAATTTGTTTTATCCCCACCCTCTGAAGAGTGTTTAAGATTTGAAGTGGGATCTTTGGTTTTACCCTTATCCCCATGCTTATCTTGAGATTTCTCACCTTCTTTCTTCTTGCCATCCTTGTCACCACCTGTATGAACTTTTCTGTTCACTCTTGTTCTGACCCATTTGTCTGCCTTCTTTCCCAATTCTTGGGGAGAGGTCAGATCTGAGTCCACTAGATACTGGTGCAACAAATCAGACACACAATTATTAAGAATATGCTCTCTCACGATTAAGTTATACAGGCTTTCATAATCAGTAACTTTACTGCCATGTAACCACCCCTCCAAGGCCTTCACTGAATGGTCAACAAAGTCTACCCAGTCTTGTGAAGACTCCTTTTTGGTTTCTCTGAACTTCATCCTGTACTGTTCAGTGGTAAAGCCATAACCATCCAGGAGTGCATTCTTAAGAACTTTGAAATCATTGGCTTCACTTTCTTTCACAGTAAGGAGCCTATCCCTACCCTTTCTACTAAATGATAGACATAGGATAGCTGCCCACTGCCTTTGAGGGACATCCTGTACAACACAGGCCCTCTCAAGTGCAGCAAACCACTTGTTAATGTCATCCCCCTCCTTATAAGGGGGAACTATCTTATGCAGATTCCTAGAATCATGCTCTTTTGCAGGATGACTATGGGGAATACTGCTGCTGCCACCATGGGTTTCTAAACCCAATTTCTGTCTTTCTCTTTCCACTTCTAAGTACTGCCTATCTAAATCCAGCTGTTGCTTCTTGAGCTTCAGTCTGGTTTGTTCCACTCTCAATCTATTGAGCTCCCTTTCTAACATTCTGTCATCAGGGTGGGTGGGAGAGGCATGTCTAGAAACAGAAGTATGCTGAGAATGAACAGAAGGAGACCTGACCCTAACAGATGGCACCCTAACAGCCTGGCTAACAGAAACAGCACTTCTACTATGATGAGAAGGAATACTCTTAGTGTGATGTGAGACAACACTATTACTGTGATGTGACTCTACATCAGTACCAGCTATGCTAGGTTGTCTGCTAATGGGCAGGCTAGGAAGTTTCCCTTCTAAATCTTTTGCTAGGGGTGCCCCAGGGTCAGATTGGGAACCACCAGCTAATTTCTCAACAGAAGTGCCACTTCGGCCTTATCCTGTTCAACAAGCATATTAACCAACAGTTCTCTAGAGGGATTCTTCCCTACACTTAAACCTCTTTCTATGCAGAGACTCCTTGCTGCTTTCCAGCTAAGGTGATCATAAGCAAGTTTGGACAGATCAACAGTTTGGCCTGTGCCAGACATTTTAGAAAGTGTTTAAGTGATAGAAAAAGTGAGAAAAAGTTTTCAGAACTTTTTGAAAGACAGAAAAAAACTTTTAAAACTTTGTAAGAACTTTTTAGAAAGTTTAGAGGTACTTTTCAGCACTTAGCAAAGAAGTGAAAGGAGAAAAGCAAAACTTTTTGGTTAGGTGTACATACACTGAACCTGTTTTGTATATTTTTCTCTTATGAAAAGTACAATGACAAAAAGTGGTAAGTAGTTGCAAAGTACTTGTCCCACCGCTGCACAACCAATGTAGGAGGCTGGACTGGCTTGTAGTGAGTACCAAGGGGTACTTACACCTTGCACCAGGCCCAGGTATCCCTTATTAGTGTACAGGGGTGTCTAGCAGCTTAGGCTGATAGATAATGGTAGCTTAGCAGAGCAGCTTAGGCTGAACTAGGAGACGAGTGAAGCTCCTACAGTACCACTAGTGTCATATGCACAGTATCATAAGAAAACACAATACACAGATATACTAAAAATAAAGGTACTTTATTTTTATGAGAATATGCCAAAGTATCTCAGTGAGTACCCTCAGTATGAGGATAGCAAATATACACAAGATATATGTACACAATACCAAAAATATGCAGTATAGTATTAGAAAACAGTGCAAACAATGTATAGTTACAATAGGATGCAATGGGGGCACATAGGGATAGGGGCAACACAAACCATATACTCCAAAAGTGGAATGCGAACCACGAATGGACCCCAAACCTATGTGACCTTGTAGAGGGTCCCTGGGACTGTAAGAAAACAGTGAGGGTTAGAAAAATAGCCCACCACAAGACCCTGAAAAGTGAGTGCAAAGTGCACTAAAGTTCCCCAAAGAGCCCAGAAGTCGTGATAGGGGAATTCTGCAGGAAAGACCAACACCAGCAATGCAACAACAATGGATTTCCAGACTAGAGTACCTGTGGAAAAAGGGGACCAAGTCCAAAAGTCACGATCAAGTCAAGAGTGAGCAGATGCCCAGGAAATGCCAGCTGTGGGTGCAAAGAAGCTGCTACTAGGAAGTGGAAGCTGAGGATTCTGCAGGAACGACAAGGGCTAGAAACTTCCCCTTTGGAGGATGGATGTCCCACGTCGTTAAGAGTCGTGCAGAAGTGCTTTCCCGCCGAAAGACCGCAAACAAGCCTTGCTAGCTGCAAAGCTCGCGGTTAGGGTTTTTGGGTGCTGCTGTGGCCCAGGAGGGACCAGGATGTCGCCAATTGCGTCAGGGGACAGAGGGGGCGCCCAGCAAGAAAAGGAGCCCTCTCAGAAGCAAGCAGCATCCGCAGAATTGCCGGAACAGGCACTACGAATTGGAGTGAAACGGTGCTCACCCGAAATTGCACAAGAGAGTCCCACGCCGCCGGAGGACAACTCAGGAGGTCGTACAATGCAGGTTAGAGTGCCATGGACCCAGGCTTGGCAGTGCACAAAGGAAATCCTGGAAAAGTGCACAGGAGCCGGAGTAGCTGCAAAAGACACGGTTCCCAGCAATGCAGTCTGCCGTGGGGAGGCAAGGACTTACCTCCACCAAACTTGGACTGAAGAGTC
The DNA here is from genome assembly GCF_031143425.1 of Pleurodeles waltl. Classification (NCBI taxonomy): domain Eukaryota; kingdom Metazoa; phylum Chordata; class Amphibia; order Caudata; family Salamandridae; genus Pleurodeles; species Pleurodeles waltl. Next base: position 379,935,074 of record NC_090444.1, on the reverse strand, counting down.
ACTGGACTGTGGGAGTCACTTGGACAGAGTTGCTGAGTTCAAGGGACCTCGCTCGTCGTGCTGAGAGGAGACCCAGAGGACCGGTGATGCAGTTCTTTGGTGCCTGCGGTAGCAGGGGGAAGATTCCGTCGACCCACGGGAGATTTCTTCGGAGCTTCTAGTGCAGAGAGGAGGCAGACTCCCCCCACAGCATGCACCACCAGGAAAACAGTCAAGAAGGCGGCAGGATCAGCGCTACAGTGTCGCAGTAGTCGTCTTTGCTACAGTGTTGAAGTTTTGTAGGCTTCCAGCGCGGTCAGCAGTCGATTCCTTGGCAGAAGGTGAAGAGAGAGATGCAGAGGAACTCTGATGAGCTCTTGCATTCGTTATCTAAGGAATTCCCCAAAGCAGAGACCCTAAATAGCCAGAAAAGAGGGTTTGGCTACTTAGGAGAGAGGATAGGCTAGCAACACCTGAAGGAGCCTATCAGAAGGAGTCTCTGACGTCACCTGCTGGCCCTGGCCACTCAGAGCAGTCCAGTGTGCCAGCAGCACCTCTGTTTCCAAGATGGCAGAGGTCTGGATCACACTGGAGGAGCTCTGGGCACCTCCCAGGGGAGGTGCAGGTCAGGGGAGTGGTCACTCCCCTTTCCTTTGTCCAGTTTCGCACCAGAGCAGGGCTGAGGGGTCCCTGAACCGGTGTAGACTGGCTTATGCAGAAATGGGCACCATCTGTGCCCATGAAAGCATTTCCAGAGGCTGGGGGAGGCTACTCCTCCCCTGCCTTAACACCTTTTTCCAAAGGGAGAGGGTGTAACACCCTTTCTCTGAGGAAGTCCTTTGTTCTGCCTTCCTGGGCCAAGCCTGGCTGGACCCCAGGAGGGCAGAAACCTGTCTGAGGGGTTGGCAGCAGCAGCAGCTGCAGTGAAAACCCTGAAAAGGCAGTTTGGCAGTACCCGGGTCTGTGCTAGAGACCTGTGGGATCATGGGATTGTGCCAACAATGCCAGGATGGCATAGAGGGGGCAATTCCATGATCATAGACATGTTACATGGCCATACTCGGAGTTACCATTGTGAAGCTACACATAGGTAGTGACCTATGTGTAGTGCACGCTTGTAATGGTGTCCCCGCACTCACAAAGTCCGTGGAATTTGCCCTGAACAATGTGGGGGCACCTTGGCTAGTGCCAGGGTGCCCACACACTAAGTAACTTAGCACCCAACCTTTACCAGGTAAAGGTTAGACATATAGGTGACTTATAAGTTACTTAAGTGCAGTGGTAAATGGCTGTGAAATAACGTGGACGTTATTTCACTCAGGCTGCAGTGGCAGGCCTGTGTAAGAATTGTCAGAGCTCCCTATGGGTGGCAAAAGAAATGCTGCAGCCCATAGGGATCTCCTGGAACCCCAATACCCTGGGTACCTCAGTACCATATACTAGGGAATTATAAGGGTGTTCCAGTATGCCAATGTAAATTGGTGAAATTGGTCACTAGCCTGTTAGTGACAATTTGTACAGAGAGAGCATAACCACTGAGGTTCTGATTAGCAGAGCCTCAGTGAGACAGTTAGGCACCACACAGGGAACACATACATATAGGTCACAAACTTATGAGCACTGGGGTCCTGGCTAGCAGGGTCCCAGTGACACATAACAAACATACTGAAAACATAGGTTTTTCACTATGAGCACTGGGCCCTGGCTAGCAGGATCCCAGTGTGACAGTGAAAACACCCTGACATACACTCACAAACAGGCCAAAAGTGGGGGTAACAAGGATAGAAAGAGGCTACTTTCTCACAACCTCTGCCTGGAGAAGAACTGAAGAGCTGAGGAAGAAGAGCTGCCCTGCCTGTGACCGTGCTTTGTGGAGCTATCCTGCAGTTGCTGCGTCTGCCAGAGTAAAAGGGCAAAGACTGGACTTTGTGTGCCTTCCATCTTGTGAAGCCTCCAAGGGCTTGATTTAGAGCTTGCCTTCTGTTGTTTGAAGTCTCAGGGACAGCAAAGACTTCTCTCTGCCAGCACCTGGAGCCTCTGGAGAGACTCCTACTCTGCCCTGTGGTGCCCATCCAGTTCCTGGGACCCTGAAAGGAGAAGCTGGCAGCCTAAGAGGAAGAAATCCACACACAGAACGCTGTGCGGGGAAAAGGTCGACGCAACTCTGATCTGCAGCTGGGAAATCGATGCGCCGCCAGTTTTGTGGCTGAAAATCGACGCTCGCCTGTAACGCGACCGAAGAACTGATGCATGAAGCTGGAGAAACGACGCGCAGCATCGCTGACGGAGGCTGGTGAGATCGCAATCAGTGCTACGTGGTTTTCAGATTATTGTGCGGCTGGATTTCCAACGCAAGCACCGCTGGGCGGGTAAAAACAAATCAAGGCCTGCCCGGACCTGAGAGTGCTGACTGGATCGACGCATCGCTCTCCTGCGGAGAGAAGACACGATGCGCCCCGACACAACAAATGGAGAAACGAAGCAAGATCTCGTGTGTGAGTGAAATCGACGCATCGCAAGTCATTTTTGACGCACACTCGCCCGTGATGGGTTATTTTTGACGCACCCAAGGTACATTTTCACGCTAACAGTGTTAGTGTGTTTCAAACTACATAAAGACTCTTTTTGCTTTTAAATTGCTAACTTGACTTGTGTATTGTGGATTTTTGTTGTTTTGGTTTTGTTTTGTTTAGATAAATTTTTCCTAGTTTTCTAAACTGGTTTTGTGTCATTTTGTAGAGTTTTCATTAAGTTACTGTGTGTGTTGGTGCAAATACTTTACACCTAGCACTCTGAAGTTAAGCCTACTGCTCTGGCAAGCTACCAAGGGGGTAAGCAGGGATTAGCTGAGGGTGATTCTCTTTTACCCTGACTAGAGTGAGGGTCCTTGCTTGGAATGAGGGTAACCTGACTGCCAACCAAAGACCCCATTTCTAAAAGTGACCAAGTGTCTGCCGGATCCCAATGTCAGTAATACTTGGAGGCCCCTATGTGTAGAATGTTCCATTTTGGCTGACCCCCCCACAATTCTTGGAAAGTGTGCATAAGAACTTTATAGTTGTGTAATTGGTCCAGTGGTAGGGCTGATTGTTCTGTTAGGTCTCTGAGGGGGATTATAGAACCTGCATGGAAACAGTAACTCATGGTCACTAACCCTGCCTTTGTGCATAGGCATAGCTGCCCGCCATGAAGAAAGTCAAGGGGTCACTGTGGGGTAAAGCCACCAACAGTAGCTTCAGGACATAGGGTGTCGCCACCACGTACACCGCACTGCCAGCAGAACAAGGCTGTGGACATGAGAATGCATGGGGGGTGAATCCTCAAGGCAAGTTTCAGGAGTCTGGACAGTAACATCCCCTGGTTGGGTTCGGATTTCACTGGGCTAAATTTTGAAATTCCGCCAGGCCCCCTTCGTCCAAGCATTTGATTATCCACTGCAGCTGAGCTGCTAAAAAATATAATTCAAAGTCTAGCACCCCCAGCCCACCTTCGAGTGGGAGGCGACAGAGGTTGGCCAATGCAACCTTGTGGCACCCGCCATCCCAGATCAGCTCCTGTAGGAGTATATCAATTCTTCAAAACCAAGCCACGGGTACCCTCACCGGGACATTCACGAACAAGTAAAGGAGATGTGGGAGCATGATCATTTCGGAGAGTGCTATAGGCAGCATGATGAGCAATTTGAGTGAGTGCCAAAAGGACACACAAGACTTGAGGGATCTCAGTTCCTTCCCAAGCTTACCTTTGTGTAGGAAACACACAAACCAAACTCTGCCTAAAACTAGGTGCTGGCCACATAGCCTTCCCTCCATCAAGACGGATCGATCCCTGAGTAGGTAGAGGCATGTATTTGACCCTACCATTGTCTTCTGAGACGCTTGGCCTCTGTGTTCGTGAAGTGTGTTTCTTGGAGTAGGACAATGTGGACCCCCTGCCTTTTAAGATGCATCAGGATTTTGTGGCTCATGGCTGCTGACCCTAACCCACGTACATTCCATGTCATCAGTTTGTTTTGACCAATGTCACTTCTGGTGCTGCGGGCGCACTTCTCCCTTGCTGCTCCATAGTCGGTCATCCCTGGCTCAGTAACTCTGCTGCCATGACTGGGCTTTGCCAGGGTCCAAATAGAAGTGAGTGTTGCCATCCAGCATGATCTTCAGCTTAGCTGGGAAGATAAGTGAGTACCAGATCCTCTCCTCTCAGAATGCCCACTTCACCTCCAGAAAGGAGGCCCACTTGGCCTGGACAGCAGCCCTAAAATCTGGGAACATTGAGACCTGGCCTTTCCCCACCCGGAACAGACCCAGCTCCCTTGCACACTCTAGCAACAGGTCCCTGTCATTGTATTGCAGGAGTTTGACAACCATGGGCGTCCCGGAGCGGGGGCCAAGCAGGCACCCGGTGTGCCCTCTCCAGGTCAAAAAAAGATGTGAGCTGAGTTTGGGCCACCACAGAGTGCAGCCAAGGTTCCATGTATGCTACCATGTCCGACCCCTCAGTGCCTTCTGGGAGGCCTACAATAAGCACATTGTTGTGCCAGCTGCGTCCTTCAGCATCCTCCACTTGGCAGTCCAACCGGTGCACCACGTCTGTTGTGTTTTCACAGCTGGGTGCAAGGCCTGTAAGTCTGCCAGGGAGGTTTCAGTGTCTTTGACTCTGTCCTCCAACTTGTGGTGCTCAGCGCAGAGCAGACCTATTTCAACCAACAACATTTCTCTTTGAAGGGTGGTTTTCAAATCCTCAATGGCCCCCAATATTTTCTCAAGGATAGCTTGCAGTGCCTGAGGGGTGGGATCAGAGGGCATCTCCAGGTCTGATACGTCTGGCCTTGGACTCTGCAGCATCAGGCACAGGCCCTGTGCCCTAGTTTTTAATTTTCCCATGGGACAGACGTGCGTTGCAGGCAGTGGGAGGCACTTTCCACTCACTCTGTGTGGGGCCACGCTTCAAGGAGCACTGCCCACCAAACCTGTGGGCACAGGTGACCCCCAATGGATCTGTCGGGTGAGTTCAGTTACTTGTTCCATACCGGACTGGGAGGATGAACACAATGCAGGAGGTTGTGGATCCAGGCCGCTCTGCCCTAACCCCTCAACAGCAGTAAATCAAGGTAGAGAAGGGGAGGTTATGTCACCCCAAGGGCCATGACCTTGATGGCAGGCATGGCATGAGGAAAGGTGCCACTGCCAGAAGGGTAGGAAGGAAGAAGAGGGGGCTCACCTGGGTGGCAAAGGTACAAGAAGTGTTCATAGATGTGAGCTCGGAAGGGCCACCTGCAGGGTCTCCTATGGAGTTCCATGCAGAGATGTCTGCCCCTATACGTGGTTCTGGCTGGTCTGCGGTGCTGCAGACCTCTTGGGTGGGATGCCCTGCCTGCATAAAGTGGGGGGTACTGTCTAAATGGGCCCCTGTGAGCCCTGCATAGTCCTCAGATGACCAGCTGCTCCCTCGGTCCCAAAGGCAGGGGCCGCACCATCCCTAGCAGTCCCAGGCAGGGCCTCCCTAGTACTATGAGTGTTTTAGGCCTACAGGCCCCAGATCCTTAGCCTGCAGTTCTAACCAGGCATTGGGCGGACTGCCCTGTGTCACCGCTGATTGTTTTTGCCAGTTTTCAGGGGTGCCTGTGACCTGGTTATCAATTATGTCGGGTGAGGAGGGAGACCATATGGTGTCCCATGAGTGCAGGGCTACAGATCACCACGGGGGCATGGCGGCACAGCCCTCAGTCATATGTCAATCTCACAATATGGCACAGGGCCATTACCTGTTTAAGTCTCTCCTGCCCGATTACCTGCTCCCACCGACAGGTCCACTCACCCACTACAGGGTGAAGGAGGTCGGGGTGTCAGGGCCAGTCCACCTGGTAGTCATGGCAGGAGAGAGCTGCCCCTCTCTCCTTCGGACCACAGGTTGTGATATGCTGCCAGATACTGCATTGGGGGTAGATACCCCTCCAAATGTCGATTTGAAGTTTCTCCTCTCCGGGAAGTGCGGGTATAGGAATAGATGCCCCTGATGCAAGGGTCAATTTGGCCAGGGGATATTGAGGCTGGCACGGAGCACTGGGCTCACACATCCAACAAGTCAGCCATCTTCACCATGTCCCCCTCTCGAGTTCTACGTAACACAAAGATGTGGCTTCATATTCAGTATCTGACAACGGCAAGGGGACAGGTTCAGCATTCACCCAGAACTCTCTGTAGGAACGTGGGTTGTTAACTGGAGTGAACAGATGGACATCACCAGTAATCCAGTGACTAACCTGTTAGGTCCAGGCAAAGCTTTCAGTAATTTAAACCTGAGCTCAAACCCTTGTATATCTGGCACAGAGAAGGCAGGCTTTACTTAAAGAAAATCTGTAAAAAATCTGTAAAGCATTTTGAAGTATCAAAACAGTTAAAATGTCAAAGACACAATATAATATAAATTCCACTCTAATCTATGAAACAATGAGAAAAACGTATTAAGCAAAATGACACCAAAATAACACGAATCCAATAAGGGGAACCAGAGAGATTAATTTTTAAAGTTTAAATGAAAAAGTGCAGAGAAAAGGTAAAGTGGCAATGATAGTGTATGGTTGCTGTTGAATAGACACGATTTCAGACCAACCATAATGGAACAAGAGTCAGATAAACCAAGTATGTTTATCCAATCTGAGAATTTTCTCCAGGGCTTATTCTCTGCATTGCAATTTGAAATCATCCAGCAGGATAAGGTTGCAAGTTGTGTCTGAGAAGAGTTCCATGAGGCCAGAAAGCCTTTAGATGGGATCTGGCTCAAGCCATTTTTTGGGCAGGAAATGCTCCAAGAAGGAAAGTTCAAATTTCACACCCAGAGAAATCCTCTTGTAAACTGGATATTTTTCGTACCTTGCCTGGTCAAGATTTCTATGTAGTCTCTTTTTTGGAGCTCAGAATCCTCCAGTGATACAAGAATGCAGGCTGTGTTCAATGATCAGTTCCACAAGGCCCCTTGCTGAGGGTCCACTGAAGGAATTTGTTCCTCTGGAGAAGCACCAAAGAGGTATATCATGTTTCTTTAGCCCAGCAAAGTAGCGTTGGTGAATTTACTTTAGTGGTTGGTCCCAGCCTCTTGCAACTTCTTGTATCCCTTTAGCCACACAGGATGTCAGCCAGCTGACCCTTGGAGTCCATTTTATTTGTCCTGGGTACTGGTGGCAGCAGGTCCAGCTCTTCAGGTCACCTCAAAGGTCTCAAACATGAGGTTCAGTCCTTTTTCTGTTCTTTGACAGGTCCAGAAAGTGTTCTGAGGAGGGTGACTTGGGGTGCTACATTTATGCTTTGCACTAGCTAGTGGGTTGGCGAGACTCCTGGCTCCTCCCTGACCCATGGGACATAAGTTCCCCGTGGTAACCCTTCCCCTTTTTCCGTAGTTCCAGCATGCCCTACTGCAGATGATCCACAGTGCACCTTACTCCCGAAATTGCACAGAGCCTTGTGCAGAGCATGCGTGCCAACTCAGAAGTGTGTCAAGGGTAATGAGCAGTCCCCTCCTCTGTGGTCACTCAAAGCCAGTTCTGGGGTAGGTGTGTTCCCACAGGGTTTGGCAGCAGCCTCACTAGAGGGCCAGAAACTGGACCTCTCCAGGTCTCACCTGAAATTTTGTGATAGAGCAGTGGGCCCACCCCAACTGGTCTTTCTGTCAGGAGAAGAAAAACACTGCCACACCCAGGCCATTGTCCCTGCTTTGCGAGCAGTTTTCACACCTCATTAAGGCCAAGCACTTGCTGGACCGCTGTTCAAGAGCTAATGCAAATTACTCTTAAAGAGCTTCGGGCACGAAAGGAGTAGCTTTCTATAAATTACTTTTCCTAAATATTTATGAAAATTACAACGTCACTTTAAATCAGGGTTTTAATAAATAATCAAAAGAGTGGTTTATTTATTTTCCTAGCTATTCCAAAACTCATGATAACATTATTAATACAGACATAGACAGGAAAGCTATAGAAGAAATAGGGGCTGACCTTAATGGAAACCACATGGAACCATGGGCAGTTCACTGTAGAACAAGGGCTCACTGTGGTAGAGAAACTAAGATGAGTCATAATAAATGTTTATGATGAATTGATTGTACATCAGTGAAAGAAAACAAAAGAGAATACACAACCTTTGCTGGAATGAAAGATTTACTGCTTCGAAAAGGTGTTTCGTGCTCATCAATCAGAGACCACACAAAACATAATTCAGATAGTTGAACATACAAAATATCATCAGTTGCCAATCAGATTTGACCACTTCCTCAGGCCCTTCTGTATAGCCATATCTCAGAATAAAGAGGACATTTTCTAAATCACCAGATTTGATGAACAAGCTTACACTCTTAACAGATAAGAGGGCTATCAAAAAAGATCCCAAGAAACTTCTTAACCATGCTACAAAGTGAGCATGAAATAACAAAATGGGTGCTGTGCTGGAGACGCACACTAAAGAAAGTTACACTCACTTGCCATGTGTTACCATGTTCATTAATTAGATAGTGATCTAAAAATGCAGCTTTAAATAAATTCCACCATTCAAAAGTCCTTGAACCATGAAAGCAAATCTTATACTTGAATTTTTATTTATTCAGCCGGTGATAAGATCATTCTATGTAGTGCACTTCTACAAAGTTTTTTTAAAAACATTCATAACCTTTACATTTTTCTTTTGAAAATAAATTATTCTTGACCCAGAATTTTTGCCTATCCTTTGGGGTAATTTTCCCAAACTGAAAATTGAACAACTAAATACAATATAACCACACCAACTTTTTCAGAATGTCAAGTAGACACCAAAATTATGTCATACAATATATATTGGAACAGGAATGTCATAGAGGTTAGTATAGCATATTCTTTTTGATACATAAAATCATGAGGATTATACTGTACTAATAGGACAAGCAATAACAGAAGAAACCTATGTATCAGTACAAGCATATTATTATTAGAACAGATCGACCACACCACTGTTGTGGTATTATTCTTATGACCTTAGGTGTAAAAAATTGCATTTGGTGTTAGGAAAACTTATTTTCCCTCTACAAACCAGTTTAAACTAAACAAACCTCAAAAATAGCAGACCTTGTAACACACTCTTCTTTAGCTCGCTGACCAGCCAACACTAGCTATAACTCGCCACTCTACCATGCACTGTTTTACAAAAAATGCTATTTGAGAAGTCATAAGTGTTATTATGAATACTATGATTTCACATGTTATACGTAATGTAGTAAGCAAGGTTATAAACAGGGCATGGAAAAGGCATGAATTATAGTTAATGTAGTGTGGCAAGTAAGGTGACAAGACTGTTTGGAGGTGTGTGACATTGTCATTTTAAGGTGGTGTGTACATTTTAAGTTGAAGCTATAATTATAACTTAACAATTTTTAATGTTAGTGTATTTTAACTTGAGTTTGTATAAAAAAGAATACATAAGGCATTTCTAACTGTAAATTACCCTTACTCTTTGTTTTTTTCATTATATGTTAGAGGTTTGCATTTTTTCATTAAAATGTTTCATATCGCATTGTGTGTAGTGTCATTGATTGGAGTGTCATAAAATGGAGTGTAGTACCATACAGTGAAGAAGGGTTTTGTAGAGTCTAGAGTCATAGAGTAGAGTATTGTAGAGTGGAATATGGTGGCATCGAGCAGAGTGGAGTGACAGCATAAAGTGGAATAAAGTGTTATTTAGTGAAGTAGCGTGGTGTGTCATATTGTGGAGCGGAGTATTGTAGAGTTGCATGGCATGTTGTACAGTGTAGTGGTGTTTCGACTGGAGCAGAGTGTTGCCAAGCTGAATGAAGGGGTATAGGCAGGAATAAAGTGTCAGAGAGCGACAAACAGTGTAGTTGAGTTTTGTAGAGTGGTGTTGCATAGAGTGCAGAAGTGTGTGAAATAGTGGAGCTGCTTAGAGTGGATGGTTGTATATTAGCACAGACTGGGGTAAAGTCTTACACAATGGAAAAGTCAAGTGTTGTGGTGTAACAGTGTGAGGTGAAGCAAAATAGGGTGTATTGTAGAGTAGAGTGGCACAGAGTGGAGTGTTCTGGCATAGAATCAGTCATAAACTATTATACATTGGAGTGGAGTCATGTACAATAGAGTGGCGTGCTGCGTCATATAGAAAAGTGTTGTAAAGTGCAATAGAGTGTTGGACGTTGGAGTGTATGGGGATAGAGTGGAAAATAATGTCATAGAGTGCCATAAAGTGTGGTAGACATGTATAGAGTGGAGTTATATAGAGCAGAGGAGAGTGTCATAGAATGAAACACCGTAGAGTGGAGTAGTGTACACTGTAGTAGCATAGAGTGGATTACCGTAAGGTGCATAGTGGAATACTGTACAGTGGAGTGTAGATGAGTGAAGTACCATAGAGTTGTGGAGTGGTGTACACTGGAGTGAAGTAGGGTACAGTGGATTAGCGTGGAATGGAGTTTTATACGGTGGAGTGACATCCAGTGGAATAGCATAGAATGGAGTGGTGTAGATTGGTGTGGCATACACTAGAATGCTATAGAGTGGAGTAGCATACAGTGGAGTGGCATACAGTGGCATAGCATACAATCGGGTGGCATACAGTGGAGGTGGGCAAAGTGGAATAACATATACTGGAGTAGCATATAGTGGGGTGGCATACATTGGAGTGGTGTACACTGAAGAAGCGTAGAGTGGAGTTGAATACAGTGTAATAGCGTAGACTGGACTGGCATAGAGTGGGGTTGTGTACTTTGTAATAGCATAGAGTGGAGTGGCATAGAGCAGAATGTTGTACAATGAAGTGGCATAGAATGTAATATTGCATAGTGGAGTGGCGTACAGTGGAGTGGCATATAATGGAGAGGTGTAGACTGGAGTGGTGTACAATCACGTGTGGTAGAGTGAAATAGCATACAGTGGTGTGGCCTACATTGGAGTGGGGTCCAATCAAATAACGTAGAATGAAGCGGCGTAGCGGAGTGGAGTGCCATACACTGGAGTGGCAAAAAGTGGAGTAGCATGCAGTGGAGTGGCGTACAGTGGAATCGCATACAGTGAAATGACATAAAGTGGAATAGCATATACTGGAGTAGTGTATAACAAAGTGGCATACAGTGAAGGGGTGTACACTGAAGAGAAGTAAAGTGGAGTTCCATATAGTATAATAGAAATGAATGAACTGACGTAGAATGGAGTTGTGTACAGTGTAAACAGTATAGAGTGTAGTGGTATAGAATGGAGTTTTGTAGAGTGGAGTGGCAAAGAGTATAATAGTGCATAGTGGAGTAATATACAGTGGAGTGGCACATGATGGAGTGGTGTAGACTGGAATGGTGTACAGTTACATGGGGAGGAATGTAATAGCGTAGCATGGAGTGGCTTATATTGGAGTTGGGTCCAATCAAAAATCACAGAATGAAGTGGCATACAGTGAAGGGGTGTACACTGCAGAGAAGTAAAGTGGAGTTGCGTATAGTATAATAGAAATGAATGAACTGACGTAGAATGGAGTTGTGTACAGTGTGAACAGTACAGAGTGGAGTGGTGTAGAATGGAGTTTTGTAGAGTGGAGTGGCAAAGAGTATAATAGTGCATAGTGGAGTAACATACAGTGGAGCGGCACATGATGGAGTGGTGTAGACTGGAATGATGTACAGTTACATGGGGAGGAATGTAATAGCGTACCATGGAGTGGCTTATATTGGAGTTGGGTCCAATCAAAAATCACAGAATGAAGTGGAGTAGAGTGGAGTGCTAAATACTGGAGTGGTGTAGAGTGGAGTAGTATGGAATAGCATACGGTGGAGTGTTGTAGAGTGGAGTGGCATACAGTGGAAAGGAGTACAGTGGAGTGTTGTACAGTAGAATGGTGTAGAGTGAAATAGCATATAGTGGAGTAGCGTTTGGTGGAGTGGCGTACAGTGGAGTGACATAGACTGGAGTGGCATACAGTAGCGTTGCGTACAGTGTATTAGCTTAGAGTGGAGTGGCATATAGTAGAGTCTCGTACAGTGGAGAGGTGCAGAGTGGAGCGGCATAGACATCAATAGCATATATTGGAGTGGCCACAGTGGCATGGCATATGGATGTATATGAAATTTAGCAGCAATGTATATTCTGGTGAGCAAAGTAACATAAATCAACTAATTGCACTGCCTTTTGTTTTTCCAGATTTACCAATCAATACAGGGCCACGCATGGTAGTCTTGCGTTCCTTTATAAGTCTGAATTAAGTATTGCATTGCCCATGTGACATTATGAGTGGCACAAGAGTTCCGCAATCCAGTAACACAGCTAGTCCTTAGTTACAATTTAGGCCATGGTGTGCCGTGATAACTTTGCAGTGTAACATTGTACATGGCTATGACATGCCAGTATCTAACTTGTTAATGGCTGTTTTTAGTGAATGAAAAGGCAGCCATATTGTTTTACTATGATTAGGCTGTCTTCAGTGTTAGGGCCTTAGGTATAGGTAAGTAGTAGGTCCCTACCTAATACCACTTTAACATAAAGTAATTTTTAAAACTATGGGGGTCATTCTGACCCCGGCGGTCTTAGACCGCCGGGGCCAGGGTCGGCGGGAGCACCGCCGACAGGCCGGCGGTGCCCCGCAGGGCATTCTGACCGTGGCGGTAAAGCCGCGGTCAGACCGGCAACACTGGCGGTCTCCCGCCAGTGTACCGCCGCCCTTCGGAATCCTCCAAAGCGGCGCAGCTAGCTGCGCCGCCGAGGGGATTCCGACCCCCCCTACCGCCATCCAGTTCCCGGCGGTCCGCCCGCCGGGAACCGGATGGCGGTAGGGGGGGTCGCGGGGCCCCTGGGGGCCCCTGCAGTGCCCATGCCACTGGCATGGGCACTGCAGGGGCCCCCGTAAGAGGGCCCCTACAAGTATTTCACTGTCTGCTTGGCAGACAGTGAAATACGTGATGGGTGCAACAGCACCCGTCGCACCTTCCCACTCCGCCGGCTCGATTACGAGCCGGCATCCTCGTGGGAAGGGAGTTTTTCCCTGGGCTGGCGGGCGGTCTTTTGGCGACCGCCCGCCAGCCCAGGGAAAAACTCAGAATACCCTCCGCGGTCTACTGACCGCGGTGCGGTATTTCGGAAGGGGGAACTCTGGCGGGCGGCCTCCGCCGCCCGCCAGAGTTAGAATGACCCCCTATATGTTAATCCAACCACCACTGTGCACTGCCTTAGGTAAGGATACAGGCAAGTTAAAACAAATATTTAATGCATTTTCCTATGGCAACTCCTAATTCCTAACTATAACTACCTACTGGAGGCACTATATATATATATATACATATATATACATATATACATACACACTGAAAAAAACAAAGGTTACATGGACGTTATAGTTAAGCTGACACAAAACCATACTTCTAGTTATACTTATCTGAAGAAACTATTACTCATACTGTTAAGTAACTTTAGGCCACAAGTTATACTTTCTTAATATAAGTATAAATATAAATATAACTATAACTGCTGAATTTCTGTGGTTTTGTGTGGGTAAAACATCAACCTAACTGTAACATCCCTGTGACCTTTAGTTTTCTATATCTATAGGCCACAAGTCAAGGTATGCGTTGGTGGGCAGTTTTGCCCCCACCATTTTCTCAGGGTGGATGCCGTGCCATGAAGTTGGGCCTCAATAAAACACCCTATATATGGCTTAGACTGATGGAATAGTGTTCCTGATGGAGTGGGCTGGAACACCACATGCAAAGTTCAACTTTTTTTGATAATGGTCAAAGTGGGTAGTGTATACAATGGTGATATGCTAAGTAGGTTAATAAATTGCATAGTTTTGATATGATATGCACAATTATAGTTTATCGCATTTTAATGCAATGCACAAACTATTCTTTGTTGTTGGTGCCAGGGTTAGTATGCCTAGCTTGTAGCATCTCATGGCTTGTGTACTGTAGTTAGTTTGTCTCCAAATGTCATCCACATTTGAGCCTATAATTTCTGCAAGCAGGGAACTCGAGTCACTTACTTAAGTGCTGATCAGCAGTGGCGGCCACCATAAATCTCAAGGGGAGGGGTTGTGGGGGAATGGGGGGGCAAATAAAAAATATCTAATAATAAAAAAAAGCATCTTTTCCAACTGCCGCCACATCCTGCTGCGTTGCTTCGTTGACCTTCTTGGGGTGTTTCAATATTCACTGGGACACTGGGACACCGGCACAGGCTCCCCAGCAATCCTGTTGCTGCTTTTATGCTAAACCTAGCATGAAAGCAGTACCAGGATTGGTCTGAGTGGCTTGGACTGCCGCTCAGACACAGCCCTGGGGTCTGTGCAGTTTCTCTAGCCCGGCTGTTAAACACAGTCGGGCTGGAGAAACCTAAGTGCACATGTGTGTTTTGCTGGCCTAAGACAGCCGACCACACACACATGTGCACTTAGGTGTACTCCTCTCCTGTCCCCTCCCATCTCCAATGGCCCAGCTTAGCCCCACCCTGATCACAAGTCTGGCTGAGCCAGCAGATGAAAGATAAAATTATAATTAAATATTGTTTTATCTTTTATCTCCTGGCTTAGCCGGGAGTGGAGGGGCAACGCTCCTTTGCCATTGCAAAGGAGCCGCACCTGCTGATCAGCTGTCATTTGTTAACTCTCATAATGCACTCAAATGTACTCATGAAAGACTTCTTCTGATGTCACACACGATGTCATGCACTGTGATGTTACTTGCATATATATATATATTCCTTCTATGTGCAGTGCTGGTGCCTGCCGTGCACCTGACCGGAGTGTGCATTGGAACTTCCCGGAGTCAGCGTCCTCCGTACAACATACCTCTAAGCCCTCTGTTTTCTTATTAAACAAAGGGTGCGACACCTGCTACGTTGCTCAAAATGGGTTAATTCAAAGTGCTGCTGTGACATAATGTTGAGCGAAGTAGTAGGCTTCGGACCCTTTGTTTAATAAGAAACAGAGGATTTAGTGATATATATATATATATATATATAAATATATATATATATATATATTATTTAATTATATATTCATATATATATATATACGTATATATATATATATATATATATATATATATATATATTTATATATTCAGCTGTTACAGTTAACTATAACTCACAACCTTGCATGCAGAGTTTTCTCATCAAATGTTACAATGATATTACCAATGATGTCAAAGAGGATGTCATGAGTGATGTAACATCTTAAGTAAGATGCCCATTGCAATGCAGTGGGGGGGGGTGGGTTGGGCGCAGGGCCTGACTCCCTGATTTTCTTATTTACTACGGTATCCTTGTCGTAGTTGGACTCTTGCTCTAGGCAAGACTGCTGGTTTAAGGATGACTGTACTTATGTTTGTAGGCGACTATGCCAATCCTACAACAAAACGCAACTGACGTCCCAACCCTTCCAGCTGACAAGCAATACCTCACCAAAAACCCAAAACAGTGAAAGGTGATTTGTGGCAGCTTTTACGTATGGAATCAAGAGTGTGACATCTCAGGGAGCGTTGTGGTTAAATGGAGATTATCCCTTTCTCACATTAACATATCTCAATCACATACAGGCAATAAAGAAGATGCAGTAACTTTTCAATAAGGTTTATTTTAGTAAAACTGAAATCTGCGATAAGTTGCATGGGCTGCAATGATTAGCATAATGAACAGTGCAAGAAACAGAATGGTAAAGACAAGAGTCATTAATACAAAGACTCCCACCATCTTGCAATATCAAGAATTAATATGAAGTGTCCTAATACCCTAGCCTAACCTACATGAGAGCTATGTATGTTAAACCTCAATCTGCCAATGCTATGTCCATGAGAAGAGCCCCCAACCCACGTTACCTTTGAATGAGGTCTCTAGTTCAGATTCCGCAGGAACACGAAGACTGGGTCAGTGTCAAGGCGACGTGCCGCATCGATAGCAGCGGTGGCATCTGGTCTGAATCCCTCTGACTATCTGATAAAATGAGGAGTATTTATACAGATCTACTTGGAGCCCTGACGTAGCTTTGTTCCCAAACAATAGATAACAAGGTGTGTTTGGGATGGTAATTAGTATAAACAATTCCCTCGAAAGCATGAAGATGGAAAGTACCTAAATTGAACACCTTCAGTTTGTTTGTATTTGTCACCTGATCTTGACGCCTTAGCGCGGTGGCACTGATAATGAAAATAAAAACATGGGCCTACGTCAAAACAAGGCAGACATCTTAAAAGAATTAATTAAATAAATGCGCTAAAACAGAGCAAGCTAAGTAGGGAAAAAGTCACTGGGTGACTGGGGCATGAGTCTGCAAGTCACAGGCTAAGCTAACTCTTGTATCCCATTAAAACAAACTAGGATTCACTACATCCTCACTATAAATTGTTTTCAGGTTTCCACTTCAATTCCATCAAGATGGCATTCAGATGTGACATACTTTTGGCATAAATTTAGAATGTTAGAACTCTAGTTGCTCATTAGAATACTGTAAGCTGCTGAACACCAGGGTGTTAACTGGCAGTCTGCTTCTGATGTTGAAAGTGCATGTTTCAGCCCGCGTGCCAGAATGTTTTAATGAAATAGAAGAGAAAGATATTTCAGAACTCACTTAAAACATGTCCTAATTTGTCTTTCTATAGCACTGACCATGTTGGTTGCTTTCTAAATTAAATGTTTTAAGTTTTTACCAGTTTTATCAGTTTGATTCAATCAAGATGGCTTCAGGTGTACCACACTTTTGTCATAGGTTATACTGTTAATGCTCTAGTTGTTCTTTAGAACTCAAGGGATTCATCTGACAGGTTGCTCCTCTTGGAAGTAGAACAGGAAGATATTTTAGAAGTGTCTTAAAACGTGTCAAAATGTTTCTTTCTACAGCACTAACCATAATTTTTATGACAAAATGAACCCCCTCATTTTGCTCCTTTCTTAAATGAATATTTTAAATTGTACTAGCTTGGTTAAATCAAGATGGCTTCAGGTGTGCCACCCTGTTGTCATAAGTAAGACTGTTAGCGCTCTAGTTGTTCTTTAGAACACTCTGTGAGGCTACAGTAGAACACAGGGGAATAAAAAAAAGGCTAGCTTTCAATTCTATTAATGACATGGAGGCGAGGTTTATGCTTGTTTTTCTATGCTTTTATTTTTTAGCAGCCAATTAGAAAACAACACAAAACATCACATCCTGTGACACAGTATCACATGACCACCATAGAGCCTAAGTGATACAATGAGGCAATTGCCCACTAACCCTCATGACCAGGGTAATACATGCAATAATAATAGAGGTCAGTGCAAGGGGAAAGTAGCCTAGACTTCCACGGTGTATAAACAGCTTAATGAAATCTCTCTGTGTCATAAATGTAAAACAAACAAGATTTATTAATAATTTCAAACGTTTTCTCCATTTTTATCTTGTGCTAACATATACTTCTAATAATAAATTATCGTATTATTCATAAGCAAAGGTAGGTGCTCCTAAACAAACAGTGAAAGTTCTAAGGTGCAAGTGAGTGACGGTGATATGTACAAGTAGTGCAGAGTGTGGTTGTATAAAAATTATCGACTTCCAGTGGCTCCTACAATCCAGGAAGCCCTGGTATGTCACAAAATTTCTTTTATGCTTTTCTCATCCACACTTTTGAGATGTGTTGACGTTTCGACCCCTGATGCAGGTAAGTCAGGACGGGGTCATCATCAGGACAGGGATGATTGCAGTGGAAGCACCTATGTTCCAGTGAAGGGAAAAGGACCAGTAATGGCTGAGATCTAGAGGTTGTAGTCCCAAGAGGCTGTTAGTTAGTATCAGTCTGTTGGTTCCTGTTAATTGGGCAGGCCAAGTGTCGCTTCAATCCGACGTTGAGGAGATTAATCAGATAGAAAAATCCATGGGCTAAGTATAGCCAGGGGGCGCCATGGCAGTGGGGTTCAAATTATATTAGCTAGAACCATCCATCGGCTATGCATAGCCAGGGAGCGCCAGTGAGGTTCCAATTATCTACTTGTAACTAGAAACACTCTCAAGGAGACGGACGGCCGCATTGGTCGGCCATTGCCCAGTATTCTTAGCGTGTGGTCTTTTAAAAAAAGGTCAGCTGCCTAGTCCTCTTTCTTTGTGAGAGTCCAATAACAGTAAAAAGTCTCAAGAACAATCCCCAACAGGAGAAAGAAACTGCAAACCACAAAGGACCACAACGTTCCACCGAAGGTCCAAGCAACAACGGGACCAACCAAACAGCTCCAAGGCGGAGATCTCCGATGACAGGAAAGACATCAACTCAGAAGAATCCGGAGTCACTTGTCTTCATTATCTAGAAGTAAACAAATAAATCGAGCCATAAATACTGGACTATACCCATTGACCTTACATATCATTTCAAAAAGGGAAGGATAAGAAAAGGAGCACAGCAAGAAACTAAAACATATCAATAACATGCGTGACATAATTATACAAAACACTTTTCCAAGGGAGGGATAATCCTCTCATCCGTGTCCTTAATAGAATTGAATTGAAAAATTCTTGATGCGACAGCTTGAAATTTTTATTCTATGTCATAACCGGAGACTCAGATTATGCTAATTTAAAGCTTATCTAGAACAATTTGTTGCGATGTCACTTGTCTTCATTATCTAGAAGTAAACAAATAAATCGAGCCATAAACACTGGACTATACCCATTGACCTTACATATCATTTCAAAAAGGGAAGGATAAGAAAAGGAGTACAGCATGAAACTAAGACATATCAATAACACGCGTGACATAATTATACAAAACACTTTTCCAAGGGAGGGATAATCCTCGCATCGGTGTCCTTAATAGAATTGAAAGATTCTTGACGCGACAGCTAGACATTTTTATCCTATATCACAACCGGAGGCTCCGATTATGCTACTTTAAAGCTCATCTAGAACAATTGTTGCGATGTCTAAAATAGGCTTGTAGTAAAAAGCTTTAAAGGTAGACTCAGATGACCAGTCAACCGCTCTCAAAATGTCCTCTAGGCGAGATCCTAAAAAAACACCTTAGAAGCCAGGGTGCCTCTCGCAGAGTGGGCCCCATACCGAGTGATATCAATGCCCACCTCACTCATAAGCCACCGCATCCATCTAGCCAGTGTGGCCAAAGATACTGGGCGGAAAGGCTTTGACAAAGAAATTAATAACTGACCGCCCATATCAGAGCGAAATTCGGCAGTACTTACCTCATAAGCCTTTAAACATTGCACAACACACAACTGAGAATTATCCGGGAAACTAGGATAAAATACAGACCTAGTATTACATTTGGTACGGCAAGAAATACTAAAGAATACTCCCTCAGGAGAAAAAACTCTGCCTGACAGGTCTAAAGCCTTTACGTCAGAAACTCGTTTGCACAATACCAAACTCAACAAGCTAGTAAGTTTATGAGATAGCTGCTTCCTGGACAGGTATTTGTTAGCCGGCCAAGATTCTAAAAAACGTAATAAAATGTTAACATCCCAAAGGGTAGAATAACGTGGTTGAGGAGGATTAGAAAAACAAATCCCTCGAAGAAGTTTATACACAATCGGAAGCTCACCAATAGGCTTCCCTGCTATAGGAACATGACCTGCTAAGATGGCTGATCTGTAATTGTTAACAGTTCTGTAGGCCATACCCGAAGCAGCCAAATGAGATAAAAAGTTGAGTATCAAAGAACAATCGGCTGAGAATGGATCAACACATCGTTCACTGCACCAAGAATGCCAACGCTTCCAAGCGGATGCTTAACGTTTGTGAGTACTAGGGGCCCAGGATCTCGTGATGAAATCCTGAGATTCGCACAAAAGGCCTGGAAGAGACCATCGTTCCCTGAAATTCTCCACCCCACCAGAGACAGGGAGTGCGATTGTACTAGAGGTTGGGGAAGACCCAGCAGGTCCAGTAAAAGGTTCCAGCAATGCGAAAGTATAACTGAAGGGGAGCAGGCCATCTCCGGAACTACAGGGAACCAGGCTTGAGCTCTCCAGAGGGGAGTCACACGCACCAGTTCTGCTCTCTGACGACGAACCTGAGTCAGAGATCTGGATATCATCATGAATGGAGGAAAAGCGAATCCCAGGAAATGAGACCAGGTCTGCAGAAATGCTGCCTGAGCCTCCGGATCTGGGCGACAACTGAAAAACCGATCCAACTGCTGATTGAGGTGAGACGCAAAGAGGTCTATTACAAACGGACCCCACAGATGTTGGAGACAATTAAATAATCTCGGGTGAAGTCCTCAGTCGCTGAAGTCTGAAGGTAATGAGACTGCCAATCAGCCACTGTATTGCTCTGACCCGGGAGATACTCCGCTATTAGCGAAATCCGATGTTGAAGGCAAAAGTGCCAAAAATCCTTGGCAATCTAGAAGGTGAGACCTAGTCCTGCGTAGCCTGTTGACATAACGGACTGCTGAAATGTTGTCCATCCAGAGAAGAATGCAACAATTCGACTTCTCCAGGGAGAGACTGCGAATCGCAAAGGAACCCGATAAGAGTTCCAAGGAATTTATACTGTATGAAGGTCCAGCTCCTCCCTCGACCAACGACCCCCCCATGACTACCGCGCCACAGCGAGCTCCCCAACCCCAGCAGCTGGCATTGGATTTGATCACGATCTCTGGAGACAAACCAAAGATCGCTCTGCCATTCCAAGCATCCATATGATTGTGCCACCAATGGATCTCGGTCCTGGTCTCGAATGAGAGGGAAACTAGGGCTGAATAGTTGAGGCCCTTTTGGAGATGGGAGATCTTCATACGCTGAAGGGCTCGGTAATGAAGGGGACCCGAAAATATAGCCTGAATGGATGGGGAAAGGAGGCCCACCATCCGAGCTAGGCATCTCAAAGATACCATCTTTTTGGACAACAATCTCCTCAATCCCTTCTTTATGCTGCAGACTTTGGAAGGAGGAAGGATCAATTGAGCTAGGACCGAGTTTACATGAAAGCCCAGAAACTACAACCTCTGGGAAGGAACCTAGATGGACTTCTGGCTGTTGAGGACGAAGCCCAAATCCTGAAGGAGGGAAATTGCCCACTTCAGATGGGTTATTAGAAGAAGAGGGCACTGAGACGTGATGAAAAGGTCGTCGAGAAATATGATCAGAAGAACCCCTTTGGCCCGAAGGTATTCCGCTACTGGGCGCATCACCTTCGTGAAGGCCCAAGGTGCTTATGACAGGCCGAAAGGAAGAACCTTGTATTCGTAACAACGGCCTTGCCATAGGAACTGCAGAAATCTCCGATTAGGAGGAAAAATAGGAATGGTCAAGTAAGCATCTTTTAAATCTTATAATTATTATTGCAGCCCAAAAGCGACAGACAATCGGGAGTATGACGGAGAGCAGAGGTGAAAACCTGTAAGAGACTAAACACACGTCTCCCTCGTGTTCTTAGCCCCTGGGTAATGAGCTGACAGAGTCAGACTCAAGCGAGCACACACCCAATGCAGGTACACCAAAAATAGAAAGAGTACAGCGCGTCAAGCAAGATATGCTGTCCTCACTCCCCTCCTCCCGCTCCACAGATAATGAAAGACGAGGGTCAAGGAAACCCTCGCGGGGAGGTAAATGCTCCCAACAAGGACATGCGCAAGGAATGCGTGATAAAGATTGGAAGTGTCCGATCGTAAAATCACAAAGCTGAGACAGGAGCAGGGCTCAGTCGAGCGGTAATGTAAACACACAAAATCACTCGAACGCGCCGCGCGTCCTCTAGCAAAAACAAACACATAAATAGTATAAGAGACACTTAACTGGCTGCAAAGCAGCAAAGAAAGAGGAGGAGTTGTATCCCTAAGGGGTCTATATAGGGCTAGGCTCTATGGTGGTCATGTGTTACAGGATGTGATTTTTGTTTTGTTTTCTAATTGGCTGCTAAAAATTAAAAGCATAGAAAAAGAACCATAATCGGAGCCTCCGGTCCTGACATAGAATCAACTGACAGGCTGCTCCTGTTGGAAGTACATGTTTTACTGAGAATGTCAGACTCATTCTCATATGGCAGAGAAAGATCTTGTGAATTTGCAGGAGATATGCTCTCGTTTTAGCTTCTGGAGCACCATGCATAACCTTTATGGGAAAATCATGAGAATACAGTTCTCTCTCAAAGATGGTTTTATGAAATCCCAGCAGGGTAAAATCACCTAAGAACACAGCACAATTCCTAAAATTAGCATGGTACCATCAACAAATGATTTATATTGTAACTACATAATGTTGTCATCCTTTATACCTTCTCCTTTTTGTAACCCTTAAGCCTGACATTCATACAATACATATCATGTATATTGGTCCCAAGATGGCTGCCATCACTTTCTGTTTGAAGTGGTGACAGCCAATCCAATCTCACCTTGAGATCTGTGTGCAGGCTCCACCCAGATATACAAATGTCTTTTTCGTTTAATATCTTGAAAACTACTGAACAAATTTACACCAAATAACAAAAAACACAATCTGCAGAACAAAATCTAGCTTTCTGCCAAATTTGTCCAACAGTTGGGGCTGGGGCAGTTGGGGCTGTAGTCGTGTTCAAACTCCTATGATAATTAACAAAGGAAACACACTTTCTTGACCCTCCTTTTTTCTCAGCCCCAACTTGACAGATCACCCCGAAACTTTCCATGCGCAACAAGAATCCACTTTCGTGAAGATTCGTCAAACGACGCCAAAGATATAATCATGTCAAAAAATGTTTTTCCTATGGAAACATGGTCCTGACTAATAAGTACCTACTTCCGATCACCAGTAGGTAATATTAATGTGTATATATATATATATATATATATATATATATATATATATAAAATACATTTAAAAAAACAAAGGTTACAGCGACATTATAGGTAGGCTTACATTTTAAACATACAAAACCATAGAAATTCACCTGTTAGAGTTACCTCAAATAACTCTAACTCGCGCCTCCGCCATGCACAGTTTTTTCAGCAAAATATGTACTGCAAATATTACATTGATATTATCAATGATGTTATCAAAAATGTCATGGGTACTGTAATTTGTGGGGTAATTACCAGTGCATGTTTAGGGCGCAAGTTATAGTTGCCTTAGGCCACAAGTTATAATTACTTGAGAAAACTATAACAGGTGAATTATACTTGGTTATAGGGGACTGACCAGGCCCTGAGGCCAACCCCCTATTACCACTCAACCTTGCGCATTCAGCCATGCGCAGTGGGGTTGGCCACAATCACCCAACTCTTAGAAAAAGTGAGAGAGAGAGCGATTTAGAGAAAGATGTCACAGAGAGAAATTGAGAGAGTAAGAGACATAGAGATGGAGTTTTTTAGGCTTTGATGAATGATATAATTAGAATGAGATATTTCCGGGCAAGATGCGAGATCACCTTTCAGTATGTAACTTAACTATATATAGTTGAAAAGAAACTAAAGCAGAACATGACCACAGACTCACTGAGACTGGAACCCTTAACCTTCAGAGTGCATGTCTGAGACCTTAACCACCAGGCCAGAGGTGACACCTTACTATGCATTGTCCAAATTTAGCTATGACATTCAATCCACAGATTGTGAGGGGAAAAAACTTCAATGTTCCATTTATTTATTTTTATTTTTTTTATTTTTTTTTGTCCTCATAATTATCACCCATGCTTTGGTAGAGGAAAAATGGTACCGGACGGGGGAAACGTAACCCTTGGGTCGTCCCGTTTGGTCTACGTTTTATTATTCTCCCAATCGTATGCCATCAACCAGGATATACTATTTTCTATGAAACCTAGTCATAACCAAAGCATCGCCCAGTATTGGGTAAGGGGAGTACTAATCATTGGACTTAAGTTGCACGAGGAGGAGACCAGACAGCAAAACAGTAATATACTATTGGTAGACATTTTCCCAGTTCATCCAGAAGTTATCCCTTCTAGAAAGGGGACCTCGTTGTTCCATTATGCACATTCGATTTACAGATATTTGCCAATCCTTAGAACGGGGGGGAAAGGGGTCAACCCATTTACGACAAATTTCTCGTCTAGCCAAAAGTATTAATACAAACAACAGGTGTTCCTGATGTGCTGACAGTTTTTGATAATTCATACCCTGTTCACTGACCCCAAACACCACCATAGAAAGATCCAATTTTACGTTCACATTAAATATTATCTTTAGAGTGTTTCCTATCTCCTCCCAATATTCCCACAACTTTGAACATTGCCAAAACATGTGTATATCGTTTGCCTTATCGTCACCACACCTCGGACAGTTTTTCTGAGTTTTCCCGATAGCTGTTAATCTGGCCGGCGTCCAGTAAACCCTATGAAGTGTGAACAAATGGTTTTTCTTCAACTCTGCCGGGCTGGTCGTGAACCACAATTCTGAGCAGGACCTATTCCATAAAGATTTCACATCTAGAGTTGGAAAGATCCCCCCCCACTTCAACAAGGGAAGGGATGTCCCATCCCTTGTTGCTTCCAACAGAGCATGGTACCACAGAGCAACTTCTTTATAAATGATTTTCTGGTTTAATTTCCCTTCCCATATATTCCTTCCTATTTCTCCTATTTGTTGCGATTTAACCCAACTAGCTATCTGAAGATACTTGAATTTGGAGACTGTCCCTCCAGTCCCTTCATAAAGTGTCGACCAGCTTAACAGTTCTGGTCCTTCCATTATCTGGCCCCATCTTACGATCCCACTCACTCTCAAAGGAATTGATAATTTATCAGTAAGGCATTCAGGAGTGCCAGGTGAATCCCAAATGGGGGAAGAGCTACAAAAATAGGGTATCTCTAGCACCTTCCGAAAGTACATCCAAATGTTGCATGCATGTCTGAGTGTCTTCAAGCGTACCTTCTTGAAGTACTTAGGATGGCCGAATTTATATAGAAAATGATCTGCTTTTTCCTCGAGGTGTGCCGTTAAGGCTTTCCACGCCGGATCATATTCTGACTTCTTATTCAATAGGTTTCTAATGTTTTTTAATTGAAATGCCAGATAATACTTGAAGAAATCTGGAGACGCAATGCCCCCCCACTCTTTTTTTCTACTCATCTTTTTCCACGAGATCCTTACTCCTTTAGAGGCCCATACAAACGAGGATAAATCCCCCTGTAGTTTTTTAAACCAGCAGTTCTTAAACTCTAATGGAATAGTGTTGAATAAAAAGGTGAATTTTGGGAGAATGCACATCTTCAAAATGTTGGATCTTCCAATTATGGAAAGAGGGAGAGCGGCCCACGTCTTTAGCAATTTTTTGGTTTCTCTGTATGTTATGTTAAAATTTAGTTTAGGTACCTCATTTAGATCATTTGTTAATCGAATACCCAAATATCTGATCTCTTGTTTGACTAAAGGAGAAGCATAAGTCAAATTCCAACACATTATTTCTGTCTTTTCTGTGTTTACGCTGTAACCCGAAAGTTTACCAAATTGCTCCATCAAAGTATTGAACGCTAGTAGGGTAGAAGTAACATCCTTGGTGTATAGCATAAGATCATCCGCATATAATGCTACTTTTTTTTCCCAGTCCCCACTTTGAAATGGAATAATTTCCTTACTTAACCTAAGAGAAATTGCCAGAGGCTCAATATATAAGTTAAAAAGCAAGGGAGACAATGGACATCCCTGTCGCGTACCCCGCCAAATCCTAAATTCTTGTGATAACTGGCCGTTGACCAGAATTCTCGCTGAGGGGCATCTATACAATTCCCTGACTGTCCTAACAAAAGGAAATCCCAAGCCTCCTTTTTCCAGCACTAACCTCAAAAAAGACCAATTGACCCGATCGAAGGCCTTTGCTGCATCAAAAGTCAGGATCGCCAGAGGGGTCTTTTCTTGTTCCGCCAGATCTATTGCAGCAAATAACTCATGTGTTACATCCTGGAGATACCTCCCTTTCATAAAACCCTTTTGATCCGTATGAATCAGATTGCCTATGGCACTCCCTAATCTCCTGGCTAAAATCCCTGTATAAAGTTTGTAGTCGGCATTCAACAGGGAGATGGGTCTGTAAGATGCACAAGACATTGGATCCTTACCTGGCTTTAAAACTAGACAAATTATAGCCTCTCTCCAGGATTTAGGCGTCTGAGCCCCCTCAACCAGCATAGAATTAAATAACTCTAATAAAAATGGACTAATAACTTCCCCCAAGACCTTGTACAATTCATTAGGTAGGTTGTCTGGACCAGCGGCCTTTCCTTTTTTTAACGCTTTTATGCCTTCAATAAGCTCAGCCTCATTTATTTTACAATTTAATAGGGTCTTTTCAGAATCTTCTAGAGCTGGAAGGTGTAGTTTTTCTAGAAAATCACTAATCGACTCGTCTGAATTAGCCAGGCTTTCTGAGTATACGTCTTGGAAAAAGGATACAAATGCCCCCTCAATCTCTTCTTGCTCCACACAAATCTGATTCGTGTTGTCCGATTTGACTGCTGAAATATATCTTTTAGAGAGGTCTGACTTAACCTTCCATGCTAGTAGCTTACTGCAACCTTCTCCATATTCATGGTGAGCATATCGGCTAGCTTCCCATTTTAACTTACTGCGATTTTCCAAAAAAGCCTCTAGCTTAGTCCGAACATTAACCTCTTGACATATCAAGTCCTCTAATAAATTGACCTTCTCTTCTGCTCGTGCTTTATGGATTGCAGCTTGCAAGGTTTTTAGAGATAATTCCATATCTCCCAATTTCTCTTTTTCTTCACGATGTTTGTATATTGCCAGGCTCATAAGCCTCCCTCTAATATAAGCCTTAAAGGCGTCCCAAACACACCATAAACTTGCCGTACCTTGGTTCAAAAGAAAAAAATCTCTTGTGTCTTTTTTTAATGCTTCTACTATAGAGTCGTCTAATAGTATAGCGCGATTAATTATACATCTAATACCCTTATTTACGACCCTGATATCCAAGTGTAATTTTACAGCTGAATGATCTGAGAGGTGAGCTGGATAGTGGGCTACCTTTCTGACCTCTGGGCATAAACTTTTGTGTATTAAAAAAAAATCTATTCTAGATCTATGCCCATATTTTTTATTGTAAAATGTATACCTGTCTCCTTCGCCTCCTCTGCAGTGCCATATGTCTACCAATCCTAAATCTTGCATGGCTTGTTTCACCTGTGCCCTCATTTTAGGAGAGTTATCCGTACCTCGAGGGGTTGACTTATCGTGTACAGGGTCTAACAAAATGTTGAAATCTCCGCCTAGTACCACTGGATATGTAGCTAGAAGTAAAATATTGAATAACTCTTGAAATGGTGTGGGATCATCTAGGTTAGGTCCATAATAGCCTGCCACCGTGACCCAATAGCCACATACGCACAGTTCTACCACTACCCATCTCCCTCTAGGGTCAACTTGCACCGATCCTATCCTAAGCTTTATGGATTTTTTGATGAGAACTGCCACGCCTTTTATCACACTAGTTTGGGAGGAGCATACGCTAAGAGAAACCCAATTCAACCGTTTAACCCAGGTCTCCCACTCTGTTTGTTGGAGATGAGTTTCTTGCAATATGATAATCTCCTCTTCCGCCAATCTTAAATATTCAAAAATCTTCCTCCTCCTGCTTACCACTCTTAAACCATTCACATTCCAAGAAAGAAATTTCAGTCTTAAATTCCCATACTTAGACATATCTGTCAGGAGAAAAGGAAAACGTCATAAGCACAGCGCACCCCCCTCCTAGGTAAACAACATATGAGGACTTTCTTATTTTTATCCTTTCAACCCACCTAACCCACCTAACCCAACCCAAACCCCCACACCCAGTGCCTTCCACCCCCTCCACCAACACCAACCCCAACTCCCACCCAAACCCAACCCCCCTACCCTGGGGAACCCTCCCTGATTCTAGTAGGATAACCATCCTGTTATCCTAAATTCGAACTCCCCATCGGACGAGATACTTCCACTAGATCTTATTGTGACGCCTTAATCTGGTCTATAAATGCGCTAACCTCCCCCGGATCTCTCATGTTATACATTTTGTTCTTCCACATGATCCGGAGTGCTGCCGGAAACCTTAGCTGTACGGTAGCCCCAAGAGAACGAAGCTCACGCATAAAATTTCCCAATTCCCACTGTCTATCTAACGTTGCTTTAGACAAGTCCGATCTTATCCTGAAGGCCCAATCCCCCTTGGAAAAAACACCAACTTTAAGGGCTTCAGACAGAATTTTTTCCTTGATAGAGTACGTATTGAAATTTATCAGAATCCTCCTGGGATTCTTCCTCCCGGGATTTTTCTTGAACGGGTCACGATGGACTCTTTGAATATCCTCTTCCAGGTTAAACACTGCTGTATTTGGGATAACCTCTTTTATCAAAGCAATCACATAGCCCTTAATATCTTCACCTTCCAATCCCTCAGGAACACCCAAAAGCCTGATATTATTTCTCCGCATGTTATTTTCCAAAATCTCTAGTTTGTCCTGTAACAACTTTTCCCCACGTTTTAATTGTGAAATATCCTCAGATTGAGCTGCCACCCGCTCCTCATGGGCCGCCACCACAGTCTCGAGTTTACCCATCCGATCTGTTAACAAAGTGATTTTATTTTCCAAAGCCTCACATACTTCCCGAATCCTTGTTTGGTTATTTTCTGATGTCTCAAATTTTTCCCTAATCTCTTTAGTAAGAGAGATTAGCAGGGCCTGTACGTCCATACCATAAGACATTGTACCTCTGAGAGGGTTACTCTCCACTTCTAACAAAGCCGATAATTTAGAGGAATCCTCTCCCTGTCCATCTAGATCCTTGTCTAATGGATTTAGGGGCGACCGCCTAGCCAAACGCATAGCTAAATTTGACATTTATAAATCATCTGAGGTTAGTTGACTATTTGCCATATCCTGCAATGGAAAGGTAGTGGTCCGAAAATATCTTGTGATCAATGATTCACTCCTCCCCAGAGGTTCAGGTTGGCCTTCCCCCAAGAGAGGGATAGGAGGGCCCACAGATGACAAAATTTGATCAGTCCCCTTTAAAGAGACTTCGCCGTGAGTCTTATATCCAGGATTTGTAACTGCTACAGTCTCTGATGAATAAGCCTGGGGCTTATCACTCACACCCAGGGGGCCGGGCTTACAAGTCCTTGCACCAACCAGGTTTTTAACCTCTGTCCGTACAACCCTGGGGCGGCGTTTGATTGGAGACATGCACCGAGAGGCTCTGCTGGTATCACGTTCTCCTCCCACCCTATTCCTGTTCAAATTACTCCTAGTGGAAAGCCCCGGAGTCTCCGGTAAACTCCCACGAAGAGAACAGCGAGAGGTATAAGATCTCCCTCGTCGCACACCCCTCACTGCTTCAGCCCAAATACTGGAATTTAAAGCTTGATTCCAGGGGACCCCCTGACCACCTCTCGCCGAAGCAATTTCGCCCCCCTCCTTGTTCGCCGTGATTTTTAATTAAATCTCCCGACCTGGGGCGGGGAGATCAATATAGACAAGTACACTCCAATAGTAACGTATTCCGAGACTGGATTTTCTAGGATCCTTCCGAGTCCTTCAAATAGCTACTCCAAGCCCGATAGGCAAATGATGCCCAGTGATGCCCAACTCGGTCTAATTCAAGGAGTAGAAGCAACGTTGGAATAACTCTTAAAGCAAAGAGACAATGCTCAAAGTTAATGATAAGAGAGTTTAACATCAAACCTCTGTGGGTGACAGAGGAAGTCTCAAAAACAAAAAAGAAAGGCTCACAAAGGAAAAAAAAAAAAAAAATTCCTATGCAGATTCAACCTGCGATTGTTTTTAAAGATCCGATGTTCCGGTTAATTAACGTTTTATGGTATTCCTACCAATCTGGATTTATCAGTGTGTGTTTCTCACGCAGGGAGCTCTGTCAGCCTCAACACCGAGAGAAAGAAG
The DNA here is from genome assembly GCF_031143425.1 of Pleurodeles waltl. Taxonomy (NCBI): domain Eukaryota; kingdom Metazoa; phylum Chordata; class Amphibia; order Caudata; family Salamandridae; genus Pleurodeles; species Pleurodeles waltl. The sequence continues at coordinate 379,905,282 of NC_090444.1, read as the reverse complement.
AAAAAAAAGAAAAAAAAAAAAACGCCATCAACAGCTCTTCCCGGCAAGAGGAGCGACCCGCCCGGGGCGCCGGTCTAGGAGCCCTGCACAATCCCAGTCTCTCCCCTAGTCTCTCCCCCGGCGTCTCTCCTCCAAACCTCTTCCTCGTCACAACAAGGGGGCCCCTCTACGGCCGCGGTGATCCTCTCGCGCGTCGATCCAACTGCGGCACTGCTCCGGCTCTCAGCGCGTCATTTCCAGGTCAGGGGTCACAGATCGCGTCTCTCGTCCGATGGGAGTTCGCGGTCAGCGCTTCAACCGGCCGCCATGTTCCCCAGATTCCGGCCTTCAATGTTCCATGATTAGAAATTTTTAACAGTCAAAACACTAGAAAATAAACAGACACACTGTCAAAAGATACTAGAATTTGAACCTTCAACCTACTGACAGTACAAGAGCTTTAACATTAGGCCAGAAGTGACCCTTGTCTGCTGTCCATTAAAAGGTAAGAATAACTTTTGCACCACACATCTTGCTACTTTGACGGGTTGAAGTAATTGCATGGAGTGACCATTACAATGACAATCTCTCTCTTACATCCCATTATGGGATGGAAGAAAGAGAGAGAGAGAGTGACATCTCCGCGGGGGGAAGCCTCAAGGCCCGTGGTTCTAGCTGGCTCCCTGCATCCTGCGGGAGCCAGCATTGCTCCCACAAGCAGAGAGCAGCTTTAAATAGAAATCTATATGTGCAGGGAAGCAGATGAAAACTCTGCTTTCTGCAAGTGAGAGCTGTGTCTTACTATGATATGTTGTAACAAATCTCATTTCTCTATCATCCAGATTTTCTCCTTCAGGTCTAGTTAATAGCAGACCATTCCTATTCACCTGTCTCACTTTTGTCAAAGCCTTTTCTATAGTACTACAAGAGTATCCTTTCTCTGTAAATCTCTTTGTCATAAGATTTGCTTCTTTTTCAAAGGTTGCATCTAAACTGCAGTTTCTGCGAGCCCTTAGTAATTCACCATAGGGAATGCTTTGAATCAGATTTTTTGGGTGATTGCTTCTAGCATGAAGTAAGGTATTAACATCACTTGTTTGCGACCCTTTCCCAGTCTGCCGTATTGGGCGTAGACTTGAACGCAAATACAGAAAACAAATGATAATATATATATATGTATAGATAGATAGATATACATATATCTATATATTTATATTACAGAGTGCTGATTTATATATATTATGTCTACGAAGTAGCTATCTGCACTCTGTAATATATAAATGCAAAGTATGTTTAAAAAAGAAAAATCTAGTTTTCTTTTCATTTTTTAAGAGCAGGCAGTGATCCATGGGACCACTGCCTGCTCTTCAAAAGTGTTTTAAATTCCATTCACAAAGGGGAAGGGGTCCCTTGGGGACCCCTTCCCTTTTGCAAATGGGTTAGCACCTACTTGAAGTAGGTGATAAAATGCAAATGTTTTGCAACTGCATTTCGGTCACAAAACATTCCTACATACTTCTGGAAATCCTTATTAAGTAGAGGCGCCCTTGACACACCCCTTCCTAATACCGAAACGGTATGTATTGCCAATTCCAAATTGAGATTCAGTAACATGTTAGTGAATCACAAGCTGGAATTCATACATACCAAAAAGTATTCTACTAGTCGCAAACGGCCGGATTCACAGAAATGCATTATACATCTGGCCCATAGTATTTATTATTGCATTTTGTGGGCTGAAAATGTAAAAAGAAAGACTCATATTCATTTTTTTAAGTACACCAACATGTCTCTGAGTCTTTCTTTTAACATTTTAGCTCACAGAATGCAATCATAAAAGCAACCACAGTAGAGCCTTGCACATCAACTGGACAGCATAGAGCTCCAACTAGAAGTGCTTTAAAAAATATCGTAAGCTTTCCTGGTGTCATGGTTTAAATGACCCAGAACACTTGCTGTTTTTTCTAAATGTTGCTGGAGACTGCTTCACTCTCTAAACCCTCCCGTCACATAACAAAGGCTTGATGGTGTCCCTCTCTATTCCAGGGGCACCACGAAGCTTAAAAACGATATCAACAAAAAAGCCCTTGAAGGGCATTATGAGGCAGTCTTAGAAAGAGCAGTGAATAGTAAATGTGTGGCTACTGCCACTTTTTATAATTCATTATGGTATCCAGGTGCTCACCTGGGATACACGTTTTTAAAACAATTATTGAGGAGGGGGTACACTAACCCCCTCTCTTAGCCTTTAAGTCCCCCAGGACCCCATCTGCTGACTGGAAACTGGAGAAAAGTCACAAGGCAAGACCGACCACAATGAAGCTCTAAGTTAGTCCCTCGGAAAAGTTACCTCCTCAAATCTGGCACAATGGGCCATTCACATTGGCGAGGGCCGTGAGTAAGAAGCTTTTTAGAACCAGGTGCAATTTGAATGCTGCCAACAGTTGTTGGTGTAGCACAAAGAGCTGGTCGCAGCAGTGTAGGCAGGGAAAACCACTGTATCCTGGGTGTTGGCTCTCCAGGACAAAGTTAATGAGCTGGCCCCAGGGATGGAATCCCCGAGGCATTTGCAGGGTTGGGTAGTGGGACTGCATGCCCCTCCTCTATTTTGAATACTTAGCCCTGAGGGGGAGGTGGTGTTCCTGGGGCCCATTAGTGGCTCAGGGAGAGAGCCTGCATGCCCCTTTCCCCCTGCATTTATTGTTTGGCTCCAAGAAAGGGCCTCCCCGGGGCAATTTAGTGGCTCAGGAATTGGGCTGCATGCCCTGCCCCTGTATTTAATATTCAGTCCTTGGGTTGGAGTCCCCAGGGCCCAATAGAGGCACGGGGAGAGGGATGCTGCAAGGCCCCCTTCCCTTAAATTTTTATTGAGCAGTGGGGGATTGGGGTCCCTGGGGCTCAGAGAGGAGGCCTCACTCACCCACCCGTCCCCAAATATTTTTAACAGAAGACCCATGGGCCCTGGACCACTCTGGAGGTCTAAGAACTACAGGAAAAAGAACACCGGCCGGTGTTTTCCCTTTTTGTATACTTCAATCCTGCATGAGTCCAGAAGGACTCCCACTGAATTGTGGCACATAAAAATAATTTTCCCCAACTTTGGCCCTAGTGAGAGTTCCTTTCGGACCACACCCCCCACAAGGGCTAAGGGGACTACTCTGCCCTCTTATATTGTTTTCCAAAAACAATCCCAAGACATGGGACTAAGTCCTCAAGGCCTGTAATGGCTGCCTGCAACATTTTTTTCTCATGTTGTAGACAGACAATCAGAGTGCTTTCTCCTGTGTGAGCCTGACTCCTGTGGTAGCAAGTCAGCCCAATGGAAAAGAACCCTATACCAATCAGAATGCTCTATTTTTTAAATTGGCTTCAAGAGACGTTTGTGAGAGTCCCTCAAACCCAACCGTCTGGAAATGCAAATATTTTTGATCCTTATTTTCTCAAAAACTACTGATTGGATTTACACCAAATCACAAAAACATGCATTTAGGATGAAGCTCTAGTTTCCTGCCAAATTTGGTGTATTTCTGTGAAGCAGTTTTTGCTGTGGGATTTTTCAAAAAAGTCTATGGAAAATGCATGGGGACATCTGGTTTTTAGACCCCCTTTTATCTCATCTCCCGCTTGAAAGATCCTCCCAAAACTTTCCAGGAAGGAGCTGAGGTCAATTAACTTTTAAAAAAAAGTTTTATGAAGATTGATCAAACTGCACCAAAGTTATTGGCAAACCAACATATTCTTCATGAAACTTTCCAAACCTGTGGGTTGAATGCCTGTTGGGGTTTGGGCATGACCCTGCTTCCAGGCGGTGTGTCCAAAAGGTTTGCTAATGGAGGGAGTTAGGTAAATATGATCAAAAACCCCCAGAATATGACTGAAAAACAAAGATTAAAATCATGTCATGGTTAGATGTGGTAATAATATACTACTTTATGTTAAAAGACCTCAGAAATTCACTGAAAAAATAAAGGTTAAAGTAACATTATAGTTAGATAAAGTAGTAAGAATTTAGGTTACAATTAAAAACACTAGAAATTCACTGATAAAAAATCTAAGGTTAAATGAATGGTGTAGTTAGGCCTTTAAATATATAAAAACTACTGTTTTAAAAGAAAAAAACACGGACATGCACTAGTTATGGTTTAGTGGTGTAGCTATAACTTGTGCCCCCCACCATGCACTGCTTATGACCTCACATGTAGTATCCCTCATGAAATGTTCAATGACATCATTGACAACATCACTAGTCATTACAGAAGTCATTACAGAAATAAGTTGGTTGTGGAGGTTGACTATAAGATCTTCCCCACTCTAAGAATTTGGAATATTAGTTTAGAGTGATAGAAACCCCACTCAAATAATAAATTCAGTCCTTGTAAGGGTAAACCACAAAAAGTTACTAAATTAATCTGTGTTTAGCCCTCTTGTAGCTCGGCACTATGTAAAGTTCATGCAGTACTCAAACAGGGATAAAGTGAAAACATAACACAAGAAAAGTCCCAAACTGATTTAGAAAAATAGTAGTAGTAAATTTTTTAGACTTAAACCTTTTAGGTGAAAATACCAGCAAAATGCACAAAGAGCCACTCACAGTTATCCAGTCACCCTAGACCGGAGAAAAGTCACAGATTCAGACCAACCGCAGTGGAGTTCCAAGATAGCTCCTTTGAAAAGTTACCTCCTCAAGTTGAGTGCAAAGGTGGCATTCGTGTTGGTGAGGGCCGTGACAAGGAGGCTTTTGGTCTGAGGCTCAATTTGAGTGTTGCCAACAGTTGTTGTAGCACAAAGAGCCGGTCATCACTGGAGCTTTGTACGAGTTGATCATTACCAATGGTCATTATCGGCATGAAGGGCATGTCTCGAGTTACTGGTCATCACAGATGGTCACTGTCAGTGTGAAAAGCAGGAGCCGCTGGAGCTTCACATTGGTGGCCATTGCACGTTTTTAATTATCAACGTGAAGAGGTCACGAGAAGTCTAAAACTTCTGTAATTTCACCTTTACTTCAGAAGGAGTTCTCACTGATGCTAGCCAGGAGTCCAGGCCTGGGGCATTCCTTTGGGGTTCAGGACTTGCTCCAACAGCAGCAGGGTTCAGGTAGGTCCAAATGGTGCTGGTCAGCTTGGCAGTTGCAGGGAGGCCTCAGTAAGGCTTGTTATGTCCACGTAGCTCACCGTTGAAGTCACTCTGGGTTTCCTGGGCTTATGGCAAGCAGGTCCAATCCTCCCTTAGACCAGCAGAGCAGTCCTGCTCCCGCAGATAGCAGGGCAGTCCTTTTTCTGAATCTTCCAGTGGTCTAGGAGTTTCTTGATGAGCAATTCCGATCTGGTCCCAGCGTAGGGGAGTTCCCTGACCATCCCCCATAGCTAGTTCTGGTCAGTTCTTCACCTTCTCCTTGACCTAGTTCCAATCTGTCTAGGCTGACAAAGACAAGGACATGCCTGGCATCACGTTCATTTGTGTGTTGCTGGAAGAGCCCTTTGACGTGTAATCATGGCAGGGTACAGCTCCACTACAGCTATCCTGCCAGGAAGACCTTCTCCCCTCACACCTAGGCCTTCTTTCTTCCTATGTCTGGAAGCCGTACACAAGACACTACCAGAGGTTCATTCACAGTCATGTGACCGCGAGGACACTAGTAGAAATGCACAGTTTTGGGCTGGAACATAATAATAACCTTCTAAATGTGGCATTTTCAAAAATTGTAACTTCAAATCCAGCCTATAAAAGGGGGATTTAAAATTGCAATTCATTGGATTGTAAACATGATTTTTGTATCTGCTCCCAATGTAAAGTTAGCACTTACTAAATGAAGTAAGGTAACCCGGTGTTAGTTTATAGGAAAGATAGCCTTAGAACAGTGAAAAATAATTTTAGGAGTTTTTCAGTTTCAGGAATGTAAAGTTTAAACACACATGCCCTACCTTTCAAATACCATCCATTTTGCCCAATAAACTTTTAGGGCCTACCTTAGAGGTAACTTGTGAGTAATAAAAAGAAAAGTTTAACCATGGGAAACGGCTGATTTTGCCAGTTTGACATGTCAGTTTATAACTGCACTACAGGCTGCATGAGTATGCCTGCAGTACCATGTACTAAGGTTGTATAAGGTTGTACAAGTGAACTAAATGTAGCAATCAGGTGTAGGCCAGTTTTACAATGTTTTTAAGTTTTAGGAGCGAGCACAAGCACTTAACAATGGTTAGCAGGGAAAAAAGTGCACAGACTTCTAAAACCCAACAGAAATGGGTTCAGCAAAGGAAGCAGAGGGAGGCACAAATCTGTGGTGACCCTGCGGAAAGGGCCAGTCCAACACATACATATTGAACATATGCTTTTAGTCTTGTAGCACCATTCTCTGACAGTTGACTCGTCATGAAAAGTGAATTGTGCTGTCCTTTTGAAAGGCCCTTAACTAGTAAGATGGTACTGAAGCTTATTGACCCATTTAACCCTATAGTTTGCATTATCACACAGTGTGCATTCGTTTTTTGATGGGACAGTACAGAACCTGTTTTAAAAAAAACAGGGATTTAGGGCCTGATTCAGAGTTTTGTGGATGGGGTTCTCTGTCACAAATGTGACAAATCTCCAATCAGACGTATTAGGATCTTATTATATCCGATGGGAATTGTAATACGGCGGATAGGATATCCGGCATGTTTTTGAAAGAGTAACCTGGCCACTAAACTCAAAATCAGGCCCTTATTTCTGTATGTTTATACATTTCAAAATGTCCAACTGTTTTCAAATTCTCAAAGATTTCCATGAGTAATAGTGGGAAGCAGCAACTCTCAAGGTTTTCCCAGGTGTACTTGAGGAAAGATTTCATAAATTCCATATTTACACGAAACAGACATACATGTTTTTTTTGCTCTTGCAACAGTCTCTGAGCACAAGCAAATGCACTTAATGTTTTTTTTCTTGTAGTATATTATTGTTTTATACATGTTTATGTGTAAATTTGCTGGTGTTACATTTTGATGCTTTTTAATTTATTGGAAATAAATTAATTACATTAATGGGCAAATGTGTTTTTTGTTGTTCTTCCCTCTTCACCAGATATGGTGGAGTGGATTAATTCATATAACTGATTACGTTAGGAGAATACAAATAATCATTAATGAACAGGATATAAAACATTTCTCTATTAGATCTGCTTGTAATTTAGTAGTTTCCATGTGTTTCCTAGGAGGTGCATTAGGTGGCCCTGATATGTATTGATGTATTCAACTATTCAAATATTCAACTCTTGCCTCTGATGATGATTCTTTGAAAAGGGGGAAATGCAAGGATTGGAGCCATTCTCAATCTGAGGTTTTTGTTTATGTATGTACTGCTTGAGTCCCTTAGACCAGCCTGTGTGCCAAAGTTTGGAAGGAGTTTTTCTTTGGCGACTGGTCATCTGTGTAAAGCTTCAAGTGCAGTGGTATTGGGATCTTGTCTGCTCAGGTTTAGGACTTCTCTTGCTGGAGCATTCTGGATAGGTTTGATCTTGCTAATGGACATTCTAGAGGGTCTTATATAGAGCCCATTGGCTGTCTACGGTATTTGATTGTGGGATTTTATGTGATTGTGGCAACACTAAGGCTAGTGGTCCCGGTATTCTTTGAGAAAGGCATTCGTAAGTAGAAATATGTTGTAGTTTACTCATCATGTAGGAATTGTTTATTGTCACTTTTTTTACTTGTTTCGGAAGTGAGAGCTTGGAATCCATGATTATGCCAAGGGTATTCACCTCATCAAATGGATTTGGTGATGGTGGTGCTACCTCAAGAGGCCAGATTGAAATAGGATCATGGTTTTTCCATGCTTGGTAAGCAAGTATTGGTATTTTGGGAAAGCTTTGTTTAATATTATTCTTTATCATTCACTGCCAAGATGCATGTGCTGAAGCCTATAAGCCTTGCTATCCAATGGTATTTCCAGCATTCAGATATTTTGGGGTTGTCAACATAGCTTAAAGGAGCTGACAAGATCAGGAAGTGGTGTCAGGTACACATTGAAAAGGAAAGTGACTGAATGTTGTGCCATGAGAGATACCTGTCTAACAGGTGAATGGACAAGAGACAATCAGGGAAATTTGATAAATTGTACTATCTTTGAGATTTCTATTTCTAGACCATACCCTGGATTTCAGTGCCATATAGTCTTTGGGCTAGTGGTTGGTGGTCTACAGCATTAAAGATCGAGAGCAGTAATGTGGTGGCTCAGTTTGCAGTGGCTTAGTTCTTGATGTCATCCCAAATGGATATTAATCCTGATTTAGTCCTCCTTCCATGTCTGAATTCTGTCTGTCAGATACTAGTCTATTTTGTTTAACGAAGCATCATATTTTAAAAAGGCTATAATCTATTGGCTATTAGGCTGTAGTTTACTAGTTCCAAGTGGTCTAGTGCCTGCCACTTTAGGATAGGTTTAATTTAAGATGTTTTCAGGTAAGATCTCAGTGGATTGCGAAGAGCTGGTGATTGTTCACACTGGTATGGCAGCAGAGCATTGTGGTAGATGGTTTCTCCCTTCCCTTGGAAGTTAAGGGTATCCTTGCAAGTGTGCAAACCTTTGATTAGGTGATTGTTTCATTTTAGCAAGTTTAGCGAACAGAGGTTATTGTGTGTGGTGCAGGTATCCTACTTTGGTGAGGTTGTCAATGGGAGGTTGATGTTATTGTCATGACTGTGTTTAGAACTGGATTCCAAGCAGATAGGCTTAAGTCTCCCTGAAGTCTATGATCCTTGTTAATGATCTAATACCCACAAGCACTGAGAATCAGGCGCTGGAAAAAACAGGAGAGAGGGGAACAGAAAGGGAAAGACACTGAAATGGCTACTGTGTGGATCCCCTGTATGTATGCATTCAAAGTTTTAACGCACTTTAAAACACTTAAGACATTTGGTAAATCCAATACATCAAATGTTTGTTATCCCACTAACCACATGGAGGCTAGGGGACAGCTTTGCCAACAGGATGGATCTGGAAATTCTAGAATGAAAGGTGCAGAATGAGGAAAAGGAAGAGGTAGGTATCAACAGCACGACGATTCCTGCCTAGCAAGTCGACCCACAAGAATTCAAGAAAATGACAAAGGTGCTAATGGCAGGAGAGCAGTGATTGAGCTAAAACAAGACGTAACCCAAACTAACACGCACAGATGCCAGGTGAAAAGTGATTGAGAATAGAGTCCTTTAATATTGTTCTGGCTATTGTGATCCAGAAGGGGACCTGGTCACTATCCTGCTTTGGGGTGACCCCTTGCTCTCCATACAGGGGGGCTCCGCCATCTCAGAATAGATAGCATTCTAATACCTGCATTCAAGACTCTCCAGTTTCCACCTCCCCAGCACCCATAGGTGCATGTCACTCTTTTGTTTCTGAATCTCTCATGAACTAGCAACCCTGAGACCCACTGTCAAGTAAATTCTGGTAGTTCTTGAGCAGAAGTGAAATTGTAAGGTAAATCTAAGCTGTGCGTATTCCATATTTAATGTACAATTCCAGTAAAAAAAAATTTTTTTAAAAAGTTACGATGCTTAGTGCCACAGAGTCTTAGGGTCATATTTACAAGTGGCTTGCGCTGCTGGTGTGTCACTTTTTTTTGGTTCACTGAAGACACAGCCTGCAGGCCTCTATCTACAAGGCCACGCAAAGCCACTTTGTGTGGCTTTTCATTGCCTCATAGATATGAAGTATGGCAATGCAGCGGAAGTTGCTGCGTTGCCTTACTCTGCGTCAAACAGGCATTCCATGGATGTTGCAGTGGCTGTTCCCACGCAACATCAATGGATTTTGATGCATTCCCAGATACACAAGGATTTTTAAACCTGGGGATGCATCAAAAGCCTATGCCGCTCCAGGAGAGGCATAAGGGATGCACAATGAGGAGAAATACTTTTATTTCTGCCCACTTTTTCTTCTTTCTGTGTCTGCTGCAGGAAAATTCCTCTCATGGTTATTTTGTGCAGTAAGGGGAACAATCATCCTCTCAACACAGACACCCTTGCACCATTGTGCAAGGTTGCCTGCGTTGGCATAGGGCAGCCCATTGTGCACCAGTGTAGGGGAAAGGACAGGGATGCACTGTATTTTGTAGAGACGGTGCATTGCTGCTCTTTTTCCTTTGACGCAAGGCTTGCCGCAATGACCTGCATCAAAAGATTGCCCCTAGCTACTCTGGCTGTTGTTTCATGGTTTTGCCCACTTTTGAAAACAATGTGTGATATCTTTACTGCTATTGAGACTGATAAGGTAAAATTGAGCTTATCTGTCTGCTCTCTGGTCCTGTAAGCCATGTGTAATTCAGCAGTAACTTTGCTGTGTGAGCTTGTAGAATTGCTCTAGCTTTGCTGTCTATGGTATGTGATTGTGGGACTTTATGTGATGGTGGGATTTTTATAACTTTTGAGTTTTAAACCTGACCCTTACAAGTACATTCTCAATCATAACATATGACTGAGAATTAAGTTGTAAGGGGCATACTGGATAAATGAACTTAAGAAAGATGCTGTAAATGTAAACTGCAAACCAGTGAAGGTGAACAATGAGATTTTCAACTGCCTGTGATATATATATATATATATATATATATATATATATATATATGTATATATATATATGTCTTTAGTCGATTATTAGGGACTATTTAGCCATCATTTTTTCAAAGACTTCTTGCAAGGGTGAGCTCCATTAATGCATGGGGAGGATAAGGCTTATCTGGTACCACGATGATTTAGAAATATTTCATTCCTAACCATTTAATCAGATTACATGTTCAGGTAACAAACAGCCTAAACTTGTATAATTTATATCACATGGATAGCTCCGTACATGTATACCTGTCTCCAGTCTCCTTAGAACAATTGGAATACCTGACATGAAGTGTGCCACCTACTTTCAGAGACAAGATTCTAAGCACCTCCATTTGATAAACTGCTAGAAGTGCTTGAAATACTAGCATTCCACTATCTTGATTGGACCATCCCTTTGGTTGTCTTGAAATATTGAAGGTATTGCCAAAAGGCTGTGTCTACATGTCTTTACTCAAGACTTCATGTTGACCATGGTGAATATACCTTGCCATTTTAACTCTTACACCCCTATGTAGCCCTTCGTGTCAAACCATATCCTGCACATGGAAATCCCAATATGAATGTGCTCTCATTGCAGGGTGTGTAATAGAGCACCATTATGAGATTCCCCTTATTCAAAGGGTAATTATTCCAGACATTAGTATGTGTGCACTCATTCATTTCATTTAACTCCCATATTTTGACTGTTTTCCACAGGCATACTTTGACAGGTTTTGCCTGGTGAAATATGCCCTTGGAAACCCCAGGAATAGTAAGAACACCTCTGGCCATACCTCTCGGAATACTGATTCTGCTCAAAAGGTAATTTTGAGATCCTCTCAGTAATGGCCAAGCAATTCCCTTTCTGGGTACAAGCGCTCACACTTAACTGCTCAATGAAAATTTGGGGTCGTATCATGATAGGCTCTTTTAAGCCAGCGCTGTTTCGAGCACCTGTTTTATGTGACTGAAAGACGTAAAGTGAATTTGTCTAGCCCATTATTTCCCTGAGATAGTGCCCTGTATTCGGTTAGTCCATCTCGGAGACATTGAGCAAGGTTTGCCTATTTCTGAGTTGTGCTGTTTTAAAATAAAGTACTAACGTTGAGAAATGTGGATTAAATGCATTCATTTTACACTCTGCAGGGGCATACAACAGACGCTTGACTCCTCAGTGCACCATAAAAGTCATCATGACCACACCCTAGAGAGTTTATTTATGCTTTTTATGGATACAGTCTCTTCCCCAGCTATAGATGTACATCTGAAAATACATGGATCTCTAGGTAGGGCTGCAGTCGTTGATATCTCAGTTTCTAAACGTGAATCCTTAAAGGTGGCCCTCTGGTATTGATGGGAATTCTATGTGGTTTGGATACAGTAAGTAATGTCCTTCCCATTTAAAATGATAGTTGTTGCACAAAATGTACATTGCGTTGACATGTTTTTGTCTTTCTAAGTGGAATATTACCAAGTATAAAGCTCAGTAGTGAAACCTAAGTACCTATGCCCAGACTTACAAAGGACATGCATTGCTGTTGTGTCACGCAAGGTGACGCAAGCCCTTAAATCAGATTTACTTTGCCACACAAAGCCACTGTGCATGGCTCTGCGTGGCCTTGTAAATCTAGAGTAACACAAGGAAACGCAAGTCACTGTCTTGCATTACTCTGCACTGACACGGCGTTCCACGGGTGTAGCATGGGTTGCTACACTCATCTGCCCACAGTTTTTGATGTACTCCCACATTTCTCAGATTTACTTGCTGCGCCTTCTCTGGTGAAGCGTAATGTCTCTCCTAGCTTTTTTGTTCTTTCTACACTACAGCACATGTAGAAAGAGGAAAATATCTCAAAGAATTATTTTAGTGCAGGAAAGTGCACCTTCCTGCACAAAATCAATCCTGCCTGTAACACTGCCTGTGTTGGTGCTAGGCAGCACTGAGTGTTACAACGCATGGAAAGAGCAAGAATGTGTCACGTATAAGTAGATATGATGCATTCCTTTCTTCTCCATTTGACACAGCAAAGCAAGTTGTCTTGCTGCATTGCACCAAATATTGGTAAATCTGGCCCCTAGTTTCTGGAGCACTTCGTAGGGTTTAAGATAATTTGTGCAAAATTAAAGATTTGATGTTCTCATGTTCTTTTCTCCCAAAATCTTCCCTGACACCACGGTAATCAGCATTTCATGCTGTGTTCTTTGAAGTTTCTAAATGGGTATTGTTGTTTGTCTATTTTTCCAGGCCGATTGCAATAAATCGAGGATCGATGAAGCCAACAAACGTGCAACAACAATGCTGGGAAGCGGCTAGACGCTAGGAAGTGAATTTTCTTAATTGCCTCTGCTGTCTCGGCCAGGGTACTTGGTGTTTTTCAATAGTTCCGCACATAATTCCACTCCCACCTGTACTGGTCACGTGTTCTGTCCTCATTTTTTTTAAATTGTGTTTTTAGATATTTTTCTTCCCAAAGAGAGCATATACAAAGCAGTGAACTGATTACCTCAGTCGAATGTGGCATTTTTGTGTCCTTTGTAAGATTTTCTCATATAAAATATGCCGAAATGCTTTACATGGTGTTTACTTTCAGTTCTACAGTATTGTTCTTTTAAAAGTGTGACATTCATCAAGAAGTGTTGCCCTGCTCCTTTCTGCGGATGTCATAAAGTTCTCAACTCTGTCCTTAGGTCTACCGTCTTCATGTCTATTGTTTTCGGGCCGTTGAGAGGCAAGTTAGAATTATGACACTAATAATATGTACTGCACTACAAGGGATGCTACATGCAAACAAATCGCCATTTAGGGCTTGGGTTAGCGGCCTATTCACAAGCCCCTTGGTGATCCCACTACAGGCACAAACAGCGGCATCCTGCAACATTCTCAGTTCGCATTATTATCAATGTACTCCCTATTCTGAGGTGACCTATACTGTATTGCCACGCCCATTAAATAGTGCCCACGTGAATCACCATTTACGTGAATCACCATTTACTGGGTCTGCTACTACTGAACCAACTTAACACCGCGTTAGTAATGGGGCCCTCATTATAAGTAGCCAGCCAATTCCAAAGGGACCAGTAACAGCAGTTACCGACCTCATCCAAACTATGGGGGTTATTACAACTTTGGAGAAGGTGTTAATCCGTCCCTAAAGTGACGGTAAAGTGACGGATATACCACCAGTCGTATTACGAGTCCATTATATCCTATGGAACTCGTAATACGGCTGGTGGTATATCCGCCACATTTGGGACGGATTAACACCTCCTCCAAAGTTGTAATAACCCCATATATATATATATATATATATATATATATATATATATATATATATATATATATATATATATTTTTTTTTTTCTACTTTCAGGAACTCCAGGTGAAAGTCGGTCTAAAATGAGGAATTACTGGGGATTCGACCCGAGTTTCCTGATTCTGCTCGTAATTCCTCCTATCTAAGTATATTTATTGGCAGGGAACAAAATAAATTGGGCCGGATTTTCCCCACCTCTCGAGTTACCAGTACCCTCAGTATCAGTAGCTCTCGGGGTGCTGGAACTCGAGACCATTTCCCAAGCTACTTGTGTTGAGGTCTGTAGTATTTTGCGGTAATGTGAAATCTTAAATCCTCCTAGATGGTTTGAACTATAGGGCCAGTATAGTACAGAATATCATACCAGTAGACAATCCCCATATTTACCTTTTCATCGGAAGTTGGAGTGTTTCCCATTACCACTGAACTCTATATCTTACCCTTAGACTGCTACTTCTAAAAGACTTTCTTTTGTTTTTCAATTCTTTATTAAACTTTTATAAGTGAATAAATAATTATAGATTGTACAAAAAGAGAAACAAGAACATAGATTCACATTAAAGAGATTCCAGTGTACAGTGAAATGTTTAGATATTTTCCATAAATAAAACATTGTTAATTATATTATATCTGATATTCTAAAAGACTTTCTAATGCAGCAGTTCAGGACAAAAACCATTAACACATTTACTCAGTACTCTGACATATTTAAATCCTACGCAATTATTTGTACAAGAACAGACAAGTGCACCATACATTTTCCAGTAAATTACATGTACTACTTTCAATATCCTACATTAAATAAATGTATCATGGTGGTATGAGGTGGGTTTGGATACTGCCTAGCGATTATCTGCCATGGAAACAACTGCATTATAAAACAGTTGGATGACATAACATTTGAATAATCCTAGATTCTGCCAAGGAAAATGTATTACGGAAGTTCTCTTCTGTTTACCTCGAGATGTGCAAACCAGAATACCAAAATTGTTCAAGTTCATGAAAACCAAAGTGATAATAGTGGAAAGGAATCACATCTAGAGAGCACATGCGCTGTTTTTCTAGATGTCATTTCAATAGGTAATATGAAATCCGCTCTGTCTCGTGCCTGTGTGTGACGTGATTGACAGTTTGTAACTAGCATAACATGATTAAAATTATAGACCTCCTTCTGGCTTTTCTCATTTTTTTCGCGTGTGTTGGCACAATCCTGTTAATTTCCACCCACATGAGATGAGGATTTTGAGAAGACAGCAGAGCAGCTCTTTGCAGAATGCCAGTGTGAGAGATGAGCAGCTTGCTTTGAAAATGTATAATTTATTTTGAAGGCTCAATTAAGTGAATTCTGACTACACAGAATACTCGTTCACTCACTCACGTAGTATTGTATGTGTTTTGACAAACTTAAGTGTTTTAAAGGGGCTAACTAATAAATCAAGGCCCATATTTATGCTTTTTGAAACAAAACTGCGCTAACGCAGTTTTGTGTCAAAAGGTTTAGTGCTGGCTTGGGTCATTCCAGAGTGCCAGCCGGGCACCATATTTAAAGAATGCCTCAAGTCGGCACTAAGCTTGGGCTAGCGTAAAAAAAAAGATGCAAGCCAGGTGGGGGTGGCGTGTATGGGAAAAGGAGGTTGTGCTTCAGAAAATGACGCTAGGCTTGTTAGCGGCAAAAATAATGCCACTAACCAGCCTAACATCATTTCCTGGTGCACAACCACCCAAAAATTACCTCTGTCTTAGTAAAGACAGGAGTCATGCCCATAAACCCAATGGCCAGCACAGGGGACCAGTGTCCCCTGGGCATGGCCATAACACCTTCTGCCAGGCAGAGGGCCCCATGTACGGGCCTCCAATGGCACTTTAAAATAAAAATACTTACCTTACTCATCTGGGATGGGGTCCTGCATCCTCTGGTTTCCCTCTAGTGTGGGAGGGGGTGTCCCTGAGGCTTGGGTTGGGCACCTGTGGGCACATTCCATGGGGTTTGTTCATGGAAATAGGTCCACAGTTACCTTAACGCCTGGTCTGACCCAGGCATTAAATAGTGATGCTAAGCAAGCTTAGTGTCATTATTTGGGTTCACCTCCCACCGTGCATCATTTTTGCACGGGGGATAAATACGACACTAAGGGCTTAGTGTCATTTTTGGGATGGGAATGCCTACCTTGCATCTCATTGACGCAATGTGGGTTCACGCATCCAAAAAATGGCGCAAACTCCAATATTTTGGCCCTAGACGGGTCTAGCATCAAAATATAAATATTGAGCTAACTTTGCAATGGTTTAGAATAAAACAATTACACTAAAACAGCGCAAACAAAGTATAAATATGCCCCCAAGTTACAATGGGTTTTACAACCTATCAAGAGGTCATCAAACACAACAATTATCCAAGCCTTTCTTCTTGGAGGATGCAAAATTGGGTAAGGAATGGCCTCTCTAAGAAAGAGGCGGTACAGGCATCTGAAATGCCCTCCCCGATTATATCAATAATTTCGCCTAATGGGTTTTAAACTCATGACTTCCAGATCATGGGTTCACCTCATAAGTTAGCAGTGAAGATTTAGCTCACTGAGCCATCCTCAATGGTCAATATTGTTAGTGTGTACTGTACAGATACTATATACCTCATATGAATTGTAGTTTCTTTCAATACTTTCATCTCAGTCTCTCTGAAACCAACTTAGGTTATGGCTACGTTCGATGAAACAAGTACAAATTAATATATATTTCATCTCACGCTTATCAGGTTCAGCGTGATAAATAATGATATCTTCCTTTTAGGCATCTCAATCAGTGTTTTAAGGTCTCGTTTACTAACATTTTGTGGAGGTGCTCGCACAATGCAATTTACGCTGCAGACGTTGAAACTTGTGCATTTTGTTGCCTGTCTTACATGTTACGCCTCAACCTGACCTGATGACTGTCATAAGGACTTTGGTACTCTGACGAGACTGCTGGATTTGGGGTGGCAGCACCTCTGCGTTGTAGGTGGCTGAGTCACTTCTACACCAGTTGGCAGCTGTCAGCCCAACCCTCCCACCTCACTAGCAGCACCTCACCAAATCCCAACTGGTAAAGGTAATTAGTGGAAGCCGTGCATGAAACTCTGAAAACCCCTCATGGAAAATCGTGGTGAAACAAGCCTTACCCTTTTCTCTCCACATACAAGTCTCCTACACACACATGGGCAAGAAAAGAGATGCAAGACAGTTTTCAATAGCTTTCTTGAAAAGACTACAATCTATGATAAAATTCACGAACTGCAATAGTTAGGATAATGAGGAATAACAAAATTAGGATTGTGAAAATTAGAGATGTAAATATGAACAACCCCAATGTTTTGTCATAACATGAGTTTACAGTTCCTACCTTAAAGCCTAATCTCTAGCCCCTGAGCGAGAGCATGGCAATATAAGCCAAATCTGTCTGAACGGTGTCCATGAGAAGCACACCCTACCCCCCCATAACTTGGTACAAGGTCAGACCGCCAGTCCCCCGATCAGTATCCGTGGGGACACAAAGGCTGAGGTCTACCGAAAACCGGCACACAGCATGGCTGGAAGTTCTGGCTGGAACCCCCTCTAATTCCCTTTGTCCTACAAGATATTTTTATAGGGGACATGTTTATGTTCATGCACAGAAGCCTGATGCCGTTATGTACCTAAGCGCTAGACTGTTTACGCAATCTTGTGGCTGGTAATACAAAATATTTTACTGAGTGCCTTGCATTCTGTTGTTGTGATTCCGGGGAAAAGAACATGATGCAAAGTATGTCATCCATAGCACTGATAATTACGTTTTTGCAGAATAACAGCTGATAATGCAATTAAAACAATGCCATTAATAGAAGCAATAGTAAAATGAATACAAATTGAATACAGAAATGCATAGCATATTAACTGGGTAAAAGGACACAGGCTGCAAGCCTAAGATAAGCTATCACTGTGTCCAAGCGGCTAACTAAAATGGACCCACGACAATAGCAACAGTTTGTTACGGTCTTATAAAAGTAACAGCTTATTTTTGTGTCAGACTATGCCCACACAAGAGAGCATACATGCCTTGTTTGGTACAACGGAAACAGTTAGATATGACTGGTAATGAATCGTTATTTACTGGGAATCCTCATTACTCAGAGCACCTTTTTCTGCCACTGGCACTTACTATATGAGGTATCCCACCTCCCATTCACGCACCACATACCCAGCCTCAATAACTTAAATTCAAACCCAACCCGCCATCTTGCCATACTTCTCCTCCTATCGCTCAGACAATAAATATGGAAGAGTCCCATTGCAATTCTTGTCATCCCAAAGCTTCAAAACAAAATTGAGGTTGTGTTTTGGTCAGGAAGTGATTGCTGTAAGTACTATTAAAAGAAAAGGATATTTAGAATAGGAAGGATTATTGGTAACATATCTATTCAATATTTCTTCAACCAATTTGTAGTACCACTATATGATAATGAGGACATAGAGTATAGATCAATTCGATTAACAGAATGACACCTCCCAAAATGATGCAGAAATCAAATTCCATAAAACTTTGCAGAACACAGGGGTCAATCAGTCGTTTAGGACCTAGCCACTGCTAACATTCTAGGAGTAAACACCACTGATTTACAGTTCCCAACATCCAACCTGTAATGTGAGAAAAACATAGAGGAAGTAGCCTATGTGGTGATTGACCAAAATATCAGAAATAAAATATTGTGTGACCATAATATTGGGATAAGAATATCTTGGACAAGCATATTGTGAAGGTAAGTTTCAATGGCTTAAAAAATTTGTACTATGCTTAACTCAACATATCTATCTATCTATCTATCTATCTATCTATCTATCTATCTATCTATCTATCTATCTATCTATCTATCTATCTATCTCTTTGTGGTGTGTAGATGTGGAGTTGAGAATAGTAAATCTATATTTACCTAATTGCACTTAGCATCTCTATATTCTTTTTCCTTAATATTTTTGGCACAATATTTTGGGCACACCATTTTTTTGCCCTTAATATCGTCAGACAACCGCTCATGTGTTTGCCTTACATATGTCTATAATTGAAGCTTCAAATGGTTCCATACAAGATACAGCCATACCGTTTATAGATGTACTGTGTAACACCACTGGTAAGGCTACATTCTGTGAAACATAGCTCATAGAAGTGGACATTTCCAAACCATCTACTCAGAGGTGTAGTAAAAGCTCTTTGACCATGCAGAACAACTAAGAGTCTGAAAAATAACCAATAGGGAGGAAAGGAGTGCAGGAATAGCGACCATACATTTTAGTGCAAATGATCCCCAATATCACACCTTCTGAGTCCTGGAAAAGAAATCGGGCGGCTGAATATTTTCTGACCTGGTGAAAAGGTCCATTTGTTGAATTTCAAACTATTGACATTTATCCTTATATACATAAAAAGCCACATACAAATCACAGGAAGGAGAAAATATCTTGCTCAGCCTATCTACCAGAATATTGTCCATTCCTCAAATGTGGGTTGCTGAAAGGGAGGTTAAAGAGGGCTCCGTCCAAGTAACTATCTGGTAATTTAAGGCTCTTAAAAATTCAGAACATGTCCCTGCCTGCTTATTGAGGTGAAACACTGTTATTGTATAGTCTATCATCACCATTACTATCTGATTCAGAAGAAGATGGGAGAAAGGAAGAAGAGCATGGACTACTGTTCTCGGTTCCTTCCAATTTGTTGCGGGGTGCTCTTCTCTGGAAGCCATTTCCCTTACACTCTGCGGTTCCAGCTCAGCTTGCCACCCAATGTTGTTAGTGCCAGTTAGGGGGTTCATGAGGGTGGAATAGGCAAGGGTATACCTCTCATTAAGTTTGTTGGTACTGTTACAAAATCCTCAGGCTTCTGCAGTCTTGGATCCCAGTGCATCAAAGGATGACATACTAGGGGGCCCAAGTGAAGACAAGCCCAAGTCAGCATGGTCACACAAGAACTACAACAGTGAAGACAAAAAAGAGCAACAGGGATTTTGTAGTACTTTTAAAGGTATTCTCTGACCTCAAGATCACTTCATCCACAGGAATTACCATGTGACCTTAGATACAAAACTATTCTCCTACAGAAACGACTTTCTATTTTCACAGAATACATTGAAACCTCAGGCGAGTCTGGAAACATGCTCTGATAAATTCCATGTCTTGTGTCTGAACATAGTGGTTCTTATCTTTGATTAGAAGTCCATGAGGTGCCAGGACGTGGCAGACCACATCTGTATGCTCCTGAATACTAGTCCTTGACGCTGAGTGAACTAGCCAATGGTCCAGGTAGGAATGTAATACAATTCCCTTGTGAAGAAGGGCCACAACTAATGCCAAAACCTTTCCGAATACCCTTGGCGAAAATTTTAAGTCAAAGGGAAGTACTTGAAACTTGCAATGATGACCATCCACAGAGCACCTTAGGAACTGCTAATGAAGTAAAAAATTGAGACATGAAGGTAAGCATCTTGGACGTCTAGCACTGTAGCACTGTCCTCTCCTGGTCCAGTAGATTTATGCACTGCACCACATCCACTGGGACCAAGGATTGAGGAGGGCTTGAGGCCCCTTCATGTGAGCGGATGAGGCACAGAGGGATGGCTGCGTCACCAGCTGGATGGCTCTGCAACTGTTTTGGATCCTCCATCCTGCCGCCTGCGCTCCATGCACAAGCACCCACAAAAGGGGGAGGTGAGGCTGGCCCAGACTGTAACAAAGAGGTGGTCAGGCTCCCATAGCCCCCCTCCATTTTATTTTATTGCCCCTCCACCCACAACTAGGCAAGTCAGGGAGATCCAAGGTCCAGTTTGTGAGCTGGTCAGGGCCTGGCTTTTTACTGAATGGGCTATAATTCCTCGTCACCTGCCATCGCTTCAGAGGTCCAGCAGCAGGAGGAGCTGAGGCTGGCCCTACCCAGCACTGTCGGACTCCTTTTGCACCCCCCCCATTTTTGGCTCCCTTTTTTCACTCTGTCTGTGGACTGGGCTGATGCAACCACCTACTGGAAGCAGATCATTGGAAGCCTTGGTCAGGTGAGTGAGGCCCCCCATCCCACCACACCCTCGTTAGTGAAGCCGGCTGAGCATTCCAAAGGGCAGCCCACATCATAGGGCATTGCCCTCTGTTTGCTGCTTCAAAGACTCCACCCGGATCTGCAAAAGATCCCCCTCCTCAATGTTTGCTTCTTCCCCCCTTTCAGCCTACTCTCCACTTTCCTCCCCAACCAGAGACATTTACAGGGGAGGTATTGAGGACCCTTGGGAATTGTGCACAGCAGAGATGGTGCTGTAGAGGGAGCAGTGGTGAGCGACATGCCCCTCTTCCCTCCTTATTTGCACCTCCCAGCTTGCTCTAATGTGGATCACCGCATCAGACATCAGGGTCCTACCCTGACCCTCAGGGAGGAACTGCAATTGCCAACCTTCCACAAGACATGTGATGGCCTTCGGAAAACCATCATGACAGCTGCTATTTGCAGAGACTGTCACTAAGAGCAAGCCAGCATCTGCTACACCCAAGGGCTCCCCGGACACCACAAAAGACCGAAACTTTAAAGAAATTACTGAGGTGGGACACAGACTGGAAATCATGCACGCTAAAAAGCCCGATCTCACGGCAGAAACAAAATCTATCCAGGCAGACGTTGCAGGTTTCCATGAAAGGGTGGAGGGGATGGACTAGAAATTTCGCAGTAGAAATGAGACTCAATCATTTCCCAGAGAGAGCCTCCAAACTATGGTATCTTTGCAATAAGGTTGTCGACCTGGAAGACAGGAACTGCAGGGATAATGTCTGCTTCTTTGGCTCTCTGGAAAGGCTGGAGGGGACCGATGCACACTGCTTCCTCAGGGATATCCTTCCTACTCTCACCAAGCTTGTCTTCTCCTCTCCCCTGGAGATACAGAGGACCCACAAAATCAGGACTCACAGATCCGCAGCTGCAGACAGGGCGTGGCCTATTATAAAATGTTTCCTCTGCCTTAAACAGGTATGATAAATTAACTTGGGCCATACGACTATGATGGCAACAAGATCCTTATATCGGTGGACTTTTCCAGGGAGACAAACAAAAAATGGAAAGCTTTCTTGTTCCTCAGACCCTTACTGTGCAAATAAGACATAAAGTTTGATCTATTCAAACCAGAGAGAAGGAGGATCATGGAGGACAGCAAATCTATGGACTTTCATGAACCAGAGGAGCTGTGATCTTACTTAAAAGGCTTTCAATACCAAGCTATAGACACAGCCAATGCCACACTAGACAAGGGGATAAAAGCAATTGTAGAGCTCATACAGGACAGAGAACATGACAAATCCTGCTCCCCTTTGAAGTCTGGACCAGTGGCAAACTGGCGCACACTTAGACTGTTTCCTTTTAGAACCCCTATTAATGGCAGATGAGTGTTGCATGCCTGTCTACTGTTCCACTGTTTACTGTTTGTTGTTATTATTGCTATTGTTAGCCCAAGGGAAGCTTGCGACCTGTCCTGACTGGTCCTATGCTATAATATTCTAATGTTCCTATGTTCACATGTTCTAATGTTCTTAGCTTTCATAGAGTGCCCTCCTGGTCTGACATTAGCAACCACAATTGGTTTCCAATAGGTGGCCGAGGGTAGGTGCGCTGCTCGGGCTGCAGGGTTCAGGGCCCTGGGCCCAGGACCCTCTACCAGCGACATCTCCCAATCTGCATGGCTTGCCTCCACAGGAATGCACTCTCTGATTCCCATTGCTCATCGTTCCATTGCTCCCCCTGGTCCAAAAACCACAATGTCACTTCTTAGTTGCATGGGGGGGCCTCATCAATACATGTCTCTGCTGCCTTTTCACAGATGGGCTCTCCTGCAAAGTGGCGCTGATGGCCCGCGGCATCACTGCACCTCTCTTTGCTGGGTGATCCTCCTATATATAACCTGCTCTTGACCATGGGCCACCCACTGCAGACTCACCTTTTGTTTCACCTCCTTGCTCGGGGGCCTTCCGGGCTTCGTAGAGCCACAGGTTTGGACCCACATATCAAAGTTTTAGCTGGGTACTAGGCATCAGATCATCTGATAGCCTCTGTTCCTCCTTCTCTACCCTCCAGCTCCACCCATATTTGGCCCTCCTTCTCCCAGTTCTCCTGTTCCTTCTGCTTTCCCTGTTTCTCCTACTTCTTACACCTCCCCCTTTCCTGCATCCCCTGTCCTCAAATTCTCTGTGGACTTTCAGATATGACCAATGCCAACCCTAGACCAGCACAGGCTATTTACAGGAAGACCCCTTCCTCACTCCCACCTCTGCTCCTTACTGGCACACTCTAACAGCAGACATCTCCTTGCGTGTGACATGACAGACCACACTCCCTCTCACAGCCCTACTGTCACTACTCCTCAATGGACAGTACTGCAATGCCCCAGTCGAAGACACTGAACATTACATCATGAGACATAAATGGCCTCACACACTTCATAAAATGCTAAAAGTGCTTGTGTAGCTGGACTCCAAGCGTGTCGATGTAACACTGCTTCAAAAAACCCATCTCATGTTTGTGGAGGTGCAAAAAAACGACAGTACAACTGGGTGGGTAAAGTCATTCAAAGCAGCTGCCCACCCTCGCTTACCGGTGGGACTGTGACATCTCAGAAGTGTGGCGCTGCTTTCCTCCTGCATGTCACTCCCACTTAATATGCTTAAGTTGTGGACCAATTCGGAGGGACGGTACACGTAGATGCGAATGGGCAACAACATGCTCTGTGTGTGCACTCTTTATACACTGACTGGGTCAAATCATCAATTCTTCCGACAACTCAACTGCCTGTTAACAGAAATTAATGCCACTTATTTGCATCTAGGGGATGACTAGAATCTGGCCCGAGGCACAATCATGGACCGCACCGGTCAGGTCGATGTGGGCAACAACGTGGACCAGGCTCTCCTGGGTGACATATCCATGGACCCTGGCGTCATTGATGCTTGGCGTCTCCTGCATCCCGCAGATCAGAAATGAATCTTCCTCTTGCCAGTCCATGGCACCCAGTCAAGATTAGATTACTTCCTTGCATTTCAGCCAATGATCGCCCTGGTCACTGATACTCTTATTCTTGAGGGAGCAATATCGGATCACTCCCCAGTCCTCTTCCCAACAGATACCAGTTTGCAAACCATTGTACCTCAGTTTTTCCAGCTACAAGCTTCCTCAGGGCAAGGACTGACTTAAGATTTACATCACCACTTACTTAGAACACAACACAGGGTCAGTACCCTGAGTGAAAATTCAGAAGGCGGAGCAGCAGAGGGGCCTAGAAGATGCCATAGCAACCCTAACATGCCACTGTATGCCCCAACCATCTGTCCCTCTCATGTGCATGGATTTTAGTACACTATGTACCTCAAAAGCAAAATAAGTGCTGCCAAACTTCAAGGGCCACCATTATGAGCAAGGATAGGCTACTGGCGGGGCAATTGAGGCAAAGGGAAGCTGGGATGGTTATCCATAAAAAATTACACCGGCCACATCCTCAGCAGCCTGCTGGAAATTGCCAATGAGTTGCAGTCTTCTACTGGGAACTCTTCACATCGGAGGTGGACGAGAACCCTGCTCGGCTAAACACCTTCTTTGACTGCATACACCTACCCACTCTAAACAAGACAGGCAAAGAACTGCTCCAGGCCAGGGGCATATTTAAGAAAAATGGTGCTGACTCCAATGTAGTGCCATTTTTCTTGCTCCCCTTAGCGCCCCTCTAATGCCACCATGTGTACGCCATTTTTAAGATACAGAGCACCATGGCGGTAGTTAGGGAACTAGTGTTATAATTTTTTATGCTAGTTTGGCGCTTCGCAGGATTAGCGTAAAATTTTTTGACTTTAGTCCTGCAAAGTACATTGAGGCCCATTTTAATAAATGGTGTGCCTCCTTTTAACACCTGCTTGGAGCACCATTTTTATGGCCCCCCAATTGGGGCACGCCGCCCTTGCATACAATATGCCTGGCGCAAGCACAATGTGGCCCAAGGGGTTACACAGTAGCACAATGAATGCATTGCACTACTTTGTGAATCTGGCGCAGCGATTTTTGAAGCTTAAAGCCTCAAAAAAATAACGTTAACGTGGCACCCAGTCTCTAGGTAACTAAGCACAGGTGCAATGATATGGAAGAGGATGACATGACTTTGGAGAGACCATCGAGAGTAATATAATAGCTAGCCTAAAGGTTCCACTGGGCAATTTAAAAATGGTACCTCAAGATTTTCTGGAGGCTTTCACAAGATATTACACAGACCTCTACTTTTCACATACACAGGCTGACAGAAATGATAATGGCCCTCATTCTGACCCTGGCGGTCGGTGATAAAGCGGCGGCCAAGCCGCCAACAGGCCGGCGGTCTAAAATATGCAATTCTGACCCTGGCGGGAACCGCCAACACAGCCCGCCAACTTAACACTCCGACCGCCACAGCGGTACAAACAAACAGCGCGGCGGTTCCCGCCAACAGCCCGGCGGCAGACAAAGTACCGCCCACCCTATTACGACCCACCAATCTGCCACCTTTTCCGGGGCGGGAGCACCGCCGATAAGAACACGGCGGAAACAGACTACGAACGGGAAAACGCTCACCTCTACGCACTCCACGCGAGATTCCGGCAGTATGGAGCCAGAGTTACAGGTCATCCCCGCACTCCTATTCCTCCTCATATACCAGGAGCACGCCCGGCGGCGCGGAAGACATCGGTGAGTACTGCACCTACGACACAGGGGAGGGAAAAGATTACCGGCACACACCCACCCACCCACACCCACTACAACACACACATCAATGCATTCCCACAGATCACTGTCACAACCCACAAACCACCCCCCTCCGAAATAATGCAAAGACCAAAAGAAGAGATCATAAATGGGCAGATATATTGAAATATGTACGCCATTAATCCCAAAAAATAAATAAACTATGTACAAAATATATACAGCTACTAAATGTAGTCCAACCACTGTCCGTGGATCACAGGGGTCCTGTGCAAAGGGGCAAGGCCCAGTCCCACGACAAGAACTCCACGGAGAGAACACTGCAGGGGCATCAGAAAGAAAATAGGACAGGCACCTCAGGGGGAAGGAAAGGGGGGGCACCTCAGCCACTTGAGTACACGACGCCAGATCCACGAGGGGACTCCATGACCACTGGGCCATCCTGGGGAGAGCAAAGCCACAGTCCAAACAGCCTGCCCACTGGGCCATCCTGGGGAGAGCAAAGCCACAGTCCATACAGTCCATACAGTGGGTGGCCTGCCCACTGGGCCATCCTGGGGAGAGCAAAGCCACAGTCCATACAGTCCATACAGTGGGTGGCCTGCCCACTGGGCCATCCTGAGGAGAGCAAAGCCACAGTCCATACAGTCCATACAGTGGGTGGCCTGCCCACTGGGCCATCCTGGGGAGAGCAAAGCCACAGTCCATACAGTCCATACAGTGGGTGGCCTGCCCACTGGGCCATCCTGGGGAGAGCAAAGCCACAGTCCAAACAGTCCATACAGTGGGTGGCCTGCCCACTGGGCCATCCTGGGGAGAGCAAAGCCACAGTCCATACAGTCCATACAGTGGGTGGCCTGCCCACTGGGCCATCCTGGGGAGAGCAAAGCCACAGTCCAAACAGTCCATACAGTGGGTGGCCTGCCCACTGGGCCATCCTGGGGAGAGCAAAGCCACAGTCCATACAGTCCATACAGTGGGTGGCCTGCCCACTGGGCCATCCTGGGGAGAGCAAAGCCACAGTCCATACAGTCCATACAGTGGGTGGCCTGCCCACTGGCCCATCCTGGGGAGAGCAAAGCCACAGTCCATACAGTCCATACAGTGGGTGGCCTGCCCACTGGCCCATCCTGGGGAGAGCAAAGCCACAGTCCATACAGTCCATACAGTGGGTGGCCTGCCCACTGGCCCATCCTGGGGAGAGCAAAGCCACAGCCCATACAGTCCATACAGTGGGTGGCCTGCCCACTGGGCCATCCTGGGGAGAGCAAAGCCACAGTCCATACAGTCCATACAGTGGGTGGCCTGCCCACTGGGCCATCCTGGGGAGAGCAAAGCCACAGTCCATACAGTCCATAACAGACCCCACTGCCACTGGAGGAGGCAAGTTGGCCAGAGGACATCCTGCAGCCCTGCCCGAGATAGATCCTGCCCTGCCACGTCTGCCAAAGGGCCAGCGGTTCTTGCCCTGAAGGGCCCAGTTCAGCGGTTCTTGAGACGGCGGGGCCCAGTTCAGCGGTTCTTGAGACGGCGGGGCCCAGTTCAGCGGTTCTTGCCTTGAAGGGCCCAGTTCAGCGGTTCTTGCCTTGAAGGGCCCAGTTCAGCGGTTCTTGCCTTGAAGGGCCCAGTTCAGCGGTTCTTGAGACGGCGGGGCCCAGTTCAGCGGTTCTTGAGACGGCGGGGCCCAGTTCAGCGGTTCTTGAGACGGCGGACGGTCTATGGCCAACTGCTAAATGCCTGGTGGTGCCCTCCTGGGCAGCGGGGATGGTGCTCCTTCACTGCCCACCTGGGCTGTGGGTGGTGGGGCCCTCCTGGCCAGCTGGGCTGGGTCCTCCCTGGGCAGCGGCTATGGGGCTGGTGGGCTCTCCCGGGGCAGCTGTGCCGGTTCCTCCCGGGGCAGCGGCTATGGGGGTTGTGGGCTCCTCCTGGGCAGCAGGCCTGCTGCCTGACCTCTCCAACTTGCTGCCCTTGCCCTCCTTAGTCGTCGGCCTGTGGCCCTTTCCTCCCTTTGGAGCTGTGGCTGGTGACTGTCTCTGGGTGGTGTCCGGGGGGGATGTAGAAGGCGGGCTCCTGCGGCGCCCCTTCCGCCTTCTGCTCCTCTTCCCAGGGGGTGGGCTGGCTGTCCCCTTGCTGCTGGGCGAAGATCCAGACATGCGGGCTGGCGGGCTCCAATACCCCTGCACCCTTGTCAAGGGGGCTGCAGGGCTGGTGGTGGCTGAGGTGCTCTTCTTACCCCGACGAGAAGGAGGGGGGGGCTCAGGGTCAGGAAAGAAGTTAGTAGTGGCGAGGAAGAGCTTCTTGGGACAATGGAGAGTGGTAGGTACAGTGGGAATGGGAGTGGAGGGAGAGGATGTGGTTGTAGGTGAGTCACGTTTGCTGTCTTTGGGTGCAGGTGCAGGAGGGATAGGCTGTCGTGAGGTGGATGGCTGTTGGGTGGGTGGGTGGCTGCGTTTGTGTGGTGTGGAAGAGGGGGTGACAGACACAGTGGGAGAGGACACAGGGGACGTGTAAATGGCAGTGGGGGTGGTGACTGCACGTGTGCGGACTGGAGTGGAGGGTGTGCTGGTGATGGAAACACTGGCTGATGGTGAGGTGAATGGAGGTGTGAGTGTAGACGTCACAGGGAGGGAGGAGGGAGACGAGGAGGTGGGGGTCACAGAGGTGGTAGTGACTGTTGGCATGTCTGCATCGGAATGTTGCGTGTGTGAATGTCTGCGTGATCTGTGGTGCTTATGTTTGGATGAGCTTCTCTTGGGTGTTGAGGTGTGTGCAGGCTGGTCTGATGGTGTGGGTGGGACAGGCAGAGGAACAGGAGACTGGGAGGAGGGAGTTAGTAGAGGCAGGCAGGAGACAGGGACAATGGCTGCCGTCAGTGCTGAGGCCAGAGCCTGGAACGATCGCTGATGGGCAGCCTGACCCGAATGAATGCCCTCCAGGTACGCATTGCTGCGATGAACCTCCCTCTCCACCCCCTGGATGGCATTCAAAAGGGTAGTCTGCCCAACAATGAGCGTTCGGAGGAGGTCAATGACCTCCTCACTGAGGGCAGCGGGGTAACAGGGGCAGGGCCTGAGGTGCCTGGGGCGAAGGAGATGCCCGGCTTCCTGGCAGAGCGGGCACGGGGCGAACGCTGAGGGGCTGCTGGGAGGGCGGAGATGGTGCGCTGGGTGGCGGCTGTACCTGTAATGGCGGGGGGCACGGATGGTGCCACCCCCGCAAGGGAGCCCCCTTCCGAGGACGTGTCCGTGTCGCTGCAGGGTCCAGTCGTCCCCGTCGTGGAGCTCCCCTCGCCCTCCGTCTCACTGGTCCAGTCTGACTCTGTGGCATGGCCCTCCTGGGCCATGTGAGATGCAGCTCCCTCCTGCCCCGATGCCACTTCTCCTCCGCCTGATGATGCTGATGCACACAAGCACAGAAAGACAAACAAAAAGGGGGGGGGAGAGAGAAATAAAGGGATATTGATTACATGGATCTCCGGTACAGTTAGCGGACATGACAGACACAGATGCCCCCTGCACTAAGTTGCGCACTTGGGGTCCGCTACGCATTCCGTGGAACATGCCCTACACGCCTAGAGTTGACAACTGCACCCATGGATGACACGGCCCAGGGATGGCTGTACTGACAAACTACTGAGGGTGGTGGCTGGGGACACAGGGGCTTACGGGGGTGCCCAGCCTACAGATATCGCCCTGGCCTAGGGGGACCCCCAGCCCTCCTCCCCCACCCAGACACCTCCACTGCGCGACAACAGAGTAGATAATGCTTGTACTCACCCCCTTGTGTCTGCTGTGCTGCCCTCACGCGCCCATCCAATTCAGGGTAGGCCACCGCCAGGATCCGGAACATCAGGGGGCTCAGTTGACGGCAGGCACCCCGCCTACGTTGGGAGGCCATCCCCAGCAGAGACTCGGCGGTCTTCTTGGTCCCGCGGCGGATGTCCTCCCACCTCTTGCGGCAGTGGGTGCCCCGTCGATGGTGGACCCCCAGGGCCCGGACTTCCTTGGCGATGGCACGCCAAATCCCGATCTTCTCATGGGCGCGGACCTATGTGACACGTACAGGGAGGGAGAAATACCACGTTCAAGTTACTCAGCATTTTCCTTTCCAGTGGCCCAACGCCCCCCATCCCCGCCAGGCCCCCCGCCAGGCCCCCCGCCATGCCCAACATGCCCCCCATCCCCGCCAGGCCCCCCGCCAGGCCCCCCGCCATGCCCAACATGCCCCCCATCCTCGCCAGGCCCCCCGCCATGCCCAACATGCCCCCCATCCCCGCCAGGCCCCCCGCCAGGCCCAACATGCCCCCCATCCCCGCCAGGCCCCCCGCCAGGCCCAACATGCCCCCCATCCCCGCCAGGCCCCCCGCCATGCCCAACATGCCCCCCATCCCCGCCAGGCCCCCCGCCAGGCCCAACATGCCCCCCATCCCCGCCAGGCCCCCCGCCAGGCCCCCCGCCAGGCCCAACATGCCCCCCATCCCCGCCAGGCCCCCCGCCATGCCCAACATGCCCCCCATCCCCGCCAGGCCCCCCGCCAGGCCCCCCGCCATGCCCAACATGCCCCCCATCCCCGCCAGGCCCCCAAGCCAGCCAGTTGCCCCAAATCCAGATTGAATTAAACTCACTTGTTGGTCTGGAGGACCGTAGAGTAGCGCATACTGGGGGAGGACCCCATCCACAAGTTTCTCCAACTCCTCTCCAGTGAAGGCAGGGGCCCTTTCCCCAGTCGCAGCAGCCATTGTCCCTTCCAGACCGAGGTCACAGCAACACTTGCAGTATAGGTCCTCTCCTGTGAAAGTTCAAGTCGCAAGTGGATAAGTAGATAGAAAATGGCGGTCACGTCCGCGGCGGTGCGTACCGCGGCGGTGCGTCCCGCCACCGCCGGCGCCCTTCGCCATTGGCTCCTGAAACCCATAGGCTTCAATGTTAACCAATGCGGATTCGCGCCGCAGTCTTCGCCCGCCGCCCGCCGCGGTGTGCCACGCCAGCGCATTGACCTCACATCCCATTGTCACACTTCACAGGTCAGGCAGCCGCCATTTCCAGGGCCCACATGGCTCAATTTCAACTGCGTCACACAGGCCTAGGCCTTGCATAGCCACTCAGACACGCCATTCACTGCATAGAGAATCGTATACTGTGCTAGCTGTGAGTACGTACCTGTGGGTTGCCTGACTGTGTGCTCCATGTTGTCCTTCCTAGGCACCGTCCGCTGGGTTGGGCGAGGAGACGGATGAATCCTCCCGTGTACCGACCGCTGGTGGACCTGTCGACAATGGAAGAACGCCACATTATCCTGACCTACCGTCTTAACCGTGCCACTATCCATGAACTGTGTGCCCAGCTGGAGCCCGACCTGATGTCCCCCATCCGCCAACCCACAGGGATTCCCCCTCTGGTGCAGGTCATGTCAGTACTACATTTCTTGGCAAGTGGGTCATTTCAGACAACCGTGGGAATTGCTTCCGGGATGTCTCAGCCCATGTTTTCAAAGGTGTTATCCAGAGTGTTGTCTGCCCTGATGAAATCCGTGAGGAACTACATCATTTTCCCTGAGGTGGGCGAATTGGCTACAGTGAAGGGTGATTTCTACGCCCTTGGACATATTCCCAACGTAATTGGTGCCATTGATGGGACCCATGTGGCTTTGGTTCCCCCAAGAGACAGGGAGCAGGTGTACAGGAACAGAAAAAGTTACCATTCAATGAACATCCAGGTGGTGTGTTTGGCTGACCAGTACATCTCGCATGTAAATGCCAAATTCCCAGGGTCAGTGCATGACGCCTACATCCTCAGGAATAGCAGCATCCCTTACGTGATGGAACAGCTACAGAGACACCGTGTATGGCTAGTGGGGGACTCTGGGTACCCCAACCTGTCGTGGCTACTGACCCCAGTAAGGAATCCCCGGACCAGGGCAGAGGAACGGTACAATGAGGCCCATGGGCGTACTAGGAGGGTGATCGAACGCACCTTTGGCCTCCTAAAGGCCAGGTTTCGCTGCCTGCATATGACCGGTGGATCCCTAATGTACTCACCTAAGAAGGTGTGTCACATCATCGTGGCCTGCTGCATGCTTCACAACCTGGCTTTGCGCCGCCAGGTGCCTTTCCTGCAGGAGGATGGTCGAGACGGGGGTGTTGTGGCAGCGGTGGAACCTGAGGAGAGTGACGAGGAGGAAGACGACGGGGCTGAAACAGACAACAGGGACAGAATCATTGAACAGTACTTCCAATAGGACACAGGTAACATTTCAAAGATAATTTAGTAAATGTTAACTACTCTGCAGCATCTCTGCTGCCTGTCTATTTGCCCCAGTGTATGATGACTGAGTTTTGGCTTTTCCCTCCCTATTTCAGATCTGGGGTCCCCACTACGAGTCCTGTGCTTTGTTTCCCCATGGACTACAGCTTTGTGGCAGCTGTTTGTTGACTTCACCATGTACAAGGACATATTTGCACTGTCATGTCAATTACAATCTATTGAAATCACAGCCAGACTCCTGATATTTTGGTGCAAAATAGGTGTTTATTGAAGTGCTCAAAATGGGATGGGTGGTTTCAAGTGGGTGGGGGCTATGGTGAAGGAATGTCCATGGCAGAGCCCAGAGTAACAGTCACACAGGTGCATTGTCCAGAGGCCTGTGGAGAGATGGAGCATGGGCAGTTCGAGGATGGACAGGGTGACAATGTGGGACAGTGGGATGACATCAGGTGGTATCCATTGCTGGCGGGGGTCTTGACATCCTACTCTGTCTTGCGAGATCTCAGGGCCCTCTTGCGGGGTGGTTCTTCTCCTGCAGGAGGTGGGGGTCTGGTGGGCTGCTGCTGTGCGGGGGCCTCCTGTCCACTAGCGCCGGCGGAGGTGGATGGCTGTTCTTGGTCCAGGCTAGTGGCAGGGGCCCTTGGGTGTTGTTCAGTGTCCGCCCTGCTGTTTACGAGGTCCTGCAGCAGCCCTACCATGGTAACCAGGGTGGTGTTGATGGCTCTGATGTCCTCCCTGTACCCCCGATAGTGTTCCTCCTGCAGCACCTGGATCTCCTGGAACCGGGCCAGTACCGTCGCCATCGTCTCCTGGGAGCGGTTGTATGCTCCCATGATGGTGGTGAGGACCTCGTGGAGAGTGGGTTCCCTGGGCCTCTCCTCCCCCCCCTGTCGCACAGCTGCCCGCCGAGTTGCCCTGTTTCCCTGGGCCTCTGCCCCCTGGCCGGTGTGCCCACTACCACTGCCCCCAGGTCCCTGTTGTTGTTGGGGTGGTGGGTTATCCTGGGTGCCCTGTAGTGGTAGACACACCGCAGATTGACGCGCCCTGGAGACAGAGGCATGGGCCCGCTGGGTGGGAGCTGTGCTGGTGTTCCCAGAGGGGTTAGGGTCTATAGTGGCCTGTGCCTGTGTGAGGGGAACCGACTGTCCAGAGGTCCCCGATGGTCCGGGCTGGTCATCGGTGTCCAGATCGACAGAGCTGCTGTCATCGCTGACGGCCTCTTGGGTGGGGGGTGTGGATAATTCTGGCCCCTCCGCCGCGGTGTGTTGACGGTCGGGTCCTGCAGGGGTATAGAGGTATGGTTATAGTTTCAATGTGTGGCATATGGGTGTATCTGTGGGTTCCCGTGTCCCCAAGTGCTGGCATTCGTGTGTGGGGGCTTTGGTGAGGGTGGCTTGTGGGGGGGATGTGTATATGCATTGGGCATGCTTTGGTGATGGGTGTCCATGCTTAGTGGACGCATGCAGGCCTAGGTTTTGGGATGTGTGGGTTGTGATGGTGAGACATTGGCGGGGAATAGGTGTGCTGGGGGTGGGGGTGAGGATGGTGGTGGGGGTGAGGATGGTGGTGGGGGTGAGGGTGGGGGTGAGGATGGGGGTGGGGGTGAGGGTGGGGTTCGAGGATGGGGTTGAGGGTTGGGGTCTGATTTGGCATGCAGGTGGGGGGGAAGCAGTATTGAAGCTTCAACTTACCAGTATCCATTCCTCCGCCGACTCCTGCGAGGCCGTCAGGATGCAGGATGTTCAAGACTTCCTCCTCCCATGATGTGAATTGTGGGGGTTGAGGTGGGGGTCCTCCGCCAGTCTTCTGCACGGCGATGTTGTGCCTGGATACCATGGAACGCACCTTCCCCCGTAGGTCGTTCCATCGCTTCCTGATGTCTTCCCGATTTCTGGGGTGCTGTCCCACTGCGTTCACCCTGTCGACAATCCTCTGCCATAGCTCCGTCCTCCGGGCAATGCTGGTGTATTGTATCTGTGTGCCGAACAGCTGGGGCTCTACACGAACGATTTCCTCCACCATAACCCTGAGTTCTTCGTCTGTGAAGCGGGGTTGTCTTTGGGGTGCCATGGGGTGGTGTGTATGATGTGTGGGGTGGAGTATGTGTATTTAAGTGAGTTGAGTGTGGTGGTGTGTGTTGTTTTGTGTGTGGATAGTGTGTGGGTGATGGTGTTGAGTGGCTGTGGCTGTTATGTTTTGGATGCTGGTGTCTCGCTCTTGTCTTCTTTACGAATTTTTAAGCGTAGGGGTTTGTGGGTGATGTGGGTGGGTGTTTTATATTGTATTGTGTGTGTGGGAGTGGTGTGTGTATGTGTATCAGGTGTGTGGGATTCAAATCGTCCAATGTGGGTGAGTTTTGTTCGTTTGTGTGTATTCTGACCGCGCCGGTGTGTCCCGCCAATGGAATACCGCGTTTGAATGACCGCCGCGTGGATTCGTGGGTCGTAATGGCATGGGCGTATTTCTGTTGGCGTGGCGGTGGAGGTTTGGTCACCTCCACCTTTCCGCCGACCGCTGGTCTGGCGGTCTGTTGTGGCGGTCGGATTTTCGGAGGTTTGCCTTCTGCGGGTCAGAATGACCGTGGCGGGTTTCCGCGACCGCGGTGGGATTATGGAGGATTTCTGACCGGCGGTAGGCGCCTTTTACCGCCGAGGTCAGAATGACCACCATAGTGGAATATCTTGGAGAATTTGCTGTGGCTTGGCTGGAGAAAGAGGAGGGAATCTCAATAAACAAGCTATTGACTGAGAAAGAGATATGGGTGGCTAAAAGCTCCATAGCCAGTGGGAAAGCCCCTGGTTCCAACTGCCTTACAGTGGAATTTTAGAAGACAAAGAACTGGTTGTGCCACACTTCCTAAAACTTTATATGGATGCCCTACTGAAATTATGCCTACTGTATTCATCTCACAAAGCTATTATTACAACTGCCTCAAAACTGGGTAAAGGCCCCAAATCCCCTTAATCATGCCAACCGCTATTGTGAGTGCTAAAATTAACATTAATAATTATTCCATGTATCTCCCCATTTGATTTATGTAGAAAATGTATTAACATAGAAAATAATGTGTAACACAGAAAATTTGCCTACTTGATTGGCCATCATTATATATGACTATTAATAATGTATTAACATGTTCTAAGAGTTTATATAAATGTCAAAAATGCAGTAATCTGTCATACGTATAGCTAAACATTATGAATGAACTTACTTATACTAACTATAGGCCTCAAATTAGCGAGGCTGAAATGAATGTCTGCCAATAATTACTGAAAATGCAACATTAATAAAATTATCTCATGCTTACTGAAAAATCATTGCTTTGTGTAGTGTAGAACTTGCCCACAGCTGTATTAACATAATGTTTTTTCTCTCAAGGAAATGTGTGTAAACTCTGCATGCCCTTGAATTGTTACAAAAACTAACTTGCAGCATATAGGAAAGCAACGTTCCCAGGAACTAACAATGGGCCTACTGACTGAGGACGGAAGGATCTACAAATTGATTCTTATTGTTTCGCACAGAAAGGCCGCACACTGCCTAGTCTCCAGCAACAATGTCCAACCCCAATGCATCATGGTAAATCCAGTCGAATTTGTAGTCATTTCAGAAAGTATTAAAGTCTTTCACCTCCATAGGCACAGCAAGTGCTGTATATCCCTGTACACGTGTTTCTGGGCTCCGCCCGTCATCAGTAGGGAACAGCATGGTATAGGGGCTTGCTTGAAATACTGCCAAATGTCTTCTCGGGTTTATGTACCACTCATGGCTCACAGGTGCCTCCCAAGGCAAGTCAGCCGTGGCTCAAGGGCACCGTCAAAAGACAAAGGGGGTGATTCTGACCCCGGCGGTCACGGACCGCCGGGGCCAGGGTCGGCGGGAGCTCCGCCAACAGGCTGGCGGTGCCCCGCAGGGCATTCTGACTGCGGCGGTTCGGCCGCGGTCAGAAAGGGAAAACCGGCGGTCTCCCGCCGGTTTTCCGCTGCCCTATTGAATCCTCCATGGCTGCGCGCCGCCATGGGGATTCTGACAGCCCATACTGCCATCCTGTTCCTGCCGGTTCTGCCGCCAGGAACAGGATGGCGGTATGGGTTGTCGTGGGACCCCTGGGGGCCCCTGCAGTGCCCATGCCAATGGCATGGGCACTGCAGGGGCCCCCGTAAGAGGGCCCCACTTTGTATTTCAGTGTCTGCATTGCAGACACTGAAATACGCGACGGGTGCCACTGCACCTGTCGCACCTTCCCACTCCGCCGGCTCAATTCTGAGCCGGCATCCTCGTGGGAAGGGTCTTTTGCACTGGGCTGGCGGGCGGCCTTTTGGCGGTCGCCCGCCAGCCCAGTGCAAAAGCCAAAATACCCTCAGCGGTCTTTCGACCGCGTAGTGGTATTTTGGAGGGGGGAAGTCTGGCGGGCGGTCTCCGCCGCCGGCCAGACTTAGAATGACCCCCAAAGTTTCGCAAAGAAAGGGAGCACACTGCCTACACTCCAGCAACAAAGTCCAACCCCAATGCATCATGGTAAATGCAGTCGAATTTGTAGTCCGTTCAGAAAGTAATAAAGTCTTTCACCTCTGTAGGCGGAGCAAGTGCTGTATATCCCTGTACATGTGTTTCTGGGTTTATCCCGTCATCAGCAGGGAGCAGCATGGTATACAGGCTTGCTTGAAATGCTGCCAAATGTGTTCTCTGGTTTATGTACCACTCATGGCTCACAGGTGTCTCCCAAAGCTCGTCAGCCATGGCTCAAGGGAGCCGTCAAAAGACAAAGTTTTGCAATGAAAGGGAGCGCACTGCCTACACTCCAGCAACAAAGTCCAACCCCAATGCATCATGGTAAATGCAGTCGAATTCGTAGTCCGTTCAGAAAGTAATAAAGTCTTTCACCTTCGTAGGCGGAGCAAGTGCTGTATATCCCCGTACACGTGTTTCCGGGTTTAGCTCATTATCATTAGGAAGCAGCATGGTATAGGGGCTTGCTTGAAATGCCACCAAATGTCTTCTCTGGTTTATGTACCACTCATGGCTCACCAGTGCCTCCCAAGGCTCGTCATCCGTGGCTCAAGGGCACCGTCAAAAGACAAAGTTTCACAAAGAAAGGGAGCACACTGCCTACACTCCAGCAACAAAGTCCAACCCCAATGCATCATGGTAAATGCAGTCGAATTTGTAGTCATTTCAGAAAGTATTAGAGTCTTTCACCTCCGTAGGCACCGCAAGTGCTGCATATCCCTGTACACGTGTTTCTGGGCTTAGCCCGTCATCAGTAGGGAGCAGCATGGTATAAGGGCTTGCTTGAAATGCTGCCAAATGTCTTCTCGGGTTTATGTACCACTCATGGCTCACAGGTGCCTCCCAAGGCTAGTCAGCCGTGGCTCAAGGGCACCGTCAAAAGACAAAGTTTCGCAAAGAAAGGGAGCACACTGCCTACACTCCAGCAACAAAGTCCAACCCCAATGCATCATGGTAAATGCAGTTGAATTTGTAGTCCGTTCAGAAAGTAATAAAGTCTTTCACCTCCGTAGGCGGAGCAAGTGCTGTATATCCCTGTACATGTGTTTGTGGGTTTACCCCGTCATCAACAGGGAGCAGCATGGTATACGGGCTTGCTTGAAATGCTGCCAAATGTGTTCTCAGGTTTATGTACCACTCATGGCTCACAGGTGTCTCCCAAAGCTCGTCAGCCGTGGCTCAAGGGAGCCATCAAAAGACAAAGTTTTGCAAAGAAAGGGAGCACACTGCTTACACTCCAGCAACAAAGTCCAACCCCAATGCATCATGGTAAATGCAGTCAAATTCGTAGTCCGTTCAGAAAGTAATAAAGTCTTTCACCTTCGTAGGTGCAGCAAGTGCTGTATATCCCTGTACATCTGTTTCCGGGTTTAGCTCATTATCATTAGGAAGCAGCATGGTATAGGGGCTTGCTTGAAATGCCACCAAATGTCTTCTCTGGTTTATGTACCACTCATGGCTCACCGGTGCCTCCCAAGGCTCGTCATCCGTGGCTCAAGGGAGCCGTCAAAAGACAAAGTTTTGCAAAAAAAGGGAGCACACTGCCTACACTTCAGCAACAAAGCCCAACCCCAGTGCATCATGGTAAATGCAGTCAAATTCGTAGTCCGTTCAGAAAGTATTAAAGTCTTTCACCTCTGTAGGTGCAGCAAGTGCTGTATATCCCTGTACACGTGTTTCTGGGTTTAGTCCATCATCAGCAGGGAGCAGCATGGTACAGCGGCTTGCTTAAATGGCCTCCAAATGTCTTCTCGGGTTTATGTACTACTCATGGCTCACAGGTGCCTCACAGGGCTCGTCATCCGTGGCTCAAGGGAGCCGTCAAAAGACAAAGTTTTGCAAAGAAAGGGAGCACACTGCCTACACTCCAGAAACAAAGTCCAACCCCAATGCATCATGGTAAATGCAGTCGAATTCGTAGTCCGTTCAGAAAGTAATAAAGTCTTTCACCTTCGTAGGCGCAGCAAGTGCTGTATATTCCTGTACACATGTTTCTGGGTTTAGCCCGTCATCAGCAGGGAGCAGCATGTAATAGGGGCTTGCTTGAAATGCCGCCAAATGTCTTCTCGGGTTTATGTACCACTCATGGCTCACAGGTGCCTCTCTAGGCTAGTCAGCCGTGGCTCAAGGGAGCCGTCAAAAGACAAAGGCCCTCATTATAACATTGGCGATAAATGCTGCCTACCGCCGTGCTGATGGCCTCGAACATACCGTGACCGCAGCGGTATACCGCTACTGGTATTATGACCCATACAGAGAAATCCGCCACTATACAGACACACACACAAGTCTGCCAGCCCAAAGATCAGGGATAAACTGTCGGTACCAAAATCCACACTGTTACGCCAACAGAAATACACCCACAGTATAAGGACCCACGAATCACCCCAGCGGTCTTTCAACCCCGGTAAACCATTGGCGGTACACAAAGCTGAGCTCAAAATACACACCCACTAACAAAACTACACCACATTGGACAATTCAAACTACAGACACCTGACACACATACACACACCACACCCACAACACTATAAAACACACACCCACATTACCCACAACCCTTTCAAAGAACAAAAAGATTGCCAACTGAGAAAGAGACAAGCCAGGAGCACCCACTCAATCTGAGCCACAGAACACCATCACTCATACACCATCCACGCACCTCACAGCACACACCCCAACACAGCACCCCACACATCCTCACACATACCACTCACACCACATCCATGGCACCCCAAAGACACCCCAGGTTTTCAGAGGAGGAGCTAAGGGTCATGGTGGAGGAAATTATTAGGGTGGAGCCACAGCTTTTGGGATCACAGGTGCAGCAGATTTCCATTGCAAGGAAGATGGAGCTATGGCGGAGATTTGTGGACAGGGTCAACGCCGTGGGACAGCACCCCAGAACAAGGGATGACATCAGGAAGAGGTGGAACGACCTACGGGGGAAGGTGCGTTCCGTGGTTGCAAGACACCAGGTAGCTGTACAGAGGACTGGCAGTGGACCCCCACCTCCTCCCCACAACTAACAACATGGGAGGAGCAAGTCTTGGCTATCATGCATCCTGA
Organism: Pleurodeles waltl; assembly: GCF_031143425.1. Classification (NCBI taxonomy): domain Eukaryota; kingdom Metazoa; phylum Chordata; class Amphibia; order Caudata; family Salamandridae; genus Pleurodeles; species Pleurodeles waltl. The sequence continues at coordinate 379,865,838 of NC_090444.1, read as the reverse complement.
GGGCCTGGCAGGAGTAGCAGGAGGACTGGACTCTGGTAAGTGAAATCTGTACTATTATATCCCCCACCCTACCTGCATGCCATCACAAACTCCTACCCCACCCTCACCCCCATCACTCCACCACCTCACATATATCCCACCATCACAACCCACCCATCACAAAACCAAGCCCTGCATGCCACACCAATGCATGGACACCCATCAAAGGCCTGCATGGACACCCATCACTAAAGCAGGCACATTAGAGAGAATCACCTAGCCTACAAAATCACCACTCACACAAGGCAAAGCTGACAGGGAAATCACAACCATACAGGGAAACACACCCATGCACAAGATGGCACATGCAGATGCAATAACGCTGCATTTACATCCCCACAGGACCCCCAATCAACGTCACTGGGGAGGAGGTGCCACCAACATCCAGTATCCCCCCCAAGAGAGGCCCACAGTGATGACAGCAGCTCTGCATGCTTGGATCACGATGACCAAGCTGGCCCATCAGGGACCTATGGACAGTCGGTTACCCTGCCACAGTCCCATACCACCACAGAGCCTACCCCCTCAGGAAACACCACCACAGTACCCACCCAGCGGGCCCATCCCTCTGTACCCAGGACACGTCAATCAGCAGTGTGTCCACCACTACAGGGACCCCAGGCAACCCCACAAACCCAAGACAATCAGGGACCTGGGGTCAGTGGCAGTGGGCACACGGTTCAGGGGACAGAGGAAAAGGACAACAGGGAAGCTGGGTGGACTGTTGTGCTACAGGGGGAGGACAGGCCCAGGGAACCCACTCTCCACAAAGCACTTGCAGGGATCCTGTGAGCATTCCACCATTCCCAGAAGACCTTGGGCCAGACACTGGCCAAGTTGCAGGAGACCCAGCGGCTGCAGGAGGGACAGTACCAGGGGATCAGGGAGGACCTCAAACACATCCACACCATCCTGGTCACCATTGCAGGGGTCCTGGCTAACATGGCCAACACCATGAGGGAGGCAGTGGCACAACAATGGGCAGCTGACACTAGCCACACCAAAGAACAGCCCTCCACCTCCGCCGCCGCTAGTGGACAGGAGGCCCCGCCACAGGACCAACAGGCCACCACACAAGCAACCCACCCCCTGCAGAAGGAGAACCACCCCGCAAATGGTCCCTGCGACCCAGACAGAAGCCGGAGAACATTGCCAAGACCCCCACCAGGAAATAAGGCTCTCCTGAATGTCACCCTTGTGTCCCACTCTATCACCCTGTCCACCTGGTACTGCCATTGCTCCCCTTCCTATGCCCCCTTGGAAAATGCACCTGTGATACAAATAGACTAGACTCTATCCTGGACATTCCTCCACCATCATCCCAGCCCATTGCACATCCCTCTCCTCTTATTAGCACTTTAATAAACACCCTTGGAACAAAAACAATTATGGAGTCTGTCAAATGATTGAAATATATATTAGTTTAACATTTCAAATTATATGTACAGTTATATATACATTGGTATGACCTGTAGTGGGCAGCACTAAACACACCAGGATTCAGAGTGGGCCGCAGAGATCTGAAAATAGAGATGCCAAAGGGTACAGTAAATGGCCATAGACATAGGGAAATCAGGCTGCCATGTCCAATGTCTAACACAAAACTGCAATGAAAAGTGAAGTTACAGTGTCTTACCTGTGTGTCACTGGAAGTACTGTTGTATGAGTGAGATTCTGCTGTCCACATCTTCTTCCTGTGCCTCCTCTGCCTAGCTGTCCACAGGCTCCACCGCTGCCACAAGACCATCTCCAGGCTCATCTTCCTGCAGAAAAGGCACCTGGTGTCTCAAAGCCAGGTTGTGCAACATGCAACATGCAACGGTGATCTGGCACACCTTCTTGGGTGAGTAGTACAGGGATCCACCTGTCAGAAGGAGGCACCGTATCCTGGCCTTCAGGAGGCCAAAGGTTCTTTCAATGATCCTCCTTGTTTGCCCATGTGCTTTATTGTAATGTTCCTCTGCCCTTGTCCTGGCATTCCTCACTGGGGTCAGTAGCCATGCGAGGTTGGGGTAACCAGAGTCACCTGCAAAAATTTGAAGGATACCTGTTAGACATACACTCACCCATATACCTACATCAACTTGATGGGGACCATGGGCTCACTTATTAGCCACACCCGGTGCCTCTGGAGTTGAGACATCACATATGGAATGCTGCTATTCCTCAAGATAAAGGCATCATGCACAGAGCCAGGATACTTGACATTCACATGGGAGATGAACTGGTCCGCCAAACACACAATCTGCACATTCAGAGAGTGATAGCTTTTTCTATTCCTGAACACTTGTTCATTCCTCCGGGTGGGGGACAAATGCTACATGTGTACCATCAATGGCACCAATGATGTGGGGATATGTCCCAGGGCATAGAAGTCAGCTTTCACTGTGGCCAAATCCTCCACCTGGGGGAATACGATATAGCTGTGCATATGTTTCAGCAGGGCAGACAACACTCTGGTCATCACGTTTGAGGAACATAGGCTGTGACATCCCTGATGCCATGGCCACTGTTGCTTGGAAGGAACCACTTGCCAGGAAATGGAGCAATGACAGGACCTGCACTAGAGGGGGGATACATGTGGGCTGGCGGATAGCTGAAATCAGGTCTGGCTCCAATTGGGCACACAGTTCATGGATTGTTGCCCGATCAAGTATGTAGGTTAGGATAATGTGTCTGTCCTCCATTGTCGCCAGGTCCACCAGGGGTCTGTAAACAGGAGGATGTCTCCATCTCATATTCATCCTCAGTGGTTGAAGTCCAGGGAGAAAAACGGTGAGCAGAGGGACATATTTACACATCTATTGAAATAATGATGCATCTCTTCCTTTACAGAAACAGTATGTGAATTCGAGAGTCAGTTGATTTGTCAATGTCTGCTGTGACGCAGTTAGGTGCCATGCCCTGTTCCCTCCTGAAATGGCAGCTGCCTGACCTCTGTGGAGAGACAAGTGGAAATGAGGTAATTCCGCTGGCGTTGTGCATCGTAGCGGTTGGCAGCTGATGACTGCCGCGCAACTTCGCATTGGTTAACAATGGGCCCTATGGGTTCCAGGAGCCATTGCTGATGTACGCCGGTGGAGGTGGTACGCACCACCACAGACATGACCGCCATTTTCTATCAGTTCACCCACTTGCTACTTGACCTTCAACAGGCGAGGACCTACACTGCAAGTGCTGCTGTAACCTGTGTCTGGAAGCGACAATGGCTCAAGTGTCTGGGGAAAGGGCCCCTGCCTTCACTTCGGAGGAGTTGGAGAGACTGGTGGATGGGGTCCTACCCCAGTACACTTTACTCTATGGTCCTCCAGACAAACAGGTGAGTACACTGTGAGCATGATGCATGGGCCATGAATGTATGGAGTGCTGTATGTGTCAGCCTCATGTGGGGGGGGGGGCTGAGGGGTCCTGGGCAGAGTGCTGCATGTTGGGTGGTCAATGTATGTGCGAAAGGGGATGGGAGGAATATGATGGGCCATGAGTATGACAGTCCAGACTGTATGACTAATCCTTTTTCTGCTGTCTTTTCCCTACAGGTCAGCGCCCATCAGAAAAAGGGTATTTGGTGTGCCATCGCCAAGGAGGTGCGGACCCTGGGGGTCTTTGACAGGCGGAGCACCCACTGCTGCAAACAGTGGGAGGACCTGCGCCGCTGGGCAAGGAAGACGGCGGAGGCCCAGCTGGGACTGGCCTCCTAATGAGGAAGGGGTGCTCGTCATACCCTGGCCCCCCCTGATGTGTCCCATCCTGGCGGTGGCCAATCTGGAGTTGGATGGGCACTTGAAGGCATCCCAGCAGCCACAAGGGGGTGAGTGTAGATTCAGATTCCTGACTGCGCGCGTTAAGGTTTTACCTGGGTGGGGGATGTGGGCTGTGGGTGCCCCTAGGCCGGGTGCGAACATGGCAGGGTAGGTCGCTTGCTGGGTAGGCTCTGAAGCACTCCAACCCCAATAGGGTTAGTGGCCATCTACTACTGAGCAGGGTCCTGTGGGTTTCAGTTGTGCAGCTAATGGCATTAGGCAATGTACCCCATGGGCTGGTGACTAGCTGTGTAACTGGTAGTGCATGGCCTAGTGCATAGGGCAGCTCCCTGTGTGTTGTGTACGCCAACAGTAGTGGTGTTGCTGACGTTGACCAAGTGTATCCTCTGTCTCTCCCCCCCTTTTTGTTTTGCCACCCTGTCCTTGTGTGCATTAGCATCATCTGGCAGAGGAGCAGATGCACCGGCGATGGAGGGAGCTGCATCCCACAAGGGCCTGGAGGCAGAATCCACCGACGGTGAGGGCACCAGTGGGACGGATGACGAGGGGAGCACCATGACAGAGACAGGAGGAGACACTACAGACAACGACTCCTCCTCCGATGGAAGTTCCATGGGGTGGGGGACACCTCTGTGCCCACCCCAAAAACAGATACAGCCGCCACCCCTGTACCAGCACCGCCCTCACAGCAGCCCCTCAGCATGTTTCCCATGCCCGCTCACCCAGGAGCGTGGGCATCTCCTTCGGCTCAGGCACCTCAGGCCCTGCCCCAGTCAGCCCTGCTGCCCTCAGTGACGAGGCTATTGACCTCCTGAGGTCCCTCACTGTTGGGCAGCCCACCATACTGAATGCCATCCAGGGTGTCGAGAGGCATTTGCAGCAAACAAATGCATACCTGGAGGGCATTCACTCTGGTGTGGCGGCCCAACAGAGAGCATTTCAGGCTCTGGCCTCCGCACTGATGGCAGCCATTGTTCCTGTCTCCAGCCTCCCTCCTCCAAATTCCTCCTCCCAGTCCCAATCCCCTCAACCCCAGCCTATCCCAAGCATACCTTCAGACCAGCAGTCACCCAAATCAACACACAAAAGTGGCTTAGGCAAACACAAGCACCACACTTCATCTCACAGACACTCACACATAGTACGATCCCCATGCAGACACACCAACATCCACTGCCTCCACTGTGTCCCCCTCCTCCTCGTCGTCCACCTGCCTCCCAGTAGCGTCTCCAATCACACCTGCATTCACTACATCCTCATCCACTACTTCCATCACTAGCACGCCTATCACTACACACCCCCCTTCACTGGCAGTCACCACCCCCACATCCATGCACACATCTCTTGTGTCCTCGCCCAGTGTGTCTGTGACCCCTCTTCCCAAAGTACACAAACGCAAGCACACACCCACCCAACAACCGTCCACCTCACAACAGCATCCAGCTCATGCACCTGCACCCAAACACAGCAGACTGACACCTCCTACAAGCACCTCCTCTTCCTCCACTCCCAAACCTTCACCTTCTTCTCGCCCTAATGTCCCTAAGAAGCTTTTCCTAGCAAACATTGACCTGTTCCCTACCCCTTCCCCCCCGTCCTTCACCTCGGGCCAGGGTGGCCAGATCCCAGCCCAGCACCTCAGCCCCCAAGTCCACGTCCGCTGTGGTTTCTGCAGCTGTCAGAGGCTCTAAGGGGGCACCCGTCATGCAAGCCAGTGTGCCACCAACCCATGCCCAGAAGATTTCACTACCTGGAAATGTCAAGAAGGGGACAGCATCCAGCAAGGAGAAGGAGCCGCAACCACCCAGCAAGGCCACGTCAAAGACTTCAGCTAGCAGTCCCAAGGTGACACCGCCATCTGCCAAGGGCAGGAAGGGGCACAGCACATCAGCCAATGCACTTCAGCCGTCCGAGCCTGCAGGTGAAGGCCTGGTGGTGAACAGCACAACCGCCAGCACAACCGCCAGCACAGCCACCTGCACCGCGGCCAGCACCACCACCTGTACCGCCCCAAGCACCGCCGCAAGCACCATTACTGTCAGCAGCAGCAGCCCCAGTGGGCAGCTGTCCGAGGCTGCAGGGGAAGGGCTAGAGCCTCCCCTCACCACTGGCAGCACCAGCACCTGCACCTCGGCCAGCACCGCCACCAGCCCCGCCGCAAGCACCGCCACCTGCAGCGCTGAAAGTAGCACCACTGCCAGCAGTCCCAGTGGGCAGCTGTCTGAGGCTGCAGGGGAAGGGCTGGAGCCTCCCCCCACCACTGCCAGCACCCCCACCAGCACCAGCACTACCACCACTGTGCAGAATTATCTGCGGCGGATGGATTGTAGTCCTGCCTCCATGGAGTATCATGTATCCTGGCCACTGCAAATCTCGTGGCTTTGGCACCCAGGTGAGGGACTCTGACCTGGCTCCCCCCAAGAGCCGCATCACAGGGCACAAGGCCCCCTGCAGATTCAGTGGAAGAAGGCATCCACTCACCCTATCCTTGGTAGGATGAAGCACACTGGGCACCAAGCCCCCTCCAGAACCAGTGGAAGAAGGCATACACTCACCTTATCCTTGGCAGGATGAAGCACACTGGGCACAAAGCACCCTCCAGAACCAGTGGAAGAAGGCATACACACACCCCCTCGGCATGATGAAGCACACTGGGCACAAAGCTCCCTCCAGAACCAGTGAAAGAAGGCATCCACTCACCCTATCCTTGGCAGGATGAAGCACACTGGGCACAAAGCCCCCTCCAGAACCAGTGTAGGAGCCACCCACTAGAGACACCGTGGCTTTGCACTCCCCAGGACCAAGCAGTGGGCAAACCACCCACTTGAGAGACTGTGGCTTTTCACTCCCCAGGACCAAGCAGTGGGCAAACCTCCCACTTGAGAGACTGTGACTTTGTACTCTCTAGGACCAAGCAGTGGGCATGGAGCCCCCTCCAGGAGCAGTGGTGTTGTCCCATATTCCGGCAGAGGTGCCCCCCAATATCTTAGATTTGCAAAGTAAAACTTATTGGACTAATGTTATCGCAAGATGCCACTGACAAATGACGTGGGACAACTTTAACTTAACCACACTGCTCTTGAAGTTCTCAGCTTCTTGCTTCAACATTCTTCACAAGATTTGTTTGTCACTTTGACACTTGCCAGCCTGTATACTGACACTTTGGTATTTTGATATTCAAGTATGTTTCTTGCACCATGCAATAATGCTGGTGCTTTCTTTAGCGCTTAATGCTTAAAGCTTGTAGCACTTTCCTGATTTGCCCTAGACATTAACTTAATGGTTAAGAGAACTTAGAGGCCAAATCCTGAACTGTTTCCCCTCCCATCTCCCTCTGTCCTAATGCTGATGTCCCCCTGACGAAGACTAATGCCCCTTGCTGATCCTTTAGGACAGGCATATGCTGAAATGTTTGATGTTTGACTTTGCTTTTGTGTCTAGGTACCAACTGCAGCCTTTTTGACAGAGCCCTAGCAAGATGTTTTTCCAAATTCACATTACTAAAATGTTTGCATGTAGCCTAACATGCTAATGCTAATATAGAGTTAGCGAGGTGTTTCCTCTACTCGTCTGTGTAACAAACGAACTGCCTTCATTTAAATTGTTGATTCAATGTATGTTATTTCCATTGTGTAATTACTCTTGCTATTGATCCGCACTATTGCAATTGAAAGTCTCGTTATTAATGCTCTAATCAAGTTAAGATTCTTTAGACGCTTCTGTCAGCCAGTGTTATTCCTATATCTTTATCATTTGGTTTTGAGATTGTTTTACCTGATTTTAGCATTGTTAATATAGGGAAATACATTTTCTAACTGATACTAAAAGGTGTGGTTATTTGTGACCAAATGGGTCACGGTACGTGGGTTTACTGACTCCATGTCAACTAATATTGCTGTTATTGTTGATTACTGATGGTTGATGTTTATGTTTGGATCAAGGGCGCGATCATCTTCAACGGATTCCAAAGGCCCACACAGCATGTCTCCTAGGTCACTCTTAGCCTATAGAAACCAGGCTTAACATGCTGCCACAAGAAATGGTAGCAGAGAATGGTTACAGTCTCTTTAAGAGCACGTCCATGAATCTAGACTAGGGTGGTCCCTTCAAGGGATTATCGTAGAACCTATGCGTAAAAGTCTGGAAGTAAAAATTTTTATTTGGTTGATGTTTTCAGATTGAGACACTTGGTTTCTGTTGTAATTTGTCCATTGAATAGGTCATTTAATAGGCCAATCGGGCGTGGGTGGCAAGTCGAGGTTGTGTGCTGAGTTGAGTGAAAGGTTTTTCGACTGAGATTTGACGAGTCCTATGTGCACCAGGACAGACCCATTGATCAGTTGAGAGTAAAGTTTGCAGGTCGAATTTTGCTCGCGAATCCGGGGAACTGATAATGAAAGACTAGCTGTTAGAGCGAAAGCCATCAGTGAAAACTCCATAAGGTTCCTGGAGCGATTGTGTTACCTTACCTGTAGTAAACTGGCTAATTGGTTTTTGGTTTTGTTGAAGTGCCCGCGATTAAAGTTTTGAGTGGTTTTGAGTGTAGGAGGACAAGACTTTCTAAGCTGCTATGTATCGTCATTGGAGCTATGCTGGGATAGGTCGGTTAGTGAGAAGGGTCGCGCACAGATTGGTGGACAACTGTGAAGCGCCATTGGTCGAGAAGGTAGAAGAAGAGAATCTCAGGATTAAAAGTCACGTCCTGATTATTGAAATATAACCCAGGTTGGTAAAAATGAAGATTTTCAAAGCCCTAAAAAGTGCGTTAAGAGGAGAAGTAGGGGAAGCTACTCCACCAGAAGGTACACCCGCATATGTAGTGTTTGAGGAGCGTGGTTCCAAGCCATACCTTTAGTTAAGGCAATGGTGCAAAGCGACAGAAGAAGATGGGAGTTTTGTGATTCCTATTCATGGTACATTTAACTTAAGAATTCTAGAAAACCTGAGGAGGGTGATGTATGACTTAAAACCCCTCCTGAGACCAGCTCAGTTTGAAACCTTACTAATGTGGGAATTAGTGGCTAGACAGTAACAGCAACTGAAGTTCGAGAGAAAAATTAAAAAAGGCTGAAAATACACTAGCGGAGGCTAGGTGGGACAACGATCAGAACTATTGGAGATGATATACTTTACAGGGAGTTAAAATGTTTCCTGCAATTGTACAGGACAATGAGAATGAATGAAGGAAAGCTACTAAAAAGACAAACAAGAGTCGTTCCGAGAGTACAGAGCAGACATCAAAAGAGATGAGAAAATATTTAACACTTCATGAGGAATCAGATGAGGATGAGTTCATTTTACAGTTACTAAGAAATCGTCCCCCACCATATGCAGTACAAGAGAGCGGTCCAATCCCTAGTGTGCACCGACACCGGTTAACATGACACAGAGTCCAATACAGGGTAACCCTAACATGACCATGAGTCCCATACAATTTAATCCTAACTTGACAGAGAGCAGTCCTATCTTATAGAATAGTCCTCACATTGCGCAAATACCAATGCAGAGCAGTCCTAACCTCTCTACTACATCGGCAACCCAGAATCCAATGCCTCAGCCAAGTATTCCTAGAATTTACCCAGATGTCCCTATCGTGGAAATGGCACCAAGTTTAATAATGCCAACAGGGCAGATTTTCCCAAAAATGTTCAGACCGAGCCAACTCCACTCTTACTACCTCAGGCGCAGTCACAAACAATGCCGAAGTATGCTCCTATAACGGGACCACTGCTGGTATGTCTGTATTGGGGAGTCAGAGTGCGGGAATCAGGCACACACAAAACTCGAATGTTAGACTGAGTCCAGATGCAGAGTCTGTACCTGTCACCATTGGTCCAGTCATACCATTGTTTGCCCAGGGAAACAAAGACACAAATGGCCAGGGGATACTGAGCCAGAGCTTAGGGGGAGGAGGACTTAATGAAAGTGACAAAATAGTTTCTCCTGTGGGACAGACCTTTGATGGAACAGGTTCACTGTTAAACCTGAGTCCTTTCAGAGCTCTTTCTGATAATGTAACAGGGTCACACCTCAGTCCTACTCTGAATCTACTGACACCGCAACCTCAGAGATTAACTGTACAACCGTCGCCAGGTACCCAGTCCAACAGCATATCACTACAAGGTTTGACAGCCCAGCAATTAACTGAATGGTTAGGTCAGCTGAACAGTTTTTTTAAGTGAGAAGATTCTCTGAATACTGTTAGACTCGGGTGGAAGCCAGTGAGCTACTTGATGGCACTATGGGTGTAAACCGACTTGAGTCCTACACAGAAGATGAGTTGAGATACTTGTGCCTGAAAATCACAAAGGAAGCGGGTGAGGTCCATCAAAGGCTAGTAGATATATCAGACAAATATGGGATATACCTTTTGGAAATGAAACATTTGAAAAGGAGTTACAGGATCAATTTTGAGGCAAAGGACCGAACACATGAGATCTGCAGGAATGAAGGCACACCCTAAAGAGTTGCTTGATGGTGTCCAAATATGGAGAGCACAATAAAGATGGGAAGGCAGATGGGTGCAGAAAAGGGACAAGCTGAAAAAAGGTCCTGAAACCTCTCCTGCAGAGGCACCACAGGATAAGGAGGCAGTAAAAATACTACAGATGAGAGAAATTCCAGGAGGGAATTTTGTACATGTCCCCTGGAGCAGAAGTGACATTTTGTTATTCTTAAATGATTATCCCAGATTGAGAGAGAAACCCCTAGAGTGGTATCAGCAAACAGACAGGTTTGTTAAACTTGCAAAGTGCCTATTGGAGAATTTGAATACCCTACTAGAGATAGTAGTCACAGCAGGTCTATGAGTAGAGTGCAAGAGAAGTATAGATTGGACAACAAAGGAACCAGAGAGAGACCCAATTACAGGTGCACCAACCCCATCAAAGTAATGAAATATTACTATAAGGTGAATGAGTTTCTGAAAACCAGAATTTCACCAAAAAATATTGTTTGGCAGCGCATAGACAGAACCTCACATGAAGCCAAGGAGTCCATACATGCCCATTATGAGAGATTATTGCACACGTTTAAGCATTACAGTGGTACAGAGACTATCGAACCGAAAGACATGATTCATTTTGTGTTCAGGTTTGTTGAAGGATTGAGACCTGAAATCAGTCAGATGATTAAGAGCCATTTGAATTGTTGCTGGGCAAATACGATTGATGAGGTATTGCAGTATGCAAAATACTGTAGTGATGAGATTGAATGGAAGCAGAGAAAGTTGAAAGAGAAGGCAATGGTGATGCAGATTAAAGCGGCACAGACAGGGATTTAAGGAAGTTTTCATTCTCAGCAGCAGGGAAACATGCAATTTCAGAACATAGGTAGAGGTCGAGTAGGAATGGGAAATGTAAATTGTGGGCCAGATTTTAGTACTTTGGTGACACAAAGTGATGTGCAAGGGATGAAGAGATTGTTGCCTTGTCATGCACACCCGCGGGGGCCTCGGACATTAGAAGAGGGAGTGCCTGACAGCTAATCGGGGAAGTGTTGTTGGGCAAATGAATGATGTCAGTTCACTCCAAAATATAAGAGGGCAAAGCATGAGAAATCAAAATCCATATTTTCAGAATAATGTGAATCAATTACAGCCTATGCAGCCCATGCAGCCATTGCAAGCATAAATGCCCCAGATACAGCAGATGTAACCACAGGTTCAAATGGTGCCGAGACAACAAATTCAAATATCTCAAGCCCCCATGGATCAACAGCAGCTGATGTTTTCTCAGACGGTCACAAGTGAAAGATTGAACCAGAGTAATAATACTGTACACCAATTCCCCCTTCAGAGTGAGGATGAAATAAACAATGATTGGATAAGTGAGAGTTCAGGTGAGGAGGAATGTGTGGTGGCCGCATCATTAGAGGTAGATAAGAAAGGTCCCTACGTTACAGGAAAGATGAACGGTCACACAGTCTCATTTTTGGTTGATACTGGAACTACATGCTCTACAGTGAGATCAGCAGAAGTTCCTGACCTGCCCTTTTCAGGGAAAACAGTTCAGATTGTAGGAGTCACAAATCAGTATGTGACCAACCCATCACAGAACCAGTCCCAGTTAAAATTGGCAATTTCAGGGTATTACATAAATTCATAGTCTGTGATTCAAGTCCTGTGTTCCTACTGGGGTTGGATTTATTATGCAAAACAAAGTTTTCAGTCACTTGTTAAAATGATGGCACTGAAATTCAGACCAATGGCGATGATGAAGATGACCCAATACTTGACATATATTGTGACACTGTAAAGGAGGAAGTCCCTCTAATCAGTTTTCACTGTGAGAGATCTTCCTTCTGATCTACAGGGATCTGTAGTGGTGAAGGCATGGGATTTTTCAGGAAGGACATTGGTTTGATAAAAGAAGTTGAGGCAGGTGAAGTCACAGTCTAGCCGAATCCAGTTTATCCTCAGACTCTGCAGTACCACATGAAAAAAAGACAATTGAAAGTGTGGCACCAATAATTGCAGAATTTTTAGACAAAGGCCTGTTGAAAGAGGTGCAGAGAAGCCCGTATAATTCACCAATAATGGGACTGCTTCAGCCATTTGGGAAAGTCCGAATTGTTCAAGGCCTGACAAAAGTAAATGACACCGTGGTTAAATGTTGTCCAGTGATACCAAATCCTGCCGTGATCATGTTTCAAATACCATGCGATGCTGAATGGTTCACCATGCTGAATGTGGTGGACCTGTCACAGGCGTTATTTTCCATGCGTCTTCATGAGGATAGCAGATTTCTCTTCTGTTTCTAATTCTTTAATAGGGTCTACTGTTGGTGTAGGATTCCACAAGGGTTTTCAGACTCACCTTCCATTTTCAACCAGATCCTGAAAAATTATTTAAAGCTACCAGAAATGCCTTACCAGTCAACGTTGGTACAGTACATTGATGATTTGCTGATTGCATCCAAAACGAGAGAGGGGTACAAGCATGACACAATTGCCTTACTGAATCATTTAGGATTCAATGGTGACAAAGTGTCCCCAACTAAATTGCAGTACTGTCAGAAAGAAGTTAAATATGTGAGTCATTTGATTGAAAAGGGACTCAGAAAAATCTCCAGAGAGAGGGTCTCAAACATATTACAGAGGCCTACCTTGGCTATCCGGAGAGATGTTAGAATGTTTTTTGGGAATGGTGAGCTACTGCCACCAGTGGATCCCAAATTTTGCAGTCATTTCAAAGTCCTTGCAAAAGCTGATTCACAAATAAGTTTCAGATCCCTTAGTACTAGACCATACTTGTGTGAAAATTTTTACAGAATTGAAAGAGAGCTTGTGCCAAGCCCCAGCTTTGGGTATGTCTGACAACACAAAATCCTTTCTGTTGTTTTGTCATGAACGTGATGCTTGTTCTTTGTCTGTCTTTAGTCAAACTCAACGCAGTGTAAATCGCCCGGTGACATATTTTTCAGCCACTTTGGACCTAGTTGCAGCAGCATTACCAGAAAGTTTGTGGTCCGTTGCAGCAGTTGAGTAGAGCCTCACTCAGAGTGAGAGCATTGTGATCGGTCATCCCCTCACTATCATGGTGCCACATTCCATTGAAGTCTTACTTACTAGATCCAAGACACAATACTTGACCAGTGCCAGGCTTACCTGGTATGAGAACGCCATACTAGGGTCACCAAACGTATCAATCAAAAGATGTACAGTACTTAACCCAGCAACCTTGCTCCCAAATGAAAATATTGACATTGATAAAATGGATGATACTGAACATGACTGTCTAGAAGTAACTGAATTGTGCACGAAGCCCAGACCTGATATTAGAGATATCTGTTTGGAGGAGAATGACCAAATTATCTTTGCTGATAGCTCTTGTCTGACAGATAACATGGGCACCTTGAGAGCAGGATACACTGTATGCATCATCTCTGGCATATTGGAAGCTTCATGGCTTCAACAAGTGTTTTCTGCGCAGGTGGCAGAGTTGGTAGCTCTTAGTAGAGCATGGCATATTTCCACCCAGCTAAAAGTCACTGTTTATACGGACAATCAGTATGGATTTGGCATAGTGCATGATTTTGGCCAATTGTGGTCACAGAGAGGTTTCCTGACCTCTTCTGGTTCACCAGTAAGAAATGGTGAAAGGATATATGGATTGTTACAAGCCATCCAGATGCCCGAAAAGATTGCTGTGGTGAAATGCAGTGCACATCAGAGATCGCATGATTTTGTGCCAATGGGAAATGGATATGCAGATCAAGTCTCAAGGTTTTGCACATTGAACAGTATATCATTTAAGGAGAAGTGGGAAATGTTATCAGAAACTGATGACTTGTATGCAAATTATGTAATGCACATTATAGACACAATGGAAGAGCTAAAGGCATTACAAGACAATGTACCAAAAGATGAGCAAAAGGAATGGTTAAAAAATAAATACATGCAAAGGGAAGATGATGTCTGGATCTCAGGAGAGGGAAAAGTGGTTCCGCCCAATAGTTTGTTGACTTAAATGGCTAGATAACATCATGGTCAAGCACATGTAGGAAGGGATGCTATGGTCAGAACTTTTAAGCAGTTTTGGTTTAATCCCAAATTTAGACAGGTTGCCAAAGCAATTTGCCACAGATGCATCATCTGCCAGCAGATGAACATGGGAAGAGGACGAACTGTGGTCAATATGGGCCATATTGAGAAGTCACGAGGTCCATTTAGCAGCATGCAAATGGATTTCATTGAGATGCCTGGGTGTGGAGGATTGTGACATGTTTTGGTGATTATGTGTATCTTTAGTCACTTGATTTAAGCTTACCCCGCACAAAGAAATGACAGTCTTACAGTAGTCAAGTTGCTGCTCAGGGAGTTAATACCACGGTTTGGTCTTCCGGTCTCTTTAGAATCAGATAGGGGAAGTCACTTCAACAATGAAGTGATCAAACTGCTATGCTTAGCTTTTAATAATGAACAGAAACTGCACTGTAGTTACCGCCCAGAAGCCTTAGGACTTGTAGAAAAAATGAATGCTACTCTGAAATCCAGAAAGGCAAAGATGGGTTAATCCACAAACTTGAAATGGACTGACATTAGTTCTGATGTCAATGAAAAGCATGCTCGACAACAAATCAGGACTGTCACCACACAAGATCCTCAAGGGAAGAGCCATGAAGTTGCCAGCTGCCCCTGCAAATGCTCTTGTGAACATTACAGATGATATGGTGTTGGACTACTGTAAAGGCCTGGCTGATGTGGTTCGCTCCTTCTCCTATTAGGTGGAAGCTACCAGACTGCAACCATCTCAAGCCCAAGGACACAGCCTGAGAGCAGGTGACTGCGTTGTGATAAAAGGCACGTGAGGAAGTCGTGCTTGGAGCCTTGGTGGAAATGCCACTACCAGGCACAACAACAGCTGTAAAGTGCGCTGGACTTCGGAACTGGATCCACGCCAGCCAGTCTCGCAAAGTACCAAATCCTTCGGATGAGGAAGAAGTGTTGTTCAGAATACCAACAACGTCCAGACACACTCCAGGCTTGGGGAGAGGAGAAAGGGAATTAGAGACTGTATATGAGCAGACCACATCCAATGTAAACACTCCTGTGAGAGATGACGAAGAAGAGATACAGGAGAGTGACAATAAATCAACCTCAACTGAGGTAGCAGGAGAGTCTGATCAGAGGAGGGCTCTCCCAGAAGCAGACAGTCTTGAAAGACAAGCAGAACAAACAACAGACCCTAGTGGGGAAAGAGTTGAGGCGGATCAAAGCCTAAATGATTTGACTCCTCCAGAACCGGTTGCGGGTACGTCAAAATAAGATATTGCAGATCAAAGGGAATCTACAACTCTGACACCAAAAAGAGCATGGACTACTTTGATAGGCCTGGCTAATGTGGTTCACTCTTTCTGTCATCAGGTGGACAGCACCACACTGCAACCATCTCCAGACCAAGGACACAACCTGAAAGCAGGTGACTGGGTTGTGATCTGGAAGCATGTGAGAAAGTCATGGTTGGAGCCTCGGTGGAAAGGCCCCACCCAGGTGGTATTAATCACTACCACAGCTGTGAAGTGTACTGGACTCCAGAACTGGTTCCATGCCAGCCACACTCTGAAAGTACCCGATCCTACAGAGCAAGAAGAAGAGTTGTTGAGATTACCAGCAACATCCAAATGCCCTCCAGGGCAGGGAAGAAGACAAGGCAAACTGGAAGCGGTGCCAGAACACCCCACTGCCAGCATACCCGCCCTTGTGAGTGACAATGCAGAAGAGGTTTATGAGAAAGACAATGAACTCACTTCAGCCGAAAGAATAAGAGAGGCCAATCTGAGGAGGGCTCCCTTGGAGACAGGCAGTCTTGAGAGCCCGACAGAACAAGCAACTGATGCCAGCGAGAAAGGAGTTGAGGCAGATCAAAGCCAAAGAGATTTGACTCCTTCTGGACTGCATGAAGGAAATTTAAAAAAAATAATAACTTGTGCCCAGTACTGAAAAGAGTGCTAACAAGAAAGCAACTGAAAGGAGACAAGTGGCCAGAAACACAGAGAAAGGCAAAGAAAGCAATCTCAGTAACACCAATTCAAGAATAAGTCAACACCACCAGAAAAGAAGATCTGAGTGATGGAGAGTTGAGTGGTGACTGGAAACTCAAGAGAAAAAGAATTGCAAATCAAAGGTACTCAAGTCCTGATTGGGCATATGTGACTACCAATGAATTGCAAGAATAATTTTAGCAATTTTGTTTTGACTGAGACATTCCAGGTCAATATTTTGGCACTTGAACAGAAAACAATGAACTTGAACTGTTTAAAATTCTAAGCACTAAAGAAAAAAAAAGACAAGCGACTGTTGCACTTTCACCGGAAAAAGACTCTGATAACCTGATTTGACAAGAACCTGATTTGACAAGCTGCTAACCGATTTTGACAAAAGGATCCTGAGTGCCATTTAAAAGCTGTAAAGAAGTGCCGAAGTTTCTTTTTTGAGATTTTATTTTTGGTGCATAGCAGTACCTTTTCTTTGCTTCTACTTTCTGATTCTATACAGGTCATGAGTAAACATAACTAGCAGGGTAGAAAGAATAGATGCTGTAAATACATGGGTATTAGGGGCATATATATACTTGTTTTGCGCCAAATTTGCGTCATTGTTTTACACAAATTCAGTACGAAACTAACTCCATATTTATACTTTGGCGCTAGACCCTTCTAGCGTCAAATTTATGGAGTTATGGTTTAAATCTCTTTTATTGGTTTTGTAATGCAAAGGAAATACAACATACCCACCTACAACCACAGGCAGGTGGGATAACAGAGAACTTGAGGAAGGGTGGGGTAAGAGAGGAGAGGAAAGAAGAATGCTGAGCCTATGTCATGGGAGGCACCCTGTTCAGTATACTAATTCTGATCATGCACAATGTGGGAGAAGTACCCAGGCCTCGACCGTCAGTCTGGTTTTCAGGAGGATGGGTTCGTCAGGCGTAAGATGCGCAAGTAGGAAGGGCAGGTTAGTTCCTGAAATTCGCCTGGCAGGTATTGTATACATGGTCCCCATGTTTTATCAAAGAGGGGCAGCAAGCCAGTCACTGCGGCTGTCAGCCTTTCCATGCCCAAGAGTGCCCGTAGTCTGTGTAGCCAGTCATTGTGTGTGGGGATGGTCACTGTACCCCAGTGAGAAAGCAGTAACAGTTTAGCAGCCCCTAGTGCCAGAGGAATTGCTTTTTCCCCTTAGGTGTGCGGAGTGGATATTTTTGAGGATTGAGAAGGCCCAATAGCTCGGAACTTGGAAAGCGCGGTATAGCGGTAGTGTACATGTTGTCAATTGCGGTGAGGACGGCTTGCCAGGAGGGGGCTATCTCTGGGCATTGCCATAATATATGAGTAAGTGTGTCTTTCTGACCACATCGGTGCCAACACTCGCCATCCCCGTGTGCCCTCCATTGGGCTATCCTTCGGGTGTGTAGTACATGTAGTGTGCTATTTTCAGAAACATTTCTTTGGTGTTCGTCGCTTGTGCTGTGACTCGTGCTCGGTGAAGGACATCCCGCCACTCCCCATCTGTGAAACTGCGCTCGCATTCCCTCTCCCATCTACGTCTTGCTGGTGTCATGGGGAGTGTAGGTGTTGTGGTCAGGAAGGTGTAAATGTTGGAGAAGAGCCGTTTGTCCGTATCTCTGGTCAGTATCCATTGCTCAAATTTCGTGAGAGGGCGGCCGGCATGTGGGTGTAACGTGGGTGAAGTCACCCAGTGATGGATGGCCACAAATTGCTAGTAGGCTGAGGAAGGGAGACCATACTCTTTCTGGAGGGTGTTGAAGTCCATGACGCCATTTTCATCAAAAAGGTTGCCTATCCGTTTGCAGTTCGCTACCTGCTATGACGAGAAGGCGGGTTTGTCAAGTGCAGGGGGCGAGTCCGGGTTACCAATGATCGGTGTTTGTGGTGACACCAATGTGCAAAGTTCTTTCGTGATCTGTGCCCTGTCCCAGGCATGTAGTGTGGCTCTCAAGATCGGTGAGACATATACCCCAGGTGGTCTGTGTCTCTTCGGCAGCCATGGTACCCTCCAAATATGAACTCCTGCCATCGCCTGGTCTATAAAGCACCAGTATGTCTCTGTCATGCCTCAGTGCCATTCAACCATATAGCGCAGCTGTGCAGGTTGTTAGTATCTTAAAAGGTGTGGGACCCCTAATCCGCCCTCAGACTGTGGTAAATATGCCTGAGGTCTTGACATCCTAGCCCTCCTACTGCCCCATATGAATTCCCAGATGAGGGTTTGCATTTTGTCCAATAGGGCGGGTGGGGGCTGCAGTGGCAAGGTCTGCATGAGATAAAGTATCTTAGGCAAGAGTGTAATTTTTACTGCCGCTAGCCGCCCTAGCAAGGAGAGGCCATGTGACTTCCATTTGGTTAAGTCGGAGTTAGTAGTGTCCAGTATCTGATTGTAGTTACTGTCAACTGTAGCCACTATAGTGGGGAGGATACGCAAACCCAGGTACATAATCCCCTGCCTGGCCCACGGAAAGGGGAGGGCAGACTCCAAGGAGGTCTGGTCGACCTCTGAGGTAGTAAGGTTCAGTATGGAAGATTTAGTTAGGTTGACTTTAAACCCTGACACCTTTCCAAAAGCCGTCGGCTCCGCCATAACGCTGGGGAGCGAAGTCTGGGGCTGTACCAAGTGAAGGAGCATATCATCTGCGTAAAGGGCCAGCTTATGTTCCCTGCCACCCATTGGCACTCCTGAAATATCCGGGCGTTGTCGTATGTGCTCAGCAAAAGGCTCTATGTATAATGCAAATAGTAGTGGTGATAGAGGCCAGCCCTGATGAGTGCCCCATTGTATGGGGAACTGCCGGGATAGGCCCCCATTCACGGCAACCGCCACTCTAGGTTTGTCATAACTGCACCCAATCCACCCTCGAAATCTGGGGCCCAGTCTAATCCTTTTTAAAACTGTGTGGAGGAATTGCCAGTGAACTCGGTCAACTGCTTTCTCCGCATCAATGGAGAGGAGAAGTGCTGGGATTTTAGCTCGATGGACCTTGTCCAGTAGGTGGCATAGTCTCTTGGTATTATCACTATAAGACCGTTCAGGTATGAAGCCGGTCTGAGCTGGGTCAATTAGGTGCTGCATGCACGGGTTAAGCCTGCGGGCCAATATGCCCGTAAAGATCTTCACTTCCACATTGAGCAGTGTAATGGGGCGATGGGAAGAACGGCTCCGGAAATCCTTCCCGGGCTTGGGGATGACTGTCACTATGCCCAGTTGCATCGGGGCTGGAGGGAGAGAGATGGGCCCAACGCATTATAGAGTCTGGCCAGAATTGGAGCCAACTGTGTGCCTAGCGATGTATAAAACTCTTCCCCAAAGCCATCTGCACCCGGAGCCTTACCTGGCTTCAAGCGGTGTATAGCCTTGAGGACCTCCGTGGGCATTATATCCTTCTCTAGTGCGGCACTATCCACAGGGGGGAGACGGGCCACTGGCGCAGAGTCCAAGTAGTCCTCCACTTCCGACTGGTCGACCCCCTCTACGGAGTATAGGTCTGCGTAAAGGGAAACGCCCTTAAGGCCGACTCCGGGACAACAAAGTCCTGTTTAACGAAAGCGGAACAACCCTTTCCTTAACCATGACTTCGTTGTTTTAAGCCTTAACCGCGCATGTGCTGAACAACGAACATGCGTGGTTAAGGCACCAACAAGGGAGTCGGCTGAGGAGGACAACGCGACGACTCAGGTAAATGGGGCAGGGGTGGGGGGTTGGGTTTTAGTTTTAGGAGTGGGGTGGGGGGTTGGGGTATTTTCTGTTTTAGGGGCGGGGTGGAGAGGTCGGGGTTATAGGTTTAGAGCTGGGGTGGGGGGTCGGAGTATTTTCAGTTTTAGGGACGGGGTGGTGGGGGGTCGGGGTTTTAGGTTTAGGGCCGGGGGTGGGGGGTCGGGGTATTTTCTGTTTTAGGGGCGGGGTGGGGGGTCGGGGTTTTAAGTTTAGGGACGGGGTGGGGGGTCGGGGTATTTTCAGTTTTTGGGGCGGTGTAGGGGGTCGGGTTTTAATTTTAGGGCCGGGGGTGGGGGTTCGGGGTATTTTCTGTTTTAGGGCAAGGGGCGGGGTGGGGGGTTGGGGTTTTAGTTTTAGGGGCAGGGTGGGGGGTCGGGGTTTTACTTTTAGGGGCGGGGTGGGGGGTCGGGGTATTTTCAGTTTTAGGGGGTGGGAGTGGAGGGTTGGGGTTTTAGGTTTTAGGGGTGGGGGGCTTGGGGGGATTTAGGTTTAGGGGCAGGGTGGGGGGCTCAGAGTAGTTTTAGGGGCGGTGGTAGGGGTCGGGCATTTTCAGTTTTAGGGGCGGGGTGGGGGGTTGGGGTTTTAGGTTTTAGGGGTGGGTTGGGGGGGTCGGTTAATTTTAGGGGTGGGGTGGGGGTTTGGGGGGGTTTAGGTTTAGGGGCAAGGTGGGAGGCTCGGAGTAGTTTTAGGGGTCGGGGTTGGGGTACTTTAGGTTTCAGGGATGGGGTGGGGGTTGGGGTTGTTTTAGGTTTTGGGGGTATGGTGGGGGTCAGTTTTAGGGGCGGGGTGGGGTGTTGGGGGGTTGGATAATTTTAGCGGCGGGTGGGGACTTGGTTGGGTTTAGGTTTAGGGGCAGGGTGGGGGACTCGGAGTAGTTTTAGGGGTGGGGGTTGGGGTACTTTAGGTTTCAGGGATGGGGTGAGGGTTGGGGTTGTTTTAGGTTTTAGGGTTAGGGTGGGGGTCGCGGAAATTTAAGGGAAGAGGTGGGGGTTGGGGTAGTTTTAGGGGCAAGGGTGGGGAGTTGGTGTGGTTTTAGGGAGATGGTGGGGGGGTCGCTGTAGTTTTTAGGGGTAGGGATGGTGGGCCAGGGGAGATGCATGCAGGAACAATGGATGCCTATCACTAATGCCTTTACCAGGAATGCCTTTCGAACGAAAAATCGTTGTTAAGGCATTCGTGGTAAAGGCATTAGTGAAAACAACAAGGTCGTTGTTCCGAACTTGTTGTTCAGGCATCCGTTGTTCCTGCAGGCGTCGTTCCAACATACATTCCTGTGTAAAATCGTTCAAATTGTTGGCAGATTGGCTCTTCCCGGCAGGTCAGAGTTCCGTCAGGCGGCCTGAGCTCCGCCACTCGGCGCTCCGTGGCCTGTATACGGAGTCTACGTGCAAGCAAACGTCCCACTCTGTTCCCCGTGTAGATTTTTTGCTTAGTGCGGAGTAGAGCATACTCTGCTGTACCCTCATCTAAACCTCATAGCTGTTTTCGTTGGACGGCGAGCTGTCTTCTCACTGCCAGGGACCCGGACTGACTATGTGTCTCTGCTAATGCTTGTATGTCATCCTCTAGCTGTTGATGCTTGTCAAGACACAGGGTGTTCTGTCTTGCAGCTTTCGCTATAAATTGTCCTCTGATGACCACTTTGAGAGTCTCCCAGAGGGTTGCAATACTGGTTTCAGGAGTATCATTTTCAGTCAAAAAGAGGCTGATCGTGTCCTTAATTTCCATTAGGGTGTCCTCATACGCTAAAAGCCTTGTATTAAGACGCCATTTTCGTCTACCTGGTTTGTGGGCTGGATGCGTAAGAGAAAGTGTGAGTGGGGAGTGATTAGAGATAGAGGCCACCCCAATAGCCAAGCTAGTGGACAAGATGGTAATGCGTGGTGAGGTAAGGAAGAGATCTATACGGGCGTATGTTTGGTGTGCAGCTGAAAAGAAAGAGTACGCTCTATCTGTTGGGTGTTGTTGTCGCCAGATGTCCGTCGGGCCCACCCCCTGAAGCCAGTCCTGGAAACCCTGTGTAAAAGCGCCGGTCTGACTGTATCTTTGAGCTGACCTGTCTAGTTGGGAATCAGGTGCCAAGTTAAAGTCTCCACCCACCACTATGTCTTCGTCAGGTGTCGTCCCCTTAGAAAGCTTTCTTGATAGTCATTCGGACCATATATGTCAGCAATCATTAAGTGATGCCCTTGCATATCAATTTGTAGCGAGAGGAGCTAGCCAGGGATGTCAGCCTGCACTCGGATCACCCTTCCCGGGAAGTTAGTGGCCAGCAGGATCGTCACTCCCGCCCGCCGCCCAGGGCCCGATGAGTGGAACTGTCAGTCAAACCAACACTTCCTCATCTTCTTCCAGTCTTCGCGGAGTAAGTGTGTCTCCTGCAGTAAGCATATATGGCAATGCATGTCTCGAAGCTGGAGCATGAGGGCCTGTCTCTTCACCGGAGCATTAAGACCTCTCACATTAAGACTCAGTATAGTTATCATCTAAAAACTGACAGATGTCACTGTGTTATATGTCGTCTTAGTGAGTAAAGCGTGAGGTGATTCCCCCGTGTAGTCAGAAGTGATAGGGTAAAAGGCATCTGTCTCCTCAAGGATGGTGTACGGGATAGGGTAAGGTGAACAAATAACTTGGGGAAAACTTGAAACAACGTTCCCTGCCTGGGAACAGTTTTCAGCATCGTCTGGGGTCTGTTTCTGTACATTGAACCACCAAGGGTTCGAATGTCTCTCTGTTGAAGTGAAGCTCAACCGTCCGGATATCCCAGTGCTTCATAGCTGTGGCCATGTCATCTGTTGGGCATTCATCAAGGCCACTCACGGGGGTCCAGTCCAAGAGGGCATATAAAATTGCGCATGGCTGCGTAATGTAGTTCAGTGGTCCGAGTCCGCTCCGGGCACACTATCCTGGCTGCGTAGGCTTCTAATTAGTGACACCTTCTCCTTTTGTCTCTCGACCGTTGAGGGTTTATGAGTTGTCCGTAGTCAATTGTTTGGTTTCAGGCGGTCCTGGCCTGGGCTCCGTTGCTGCGCCGGTGGTGCTGCCATCTGGGCCCGTTCTTCAAGATTCTGTAGCATCCCCTCCAGTCTCTGAGCTTCTTCTAGGGTGCGGATACTGCGTAGTTCGTTGTACCATGTGAAGAGTAGTCCGAAGGAATGACCCCACTGGTACTTGATGCCTTCCTCCCTTAGAATTTCAGTCACTGATCTGAGCAGTCTATGGCGCTGTAGTGTTAACGTAGAAAGATCCTGACCGACCAGACCCGTCCCGACCCGATAGCCTTCAAACTCGATAGTTGTTGTGTCTCGTATTGCCACCATAATAACCTCTTTCTGTTTATAGTAGTGTAAGCAAGTTAATATGTCTTGAGCCTGTCCCGGAGTGCGGGCAGGTCTGCTTGCCCTGTGCATTCTATCAAGCACAATGTCCTGCTCCTTCAAGGACGGCGCCACGTGACGGAAGAGACGCACCACAAAATCTTCCAGGGACCCTGCCACTGCCTGAGCCGGAATCCCTTTTATCCGAATATTAGAGCGACGTGATCTGTTTTCAAGGTCCTCTATTTGATATTGCAAGTCTTGGTTCTTATCCTGTAGGGTGAGGAGTTCCCTTCTATGACAGTGCAGCTCTTCCTCTCTCGCATCCTGCGTTTGTTCCACCGAGTCCACTCGCTGGCCCAGATCTATCACCTCCTTTTTGAGGTCTTTAATGTCTGCTGCTATGTCCCGTTTCAGCATTGCAAAGTCTTCACGTGAGGACCTGAAGAGTTGTTCCATAAATGCTCTTGTCAAGGGAGCTCCATCACTCTCCGATGGCGCAGGTCCCGTCTCATCACCACCCTCCGGTTCTTGTCGTCCTAACTGCGCCATTCTTTTGGCAGGGGTTTTGGTGAAAAGATCTTTGAGGAAACCCTCCTTTTTGCTGTACTTCTGGGATGCCATTCTGAAAGCCCCAACGTGACCAATGTCATCCGTGGGTGTGTCGCCTCTCTAAAATCGTCTCGCCCGGGGTACTCAGCTGAGCTTTGGTTTACTTTGGGCCACCTTCACTCTATTCGGTGGCCCAGCGTTGCAGGGTCCGTTCCCGTCGGCTCCCTGTCCGCCACTCCGGGGGTGCCTCATTAGCCACCCCCCTCCGTAGCTCTGGTTCAGCCGGCCTCTCACCTCTGCTCCACACTGTTTACAGCCAAGGCGCCTCTCCCGAGAGTGGCCTGCCAAGCACTCCGCCCTATGGGAGACCGTCTTCCACCAGTCGCATGCTGTTTCAGCTTGATCACATCCGGTAGGCCAGGCCGTCAGACATCTCTCATCTGCGCCCTGCATAGGCCCCTCAAGAACACCTCTGCAAGGGGCAACCCCGACTGGGCCCTGCCCCCTCACTCTGCTGCAGGTCCGCTAGGTGGGCTTTCCCCATGCTGCCGCTGCTGCAATCGGGGGCAGCTCAATGTGGTGCAGCGCTCTCCCCCAGCAACGCCGTTGCCAGGGAACCAATACAAAAGCTCCATCCCCGCCATCGCCGTTTGCCCTGCAGGCTCTGACTGTCACGTTGCCGCCACTTTGAAGCCGCTCCGGCCACGGCCCTCAGCGGTCTGCAGCTCCGGGCCACACAAGGCCCAGCGCCACCTTTCTGCGCCACCAACTGGTCACCGGATCATCCAAGGGGCCCAGGGCATCCCCCTACTCCCTCCGGCGGCGTGTTCTGGTTCTCGATCCGGGTTGGTGTGCCATCTGACGGTGGAGCTCCGGCAGGACGCTCCTACTCGCCGACCATCTTGGCCACGCCCCCCCAAATATATGGAGTTAAAGACATTATTGGGTCGTGGAAACCTACTTAGCGTCGATGAGATGCAAAGTAGGCGTTCCCATGTGAAAACTGACTCTATGGCCTTAGCGCCATATTTCTCCCCGCACGGAGGGGAGGAGGGGTCAAATAATGGTGCAAAGCTTGCTTTACACCATTATTTAACGCCTGGTTCAGGGCAGGCATTAGGGGACCTGTAGGAATAAGCCCACAGGTGCCCTACCAAGGCCCCAGGAACACCCCCCCAACACCAGAGGGACAGCGGAGGAAGGGGGACCCCTTACCAGGTAAGTAAAGGTAAGTACAGGTAAGTATTTCTTTTTGTTTAAGTGCCATTGGGGGCCCTAAAATGGGCCCTACATCCCCTGGTCCCCTGTGCTGGTCATTGGGGTGGTGGGCATGACTCCTGTCTTTCCTAAGACAGGAGTCATGTGGTATGGATGGTTTTGCATAAAAAAATGACGCTAGGCTGGTTAGAGTAATTTTTTTGTACTCTAACCTACCTAGCGTCATTTTTTGGAGCAAAACCCTCTTCTTCCATACCGCCAGCCCCATCCGGCTAACATAATTTTTTTTTAACGCTAGCCTACGCTTTGCACTGGCCTGCACCATTCCATGAATATGGTGCCTGGCTGGTGCTCAGAAATGGTGCAAGCAGGTGCTAAACTTTTTGGTGCAAAACTGCATTAGTACAGTTTTGCACCAAGAAGTATAAATCAGGCCCTTAGACCCTCATTACAACCCTGACGGTCGGTGATAAAGCGGTGGTAATGCCGCCAACAGGCCGGCGGTAACAAAAATGGAAATATGACCACAGCTGAAACCGCTCAGACAGACAGACACTTTAACACACCGACCGCCACAGCAGCATCAACAAGCATCACAACAGTAACCACCAACAGCCAGGCAGAAGACAATGTACTGCTTGTAGGAAGGTAGCCTCTTTCTAGCCTTGTTACCCCCACTGTTGGCCTGTTTGTGAGTACGTGTCAGGGTGTGTTTACTGTCTCACTGGGACCCTGCTAGCCAGGACCCCAGTGCTCATAGTTTGTGGCCTGAATGTGTTCCCTGTGTGGTGCCTAACTGTGTCACTGAGGCTCTGCTAACCAGAACTGCAGTGCTTCTGCTCTCTCTGCCTTTAAAATTGTCACTGCAGGCTAGTGACCATTTTTACCAATTCTGATTGGCACACTGGAACACCCTTGTAATTCCCTAATATATGGTACCTAGGTACCCAGGGTATTGGGGTTCCAGGAGAACACTATGGGCTGCAGCATTTCTTTTGCCACCCATATGGAGCTCAGACAATTCTTACACAGGGCTGCCACTGCAGCCTGAGTGAAATAATGTCCACGTTATTTCACAGCCATTTTACACTACACTTAAGTAACTTATAAGTCACCTATATGTCTAACCCTCACTAGGTGCAAAGTTACTAAGTGTGAGGGCACCCTGGCACTAACCAAGGTGCCCCCACATAGTTTAGGGCAATTTCCCCAGACTTTGTGAGTGCGGGGACACCATTACACGCGTGCACTACATATAGGTCAATACCTATATGTAGCTTCACAATGCTAACTCCGAATATGGCCATGTTCCATGTCTAAGATCATGGAATTGTCCCCCTATGCCAAATCTGGTATTGGGGTGCCAATACCATGCATCCCCGGGGCTCCTGCATGGATACTGCCAAACTAGCTCTCTGGGGTTTTCACTGCAGCTACCGCTGCTGTCAACCCACAGACAGGCTTCTGACCTCCTGGTGTCTGGGCAGCCCAGTCACAGGAAGGCAGAACAAATAATTTCCTCTGATAGAGGGTGTTACACCCTCTCCCTTTGGAAATAGGTGTTAAGGGCTGGGGAGGAGTAGCCTCCCCCAGCCTCTGGAAATGCTTTGAAGGGTACAGATGGTGCCCTCCTTGAATAAGCCAGTCTACACAGTTCAGGGATCCCCCAGCCCCTGCTCTAACATGAAACTGGACAAAGGAAAGGGGAGTGACCACTCCCCTGTCCTTCACCACCCCAGGGGTGGTGCCTGGAGCTCTTCCAGTGTATCCCAGAACTCTGCCATCTTGAATGCAGAGGTGTGAGGGCACAGTGGAGGCCTCTGAGTGGCCAGTGCCAGCAGGTGATGTCAGAGACCCCTCCTGATAGGTGCTTACCTGGTTAGGGGGACAATCCTCCTCTGATGGCTATTTAGGGCCTCTCCTGTGGGTTTCTCTTCAGAATGCAAGAGCTCACCAGAGTTCCTCTGCATCTCCCTCTTCGACATCTGCCAAGGATTGACCGCTGACTGTTCCAGGATGCCTGCAAAACTGCAACAAAGTAGCAAGACGACTACCAGCAACACTGTAGCGCCTAATCCTGCCGGATTTCTCGACTGTTTCCTGGTGGTGCATGCTCTGAGGGCTGTCTGCCTTCACCCTGCACTGGAAGCCAAGAAGAAATCTCCAGTGAGTCGATGGAATCTTCCCCCTGCTAACACAGGCACCAAACTTCTGCATCACTGGTCCTCTGTGTCCCCTCTCATCTTGACGAGCATGGTCCCTGAAACACAGAAGCTGGATCCAAGTGAACCCGACAGTCCAGTGGTTCATCTGTCCAAATTTGGTGGAGGTAAATCTTGCCTCCCCACGCCAGACAGTAATCCTGTGTACTTTGTGATCTGCAGCTGCTAGGGCTTCTGTGCGCTTTTGCAAGGAATCCTTAATGCACAGCACAGCCCAGGTCCCCAGCACTCCATCCTGCATTGCTCAATTTGCTGAGTTGACCACTGGCTTCGTGGGACCCTCCTTTGTGGTGTTGAGACGACCGGCATGCTCAGATTTCTTCAACCCCTGTTCAAGTGCTTCTGTGGGTGCTGTCTGCTTTTGCGTGTGCTCTCTGTGTTGCTGAGCACCCCCTCTGTCTCCTCCTCCAAGGGGCGACCTCCTGGTCCTTCCTGGGCCCAGACAGCACCCATTTTCTTCAACCACAGCCTTTGCAGCTAGCAAGACTTGTCTGTGGTCTTTCTGCGTGGAAACAACTCTTCATCCTCCAGCATGCCGTGGGACATCTTCTGTGCAAAAGAGAAGTTCCTGGCATCTTCCATTGTTGCAGAATCTTCAGCTTCTTCCACCGGGAGGCAGCCATTTTGCACCTTCATCCGGGCTTTAGTGGGCTCCTGCCCCCCGGACACTTTTGTGATTCTTGGACTTGGTCCCCTTCCTTTACAGGTCCTCAGGTCCAGGAATCCATATTCAGTGCTTTGCAGTCAGTTGTTGTCTTTGCAGAATCTCCTATCACGGCTTTAGTGTGTTTCTGGTGAAGTAGGGTCACTTTACTCCTACTTTTCTGAGTCTTAGGGTGGGGTATCTTGGACACCCTTAGTGTTTCTTACACTCCCAGAGACCCCCTACACACTACACTAGGCCTGGGGTCCCTAAGTGGTTCACATTCCACTTTCTTAGTATATGGTTTGTGTAGCCCCTAGGCGCATTGCATCCTATTGTATTCTACAGTGGTTGCACTACTTTTCTAACTGTTTACTTACCTGATTTTGGTTTGTGTGTATATTTTGTGTATTTTACTTACCTCCTAAGGGAGTATATCCTCTGAGATATCTTTGGCACATTGTCACTAAAATAAGGTACCTTTATTTTTAGTAACCCTGAGTATTGTGATTCTTATGATATAGTGCTACCCCTCAGGAATAATGCAAGGACAAAATGATTGGAAGAAAGTGAGTGTAATACGATAAAATAACATGAATAAGTGCATCAAAATACAAACGTATATACATATTTACAAATGGAGGGACACTGCCCAGTCCTCAATGTCTGACACATAGGCCAAGGCCCCACCTAATTTCTGCAACAACACAGAGAGAACACTGCAGGGGCATCAGGTCGAAAATACACAGGCACCTCAGGGGGGCGGGAATGGGGAGGCACCTGAGCCGGATGATGGCACAACACCGCTGGTCCTGGAGGGGGCAACATGCCCTCTGCTTGGTCCTGGGAAGTGCAAGGCCACAGTCTCTCAAGTGGGTGGTCTGCCCACTGCTTGGTCCTGGGGAGTGCAAGGCCACAGTCTCTCAAGTGGGTGGTTTGCCCACTGCTTAGTCCTGGGGAGTGCAAGGCCACAGTCTCTCTAGGGGGTGGTTTACCCACTGCTTGGTCCTGGGGAGTGCAAGGCCACAGTCTCTCTAGTGGGTGGTTTGCCCACTGCTTGGTCCTGGGGAGTGCAGGGCCACAGTCTCTCTAGTGGATGGCTTCTCCACTGGTTCTGGAGGTGGTGTTGTGCCCAGTGTGCTTCATCCTGGGAAAGATAGGGTGAGTGGATGGCTTCTTTCACTAGTTCTGGAGGGGGCATTGTGCCCAGTGAGCCCAGTGAGCTTCCTAAGAAAGATGGGGTGAGTGGATGGCTCCTTCCACTGGTTCTGGAGGGGTATTGTGCCCAATATGCTTCATCCTGGGAAGAATGGGTTGAGTGGATAGCTTCTCCACTGGTTCTGGAGGGGGCATTGTGCCCAGTGAGCTTCATCGTGGGAAGGATGGGGTGAGTGGATGGCTTCTCCTCTGGTTCTGGAGGGGGCATTGTGCCCAGTGTGCTTCATCCTGGGAAGGGTGGGGTGAGTGGATGGCTTCTTCCATTGGTTTTGGAGGGGGCATGTTGCCCTGTGATGCAGATCTTGGGGAGTGCAAGGTCACAGTCTCTCACCTGGGTGTCAGACCCACAGGATTTGCAGGGGCCAGGTTGCACAACAGCCCATGAACACAGGACTACACACTCTCCATTGGCGGTGACGGCTGCTCAGTGGTGTCAGTGGCGGTGCTGGTGTCGGGGCTGGCAGTGGTGGAGAGAGGCTCCAGCCCTTCCCCTGCAGCCTTGGATGGCTGCCCACTGGGCCTGCTGCTGCTGGCAATGGTGCTGGTGGCAGTGCTGGCAGTGGAGGGGGGAGGCTCCAGCCCATCCCGTGCAGCCTTGGACGGCTGCCCACTGGGGCTGCTGCTGCTAGCAGTGGTGCAGGTGGCGGTGCTGGCAGTGGTGGGGGGAGGCTCCAGCCAATCCCCTGCAGCCTCAGATGGCTGAACCACCATGGTTGGTGGTGGGGGCTCCAAATGAGTCCCAGCACCAGGCCTCCTGTCCTTCCTGCCTGGTGGTGCAGGAGCCCTTGCCCTTCCTGTCAGCAACTGGGGATTGCCCCTTGCCCTTCCCTCCTACAGCTGGTAGGGCCTCCTTGCCCTTCCTAGATGTTGCTGCCGATCCCTCCTTGCCCTTCCCTGTCGCAGCTGGTGGTGCTTCCTTGCCCTTCCTTGATGCACCTGGTGCAGGCACCCTGTCAGTGTTGCTGCCTGGTGCCCGGGATCCTCTCCCACCTGCAGTAACTGTTGACACTACTGTGGCCGTGGACTGGGTGGCTGAGGTGCTCGCCTGGGTTCTGACCACCCTGGCCCGACGTGAAGGACGGGGGTGGAGTGGTAGGGAAGAGGTCAACGTTGGAGAGGAAAAGCTTCCTAGGGACATTGGGGCGGGAAAAGAGAAAAGGTCTGGGAGTGGAGGAAGAGGAAGTGGTTGTAGGAGGAGTCTATCTTCGGTGTTTGGGTGCAGGTGCATGGGCTGGATGCTGTTGTGAGATAGATGGCTGTTGGGTGTCTGAGTGCTTGCGTTTGTGTACTTTGGGAGGAGGGGGAGAGACACAGTGGGAGAGGACACAGGGGACATGTGCATGGATGTGGGGGTGGTGACTGCCAGTGAGGGGCGTGTAGTGATAGGCATGATGGTGGTTGTGGATGAGGATGTAGTGCATGCAGGTGTGAGTGCGTACACTATTGGGAGGGAGGTAGACAAGGAGGAGGATAGGGACACAGTTGAGGCAGTAGATGTTGGTATGTCTGCATCTGGATGCTGTTTGTGTGAGTGCCTGTGGGAGGATGTGTGGTGCTTGTGTTTGCCTGTGCCACTCCTGTGTGTTGTCCTGGGTGAATGCTGGTGTGCCTGTGTGCTTGGGATAGTTTGGGTTTGAGGGGAATGGGTTTGGGTAGAGGAAGTTGGAGGGGGGAGGCTAGAAACAGGGACAATGGCTGCCATCAGAGAGGAGGCCAGAGCTGGGATTTATCTCTGTTGGGCCCCCATGCCAGAGAGAATGCCCTCCAGGAATGCATGTGTTTGTTGCAAATGGGCTGCCAGCCCCTGGATGGCATTCACAATGGTTGACTGCCCAAAAGAGATGGATCGCAGGAGGTCAATAGCCTCCTCACTCAGGGTAGCAGGTCTAACTGGGACAGGGCCTGAGGTGCCTGAGGCGAAGGAGATGCCCACCCTCCTGGGTGAGCAGGCAGGGGAAACACGCTGAGGGGCTAATGAGAGGGTGGTGGTGGTACAGGGGGGAGGGGCTTTACCGGGTAGGTGGGGTGGGCACAGAGGTGTCCCCCACCACCAGGGAGCTTCCATCAGAGGAAGTATCACTGTCCGATCTGTCCCCTCCAGTCTCCGAAGTGGTGCTCCCCTCGCCCTCTGTCCCACAGGTGCCCTCATCGTCGGTGGATTCGGCCTCCTGGGTCCTGTGGGATGCAGCTCCCTCCGTCGCTGGTGCCTCTACTCCTCCGCCAGATTATGCTAATAAGGACAGGGTGACAAAACAAAAAGGGGGGGAAGAGACAAAGGATACACCTGGTCAATGGCTACAACAACACCACCGTTGGCGTACACAACACACTCACACACAGGGAACAGCCCTACGCACTAGGCAATGCACTACCAGTCACAATGCTAGTCACCAGGCCTTGGACAGGGACACCTAAGGCCAATTGCAGCATACCTGTGACTCACAGGCCCCTGCCCAGTAGTGGATGCCTACTAGCTTGGCTGGAGTACTTTCACATCAGAACCCTGCCCATCATGGGACCTACTCTGCAATGCTAGGCCTGGTCTATGGGCACCCACAGGGACCACCCCCCCACCCGGATACCACCCCACCAGGTGTAAGTTGTATATTAGGGCACTGTACACACCCCCTTGTGGATGCTGTAATGCCCCCAAACACCCATCTAGCTCCGGATAGGCCACCGCCAGAATGCGGGCCATCAGGGGGGTCAGGGTTCGAAGTGCACCCCTTCCTCGTTGGGAGGCCATCCTCAGCTGGGCCTCCGCCGTCTTCCGTGCCCAGCGTCTCAGGTCCTCCCACTGGTTGCAACAGTGGGTGCTGCGCCTGCCATAGACCCCTAGGGTCTGCTCGTCCTTGGCATCAGCACACCATATACCCTTCTTTTGATGGGCGCTGACCTGTAGGGAAATGGACACAGGGAAAGGTTTTAGTTGGACCGTCCTGCCTTTTACACTCATGGCCCACCATGCCCCTTCCCATCCCCATTAGCACACACATGGCCCACCATACATGCTGTATGCTGCCCAGGGCCCATCCACCAACCCCTCCTACATGAGGCCTTCACACACAGCACTCCATGCTTTCACACCCCATGCATCGTACTCACGGTGTGCTCACCTGTTGGTCTGGAGGCCCATACAGCAGTCGGTACTGGGGTAGGTCCCCATCCACCATTCGCTCCAACTCCTCTGAGGTGAAGGCAGGGGCCCTTTCCCCAGTCAAACGAGCCATGGTCGGGTCACAGCAGCACATGCAGTGTAGGTCCTTTCCTGTTGAAGGTCAGGTAGCAAGTGAGGAATCAGATAGAAAATGGAGGTCACGTCTGCGGTGGTGCGTATGTTGACCAATGAGGAATTGCAAGGCGGTTCTCGACTGTCTACCGTAATGGCGCACAACATCAGCGGAATTACCTCATTTCCACCTGTCCCTCCACACAGGACAGGCGGACGCCATTTCAGGGGGGGGTGCAGGCCATGGCTCCTAACTGCGTCACAGTACACAAATGCACCATTTGGACATCTCCAACAAAATACTGTTAGAATAACAACATGCATTGAACTGTAGTGGCTGGAATGTAGAGATAATGACGAGCTGCTTACTCCTGAATAGGAGATGGAGACATCCCCCTGTGTACAGAATCCTGGTGACCTTGGCAACAATGGAGGACAGGCACATTATCCTCACCTATAGACTTGCCAGGGCCACAATCACTTATCTGTGTGCCCAATTGGAGCCTGACCTAATATCTGCTATCCGTCACCCCACAGGGATCCCCCCTCTTGTGCAAGTGCTATCAGTGCTTCATTTCCTGGCAACTGGCTCTTTCCAAGTCGCAGTGGGCTTGGCAGCAGGAATGTCACAGCCAATGTTCTCAATAGTGCTGACCACAGTGCTGTCTGCCCTGATTAAACACATGCGCAGCTACATCGTTTTCCCGCATGTGGAGTATTTGGCCACAGTGAAAGCTGACTTCTATGCAATGGGACATTTCCCCAGCATTATTGGGGCTATTGATGGAACACATATTGCATTTGTCCTCTCCCCGGTGAAATGAACAGGTGTTCAGAAATCAAAAGAGTTCTCACTCAATGAATGTGCAGATGGTGTGCCTGGCAGACCAGTACATCTCCCACATCAATGCAAAGTATCCTGGGTCTGCTCATGATGCCTTTATCCTGAGGAATAGCAGTATCCCATATGTGATGGGCCAACTCCAGAGGCCCATGGTGTGGCTAATAGGTGAGCCCTTGTTCCCACCCAGTATATGTTGGTGTATGGCCATGGTGTGGGCCCTAAGGGTTAGTGTGTGGCTAACAGTTGTCCCTCGATATTTGCAGGTGACTCTGGTTACCCCAACCTCTCAAGGCTACTGACCCTTGTGAGGAATGCCAGGACAAGGGCAGAGGAATGTTACAATGGGGCACATGGGCGAACAAGAAGGATTATAGAGAGGACCTTTGGCCTCCTGAAGGCCAGGTTTCATTGCCTCCATCTAACAGCTGCTACCTACCTAAGAAGGTCTGCCAGATCATCGTGGCATGCTGTATGTTGCACAACCTTGCCTTGCGTCGCCAGATGCCTTTTCTGCAGGAGGATGAGGCTAGAGATGGCCGTGTGGCAGCAGTGGACCCTATGGACAGTGAAGATGAGGAGGCAGAGGATGACGACAACAGAAGTGCAATTATTCGTCAATACTTTCAATGAGACATAGGTAAGACAGTGTTGATACACATATATTTGACAGTATGATGTGTGACATTGTCACTGGAAGGCTGTGTACTCCTACTTCTATAGCCACTCACTGCATCCTTTGGCATCTATTTTTGCAGAAGTTGGTGCCCCACTATTGCTGCTGGTGTGTTCAGTGCAGCCAACTACAGGTCTTTCCAATGTAAACATTACTGTGCAGTTGAATTGCAATGTTTGAACCTTTGTTAAACGAATACCTTTTGAAAACATCTGACATACGCCATACTTGTATTTTTATCAAAGTGTGTTTATGCAGTGCTCTGAAGAAGAGGGGGTAGTGCAATGGGCTGGGGTGATGATGAAGGAAAGTCCAGGGTAGAGTTCAGTCTATTTGTATCACAGGTGCATTGTCCAAAGGGCCATAGGAAGTGGAGCAATGGTGGTTCAAGGTGGACAGGGTGACAGGGTGGGACACAAGGGTGACAATCAGGAGAGTCTCATTTCCTGGTGGGGGTCTTGGCAATAGTCTCTTGCTTCTGCCTGGATCGCAGGGAACATTTGCGGGGTGGTTCTTCTTCTGCGGTGGGAGGTGCTAGTGGCCTGTTGTTCCTGTGGAGGGGCCTTCTGTCCACTAGAGGCAGCAGAAGTGGAGCGCTGTTTGGTGGTTTGGCTAGTGTCAGGAGCCCGGTGGTATGCCACTGCCTCCCTCATACTGTTGGCCATGTCTGCCAGCACCCCTGCAATGGAGACCAGGGTGGTGTTGATGTCCTTCAAGTCCTCCCTGATCCCCAGGTACTGTCCGTCCTGCAGCTGCATGTTCTCCTGCAACTTGTCCAGTATCTGGCCCAGCGTATCCTGGGAATGCTGGTATGCTCCCAGGATCGCGGTGAGTGCCTCCTGGAGAGTCGGTTCCCTGGGCCTGTCCTCCCTCTGGCGCACAGCAGTCGTCTCAGCTTCCCTGTTGTCCTGTGCCTCTGTCCCCTGAACCGTGTGCCCACTGCCACTGACCACAGGGCCCTGATTGTCTTGGGTTTGTGGAGTGGCCTGGGGTCCCTGTAGTGGTGGACACACTGCTCATTGACGTGTCCTGGGGAAAGAGGTATGGGTGGGTGCTGTGGCGGTGTTTCCTGAGGGGGGGAGGCTCTGTGGTGGTGTGAGACTGCCAGGGTAACCAGCTGTCCGGAGATCCCTGATGGGCCAGGTTGGTCATCCAGATCCAGGTGAGCAGAGCTGCTGTCATATATGTGGGCTTCTTCTGTGGGGGGAACCTGGTGTTGCTGGCACCTCTTCGCCGGTGACATTGGGTGGGTTATCTATGGGGATGTAAATGCAGTATTATTGTTTCTGCGTGTGACATATTGTGCATGGGTGTGTTGCCCTCTACGGTTGTTATTGCCCTGCCAGCTTTGCCTTGTGTGAGTTGTTTTTTGGTGGGCTAGGTGATTCTCTCTAGTGTGCATGCTGTGGTGATAGGTGTCCATGCAAGTCTGTGAGAGGTGTCCATGCAATTGTGTTGGGTTTGGTATTGGGATGAGTGGGTTGTGATGGTGGGGTATGTGGTGGAGTGATCGGAGTGAGGGTAAGGTTTGGGGTATGTGATGGCATGCAGGTAGGGGGTGATAGCAATAGAGATGTGACTTACCAGAGTCCAGTCCTCCTCCTACTCCGGCCAGGCCCTCAGGATGAATGATTGCCAAGACTTGCTCCTCCCATGTTGTAAGTTGTGGGGGAGGAGGTGGGGGTCCACCGCCATTCCTCTGTACTGCGAGCTGGTGTCTTGCTGCAATGGAACGTACCTTCCCCTGTAGGTTGTTCTACATCTTCTTGATGTCATCCCTTGTTCTTGGGTGCCCTTGATGTGTAAAATTAGATAATACCATGTGAACATAGGCATTGTCTTTCTTAATTGGAGGCTGATAATCTCATTGTATGCTGATGATATAATGTTCTTTATGTTAAAAAAAGAACACCCACTGCAGTGGTGTCTGGAGTCTGTTCATTTCTTCAGAATTAAAATTCACAGGGATAAATATGGACCTGTACTTCTGAAACTGCGAACATGTATACCTAGATGAATATGACTCCCCTTTTCCATGACTGGTGACTTTGTGATACTAAAATTCTGGTGATGCCCATGTTACTATACCTCTTCACTAACATTCCCAATCCTCTAACAAAAGTTTTTCCAAGGCATAAGGGGGAGTTTCAAAGATTGCTATGGGCTTGCAAGAGGATACACTTGTGTTGGCAGATTGTGAAGCAGCCATTAGAAAATGGGGGACTGGCGGTCGCAGACCATGAAAGAGACTACTTGGTGGCTGAGGCTTTCTCTGCGATATATTGGCATTTGTCACAACATTCTCTACAGCTCCTAGTAGAGGAAATGGAAGTACAAACTAAAAGCCTGCTTAATGCGACTGCTCTGACACCACAACCAAGCAGATAATATAATTAGGGCCACTGGAATTATGGGGCAGGGTTGAGTAAACTATGCAGCAAGAAAGGACAAATTATGCAGTGTAATGCAGCACATTTTGTGATATGTTTAGTCATTTTTACACTTGTTAACACTGTCTGGGCATAGGTTGCACCTCATTAGTACCATTTTATCACCCAAATTTAGCAATAAGCAACAGAAAGTTGACAAGTGAGTGTTTCCAAAAAGTATTCCACTATGCAGCAACACGTGTTGCAGGGTTTTTAATAACTTTTGAACTGTTTGAGTTATAAACACATTTTCTTGCTAAACTCTGCAGTTTTTGCATGTTAGAAATGGGCTCTTTGGTTGGCAGTCAGGTTGCCCCCTGTCCAAGCAAGGACCCTCACTCTAGCCAGGGCAAAGGAGAAACACATTTGTTACCCCTCGCTCACCCACCTTTGGTAGCTTGGCACGAGCAGAAAGGCCCTACCCAGGGACAATGTCTAAAGTATTTGTACTAACACACACAGTAACAGAGTCACACACTACAAAATGACTCAACACCAGGTTAGAAAAATAGGCAATAGGCAATATTTTTATGAACAAAACAAGACCAAAACAACAAAAATCCAACATACACAAGTCAAATTATGAATTTCTAAAGATTAAACACAAAAATAGCACTTTGAAACACAAATGCTTCAATTAGGTGATATCACTGTGTCGTGACAGAGTCATTTCCAACAATCTGACACCAAATGCGCCGGTCACGGAGTCACACACACCCCAAGGTACAGTATTTTGTGAAAATGAGGAAACAAGCAGGGTCACTGAGTCGGGGATCGCAGCTTCGCTGGATACAAGGAAGTATCGGTTTCAGAGCTGCGGAGTTAAGGAGAGGATGCTTCACAAAGAAGCGTTGAGTACTTGCTATGGAGCTGTGGTGGTGGGGGTGGCATTGGTGCGAAATGTTGGATAACACACACTTCTGACTGAGTCAGTGTCAGGCGGCCATGACATGGTGCGGCGACTTCCATGGAGTCGCGGACTTCAGCAAGGCTGCAGCGGCATTGGGCCTGCAAGAGCGTCACGCTCCAGTGAGGACCATGGTTTCACTTGCAGGTGTTGCGTGGGATTCGGCCACAGACACACACCAAGGGGTTGGAGCCTGCATTGTGTGAGGGCAGGCTCAACCCATTCAGGTGTAAGTGACCACTCGTCCCTCCACTGTAGCTCAGACGGCTCATCAGGATGTGCAGGCTACACCCCAGCTCCCTTTGTGCCACTGTCTAGAGGAGATTCACAAACAGCCCAACTGTCAGTCTGACCCAGACAGGGAATCCACAAACAGGCAGAGTCACAGAATTGTTAAAACAAGAAAGAGCCCCTCTTTCTAAAAGTGGCATTTTCAAACTAACAATCTAAACACCAACTTCACTAACAGATGTATTGTGAAATTGTGAGTTCAGAGACCCCAAACTCCAAATTTCTATCTACTCTCAAAGGGAAATTGCACTTTAAGAATATTTAAAGGCAGCCCTCATGTTTACCCTTGAGAGAGATAAGCTTTGCAACAGTGAAAAACAAATTTGACAGTAATCAATTGTTAGGACATGTAAAACACATCACCTGTCTCACCTTTAACATACTCTGCACCCTGCCCATGGGAATACATAGGCCTACATTAGGGGTGCCTTACATGTACAAATAGGGAAGATTTGGGTCTGGCAAGTGGGTACACTTGCCAGGTCGAATTGGCAGTATTAAACTGCACACACAGACACTGCAGTGGCAGATCTGAGCCATGGTTGCAGGACTACATATGTGGGTGGTACAATCAGTGATGCAGGTCCACTTGTAGCTTTTGATTTATAGGCCGTAGGTACCTCTAGTGCACTTTGCTAGGGACTTAATAGTAAATCAAATATGCCAGTTATGGAAAAGCCAATTACACATACAATTTCACATAGGGAGCCCTTACACTTTAGCACTGTTCAGCAGTGGTAAAATGTCCAGGGTAACAAAAACAGCGAAAACAGAGTCCAGCACACAGCAACAACCTGGGAAGTAGCGGTAAAACGTTCTGGGAGACCACGCCATGGATGCCAGATCTAACACGTTTCCCCCCAGCTGAAAGTGGAGAGAACTACCCAACCGCAAGGGAGTTCTCATCATTAAGGCAGAAACCTCCGGACAGACCATCAGCATTGGTGTGTTCTGTTCCAGGGGGGTGTTCCACCGTAAAGTCCTCCCCTGTAGAGAAATTGACCACCTCAACAGTTTGGGATTCTCACCTCTCATCTGCATTAACCATCTGAGGGGCCTGTGATCGGTCTGAACCTGGAAGTGAGTCCCAAACAAGTAAGGTCTTAGCTTCTTCAGTGCCCGACCACAGCAAAAGCTTCACTCTCAATTGCACTCCACCTACGCTCCCTGGGAAGTAACCTCCTACTTATGAAGGCTACAGGTTGATCTAGGCCCTCTTCGTTTTGCTGTGAGAACACTGCTCCTACACCATGCTCTTAAGCATCAGTCTGCATGGCAACATTTTGTGAGTCAGGTGCCCTCAGTATGGGTGCAGTGCACATGGCTGCCTTTAGATCATCAAAAGCTGTCTGCCAAGACTCAGTCCAGATCACTTTCTTGGGTTGCTTCTTGGAAGTTAACTCTGTTAAGGGAGCATCAATGGTGCCATATCCCTTGACAAAACTCCTATAGTAACCCATGAGACCTAAAAAGGCTCTCGCCTCAGTCTGGGTTTTGTGAGGCTCCCAAGCCAGAATAGTGTCAATTTTGGGTTGTAGGGGTCCACCTGGCCACTCCCTACCTGGTGTCACAGTACACAATGGAACACTGGCCTATTTGGCTCTTGCTAGCCTTAACAGTGTGGCCTGCCTTCTGAAGGGCCTCTAACACTTTACAGAGGTGCTGCAAGTGTTCCTCCCAAGTGGAGCTGAACAGAACAATATCATCCAGGTAGGCTGCACTGAAATCATTCAATCCTGCCAAAACCTGGTTAACCAGCCTCTGAATGGTGGCAGGGGCATTTTTCATCCCAAAGGGCATCACCTTAAACTGGTAGTGCCCATCTGGGGTTGAAAATGCAGACCTCTCCTTGGCCCTCTCAGTCAGAGCAATCTGACAATACCCAGAGGTCAGATCAAAAGTACTTAGATATTTGGCAGCCCCTAACCGATCAATGAGCTCATCAGTTAGGGGATTGGGGTGTGCATCAGTCTTAGTGACTGGATTGAGTCCCCTGTAATCCACATAGAATCTGAGTTCTAGAGTGGCACCAGGAGCAGCAGTATTTGGGACCAAGACCACAGGACTGGCCCAAGGGCAAATGGAAAACTCAATAACCCCAAAAGCTAACATTTTGGACACCTCATCCTTTATGTTGGCCCTAACCTTGTCAGTCACTCTGTAAACTTGGTGTTTCACAGAAGGCTGTCCCTCGTGTTCACATCATGTATGCACAAGTATGTGACCCCCTGGGATCAAAGAAAGTAATGAG
This sequence comes from Pleurodeles waltl, assembly GCF_031143425.1. NCBI lineage: Eukaryota > Metazoa > Chordata > Amphibia > Caudata > Salamandridae > Pleurodeles > Pleurodeles waltl. The sequence goes on along the minus strand of NC_090444.1, from coordinate 379,826,014 downwards.
GCAAACTGTCCCAACACTAGGCGACAGTCCCTCTGTTGCTCTGGGGCCAGTGAGGGGGAGAGGTCCACACCCTCCATAGACCCATCTTTCTCCTCGGCAGACAGGAGGTCAGGAAGAGGCTCACTCTCTTCCTCCACCACATCATCTCCCATCACCTGTTGCTAGGAGCATAGTCACTTCTGTCCTCTAAAAGTGAGGCTTGAGACGGTTCACATGCAGAACCCTTAAAGGGTTCCAAGGATTACGCAAGTTCACCAGATAGGTGACATCAGTCTTGCACTCCACCACCTCAAAAGGCCCTGTCCACTTGTCCTGGAGAGCGCAATGCTCCACTGAGGCCATTACCCACACTTTCTGCCCAGGATGAAACTCAGCCAGAGTGGCATTCTGGTCATACCAGTACTTCACATCCTCCTGGCTTGCTAACAGGTTCTCTTGGGTGAGCTTCCTGAAATGGGCTGTCTGGTTTCTAAAAGCCAGCATGTAATTGAATACATCCTGATTGGGCTTACTGAAGGCTTTCTTCAAGCCTTCCCTAACCAGTCTCAAAGGTCCCCTGACAGGGTGGCCATAGAACAACTCAAAAGGGCTAAATCCAAGACTCTTTTGTAGCACCTCCCTGTAGGCGAAGAGAAGGCATGGCAGGAGGACGTTCCACTTACACCTCAAGGGCCCTGACAGGCCCATGATCATGCCTTTCAAGGTGCGGTTGAATCTCTCAACCAGACCGTTTCCTTGGGGATGGTAAGGAGTGGTAAACATGTAGGTCACCCCACTTCTTCCATAGAGACTTTATATATGTAGATATAAAGTTGGTACCCCTACCGGAGACCACTTCCTTGGGGAACCCCGTGCAGGTAAAAAAACCATCAGTGCACGTCCCACCACAGGGAAAGTGATTGACCTGAAAGGCATGGCTTCTAGGTACCACGTGGCATGCTCCACCAAGACTAGGATAAACATGTTGCCCATGGCTGTCTTGGGATCCCCACAATGTCAATACCAACCCTTTCAAAGGGAATGCTGCCTACAGGAAAAGGTTGGAGGGGAGCCTTACATTTCCCCCCACTTCTGCCACTTGCCTGAAAAGTTTGGCAAGACCTACATATGAGTGCCTGCGCATTTGGAGCCAGTAAAAGTGGGTGACAAGCCATTCAAAGGTCTTGTTCTGCCCCAAATGTCCAGCTAAAGAGACATCGTGAGCCAGACCCAGTAGGAAGGCTCTGAATCACTTGGGTACCACCAGCACACGGGCTGACCGAGGCTCAGCAACCTTAAGCTCGCTAGATAGGAGGCAATCCTCCCAGTGGATCATGTGTGAGCCAGGCTCATTGCCAGACGCCTGGTGCTGCAAACCCTCCAAAGTAGGGCATGTCTTCTGTGCTTCACAGAATGCTTCACTGGTGGGTCCTCCTTCCTGTTGCCACTGAGTCAGCTCAGGGACCTCCCAAAGTTAAACAACCTTTTAACCTGTAGGCTCCAGGGCATCCACCTCAGGTTTAGCCTCCTCCTGGACTGTGGGAACTTCTGGAGTGTGTTTCCCACCCCCTTGTCCTTCTTCCTTCTGGCAGACACCTAGCCCACTCTTTCAGGTTCCAGGGTCTCCTGATCACCCTGGTGGGCTGCCATTGACCGAGTGGACACACACACCCATCCAGGCAGACCCAACAGCTCCAAGTGAGACTTGTGTTCCACCTCCTTCCAAAGGGAATCCTCCAGGTCATTGCCAAGCAGACAATCTACAGGCATGGTTGGACTCACAGTTACTCTCAAGGCACCTGAAACCCCCCATTCAAAGGGAACCTGCGCCACTCTGCACAGGTGCTCTGAGTTTTCTACTGCAACTACTTGGTGAAGTACATGGGGATCTATCTGCTCTTCAGACACCAGGTGACTTCTCGCAGTAGTCTCACTGGCTCCTGTGTCTCTCAGAGCCTCCCTTTGTCCATTGATGGTCACCCATTGCCTGTACTTTTTGGTGTTCTCAGGCAGAACGGTCCTCTGGACCAGCTCACTGTCCCCTAGTGAGACAAGGGTCATCTCAGCTGGCTCCCACCCACCTGGAACCAACTCCTCCCAAAAACGCTCACTGGCCAAACCCTGTGACAGAGCACCAGTCAGTGCCGGTGTCCACTTGGGACATTTGGAAGCCCACTCACATGACCCACCTGGTCTCATGCATAACACTTATGGGGAAACCCCTCTGCAGGATTCCCTTTAGAAAACCAAGGCCTCTTTTCAACTGGGGGCTGAGAATCCTTACCCTGGGAACTAGGTTGGGCTCTTTAGAGAACCCTCCCTGTTTACACTTACCCTCCCCAACTTCTTCTAAGAGGGACCCTGCACACCCTTGGCGTGGTCTCCCCCATACCTCCTTTGGACCCTGGTGCCCTCCCAATGTTCCACTTCCTGCGCAATCTTCCTGACGTCAGTCAGCTTGCTGTCAATCAGGTACTGGCGCAGCTTTGCTAAACAAAGCCTGCACAAGTACTCCAAAGCAATCAAGTTGTAAGCCCCTCATAAGTTGTTACCTTACTGCCCTTCCCCCAACCATCCAGTGAACTGCTTCTTGTAGGTTCTTAACTTGTCCTTATACTACTCAGGAATAAGACTATACCTTGTGCGTAGGGCGTCCTTCATAATGGTATAGGCGAGTCCCTGAGGATCCCGTAAGGATGTCAAGGTGCCCCTCCCTTCTACTTTGAAGTGCTTCCACAGACCTGCCCCAGGGACCATGTTCATGTGAAGAGCAGACTAATACCCCTGAAATCACAAGTATCCTTCTTCTTATAATAATTAACTAGGTCTTTGGGAATGTGCACCTTCCTTTCAGACTGCACTGCGGTACTGCTGCCACCATCTCTACTAGACTGGCTCTTCTGATCTAGTTCCCTCAAACTAAGCTCAAGAGCCAAGCACATCTTTTTCTCCTCAATGGCAATCCTCCTCTCTTCCATTTCCCTCTCCATCTTAAGCTTCTCTAACTCAAACAATTGCACCCTCTTTGCCTGTCTGTCCTGCAACTTTTCAGGAGTCAGAACATTAGAGGACACACTGCTATCCACCCTGGCAGTACAGGTACCTCTACTACTCCCTCATGGCTGTTTTGCACCTACTCACCCTCAATCTCCTGTTCTGTGTGCTCTCCAACCTCGTCGGTTGTCACCCAGGCCCTCTGTGCCTTTTGCAGCTCCTCCTCCTCCTTCCTGGCGGAGCTCCTAATGGGAGAGGCAAGATCCTTACTGAACTGTTTCAGTTGAGCAACTGTAATACTCTCCAACTTCTCCATTTAAAAAACAACTCCAGCTGGTGCATGTCCAGATTGAGACATGATGGCAAGTCAAAAGTGCAAAGTTCCAAGACAGAACAAAGAGTTCCCAAAGTTCAGAAATAAAAAAATGGAAGCAGATGAAGTCCAAAATGAGAAAAAGCAAATCACAAAAACAAGTGGTATGTGGTCACGTAATGGTCTGCACTGAAAACAGTAGTGCACTCTTAATCACTATGGCCCTCACCACAACCCTGGCGGTCGGTGTTAAAGCGGCGGTAATACCGCCAACAGGCCGGCGGTAACAAAATGGGATCATGACCACGGCGGGAACCGCCAACACAGACAGCCACTTTAACACTCCGACCGTCATGGCGGTAGCAACAAACACCTCGACAGTAACCGTCAACAGACAGGCGGAAGACAATGTACCACCCACCCCATCACAACCCGCCCATCCGCCAGCTTTTTCAGGGGTGGTACCAACTCCATCAAAAGCACAATGGAAAAAGAACACAGAAGGGAAACTACTCACCTCTCAAAACTCAACGAAGAACCAGGACGCTATGGAGCCTGAGTTACAGGTCCTACCCATGATGGTCTACCTCCTCGTCTACCAAGAATACGAAAGATGGCGGTGATGACCACCGTGAGTACTGCACCTAGTACACCGGGGAGGGGGAAGGAAAAAGAGTGACACACACACACAACAACCCCACCCCCACCCTCACCCACAACACCATACACACAAACACATGCATCAACATTACATTTACACCCCATAATCCCCTGGAAGAATGCAAGGACAAAAGGAATTGAGTCACATCAGTTATATATAAGAAATAGGCAGATATACATAACGAATCGAAAAACAGTATTTACAAAAACATACAATATGTACATAAGGCCGTGCATTGTCTCTTCCAAATGTCCGTGGGCCACTGAGCCAAAAATCATGGGCCAAGCCCACACTGGACTCCTGCCTCAATAAGGAGAGAACACTGCAGGGGCATCAGGTCAAAAAGACACAGGCACCTCAGGGGGGACAGGGAAAGGGGAGCACCTCAGCTGGAAGATGGTAAAACGCCACTGCTCCTGGAGGGGGGTCCATGCCGACAGTGATGTCCTGGGGAGTGCAAAGCCACAGTCTCGCAAGTTGGTGGTTTGCCCACTGCTTGGTCCTAGGGAGTGCAAAGCCACAGTCTCTCAAATGGGTGGTTTGCCCACTGCTTGGTCCTGGGGAGTGCAAAGCCACAGTCTCTCAAGTGGATGGCTTCTCCACTGGTTCTGGAGAGGGCCTTGTGCCCAGTGTGCTTCATCCTGCCAAGGATAGGGTGAGTGGATGCCTTTCTCTACTGGTTCTGGGGGGGGCTTGTGCCCAGTGTGCTTCATCCTGCCAAGGATAGGGTGAGTGGATGCCTTTCTTCCACTGGTTCTGGATGGGGCCTTGTGCCCAGTGATGCAGCACTTGGGGTGTGGCAGTTCACATTCCCTCACCTGGGTGTCTGAGGCACGAGATTTGCAGGGACTAGGTTGCATGATAGTCCATGGAGGCAGGGCTAGACTCCATCCTTCGGCGGCTAAGGCTGCAAACTGGTGGTAGTGCCCTCTGTGAGTTGCAGGTACCACAGCGGACGCCGACTTAGTGGCTGAAGTGCTGGCCTGGGTTCTGGACACCCTGGCCCGAGGGGAAGGACGGGGGTGGAGGGGTACGGAAGAGGTCAATGTTTGCCAGGAAAAGCTTTTTAGAACCACTGGGGTGGGAAGAGGGAGAGGGTTTGGGAGTGGAGGAAGAGGGAGTGGTTGTAGGAGGTGTTTGTCTGCTGAGTTTGGGTGAAGGTGCATGGGCTGGATGCTGTTGTGAGGTGGATGGCTGTTGGCTGGGTGGGTGCTTGGGACCCACTCTGCGATTTCAGGCCTGTCCTAGGGGCACCCACAGACACACATCCCCCACCCAGATAACACCCTACCATGCGTAAGTTGTAATGATGGCCACTGTACTCACCCCCTTGTGGCTGCTGTGATGCCCTCAAGCGCCCATCCAGCTCTGGATAGGCCACCACCAGTATGTGGGCCATCAGGGGGTTAGGGTTCAACGGGCACCCCTTCCTCGTTGGGAGGCCATCCCCAGCTGGGCCTTCGCCGTCTTCCGTACCCAGCGTCTCAGGTCCTCCCACTGTTTCCGACAGTAGGTGCTCCACCTGCCGTAGACCCTCAGGGTCCGCACGTCATTGGCGATGGCATGCCATATACCCTTCTTTTGATGGGCGCTGACCTGCAGAGAAAATACACACAGGGAAAGGTATTAGTCAGACCATCCTTCCTGTTACACTCATGGCCCACTACCCCTTCCCATCCGCATTTGCACAGACATGGCCTGGCACGCAAGCTGCATGTCGCCCAGGGGACATCCACCAAACCCCCCCACATGAGGCCTTCACACATCCACTCCATGCATCGTGCTCACAGTGTACTCACCTGTTGGTCTGGAGGCCCATACAGCAATCGGTACTGGGGCAGGACCCCATCCACCAGTCACTCCAATTCAGCCGAGGTGAAGGCAGGGACCCTCTCCTCAGTCACACGAGCCATAGTAGGTTCCAGACACAGGCCACAGCAGCACACGCAGTGTCCTGTGCTGTTGAAGGTCAGGTAGCAAGTGAGTGAACAGATAGAAAACGGCGGTGACGTCCGCGGCGGTGCCTTCTGTCACCACCAACGTCCATCACCATTGGCCACTGTACCCCATATAGGCCAATATTATCCAATGAGGCGTTGCACAGCGGTTCACGACCGCCTCCTGCAACGGTGCACAATGTCAGCGGAATTACCTCACTTCCACCTGTCCATCCACACAGGACAGATGGACGCCATTTCAGGAGAGGGGGCAGGTTCTGGATTACAACTGCGTCACAGTTCACAATTGTACAATCTGGACAAATGCCACATATACATTTCAAAATAACATCATGCATTGTACTGTTGTGGCTACAATGTAGAGTTTATGACTGCCTCCTCACTCTTTTGCCCCCAAGATTGCAACCGCTGCAGATGAATAGGAGATGGAGACATCCCCCATGTACAGACCCCTGGTGGACTTGGCAAATATGGAGGACAGGCACATTATCCTCACCTACAGACTTGACAGGGCCACAATCACGGAGCTGTGTGCCCAACTGGAGCCTGACCTGATATCTGATATCCGTCACCCAACTGGTATCCCCCCTCTTGTTCAAGTACTATCTGTGCTCCATTTCCTGGCAACTGGTTCTTTCCAAGTGACAGTGGGCTTGGCAGCAGGAATGTCACAGCCAATGTTCTCAATAGTGCTGACCAGAGTATTGTCTGCCCTGATTAAACACATGTGCAGCTACATTGTTTTCCCCCAAGTGGATGATTTGGCCACAGTGAAGGCTGACTTCTATGCAATGGGACATATCCCCAACATAATTGGGGTGATTGATGGAACACATATTGCATTCCCCCCCTGGCAAAATGAACAGGTCTACAGAAATCGAAAGAATTTTCATTCAATGAATGTCCAGATGGTGTGCCTGGCTGACCATTACATTGCCCACGTCAATGAGAAATATCCTGGGTCTGTGCATGATGCCTTTATCCTGAGGAATAGCAGCATCCCAAATGTGATGGGCCAACTACAGAGGCACCGTGTGTGGCTCATAGGTCAGCCCTGGTTCCCACCGAGTGGATGTTGGTGTATGGGTATGATGTGGGCCATAAGGGATAGTGTGTGGATAAATGTTGTCCCTCAATATTTGCATGTGACTCTGGTTACCCCAACCTATCATGGCTCCTGACTCCTGTGAGGAATCCCAGGACAAGGGCAGAGGAACATTACAATGAGGCACATGGGCGAACCAGAAGGATCACTGAACGCACCTTTGGCCTCCTGAAGGCAGGTTTTGGTGCCTCCATCTAACAGGTGTATCCCTGTGCTACTCAACCAAGAAGGTCTGCCAGATATTCATCACATGCTGCATGTTGCAGAACCTTGCCTTGAGACACTGTGTGCCTTTTCTGCAGGAGGAGGAGGCTGGAGATGGCCGTGTGGTAGCAGTTGACCCTGTAGACAGTGAAGATGAGGAGGCAGAGGATGTGGATGAGGACAACAGAACTGCAGTGATTTGCCAATATTTCCAATGACACATAGGTAAGACAGTGGTACTGCACATTTTGTTGTCATTATTTTTTTTGAGATTGTCATTGGCAGGCTGTGAATTCCCACTTCTATGCCCACACACTGTACCATTTGGTAACTCTTTTTGCAGATGTTGGTGCCCAACTATCGCTCCTAGTGTGTTCACTGCAGCCAACTACAGGTCTATCCTATGTGCACATTACTGTACAGTTGAATTGCAATGTTTGAACCTTGATAAATCCATACATACTTAAATCATTTGACATACTCCATACTAGTATTATTTCAAATGGTGTTTTTTACAGTGCTAAGAAAAAAGGGGGAAGTGCAATGGGCTGGGGTGATGATGGAGGAAAGTCCAGAGTATAGTTCCAGTCTATTTGTAGCACAGGTGCATTGTCCAAGGGGCATAGGAAAGGGAGCAATGGCAGTTCAAGGTGGACAGGGTGACAGAGTGGGACACAAGGGTGACAATCAGTAGAGTCTTGTTTCCTGGCGGGGGTCTTGGCAATAGTCTCTGGCTTCTGCCTGGATCGCAGGGAACATATGTGGGGTAGTTCTCCTTCTGCAGGAGGATGGGTACTAGTGGCCTTTTGGTCACTAGCGGCAGCGGAGGTGGAAGGTTGTTCAATTGTCTGACTAGTGGCAGGGGCCCGCTGTTGTGAGGCTGCCTCCCTCATAATGTTGGCCATGTCTGCCAGCACCCCTGCAATGGAGACCAGGGAGGTGTTAAGGGCCTGCAAGTCCTCCCTGATCCCTTGGTGATGTCCCTCCTGCAGCTGCCTGTTCTCCTGCACGTTGGCCAGGATCTGGCCCAGCGTATCCTGGGAATGTTGGTATGCTCCCAGGATCTCAGTGAGTGCCTCCTGGACAGTTGATTCACTGGGCCTGCCTCCCCCTGGTGCACAACACTCCTCCCAGCTTCCCGGTTGTCCTGTGCCTCTGTCCCGTGAACTGTGTGCCCACCGCCACTGACCCCAGGTCCCTGATTGTCTTGGGTAAGGGGGTTGCCCTGGGGTCCCTGTAATGGTGGACACACTGCTGATTGACGTGTCCTGGGGACAGAGGTGTGGGTATGCTGGGTGGGTGCTGTGGTGGTGTTTCCAGATGGGGGGGCTCTGTGGTGGTGTGTGACTGTGCCTGGGTAACCGACTGTCCGGAGGGCACTGATGGGTCAAGTTGGTCATCCAGATCCAGGCGAGCCGAGTCGCTGTCATCACTGTGGGCCTCTTCTTTGGGGGGACTGGCTAGTGCTGGCACCTCTTCTCCGGTGACATTGTCTGGGATACCTGTGGGGGTGTAAATGCAGTGTTATTGTTTCTGTGTGTGACATTTTGTGCATGGGTGGGTTGCCCTCTTAGGTTATATTTTCCCTGGCAGCTTTAACTTGTGTGAGTTGGTATGTGGTGAGCTAGCTGATTCTCTCCAGTGTGCATGCTTTGGTGAGTGGTGTCCATGCATTGGTGGTGCATGCAGGGCTTGGCATTGGGATGGGTGAGATGTGATGGTGGGGTGTGTGGGTTGTGGGGGAGTGATGGAAGTGAGGGTGGGGGTATGTGATGGCATTCAGTTAGGGGGGGTGATAGAAATAGAGAGTTGACGTACCAGAGTCCAGTCCTCCTGCTTCTCCTGCCAGGCCCTCAGGATGCATGATTGTCAAGACTTGCTCCTCTCAGGTTGTTAGTTGTGGGGGAGGAGCTGGGGGTCCACCGCCAATCCTCTATACAGCTAGTTGGTGTCTTGCTGCTATGGAACGCACCTTCCCCCGTAGGTCGTTTCACCTCTTCCTGATGTTGTCCCTTGTTCTGGGGTGCTGTCCCACGGCGATCACCCTGTCCACGATCCTCCACCATAGCTCCATCTTCCTAGCAATGGATATCTGCTGCACCTGTACTCCATATAGCTGTGGCTCTACCCGGATGATTTCCTCCACCATGACCCTTAGCTCCTCCTCAGAGAATCTGGGGTGTTGTTGTGGTGCCATGGGTGTTTTGTGAGTAGTGTTGGTGAGGGTGTGTAACGTGATGTGTTGGGGTGTGTGTTGTGAGGTGCATGGGTGGTGTATAGGTGATGGTGGCATGTGGCTCTGGTTGTGTGAGTGGTCTTGCTGTCTCTCTGGTGGCAATTGTTTGTAGTCGTAAAGGGTTGTGGGTAGTGTCGGTGTGTGTTTTATAGTGGTGTGGGTGTGTGGGTGTGTGGGTGTGTGGGTGTGATGTGTGTATGGGTGTCAGGTGTGTGTTGTTTGAATTGTCCAATGTGGTGCTGCTTTGTTTGTGTGCGTGTATTTTGAGTGCTGCGGTATGTACCGCCAATGGTTTACTGCTGTTGAATGTCTGCCGTGGTGATTCGTGGGTCATATTGTGATGGGCGTAGTTCTGTTGGCGTAACGGTGTGGGTTTTGATACCACCAGTTTATCGCGCACCTTTGGTGTAGCGGACTTGTGTCTGTGGCTGAATAGTGACGGATTGGTGTGTGTGTGTCATAATATGGTGAACGGATATCTGCTGCCGCAGCGATATGTTGGCGGCAGTCTGCATGGCGGTAACTGGGATTTACCGTCAATGTCATAATGAGGGCCTATATTTCGGAAAATGTTCTGCTGCAATGTTAGGCACATCATATGTATGTGTATGTTTATAGTTTTGTTTTTTTACACCTCTTTTTTGTCAGAATATTTTGGGAGACATCCCCTTGTAAAAAAAAATTAAAATGAGAAACGATGATGGGTTATGTCTATATAACACATATTGCTGTAGAATGTCATGATGTAAGTTATGATGTAGGCAAGGTGGTGCGAGTGGAAAATGTAGAACAGTGAGGGACGTGGGTCTCCAGAGATGATGGTTGGCCAGAACGATCCAAGGGAACCATGGAAACACTGTTGCTGATGTACCTGCCTGCTCTGTAACTAAATAAAGTTAACTTCAACATGAAACTGCATGAAGGCTGAGTCATAACATTTACACTTATTTAATATATCTAACGACTCCAAAACCTTGACGAACATAGCGGCGATGACCCTATGGGATGAAGACCTGGGCGACCTTTGAAACCCACACAAATGGACATTGTGCTGTGCACAACTGCAAACTATCTCTGTGAACTACAGGCACAGACTGATACATTTTAAATTTGTATATAGAGTATATGAAACGCCACCGCAGTAACATCGGATAGATTCGTCTGCATCACGCGTATGTCACAGATGCCATACCGTGCAAGCGGATTTCCTACATTTAGCGTGGTGATGCTCGCAAATTACAACGTTCTGGATTGAAGTACTTCGGATTGTTGAAAGAGAAGTAGGACTGCGGATAGCTCGCTGGACACTGCCTTCTTGGGGTATATAGAGAGAATACCCAAGGGAGTGCATAATCTGACCGAACTGTTATGGCTAGTAATGAAACAAGAAAGACCTATACACTGGAAGAGAGGCCCGGGGCCCGCTCTGGCTGGGTGGTTAAAGAGAATCGCCATGTACAATATAAATGCCGAGAAAATTGGAGACATACAACCCATGAAATCTAGACTTCGAGATATACGGGTTTCTTACCAGGCCTCCTTATCCGAAATGCGTACTGCTGATTGCAATAACTATCATAGTATAGACAAAGGGCTCATTCTTGGGTTATAGGAAACAACACTTTCGGATGCTGAATCTGTAATATGCAAAGTACATTGTAAAACCTGAATGCAGTAAATTAGGTGCGCACCAGTTCAGGCGGACAGTTCCTACTGCAACTGTAATTGTTTATATGCATTGGTGAGTCTTATCTTAATAAAAGAAAAACATGGCAGAAATATTATGTTGTTGAAGTTGAATTTGTAACAATGGAGCATTCATAATTAATACAGATTACACTTTGGGAAGGAGACCATAGCGAAGAAATGCATGAAGTGCTATAAGCGAAGAACCAATTATGAAGTGTTTTGCACTGCAACAGTTCCTCTGAAATTATCCGTATTCTGCACGGAAGGCATAGATTAGTTGCCGCAAACGTTTCTGCTCCGAAAAGCTTAAACACATTTTGGATTTTATTTTTCAAAGATTTTGAACTGCACGTGTGCCAAAGGGATGAAGGGCAACATAAAATCTAGAATGTAATTTGCGTGGCTCTGTGTGGCTTCATAAATCTGGAGTTGTGCACGGCAACGCAAATCACTGTCTTGCGTTCCTCTGCCCCAGGGAGGTGCTTCTTGGATGAAGCATGGATGTTCCCACGCATACACACTTGGACTTTGTTACACTCTCAAATTTACCATAAGTGGTAGACCTGGGAACGGCTCGAAATGCTATGCCTTCCTGGAGCAGGTGTAACAAGGAGAAATATCTTTATTTCTCTTCATTTTTGTTATTCCTTTCTAAGTGTGCTGCATTCTGCAGCACATGCAGAAAGAGGAAAAAGCCTCAATTTATTGTTTTTGTGCAGGTGGGTGTCCCCTCCTGCACAAAAGTATCCTGCCTGCAAAGAAGCCACCCTTGCACCATGGTGCCACGGTGCCAGTGCTGGTGCTAGACAGCACATAGTGTGCCAGTGCAAGGAGAGAACAGGAAGCATATAATGTTGAGTATGGAGCATTTCTGCCCTCTTTCGGTCGCATAACGCAGCTCAGTAAGGTGTCTACCTGTGTTGCGTTGCATGACATTTTGATGAAACTGACCCTCAGTTTAGGGATTCAAATGTAAAATTCCAACATAAACTGTGGAACTGCACGAGGTGGATGGATATTGGATTATGAACTAATTTGTTGTTTGTACTGTTGTCTTACTGCACTTTTCTGCATATTATGGCAGGCATGCTTGTTACACCATGCTTGCTTCGTACAACTGGTAGTTTATAGTTTGACTGGAACCCAAAAGACAAAAATACTCTATTCTACAAATTGTACCTTTAAAGTATGGCCTTTTAAACTTGCACAGGTCAGTAGTATAAGGTTACTTTTATTGTTGAGGGATATGAACAGAATAAAGCTGCTTTAATAATTAGAAAAATGTGCGTTTACTTTGCATAAGACAAGCAGCCTGTTACAAGTATAAATCACAACAATTATGTTTTAATATAATATAAGTGCATTTATCAGGTTCAACATCACCTCCAGCCTCAAAACAACCAGCAATTCCTTCCAGACCTCTCCAAGTCCTCCAGTTTCAATTTGGGAGCAAAACCTAGACCAGTGGGCAGGTTAAATTTCCAGTGTTATGACACCAGCTCCCTCACTCTACTACTCAAGCCACAGCAACATTTCTTTACTCTTCTACTGTGTGCGGAAAAGTACAGATTGCTTTCAATTTGAAAATAATGTTTTGCCATAAATTGGTTCTCAGCTTTCCACTGGTCTTTGTCATGAGAATACTGTACGAAAGTGGACTATATTTTGGGGTGGGTGACTGCCCACCTTATGGGTTAACACAATTTCTTGTCAAAGTGAACTTGCAAAGTCTTTAAATTAACCTGAGCTGGTGGATATGGCATAGAGCAGGCAAGCTTAACTTAGGGCAACATGTAAAGTATTTATGCAGTTCCAAAACAGTAACAAATGGAAACCACTAAACCAGGGATCTACAACCACTTCTGTAATAAGAGCTACTTAGGTTTAATGAAGATTGCCCCGAGCTACCCATAGTGTTATTATTGTAATAGTGGCTACAACAGATAAAACTACATTTTGGCTACCCTAGCAGCAATCACCGCAGTGCATCAGGCAGAATTGTTAGCAGAAATGTAAAAAAGGCTTAATCACTCTGGAATGTCTTTTCACAGTCAATATGTAAAAGCCATTGAGCAATGCTCACAGCACGAAGGGTATTATATTACTAGTAAAAAGTCTCACCAATGTCACATCATTTGTTACTCAAATATCAGCATTAAAATATTTTGGAAATTCAACCATTTTTATTCAAACATCAGTTTATAATTTCGGAAATAGACCCATGTTTATCCTAAATACACATTCCAATTTCGATATACGTATATTAATTTATCTAAGCATAAGCCTCTACTTCAGTAGGCTGAGCTGTGTACAGGAGAGCTACTTATAGGTAGCTGGAGAGCAACCAGTACCTCACAAGCTACTCCCTGCACTAAGCAATACAAGTCCCAAACCAAATTAGCAAAATAGAGTAATACATAATAAAATGACACCAAACCAACAAAAAAACAACAAAGGGAACCAGAGATATACATCTTTAAAGTTTTAAATAACAATAGCTTCAAAAATCGCAAAGGGCCTAATTAGAAGTTCGGCGGACAGTTTGAACCGTCCGCCAAACTCGCGACGGGAAGTTTGCCACCTCACTGGCTACTTCCCTCAATGACACCAGCCTCGTAATGAGGCCCAAAGTGCCAATGATAGTGCATGAAAGCAGTAGAACGGTACCCAGGTGTGATTTGAGGCTAACTGCGATGGACCCTTGGTCAGTTATACCAAGTGGATTGGTCCTGGTGAACGTTTGGAAGTCAAAAAGTTTGAAAAGGTTTCTGAGTCCCACTTTAGAAAGGGGCTTTGTCACATTTTTAAGAAATGCTTTGAAAATTCTTGTTAGTCCCAATACAGGAATCGGACTTTGCCACTTTTTTGAGAAGAAAAGTCCTCCATAAGCACTCCTCTGCTGAAATAGTAGCCATAGGCATGGAACCAAAGGCTAGATGCTTGAAGCAGGTTGGTCCAAAAGGTGATATGGGAATTTGCTGCTGGAAATTTTATAAATTCCGACACAAAATAGGGGTTTGAAAAAAAAAATTCAGAGGTCCTTTGAGTGGGCTGAATCTGAAATTTGATCCATTGCTTTGGAACTGCTGATTGGATACTTTTTCCCACATTTCCCACACAAGCCCGGAAGGAAACATTTCCAAGCTTTCTTCTAATGCCTAAAAACACCATAGGAGTGCACTTCTAAAACCAAACAAACACCGAGTAACATCTAAGCCCACTAGGACCTCAGGGAAAGCCATGGAGGGATTCTCAGGGTGCCAGGCTGAGGCCAACAGGGAAGTTCAATCCAGGTCCAGTTGTCTCTGGACAGCTGGGTACATGAGGAAAAAGGCCTCTTGCAGCTTGTTGTATCCCTGTATCCACAAAGGTAGTCCACCAACCAACACTTGGAGTCTACTACATTGTTCTGGGTACAAGAGAGAGCAATTCCAGTCCTGCAGAGGTCCCCTCAGGGCACAGGAAAAGGCACTGTCTTCTTCTGATCTTCCACATGTCCAGAAAAAGTTCTGAGGTTGGTACCTTGGGGGACAGCGCTGAGACTCCCTAACCAATGAGATAAAGTTCTCAAGGTCAACCCTACCCATTTTCTCAGCAGTTCCTGATTATCCTACTGCAAACAATTCCTCAGTGCACCTTTGTTCCCAAAATCCAAAATGGGGAAACCCTTCTTCGTTTTTACAGAGCCTCTCTGCTCAGCCAGTGATGTGACCAGGGTAATGACCAATCCTCTACAACGTGTTTACTCCAAACCAGCTCTGGGGTAAATTTCCTGGTTTGGTGCCAGCCTGACCTTAGGGACAAAAGCTACACAAATGCCATTTAGGGGTCACCAGTGGTCACAGGTGTGATAATGGCTTCCCTTGTATTTAGCTCTGTGCGTGGGATTCCTGACCACAGAAGAAAGTATAAAACTTGCAAAACAAATATTTATTATTGCAAGTGGGGCAGATTCCAGTAAAAAGGCACCTCTGTTCCGCCTGCTGTCCCTGAGCATGTGAAGACAGCAAACAATGCAGTAGCGAGTAGAGGTGAGAGACAGAGAGAAGACTAGGTGGAAAGACTATAAAGGGAAATGAGGAGAGGGTAATGTAAGGAAAAGCAGGTATAAGACACTGAAGAAAGATGGGCGAGAGATTGAGAGACAAAGACAAAGACAGACAAAGAGAGGGGCGTAAGGGCCATGGAGAGAAGGATTAAAGATACACCAGAGTTGACAGGTGTGAAGTCTGAATGGAAAGCGAGTCAAGTGAGAGAGATAAGTGATGGACACAAAGATGACAAAGACAGCTGAAAGTGGCAGATGGGAAGACCGGTGAGAGAAGATGACTACAAAAGATGTGATGTAATAGAGACAGATGACAAAGTAGTCATCTAAGAGAGATAGAAGAAGATACTGCTGTGAGGAAAGGGATAGAGACAGTTGGTAATTATAGGACCTGGCCCTTTTTGCAGGTTTGTCTCCTTCCTCCTATTTTTTTCTGACCATTTTCTGTTGGCTTTAGGACTCTGGGCACTTTACCACTGCTAGCCAGTGCTAAATGGCACATGCTTTCTGTGTAAATTGTTTTGGAAATTGGTTTATCCATGATTGGCATATTTGATTTAATAGTAAGTCCCTAGTAAAGTGCATAGAGGTGTCCAGGGCCTGCAAATCAAATGTTGCTAGTGGGCCTGCAGCACTGATTGTGCCACCCACATGAGTAGCCCTGCAAAAATGGCTCAGACCTGCCACTGCAGTATCTGTGTGGCAGTCATGCACTGCTAATTCGACCTGGCAAGTGTACCCACTTGCCTGGCTCAAACCTTACATTCTTATACATGTAAGTCACCCCTAAAGTAGGCCCTAGGTAGCCCCATGGGCAAGGTGCAGTGTTTATTAAGGGTGGGACATGTACTGATGTGTTTTAAATGTCCGAATAGTGAAATACTGCCAAATTCGTTTTTCACTGTTGCAAGGCCTATCACTCTCATATGTTAACATGGGGGCTGCCTTTAAATACCCTTAACGTGCAATCCAGGACTTCCTATGGAACAGACCTATCCCCCACAAGGGAAACACCTTCACTAAGGGCTGCACTAGAGTCTGGCTGGTGCTGGTCTCCTGACCCCTGCCCATCTCAAAGAGCCTGGACACCCCCAGCCCAGAAATTGTATCACCAAAGTCATTCCTGGGGTCCTCTGACCTCAGAGCTTACCTCTGACCCTCCAGGTTCTCCACTAGAGCCCACAACACCGTCTCAACCCTCTGTCTGACCTTTTGCACCCCCCTCACTAGGAGTGCTACTGCCAGACACCTGAACTGGTGGGACGCTGGGGACAGCCACCACCCACAACGTTCTCCTGACACTATGGGATTCCCCTCAGTGGATGGCCGTACAGTACAGGCTAGGCTCCCCTCCTGGTGTTCTCTCATGGAACCCTCCAGGACCTGTGACTGAATCTCGGGCATCCTGGGACTCAGCCCACCCCCATTCCCTCTCCTCTGAGACTGGACATGGGACACCTCACCCATCCCACTCCACTGGGCCTACCTGGGATACTGCAAGCCTTTCCCACCTAACCTGTTTGGGAAATACCTAGACCACTCCCTTCTGGAGCACCCCCAAATGCCTCTTCAGACCGTCTTGTACTAAACCAGAGGTCTGCCCCTGGATTGCCAAGCAATGCTCCAGCCTGAGGATACAGACCCTAGGCTGGAGGGTCAGGTGCAGGAGGGGACGGTTTCTCCAATCACACCTCCTAGTGTGACTTCTCGTGGTCTCTCCATGGTAGGGGAGTGCAGAACCCTAGGAGTAGTGGCAAGGGAGGGAGAGACTCACCTCTGACCCAAGCTCAACCCAATGGTACAGACCCTAGGTTGAAGGGCCAGGTCTAGGGTGCCCCCCTGACTTGGAGGGAGGGTCAACTGATGACAGTGCCCCTACCATGTTGTCTTCTAGGAGTACTTCTCCGGGTGGGAGGGTGCAGAACCCCAGAAGCAGGGTCAGGGGGAGGGAAGCCTCTCCCCTTACCCCGGTCTAACCTGAGGGTGCAGACCCCAGGTTGGGAGACCAGTTGCAGGGTAACATCCCAGCACTGTCGGGATAATTGTGCAGGACTGCTTCCACAAGCACCCTGGCAACTCTGGACTTTTGCAGGGACCACTCCTAGTGGGGGGGTGCAGGACCCTAGAAGGTGGGGTAGAGGGACAGAAGCCTCAGCCCTGACCCTGGTCCAACATGAGGGTACAGACCCAAGGTTGGGAGACCAGCCGCAGCTTAACATCACTGCACTGGTGGGAGAATTGTGCAGGACTGCTTCTACAAGCGCCCTGACAATTCTGGACTCTGGGGGTGCTGCTCCTTGGGGGAGGGTACGGGGCCCTAGAGGTCACAACCAGTGTCAGGCAACCATCTCTGACCTGGTGGGGGGACAGTGGACAAAGGGTGCCAGGCACCTGGGTCTACCGGCCCCCCTCTCCAAAGTCATAGTGGTTAGAGAACCCTGAAAGGCCTGGGGCCTGGCTCTCATCCATGACTACTGTCAATGGCCACTGGGGCTTGTTGGCCTGGTGGACAGAGTTGCCCCTTTGGGAGGGGGAAAACAGGAGTCACACCCAGAAGGTGGAGTAGGTCACACTACTGTGTTGGCCATAGTGATACTGTCTGCCCAATGGGGTACATCTGTGAGCAAACCAGACAAGCAAACCTGTCCCTTTTTGCAGGGTCTTCCCTAAAATGTTTGGCTCCTTCCTCCTATTTTGTTCTGACCAGTTTTTGTTGGCTTTAGGACTCTGGGCACTTTACCACTGCTAGCCAGTGCTAAAGTGCATATGCTTTCAGTGAAAATTGTATTGGTAATTTGTTTATCCATGATTGGCATATTTGATTCACTAGTAAGTCCTTAGTAAAGTGTGCTAAAGGTGCCTAGGGCCTGTTAATCAAATGCTATCAGTGGGCCTGCAGCACTGATTGTGCCACCCACATGACTAACCCTGTAAACATGGCTCAGACCTGCCACTGCAGTATCCGTGTGTGCAGTCTTGCACTGACAATTCAACCTAGCAGGTGTATCCACTTGTCAGGCTCAAACCTTCCCTTTTTATACATGTAAGGCACCCCTAAGGTAGGCCCTAGTTAGCCCCATGGGCAGGATGTAGTCTATGTTAAAGGTGGGAAATGTACTGATGTGTTTTACATGTCCTAACAGGGAAATACTGCCAAATTTGGTTTTCAATTTTGCAAGGCATATATCTCTCTCATAGGGTAACATGGGTGCTGCATTTAAATATCCTTAAAGTGCAGTTCCCCTTTGAGAGCAGATATAGATATGGAGTTTGGGGTCTCTGAGTTCACAATTTAAAAATACATATTTTGGTGAAGATGTTTTTTAGATTGGTAGTTTGAAAATGCCACTTTTAGAAAGTGGGAATTTTCTTGCTTAAACCATTCTTTGACTCTGCCTGCCTGTGTATTCTCTGTCTGGGTCAGACTGACAGTTGGGCTGTTTGTGAATCCCCTCTAGACAGTTACATAAATGGAGCTGGGGTGTAGCCTGCATATCCTGATGGGCCATCTGAGCTAGATTGGAGGGAGGAGTGGTCACATACGTAAATGGGCTGTGCCTGCCCTCACACAATGTAATATCCAACCCCCTGGTGTGTGTCTTGTGCCAGGCCTGGGCAAGGTAGGAGCTTGTAAACAACAAAGGCTTTCCTTTAAAGTTTGCCTACTTCGAAGGCATAAAGGGGTATAAGTAGTGGACACAAAACCCCACGTTTTCAAATAATTTCTGGATTCAAGAGGAGCCTCTGCCAAGGAGAAGAGCTGAAGAGCCGGAGGAGGAGTACTGCCCCTTTGCCTGTGACTGTGCTTTGCTGGGTTGGCCTGCAGTTGCTACTTCTGCCTGAAAGAGGACAAAGACTGGACTTTGTGTCATATTCCTGCTTGTGAAGAATCTCCAAGGGCTTGGACTGAGCTTGCCTCCTGTTTTGAAGTCTCAGGACCATCAACAACTTCCTCTGTCAGCATCTGGAATTTCTGCTGAGACTCCTGCCCTGCCAAGTGGTGCAACATTCAGTCCATTGGCCATTGAAAGGTGCAGCTGGTAGAACAAGGACTGAAATCCATACACAGGAAGCAGTGCGGGGAAAATTGTGATGCACCACCTGCAATGCAGCTATAAAAAAGACCCGCCTTGCAGCTGAAATCGACGCACCACCTGCATTGCTGCTGGGAAATTGACCCATCACCGCATCGTGGCTGGAGAAACAATGCAAACACCAGCTTGTGGCTGCTGAAAAAAACGCAAACCCCACGCAGCACGGTTTTCCATCACATCGAGCTGAATTTCTCACGCATCGTTGCTGGGTGTGAAAGTCATCAAGAATCTGCGTGGATCTAAGGTGTCCCATCCGGAAATCCGCACATCGCTCTCTTGTGGAAGAGAAAAACAGCTCATCGCCCACCTAACCGGAGAAGAAACGAGGCACAGCCTCACTTCCGAGTAAGGAATCAACTCATCGCTGACTTTTCCGATGCACACTTGCCTATGCAGCTTTATTTTTTATGCAAACCAGGTGCTTTGTGTAACAACAACATTTCCTTTATTTTCAATACAGTAAGACTCTTATTGTTTTAAAAATTCATATCTTGACTTGTGCACGTTGGATTTTTGTTGTTTTGGTTTTGTTTGATTCAGATAAATATTTCCTATGTATCTAAACTGGTGTACTGTGTGTGCTGGTTCAAATAGTTTACACATTGCCTTTAAGAGAAAAGCTCCAGAGAAGTGCGGAGGTAAAATGTTGACGAGAGCTCCCACTCAGTGTATCTGGTCAGGGCTCCATAACTGTCAGCCTCAAATTGTGACTTTGACTCGGTCTAGCACGACCATATGCCACCGGTTAGAGCTAATGATTTCTAAGCACATTTTTTCATTTAATCTTTAGCAATTCATATCTCTGGTTTTTGTTGTTTTGGTTTCATTTAAAAATACAAATATTTCCTATTTCTTAAATTGATTTGGGATTTATAATGTGTGTTGTGTCTTACTTATTTGCTGTATTGGTTTATTTAAACACTTTACATACCTGAGTCCTAAGATAAGCCTGACAGCTTGTTTCCAAGCTACCAAGGGTTGAGCCAGGGACTGATGTTTTGAGATCTTGACTGGACCTAACATTAGGTTAGTAGGCTTATTGCTAGTTGTAGGTGTGTACTAATAATCTGCCTTTCAGGATTTGGTGTTCAGCAGTGTGGATGTGGACTTGTGTTTGAATTACACCATACAGTAAAGTAAGTTAAGATCAGTAAAAATCTGCTAAATGGACTTAGAACAAAACTTTTGGTATTGAAGTTTTTTAAATTTAGACTAAACTGATTTTTAATGCATTGTTTTGATTTTTCTAAATTTGTTCTAATTCTGATTTGTAAAGTTTGTGTGACCCAAAGCTACGGGTACCATGGAGGTGGATCTGGCTGAACTGAACAAACTATTTTTGGTTGAATTTAGGGGGCAGTGTAGGGCTAGGGGGAAACCTGCTGCTAATATGATTAGAAAGGCAGAGTTGATTAGATCCCTCAAGGCCTGGGCATAGGCAGCTCCAGAGAATGAAGGGGAGGATAGCCCCCCCAACAACCTCCAGCAGGAGGGTGAGGATGACACTCTGTCCTTCACGTCCAGCACTAGATTTGTACTTCCAGCTAGGGGATATTGGGAAGACTCCCCCACAGGGGAACCAAAACTGTCCCTTGAAGAGAGAAATCTTTAGGCTCAAATGAAAGCCCTAGCTATAGACAAGGAGAAGCTCGAGCTGGAGAATAAGAGATGGGCACGGGAAATAGAGAGAAGAAAGAAGTGACAATGAAGGAGGTGCTGAGATGCCCATGGGGGGAAGGTTTAATTCCAGGCTTCCCAAGGGAATAGTTCCCATGTACACTGAGGGGGGATGATTCTGACAAATGGTTGACTGCATTTGAGAGGGCCCTTGAGATGAGAGAGGTCCACTCTAAGTATCAGGTTTAACTCCTGTGGGAACTAATCTCAGTAGCTGGGAGGGATAGGCTTCTGGCCCTACAGGGGGATAAGGCAAAATCCTACACCCACTTGAGGCAATGTTTAGTCAAGATTTTTGGTCTTACCCCAGAACCATATAGGGGTGAAGTTCAGGGCCACTCAGAGGGTAAGCACACAGTCCTGGGTGGACTTTGTAGATATCTCAGTGAAGCCACTTGAGGGCTGAATTAAGGGTAACCAAGTGAGTACCTATGAGGGATTGTACAATTTAATTCTAAAAGAGCACATCCTCACTCATTGTGTACAGGAGACATTACACCAGTATCTAGTGAACTCAAAGTTGCCTGGTCCCACGGAATTGGGGAGACAGCTGATGAGTAGGTGAGAACCTCGTTTTGAATCAACACCAGGGAGGTGACTAAAAGGAAGGAGGACAGGTCCCCTCCCAGGGGAAAGCACAGGGAAAGGAAGGTCAAAAACAGAAAGAGTCCACAAAAGGCCCACAGAAACCTGCACAGAAGGGAGGGGTCCCAAGCCATGGCACTTTCAGGAAGAAGGATATTTGAGGAAGAACTTTGATTATACAAAGGCAGGAATGTTTTGTGACTTAATGAAGGCAGGTCTGTGTTTTGGCTGTTATCTGCCAGAAGAGAAGAGATGCTGTCTACACAAAGAAGTCCCCCACTGATAGGAAGTCCATGGGGATTGCTAGGTGTTGGGGGTGGAAATCAGCCCAGGGAAGGGGAAGCAGTTAACAGAGGCAATCTTAGTGTCCCTGGATGTGGTGGAAATTGCAACCCTGGGCCTCTTGCCTTTCAGCATGAAGAGGTACAGGCAGATGCCTAAAATTAAAGGAACTAAGGCTGAGGCTCTGAGAGATAAAGGAGCCAGTGTGAGTATGGTCACAGAGAAGCTGGTTTCTCCAGAGCAGATCATACATGGTGTGTATCACCAGATAACCTATGCAGACAGCAGAACCAAACTCAATCACATGGCTGTGGAGATTTTGGAATTGGGAGATGTGACAGGCCCTAAGTAGATGGCTGCATATCCTGCACTCCCTGTGGAGTGTCTACTGAGAAATCACCTTGAAGCTTCTGGCTGGTCAGGGGTGGAGAGAGTGGTCCATGCAAGGAAGCTGGATCTCCCAGAGTGGGTATGTTCTGTGACCAGGTCACATTTTGCTCAACAGGAAAAGGCTGGACACTTGGGCTCTGGAATAATGGGATAAGCATTCAATGACAAGAGAAGGGGCACTGGGTCTGTTGAGCCAAACCAAAGAACTCCAGAGCTGCAGAAGGAATCTAACCCTGAGGGGGAGATCTGACCTCGGAGGGTGGAATTCCACCCCTGCAAGATCTGTCCAACTTGGTAGAATTGACAGGAGCTTGTGGACTCATCATAAAGGAGTTTTGCCAGGGGCAGAGAGAGTGTTCCATCCTTGAGGGCTTGAGGCAGACTGCCAGTAGGCAAGAGGAGGGTAATGTTAGTGAATTCCATAAAGATTACTGGAATGAGGGAGTCCCATACATTGAGGCTAGAGACCTCAAGGCGGGAGCCTCCAGGAAGTTGGTGGTACCTCAAAAGTATAGGATTCCTCCTCACTTTGAGCCATTACACCCCCTTGGCAGGTCATTTGGGCCAAGACATGGAATCAGTTGTTTAACTATTTATATTGGCCCAACATGTCTGCCAAAGTGAAGGAGTTCTGTAGCTCCTGTGCAACCTGTCAAGCCAATGGCAAGACAGAGGACAAACCAAAGACTCCCTTGATACTCCTGCCAGTGGTTGGGACCCCGTTTGAGAAGGTGACCTACCAACTGATTCAGGGAAGAGGTATATCTTGGTGGTAGTAGATCATGCCACAAGGTACCCTGAGGCAAGTCCCCTCAGAACAGTCACTGCTCCTGTGGTGGCTAAGGTCCTTCTTGGTGTATTCAACAGAGTGGGTTCCCAAAAGATGATATTTCAGATATGGGCATGAATTTCATGTCCAGCTATCTGAAGGCGATGTGAGAGGAACGTGGTGTTACCTATAAGTTCACCACCCCATATCACCCCCCAGACTAATGGTCTGGTGGAAAGATACAATAAGACCCCGAAGGGCATGATCAATGGTTTATCCGACAAACTCAGGAGGAGATTGGATGCTTTTCTATCATGCCTATTGTTTCCCTACAGGGAGGTCCCACAAAAAGGGGTTGGCTTCAGTCCCTTAGAATCATTGTTTGGGTACCCTGTAAGAGGCCCATTGTGCCTCGTGAAAGAGTCTTGCGAAAAGCCTCTCAAGGAAGCCAAGGACAATGTGCTGGACTATGTACTAGGCCTGGGATCTCATATGTCAGAGAACATGTACAAAGCAAGTAGGAACATGGAGGCCAGCCAAGAGGTCATAAAGCTCTAGTGTGAAAAGAAGACTAATATGCCTGAGTACAAAACAAGACAATTGGTGTGGGTTTTGGAGCCTGTGGCTCCTAGGGCCCACCAGGATCCAATCATAGAGAGGCAGGGTGAAGTTACCTATCTGGTAGACTTTAACACCACCAGGAACCCTCACAGGGTCCTGCATGTCAATAGGTTGAACCCCACCAACACACAGCAGATATGACAATGCTGATGGTCACAGCTGAAGGAGGAGAAGAGGAAACTGAGCCACTGACAGACCTCCTCTCCCACAATGTGCAAGATGGATCAGTGGAGGGAGTTGTACTCTCTCCCAAATTGACAGACCAACAGCAAAGAGACTGCAAACAGGTGCTGGGACCATTTGCTGGTCTGTTCTCCCTGACCCCTGGACTCACCACTTGGTGTGTCCTCGCATTGACACTGGCAACAGCCTACTTGTCAAATGCAAGCTCTACAGTTTTTCTGACTAGTTAAGAGCCAGTATCAATGCTGAGGCAGCTAAGATGCTGGAACTGGGGGTAAATGAGCCTTCTGACCCAGTGGTGCTAGTACCCAAACCTAATTCCCAGGGGGAAAAGAAAGAATTGAGGTACTCTGTAGACTATAGAGGACTGAATGCAGTAACAAAGTCTGATGCTCACCCTATACCTAGAGCTGATGAGCTAATTTATAGGTTAGGGACTGATAAGTGCCTGGGTGCATTTGATTTGAACTCAGGCTACTGGCAGATTGCCCTCAGTGAAGAAACAAAGGAGAGGTCTGCATTCTCCACATCAGAGGGACTTCACCAATTTAGAGTAATGGCCTTTGGCTTAAACAATGCCCATGCAACTTTCCAAAGGTTGGTGAACAGGATCCTGTCTGAGCTGGAGCAGTTTAGTGCAGCTTATCTGGATGATATAGTTGTGTACAGTTCAGCCTGGGATGATCACTTAAACCATATGGAGGAAGTACTTCAGGCCCTGCAGCATGTAGTCCTGTCTACTAACGCCAATAATTGTCAAACAGGGCAGACGTCAGTTGTGTACCTGGGTCACCTTGTAGGTGAAGGCCATGTACAACCTCTCCAGGCCAAGATACAAGTCATATTTGATTGGACGGCTCCTACAACCCAGACACAAGCCAGGGCCTTCCTTCGTCTGACTGGGCATTATAGAAGATTTATTCAGAACTATGAGACTATTGTAACTCCCCTGACAGAATGCACTTCTAAAAATAAGCCAAAGAAAGTCATGTGGACGTCAGAGTGTCAGAAGGCCTTTGACAGTCTGAAAGAGGCTTTGTGTTAGCACCAGTGTTACTGGCCCCTGACTACACACAGGAATTTGTGGTTCAGATAGATGCTTCAGAGCATGAGATTAGGGCAGTGCTGGCACATGGTCATGAAGAGGTCCTTGATCAGCCAGTTGCCTTCATTAACAGGCAATTACTCCCCAGAGAGCAAAGATGGAGTGTCATTGGGAGGGAAGACTTTGCTGTGGTTTGGTCCCTGAAAAAGCTGAGACCATACTTGTTTGATACTCGCAGTATTCTTTATTAAGGCTAAAAGCCATAAAAGCATCCGTATGATAATAATATAATATATTCACACAATGGTCATTAAAAATCAGGTAGAAAAAAGTGCCACACAATACAATAAATATCCCTGCCCCACTCTAAAAAGTTAGACTAATATAAACATATATACATTGAATTGTTTGATACTCACTTTCTTGTTCAAACTGACAACAGCTCTCTCAGATGGCTCATGCAGTTGACGGGGAGATTCCTAAATTGTTGAGGTGGCCATGTCCCTACAGGGGATGGACTTCACAGTGGAACACGGAGCAGGGGTGGCCTATACCAATTTGGATGGACTTTCCAGTTGTTTCCACTTAGCTGAGGAGGACTACCAGTTTATAGGTTAGGTGCCAATCACCTTTCATTTGGGAGGGAGCAATGTGAGAAAGTCATCATTTTAGCATGAACACCTCCATTTTTTCTGACTATGATTGGTGGTAACTGACTGTGCCCTGGGCTCTGCTAACCAAGCCCAGGGCCAGTGCTCTGAACAAAATGTATACGGTAAAGTAGTATAATTACAATTGGCAATGACAGACTCCTGTAAGTCTCTACTATATAATAGAACAAGGGGGAATTCAAACTACCTATAAGCCCCTAGTATAATGTTTTGAGGCCCAGTGGATTTGCTGCACTGGAGTGTGCACTGCTGTGTTGCCTGCTATCATTTTTTAAGACAGCTTTGCTAACTATCTATTATCTCTAGCAGAATCAGCCATAAACCCATCATCTAGCAATATCTCTTCCCTGAACATCTGTGTATCTAACTAGGCCTTGGCAGAGCCTGGGGAGTTTTCCTCTGCGGAGTTACACACAGTTAATGAAAAATGTTGGCAAATTTATTTGAGTTCTTAGAGCGGGCAGAGTTGTATCAGTCATCTCCAGCATTACACCTAGAGAAGAGGGACATTCAGGATAATAATCAGAATATGTACTATTTCTGTATGGATATTTGAGTTTGAATAAAGAGTACAAAGTCTCTGCTGGGAGCGTGACATGCAAAAACTGCAAAGAAAGGGGCATATTTATACTTACTTTGCGCTGAATTAGCGTCATTTTTTTTACGCTAATTCAGCACAAACTTAACTCCATATTTATATTTTGATGCTAGGCCCGTCTAGCGTCAAGATATTGGAGTTAAAGTCATTTTTAGATGCATAAAACCACCTTGCGTCAGTGAGATGCACGGTAGCTGTTCCTGTCCAAAAAATGACTCAAAGCCCCTAGCACCTTATTTATCCACCCATGCAAAAAAGGTGCACGGGCAGGCGGGCCTAAATAATGGCGCTAAGCTTAGCGCCGTTATTTAATGCCTGGGTCAGGGCAGGCGTTAGAGGACCTGTGGACCTATTTCCATGCTCAAACACCATGGAAAGAGCCCACAGGTGCCCACTCCAAGCCCTAGGAACACACCCACCCACACCAGAGGGACACCAGAGGATGGGGGGCCCCATCCCAGGTAAGTAGGGTAAGTAGAGGTAAGTATTTAAACAATTTTTTAAAAGTGGCATTGGGGGCCCTGACATGGGCCCCCCTACATGGCACTGGGTTCAATGGCCATGCCCAGAGGACCCTTGCCCCCTGTGCTGGCCACTGGGGTGCTGGGCTTGACTCCTGTCTTTTAAAATACAGGAGTCATGTGGTATGGATGGCTTTGCATCAGGAAATGGAGCTAGGCTGGTTAAAAGCATTTTTTTTGCCTCTAACCAGCCTAGCGTAATTTTTTGGTGCAAAACCCGCTTCCCCCATACCACCACCTGCACCCAGCTAGCGTAATTTTCCCAGACGTTAGCCCACCCTTTGCGCCGGCTTGCGGGATTCCATAAATATGGCGCCCGGCTGGCACTCTGGAATGACACAAGCCGGCGCTATACTTTTTGATGAAAAACGGAGTTCGCGCAGTTTTGCATCAAAAAGTATAAATATGGGCGAAAGTGTTTTATCACTTTCTCTGCTTCCTCATTACATGTCACAGAAAAATAAGAGGGATGCAGGTATTTCTTCCTCCCTTCTCCATTCTCCATCCATTCCAACTGCGGAGTACAATTTCATTCATACTGCTGCACCGCCTCGGCAGATCACAAATGTGCCAAGAGCAGAACATCTGCTTGTAACTAAGCCCTATGTTTAACTTTTCTTCCCTGGAGTCTAGATCCTTCAGGCATCCCTGGGGAGCTGCACCACATATGTAGTAAAATAACCAGCGATTACGTGGCCCTGATGACAGAAATGGGAGACCAATGTCTACCCATGAATAGGATGGCAGAGACTGCCCAGCTTTCAGGAGAGGCTTAGCACCAGAATCAATGAAACACTAGTCTCAGTGCTTTATAATCTATGCCCAACATGCTTGGTGCCCTGCACTGTTCAGGTTCAAGCACTTACAAACTGCTCACTACATCATTTGCGCTGTCTTCAAGTGAAAAAGTATGGTGGAAGGGGGGAGCGGGTGGAGTTTTTGACGTGTATAGAAACAGCGCTTTGATGGGCAGGTCTGTGAAGAGAACAAAATTGCCAATAGGTTTTAAATTTGGACAGCATAATTTACCATCATTTAAGTGTATTCATCCCATGGTATCCAATGCAAAATATAAACAATCTTGTAAAAAACAGGCCAGTTTCAGGATGCTGACCACAGGAGGTATTGAAAGTATTTATTTTGTTAACAGCTTGAAGAGCAGACACATATCACCTCTTTATTTTACTAATATTTCCACTGCAGGCAGTGATGCACTTTGGCCCTCATCACCACATCATGGGTGACTCCCGTTTTACCAAAATGGTATTCCAGTACCTGGAATTACCAATACTGCAGATTTTAGTAATGATATGTGGCAGAAAACCCATGGTTACTAATCAAATTGTGATCTGCTGCCCACCCATCATAATAAGGAAGGACTGGTGATGAGAAGCCGAAACTCACCAAAGAATGCTCGCATGCAAATTTGCTGATCATCTCACTAAAAATGAAAGGTGCCAGCCATTCCTTCCAGGCAAACCACCTTAACCACAGTGACCCCACTCAATGGGCTCGCCTAAAATAATGTATAAATTCAATCAACCTACTTTAAGTGTTTCATTTCATCTGCTCTTCTTGAGCGTCCGTCACTCACCAAATACTGTGATCCTTGTCAAACAGTGGCGATGAAAGGGCACTCCTGCTGTATGTACTTCATCCACTGTCCCTTGCAAGGAGAACAGGTGCAGGGCAGCTGGGGCACAGGAAATACTTGAGGAATACTTCAGATGACAAGTCAGGGGGGAGAACCACTACCCTTGTAGTCCAGTGGTCGTTGCATCTGGGGGGTGGGGAGGAGGGCCAGGTCAAGAGAGGTAAAAACTAGACAATTGTAGTTCTTTTGCGATTAAAGTACCAACAGAATGGGGTGACAACTGTCTCCAACTCACTAAGAGGGGGCATGGAGAGGCCATCACAGGAGGTTATGTACCATGTTGAAAATAGAATGCACAGCACTGGGCAAGTCTTCTAAACCCAAATTTCTCACTCTCTCGCCCAAATGGGTGACAATAATCCCAACATGGCAGCTTCACTGCAATCTTCCCTTATCCTATTGTTAACTAGTTGCTAACGGCATGTTTTTATATTCTCTGCCTCCAACACTCTATCCTCCTATAGTTGGGCTTTCCTTCCTCTTCTAACCTGACCCCACCCTCCTTAGTTCCAGGAGATCTGTCAGATTACTGCAGCAGAGTTTGAGACACAATACAAAGATCATTCTCCAGTAGGTGGTCATAGGCACCAGTAAACTTTGCTATGTGTTGGAGCTGTTTTTGCCAAACTCAATGTGGAGCGCGAAATAGCAAAACTCTGCCAACTCTGCTGGAGGAGCGGAGCTCACCACCCACCCTTAGTATCTACTCCGGGAAGACCACCTCTCCACGTTTACTGCCACTCAGTGGTGGCTAGTGGATTTTGGAAGCGGTAGGACCCCTGGAAACCCAGCATTCAGCATCAGACCTTGGGCAGTCTTTCAGATTACACACACACACACACACACATATCTTTAACACTCACTCAGGCATACAAACTGACATACATACACAGACAGTTGCAGGTACCCACACAAAGACAGTCACATAAACATACACATTCACTCCCCAGCACACACACACATATTCAGGCTTTTAAACAGTATACAGACTTTGAGACATGTTTTTAACGGCGACTGACTTTTTGTCACCTGCACTGCAGCGCCTAATAAAAGAGTGCTACAGTTGTAAGATGTGAAATATCCATGAATAGTTTGTAGGGCATCAGGGCATTGGGTAGCACCCCTCATAAAAAGGCATTCCTCACAGGACAAACACCAGTGTCAAGAGGGGAGCGGCCTTAACCACGTCTCCCAAACAACAAAGTTGTGGAAAACAAAAGCGGAACAACGCGCTCGTTAACCACAACTTCCTTGTTCGGTGCCTTACCCAGGCATGTGCTGAACCACGCAGATGCATGGTCAAGGCACAGAAGAAGGGAGTCGGCTGAGGACAACGTGATCAGGTAAGTGGGGCTGTTTTGGGGGTGGGGGGTCAGGGTATTTTTTGTTTTAGTGGCGGGGTGGGGGGTCAGGGTATTTTTAGTTTTAGGGGGTGGGGGTCGGGGTGGTTTAGGTTTAAGGGCAGAGGAGGGGGGTCGTTTTTTTTAGTTTTAGATTTTAGGGGTAGGGTGGGGTGGTGTGGTAATTTTAGGGGCAGGGTGAGAGGTTGGGGTGGTTTTAGGTTTTAGGTGAGGGGGTGGGGGGATGGGGTAGTTTAAGTTTTAGGGACGGGGTGGGGGCTGGGGTGTTTTTAGGTTTTAGGGGCAGGGTGGGGGGTTGGGGTAGTTTAGGGTTTAGGGATGGGGTTGGGAGGTGGGGTGGTTTTAGGTTTTAGGGGCAGTCTGGCGGTCGCAGTAATTTTAGGGAAGGGGTGGAGGTTTGGGGTGGTTTTAGGCATGTGTTGTTCCAGCATGCGTTGTTCCGACATACATTTGTGGCAAGAGTGCGTTGGTGTTTGTCCTAATATTTCATAGAAAAAATGACTGCAAACTCTTTTAAACACAAATGCTTACCTGGGGCAGGCCCATGATTTCCGGCTCCCTTTTCCATCTGCAGCATACCAGAGGCAGCCCTACGAGCTTCCACCCAATCAGAGGCTGGAATAGGGTTGAGGGTACCAAGGTAGACTTTTTTCTCTATTCCAGCTTCTGATAGGGCAAGCGGGTGTATGATTGAGAAGCCTTGATGCTCCATTAGCTGACATGCTGCACTTTTCTTTGACTCGCTTTTTTCCTCACAAGTGACCAGTCCAACATGTGCATATTTTTCTGAGGCAAGCATTGACATGCCACAATCACTTTCTTCACTTTCACTTATTATTGAGACGGTAGGACTGTTTGACGATGATTTCGATGATGATCAACTTATCTATTTGTCTCAACTGATGTCACTGCTTGGCCTTGTGGGCGTGCGTTGAACGTAGCTTCTGGTGTCCATTTGTCTTTACGTTGTGATGCACTTAATTTTTCCTTCGCTTTGCACATCATCACAAAATGGCTCTCTTTACCACAACCTTTGCATATCTGACCAATGGCAGGACACTTTCCTACATGTGGAAATGCAAATCCACATCTGAAATACAA
Source organism: Pleurodeles waltl (assembly GCF_031143425.1). Lineage (NCBI taxonomy): Eukaryota > Metazoa > Chordata > Amphibia > Caudata > Salamandridae > Pleurodeles > Pleurodeles waltl. The sequence continues at coordinate 379,795,275 of NC_090444.1, read as the reverse complement.
CTTATTTTTGCGCTTAGACATCACTTTGTGCCCTTCAGTCTTTTGTTTCAAATTACATTTCACATTCATGACTGACTCGGTCAGGGGACCTCCATCCTCCATGTGGGAAGCTTGCAGCCATCAACATTAGCTCCAGACTAAGAATTTCTCTCTGCATTCATCATATGAATGAATCAGACAAACATCCGTTGAGCTTTTTAATCTGCGTGTCTTCTTTATCATTAAATGAATTGAACTTACAGTATTTGATGAGTGTGTCAAGTCTTTCCATAGCTTCATTGATTGTATCACCAACTCATTCATAGTCAATGTTTGGTACTGGATTGAACTTGAGATTCAACGCATTCTTCATCAGTTCTTGGCATGTTCTCTCTGATTTCTTTCACACCATCACCAGCACGATTTTTTGACGTGCTAGCTGTCTCTTCGAGTGCATCTATGAAATCTTCAAATATCTCTAACCAGGTAGTCCATCTATCACAAATATTTTGCTGTTTGGCAGTATTGTATGGTGGTAGTGGTTTCAGGAAGGTGGTAGCACTGTGACCAGTGTGGAACTTACTGACGTTGGGATCAAAGTTCTCCCCAGCCTCTCTGACTAGAAACTAGGATCAGTTCCATTCATGCCCTGACCTTGGCCTTGTGATGGGCAGGCCATGGGGTCATCCTTGATGGGCATAGATATGGACTGCTCTGTTAGCACAACCACGGGTACTTCTCTTGCAGCCACCATCACCTGGGGTATGCTCTGTTTATCAGACTTGGTAAATCAGCTATTTTATTCTTTTTACACTTCAGTTTATATTTTCTAACACCTGGTTGATCTCTGCCTTGCACTGTTTCTGTTAGCAGTGTTATTTGATAAGTGAAAATTATCTTTAGCTGCTCTTTGTAAACCTGGCTGGTTCCGCCCTCCACATTAACACTCCATATACTATCTAACTTAATTTTAGGTGGCAGCGCGATACCTTTTGGCAGGTTATGGTGTCTTGACCAACGATGTGTAGACTTTTCTGTTAAGATCTCTTTCCATTTACATGCTTCATACCAGCTGGAGCTGTGCTTTGACTCCACATACGCCAACTGTCGACTCAGCAATTCGAAGAAAGCACATGTGGCAAGCCCAAGCAGTTTGCTTGGACCATGGCCAACTCTCCCAGAGAGCACTTTCTTCTTCAGATTACTCATGCCCTATCTCATTGCCAATTGTAGCGTCCTTTCCAGCCTGGTGCCCGCTGAATGGCTAGGCCACACACAGAGCTGTAAATCACGTCTTTATTCCTCTGCGTGTACCTGTGAACTCCAACATTCCAAACCAAGCTCTCATTACATTCTATTCTAGTGATAACATCACACTGGTATGGAGTCCTCCGGGAGCCAAAAGGTTCTGTTCTAAATCATGCAAGACACTACACCATTGGGGGGGGGGAGGTGTCTGTGGTGTTTGTACTTTTTAACAACTCTTGTGGCAATTAGTCACTTGTAAATGTCACTGAACCCAAGGCTGCAATATGGCAATATAGGACCATATTATATGTTATCCATTATGCATTTTTTATTTTACATATTTATTTTGGGACAGTTAGTTTTAAAAATATGTTTTTGTCAAACAGGGAAATGTTTATTAAAAATGTGAAGTGAAACATGGGACTACACGGTTTGTTGTGGAAAATAAAGTGAGAAAAATAATTATGTATATAGGAATGAAGAATTTTAAAACATACACACTCTGCTTCATTAAAAAACATATTCTCTTGAACGAAGAGCTTTTCTCTGCAAGTTACAGATAGCAATGGACACTAGAATTAGAATGTTCAGGTTTGGTTTTCCTTTCATGACTCTAAGTGAGGCTTGAATGCTTGTAGAGGGTGGGCCTTATGGCCAGGTTTGAGACCCGGTCCTGTGTACAACTTTTGCAGTGCACAGCTGTGTGCAGCCAGGATTGGCTGCTCGTGGATGATAGAGTGCAAGGTCTGGCTAGAGGCAAAGCCTTGTGGCGCACCTCTGCTGCACATATCCAAAGGCTGTGCACAGTGGGGGCCAACTACCTATAGAAGGTGCAAGCAATTGCCTTATGGCCCACTCCTGATGTGCAGAGCAATAGGCCATTAGGCCATGTGTAGCTAGGGTTGGCTGCCCCACGGTAGGAGGGGCATAGGGTCTGGGTCAGGGCCCAGAGACCATGCCATGTGCCCAACTTTGTGCGGCACATGGTAAACGGCTGTACACAGTGGGAGTTAAATGCCAGTGGAGGGTGGGGTGTTGAGCCTGGCCTGTTGCAATGCCCTTCACCCCACAACCAGTGGTCATGGCCAAAAACTGTGTGCAGTAGGGGTCAGGAAGATGCAGATGGTGGGGCACTAAGCCAGGCCACTGGCCAGGTCCTACGGCCTGTGCACAGCAGGGGTCAGAAGTCAGTGAAGGGTGGGGTACAAGGCCCTGCAGGTGCTAGTCCTTCTGCCCCTCTCCCCACTGGGCATGCACAGCTGCCTGTAAAAGTCAGATAAAGAGAGTGGCTGTGCATCGCATGCACAGCAAGGCAGCATTCGGACAAAATATCAAACTTAAAATATCAAGATACAGGAATATTGAGTTTTAAATATCCTGATCCACAAATATCATGATGCAGGAATATCGTTGATAAGAATACCGATTTTAGAGGAAAGTAATATTGATGTTAAAAATATCGATGTTGTAAATATCAATGGTAAAAATATCTATGTTGTTAATATCGTTTGCAGAAATATTATTGTCAATAATATTGTTTTAAAATTATTTTTATGTGCTTTAGTATATGCTTTAATTGTATATATTGTAAACTGTATAAATATTGTTATTTTTTTCTAAAATAGTTCGGAACTTTTTCCTTTTTTTAATTAAATTTAATTGTTTATTGTAATTTTCAGTGCCGTAGAGGGTTGTGGGTTTTGTAGGGATATAGGGTTGGAAGTAATTTAATTATAATTAATTTAAAAATATTTTTTAATTATTATTAATGATTTAACTGATCATTAATGATGTAAATTCTCTAACTAATGTAGTTTTTCAGTAGAGTTTTTAGGTGCGGTGGTGGGTTTTGTAGGGGTATAGGGTGTGAAGCAATTTAAATAATCATTAATTAATTTTTTTGTTAATTATTATTAGTTATTTAATTGAAAATCGATTATGTACCTTTTCTGAATAATCTATTTTTTCAGTTAAGTTTTAGGTGTGGGGCTTGTCGGAAGTGGAAAGTAATTTAATTATAATTAATTAACAAATAATTTTTAATTTGAAAAACTATTTAATTGATAATTATGTAAATTCTCTAATTAATTTAGTTTTTACATTAGGTTTGAGGTGCAGGTTGTGGGGTTCATAGGGGTACACGGTGGGAAGTAAATTAATTACAATTAGTAAATAATTATAATTAATTATGTAAATTGTGTAGTTATAATTGTTTTATTTTATTTATAGGTGTTTGTTGTTGTGCTTTTAGGGTTACAGGGTTGAAAGATAAGTAATAAATAATGTATTAATAAATAATTATGACTTTACTATTTAATTTTAAACTGATGAATTATTTTAATTATAAATTCAAAAAAGGTATTTAATTTAAAAAAAATCTTTTTTTAATGATTTTGCAAGTTAATTGCATTATACATAGTTTTTATTAGATTTTAGTTGTTGGCTGCTGTGTTTGTTGGAATATAGGGCCCGATTATGAGTCTGGCGGTCCGAGGTCCTCCAGACACCTAGCGGTCTGACGGCCAGATTACTCTCCTGTCACCACCAGGATCATGCATCCCGACGGGCTGGCAATGGTCAGAGTCATGGTGAGCCACAGCGGTGGACCTGGTGTCACCGCCGTGCTGATCACGACTTCACTTTCACCGCCATGGAAAAGATGGCAGAAGGCCAGTGTTGGGTGCCACAGGAAGGGCCCTGCATTGCCCATGACTATGTTGTGTCTCTGAGAGAGCCGTGGCCAATGCTGCCACACTGTTTCCACAGGATCTATACTATTTAGGGGAAGCCCACTGTATCATGGCCAAATGTCAATCCAATATAAATGTACAGAGGGAATAAATATTTAGACATATCCTGAGTGAAAAAATCAATTAGTCACTGAAACAATTACTATCTTCATTGTTCTAATTATTTATTTGTTTTTTGTCTCTCTTTGTCTTGCTTTCATAAATTAGGTTAAACATTACAAAACTATACACATAACTAAATCACAAACAATATATACAAACAGTTACACATACACAAATAATACACACTTAAACATGTGACACTTAACATACAATATTCTAAAACAATATTCAAAAAGTCTCTTTTGCACTGAAATCTTTCAATTTATAAGCTGTTAAACCTTTTCCCGGCAAGCAGTATTGTGATATGAGGGAATGATGTTTAGTATCACCTTTCGTAGGTTGTTTGTTCGTGGTACTTAGATACAATACAATCCCATTTTCATTGTCTCATTGTTCCAGAAACATTCCTCAAAATCGTAGTCAACGCGTTTCGGCCTTTCAACTTCTGGCCTCTTCAGGACATCAAAGACAGTGCCTTATCTTTAAACGTAGAGTTTGTTTTCATGGAGCTTTTGCTGATGGCGATCGCTCTTCCTTCAATATATTTTTCCTTTTCATTATTACATTTGATTTATTTTTTTGTGAGAGCACTCCACGAGTGGATACCTTCCATTTCCACCGATTTCCAAAGGGCAGACCGGCAGAAATGTCAGCCCGGTGGAAACATCATAACACAATGGGTATGAGGCTGCCGGCTTGACAGCGGCCTCATCCCGACGGCTTTGGGCGGTCCAACAGCCGGACCGCCAAAGTCATACTCAGACCCTTACTGTGCTATTTAATTATAACAATATTTTTTGTACTGTTGCACAGACTGGAGTGAGAATAGTAAACTTTACCCCTCCTGAGTCCAACATTTTTTCTACTGTTGCACAGAATGGAGTGGGAATAGTAGTTTACTCCTTGTGAGTCCAATGTTTTTCCTACTGTTGCACAGACTGGAGTGGGAATAGTAAATTTTAGCCCTCTGGTGTCCAGCACTTTCTCTACTACTGCGCACACTGGAGTGGGAATAATACATTTTAGCTCTCCGGTATTCAATGCTTACCCTACTATTGCACTGATTGGAGTGGAAATAGTAAATTTTACCCTTCATGAATCCAGCATTTTCCCTTCTATTGCACCGACTAGAGTGGGAGTAGTATATTTTACTTCTTCTAAGTGCAACATTTTCGCTATTGGAGTGACAATAAAATTGTTTATCTTTCCTGAGTCTAACTTTTTCCCTACTGTTGCACTTACTTGAGTGGGAATAGTACACTTAACCTCTCCTGAGTCCAACGTTTTTCCTACTGTCCTACTGTTGCACACACTGGAGTGGGAATAGTACATTTTACTCCTCCTTAGCCCAATGTTTTTCCTACTGTTGCACAGACTGGAGTGGGAATAGTAAATTGTACCCCTCCAGAGTCCAACGCTTTCTCTACTGATGCACACACTAGAGTGGGGACTCAAAATTTTACCCCTCTGATGTCCAATGCTTTCTCTACTGTTGCACACACTGGAGTGGGGATAGTACATTTAACCTCTCCTAACTCCAACACTTTCCCTACTGTTGCACACACAGGAGTGGGATTAGTACATTTTACTCCTCCTGAGCCTAACATTTTTCCTACTGTTGTACAGACTGGAGTGGGAGTAGTAAATTTTACCCCTCCTGAGTCCAACACTTTCTCTACTGTTGCACACACTGCAGTGGGAATAGTAAATTTTACTCCTCTGGTGTCCAATGTTTACCCTAATGGTGCACAGATTTGAGTAGGAAAAGTACATTTTACACTTCATAAATCCAACGTTGTCCCTACTGTTGCACTGCCTGCAGTGGGAATAGTAAATGTTACTACTTCTGAGTGCAACGCTTTCCCTACTGTTGCATACACTGGAGTGGGAATAGTACATTTTATATTTCTGGTGTCCAACGATTTCTTCACTGCTGCACAGATTGGAGTGGGAATAGAAAATGTTACCCCTCCTGAGCCCAATGCGTTCCCTACTGATGTATAGATTGGAGTGAGAATAGAATATTATTATTGCTATAGTTTATTAATTCTGTTAATATTGTTCAACTATATATTACTACTATGTGTTTGTGTATATAATTTTATATTATTTATGTGTATAAAGGTATGTAACTTTTAACATCTTTTTAGTTAAATGTATTTTTAGCTATTGTTTACTTTTTATGTATAATTAAATTGGATATATTTTACATTTGTTACACTTTTTATTTAGTTATGTAAATATAATATATATGTGTGTTATATTAATACATTTAAAAAATGAACAATGATAATGTAATTTAAAATTCATATTTGTTATTATAGTTTTACATGACGTGTGCATACACATTAATTTATACATACACGTGTGTGTTTGTTTAAATAAAGTATATATATATATTTAGATATTGTGTAAATATATTTAATTTGCATTATAATAAAGTTATATGTTAAATTATTTAAGATTTCCTGTTGTTTATAACTACATATATATTAAAAAACAACAATATTTTTTTCGAAATTAGTCTTAAACAATATTTTTATTTCAATATTTTTGAACTTACTGTTATATCGGTAGGAAAATAATATTTTTGTGATCAATACTTTTGACACAATATTTTTATATTGAGATATTTGTGGTTTTGATATTGTGTCATAGAACCGGGCAAGGCCATAGGCCATGCACAATAAGGATTGTCAGCCCATGTTGGATTGGATGCAGGCCCTTTATGTAGAAAAAGGACCTTCAGGCAACTCAACTTGGTTAGCAATCTGTTACTGACTCTTTAAATCACAGTTTCAGTCACCCATCTTGCTCAAGTAGGTGAATTGCACTCACTCTCATTCAGACTCATTCACATACAAAACTAGTAGAATAAATATGTATCTTTTTGTTTGTAGAAAAGTACCATTTGTGTTTTCATAACGTTTTCTTTAGTTGTTTTGTGTTTGAATTTTTGTCGGCATAAAAAACAGTGCAAATTACAAAGTGGAATAAAGATGCATTTCTTGCAAGTTTGCTGGTGTAGAATGACTTGCTTTTTCATGCTGCTGCACTCTGTTCTCGATTTGAAATGACTGATTCTTGGTCAAGCGGATCAAGCCAATAGTGGTGATGCATGTATCACTCTCATCATGTCCCTAGTGGAACGATATTTGGTGGCAATCTGTTGCAAGGATTAGTGTTGTGCAGTGGTAGACCTGACACACTGAGGTAGTGTTTCACCAAACTTTTGGCTTTTTCTACACGGTTTTGCTGATTCTCTTTGAGTGACTTTGGGGCCATAGGTGCTTTCCCACTGTGAATACAGTGTGAATGCGCATGCGCCTTCCTACATATGCCAGGAAAGTCAGGCTGACCAGTATTTGCACACAGGCACACTTGTGTGCCCCTATATACTTACCCATCACAGTAGGCCAGAACAGGTGCACCTACACCCATGTGGTGTCCTTTAACTTGTGTACTGCTGCACATATATGTGTTTTGACTATACATAAGAGCTCCTCTGTCAACATGGGGATAGGTTACAATTGACCCTGAACTGCAATTGTGGATTGCAGTGAAGCACCTTAATGTTGTTTACTATCATTGGATTTACAAGGACATACCCCTACCCATGGTAAAGGTGGTTTTGTCAGTAATGCTCTAGAGATATGACTTCTAAGAAGTGGGCAATTCTATGTTCTAAAAAACTCTCTTTTGGTGCCTTTGAATTCAAACTCCATTTCATTGGAGGCTGGGGAAAGCACATCTCTGCATTCCCCAGTGGCAGCCATAAAAGGCAGGCACCTGGAACGACAGGTCTCTACCAGTTGAGGTCCTGGCTGGATAGATTAGAGGGGGAGGTTTTGACACTTGGGCCCTCATTATGAGCATGGCAGGATAGCCCGCAGCCGACCATGCTGATGGACGACAGAAGACCGGCAGTGGCGGCGGCAGGCATCCCACCATATTCTGATGCATGGAGCCTCAACGCCATTGATGGCGGTGAGGCCCGCCATGCGCTATGCTGGCAGTCGGTGGCTGGAGTGGATGCGGCTCTACCCTCAGCGCCACGTCAGTCCAGACATCGCCACGCCTATAATGATGCAGTCATAAGCGTGGCGGTGTATGGCGGTGCAGTGATGCTAGCAGAGCAGCATCCAAGGCACCCGTTCCCTCCCGGAGCAGCGCCACGGAACAGGTAAGTGCTGTCCGAGAGGGAAGGGATGTGTTTGTGAGTGCATGGGGGTATGCGTGTGTGACTGTGAAGGGGGAGTATGTGCGTCTGCATGTAGGAATATGGGTGCATGTTGATGAGGGGGGTTGGGGCTTTGCGGGGACCTGTAGGGATGGGGGGTTGGGTGGTCGATGGTGAGGGGGGTTTTGGGAGGCCTACAAGGAGATTGGAGGGAGTAGGGATGGGGGGGTGGGTTTTCAGGGTTTGGGTGGTAGGGGCGGTTCTAGAGGGTTGGCGTGGTGGATTTGGCAAGGGGAGGCCTGGCATGTCACATACAGGTGACAGGAATGAGAATTCCCGTCACCCGTATGCTTTCCGCCAGGGATTACCTGGCGGGGTATCCCACCAGGAAATCCCTGGTGGAAATGGGATCATTATCCAACCGTGGGTCCGGCCTCCACCGCTGGGTCGAAAGTTCCTACTGTTGGCCTGACGGTCGATTTTGGCCTGCAGTGGGTAGTAATGAACTGGCTGCTTTGAAGCCAGTTCACTGCCGTCTTCAGAAAATGGCGGTCTGAACTGCCATGCCATTTGCGGTAATGACCGCTACCGCCGGCGTGGCACTCATTACCGCCATGTTCATAATGAGGGCCTTGGCCTCAGAGCCAGAGCATGTAGATCTTTTCTATGACAAGGACAGCATTTATGTGAAAAAAGCTCAAGTACTACATGATATTTCTACGTGAACGCTTGTGTTTATTGTTACAACCAGAGGTCTTTTTCAGAACAGAAGCACTTTATGGACATCCTAGCTGTTGCCAAACACTTTATATGTTTGCTGCTATAACTTCAGGTTCCTTCTAGAGCATTAATGCAACTTTTCATGACATCTGTTAATACTCTGTTTAGGCACTTTACGCCCCCATGAGCATGTTTGTGATTCTAGCTATATATTAAGGTATTTTTGGCGTAGTTAATGTGTCTTTTATGAAACCTATAATCACTTATTTAAAGTACCTGTTTTGGCTAGGCTATTTATTTGCAAAACCTTCCTTCTCGCCAGGTATATTGTAATGAAATAAGTATAATGGTGATCAAGGATTCTTAAATGTTATGCACTCCCAAGTGCATATACTTGAGTTGCAGTACCAATGGTGATCCCAAAAGCACTTAGAATGTGAAAATCTAAAAATCTAAAATGCAAGCCCACAGCCTGCCCATCATTTACGTGACACTATTTTTTGCCTACTCCAAACAGAGGAGGACATTAAAAAGAAGTATGTTCCAAAAGCAACAGAGCTAATATACATCAGGCACTACACCAAGCTAAGGAAATGAGCTAGACAACAATGTCGGTGTTCACAGATTCAGTATTTTTTATATATTTCTTTAGTTGGAGTTTGACAAGGAAAACCTATGTAAAGCATATCAATACACGAAAAGAGAAGGTTACAAGCACCCGTAGACATTATAAGCAAGTAGACTGTATGTTTACACCTTGTGTCATATACAATGTGGACGCGACTGCTTCTGGTGAGGTGTATACGGAAATATACCCTCAATCATATGTATCTGTTTCAAGGAATCTGCCCTGCAAAGTGAACCATTAACAACCAATTTCAACACAGAGGTATGCTGCTGTAGGATAGAGGCCAAGGAAAGGGGGGAGGACAGTCACCCAATCACCCTGCCAGAATGCCCCATGGGACTGGGGTAAGGTTCTAACCAAGGATGGAATGGGGGGGGCCAGCAAGGGATAGGAGTCCAGGGACTCCAATTAGCAAAGCGTAACCCTCTAGCATTGCAGGCCAGATCCACTTGCTAGGCAGGGAGGTGGTGCCAGGAAGTGGGGAGGAGCAATGCCTGGAAGAGCAATGAGACCCCTCGGGGTTAGCTGTCATTGGTGGTGGATGTAGGTCCTGGGGTTTAGGGAGATCTCTTATCTCACTTGGCCTCAATTAAATATCTTTCCCAGTGTGGGGGCACAGTCAATCCTCGCCCGATGCCATATTTAAGCAATGCGTTTCACTCAGCCAGTATCCCTGGGCGTCAGTCTGACAGCCATAGTCGTATGGTGGGATGGGGGGGGACAAGAGATGATTTCCAACTGATTGCCATACTCCTTTTAGGGAGAATCAAGGCCAGATCGATAAATTTATTTGAAAGTTTTTGTTCAGGCATGTGTGTGATGATTTGTAGCTAAAAATGCATTGCATCCTACAGTAGGGAGAGTCCAGCACTTCTATTTACCTTCTTTCTCTATCTGCAGGCAAAAATGAAAATGTTGGCATTTAGCATCCTAATTTAAATCTGCTGTGCTAATTCCAATAGAGTACCCCTTTCACCACCCCCACCACCAGAGTTGCTGGCTGGCTAACACACTTCCGAAAATAAGACAGCCCCAGAGGAGTAACAAGATAAATAAACTAGAAGGGTCACCCAAACATATCAAGAGTGTTCATACAGTCATAGCGTAATAAAGATGTTAAGTTGGCCTGAATCATGGTCATAACTGCAATATGGAGAGATTAATAAAACATATATAATAATCATATAAACCCAATAAAAACCTTTCTTAAAAATAAATGTTTGGCATTAGACTGTAATGCTCAGAACAGCCCCTAGAGGACATCACAATGAAAATAGCATTTGGAAGAAACATGGTCATGTTACCATATATTCAGCCCCTAGAGGGCACAATCGCATGAAAGAAAAATGGCTTAAAGTATTGCAGTGTAACCATATATTTAGCCCCTAGAGTGCGTAATGCATTACACATTTTCATGGCTAGCAGGCCTACTGCAATGATATTACAAACAAGATCCTTAAAACACACACTACGCTCAGCTGTAAAACAAAAGTTCCAGCCATGAGAGAGGCTAAAAAGACACTGAATGGAGGGAGAAGTTATTATTTTGGGGTCCCCACTAACCTAGTGTGGGGACCGAGAGATGGTCTAGGCAGAAAGAACACGTTGAGGTGAATGTTTTGAAGTTGGTCCCATTGTCCTATGACCACCACAGGCTGAGTTATGAGAAAAACTGTTTTGTAAAGGAATGCCCTGCAAAGCACTATGAGACAACCGTGCACAGCAAATATTGTAGTATGTTGATTGTAATGTTCAGAAAAGTCCCACAGTAAAAATATCATTTGTAAGAAACATGGTCATGTAACCATATAATTGGTGCCTTACACATATTCAGGCCTAGAAGCTCTACTGCAATACTAAGGCCCCTAGAACACAAACTACTCCAAGCTGTAAAACAAAAATTTCAGAAACAAAAGATCTTAAAAAGGGAGTAAATGGTGGGTGGGGTTATTATTTTGGGGTCCGCACTGACCTAGTGTGGGGACGCATAGATGACATAAACAGAAAGAGTGTGTCATGCTGAACATTTTGGTGGTGGTCCCATTGTCCTAGGACCACCACCACCACAGGCTGAGTAATAGGCAAAAATGTTTTTAAAAAGAATGCTTGCAAAGCCTTATGGGGTGACTTTTCCCAAGTGCAGTGAATATTGTAGTATGTGCTCTCCTACTGTGACGGAAGAGCTGTGTTGTGGATTTCTGTGTTTTTTATAAAGCATTTATCAATTTCAAGTGTTTTTGGGAAAGCTATGGATCGTGAAGGGGAGAGCCAAATGAAATTACTGATTAGGTAATAGTGTGAACAATGTGTGACTAGCGCTCCAATACCACAAATGGAGTTTGCAAAGTTGTCGCTGTAAGGGACATGGCAGCCATGTAGCACGGAGGAGAGAGACAAAAAAAAATAGTTCACCCGCGCTGAAGTATATTGGAAATTGTGCAATTTTCCATATAAGATGGTCAGTCTGCAAGGCCGTAACAAAACTGCCCTAAAGTGGGACAAAAGTAAAGAAATTACCAATGACATCAAGGGACTTTTGAAAGGCAAGCGCACGAATGAATGAAAGTGATGGGCGTTGTTAAAATACCCCAATGGTACTCAATCAGTAAAGAACAGAAAATTAAATGGATCTCACAAAATGATTTCAAATTCTAAATTAGCCTACCCTCGGCAACAAACAAAAAAAAGCGTGTGCTTCACTGGAAATTTGACATACTTCTTTGCTTTCTATGGACCAGGCCTGTCCTTCATGCCTGCTCTGTCTGCCTTGCAATGTATATTTTGCCTGTAATAATGCGAATAAGCGTAAAGGAGGTTATTAAACTGGCGACATCCGCCAGAGTATGTCAGGCCTCCTGATAATACACAATTTTGAAAAAGGAAACTGTTGATCCTGAGGGGCCCAAACAAAATGCGGCTTCTTAAAAGAAGTGTGCTTCTCCACTGCTATGCTGGTCACCTATCACTATCACGTCCTATGTTTCTTGGATTATCTGTTTCTCAGCAGATGACGATTCTTCAAATGTCAGACACAATTAAAGGATTAACAACCGCAAGTGACGGAAATTAACCCTACAGAATCCCTGCTCTTTTACCATTGTAGCAAGCGGCCTGAATCCTCTATATGGAGGGCCATACATCAGTAAACTACAGCAAATCATCCTGGCAAACAATACCTTATAATTTGCCCTAAGCAGTAGTATCAGGTGAAATAAGCCACAGTTCTCAACGACTAGTCAATGCTTTTTTGACTATTTGTGCTTGACTTTCAGGTGGGATAGCTGGAAATATCTTAAACAAGTGAAAAGAATATTAAGTAGCAGTTTACGATAGTGAATTTAAAATAAGCGGAGCTTCTGTGTGCTTAGCTTTACCATCTGTCAAGCAACACTCATAGCAGCACAGAAAACGAAATAACTGGTTTATATGCAACCCAAACTATTCTGGGAAATGATAAAATGTTTATTGAGAAGATTTTTTTTAGAATCAGCACGACATTTCTAATTGACAACAGCAACCTTTCAGATCAGCATTCGTAAAAGAGAAACTGAAAAAACAAAAGAAAAAAATATATAACCCCCAAAACATAACAAAACAGTGGCGGCCCGTCCTTTAGGGCGGAGGGGCCACGCCCCCCCGCCCCATGAAGAGTGTCTGTCAGGCTGAACAAAGATCAGCCTGACAGACACTCTTCATGTTCAGGTCAGGCAGCCAGGAGTGAGCCATGTGCGATTTACGCACACTCCTGGCTGCCTGAGCTGAACTTTGCTGGGCTGAGGAGATCACAGCTCCTATGGGTGTGACCTCCTCGGCTCAGCAAAGGTGCCTCGAGGCCCTCCCCTGGGTGACGAGGAAAGCGTCACCCATTGACACTCTCCCTGGGCGCTTCAGTTTAAGCCCTGAAGCGCCCAGGGCGAGTGTCAATCAGTGACACTTCCTCACAGAGTGGGGTGGGGTCAGCAGTCTCACTGACCCCATCCCACTCTGTGAAGTGGCTGGGACTGCTGCCTTCCCTCATTGGCTGACCTAAGGTCAGCCAATGAGGGAAGGCAGCAGTCCGAAGCCTCCTGGGACCTGGAGGTTAAAGGTAAGTGTGTTTGTGTGTATGTATGTGTGTTATGTTTTACATTGAATGTTTGGTGCGCGCGTGCATGTTTGAGTGTTATGAGTGTTGTTAATGGATGTGTGTGCGTGCGTGTGTGTGAAAGAATGAATATGTGTGATCTTGTAAAATGAATGTTTGGTGCATGCGTGCATGTTTGAATGGAATGAGTGTTGTTAATGGATGAGCGTGCGTGCGTGTGTGTCTGTGTGTCTGTGTGTGAAAGAATGAGTGTGTGTGTGTGTGTTTGTGTGTGTGTGTGTGTTTGTGTGTGTGTGTGTGCGCCCCGCCCGCCCCCCTCCCAAAGCTGCCGGCCGCCACTGTAACAAAACAAGAAAATGTAAGCTGCAGTTTAACACATAACAATCTATTGTTTAGACTCAAGTATGTCCTCTTACATACAGGGTTGTTTTGAAAGGAGCTTGAGTTTCATGGGAAACATCTGTGCCACTGTGAGGAGGTTGGAGGAAAAGAAACCCTCGTTCAACAAAAATGTACATTGTGATTCCAAGCTTTAACCTTGCAGACAGAGCCGGAAGCTAACCCAGGCCATTAAGGGTGTGAGCTTTCCCCAGGACGCAGGACAGACAGGAGGACGCGGTGTAATTTTACGAAAGAAAACAAATACGGCCTAATGGGGAGTGAAGTAAGTAACTGCTATAAGCATCTGTAGTTGTAGGTGACTAATCCTAGAAAGCAAGCCAATCAGAAACAGAATCTGCCCATCAGATGTCATGTGACGCACTCCTGGGATGGAGTATGGTGGGCTGCACAACAGTTTGTTCACAGTCCACGACCCTTTGGTGCACTCAGTGCGGTCTCCTCATGGTTGTCAACCATGCCACCAGAAGACAGGGTTTAGATACACAACATCCATTGACCATTTAGGACCAGGCCAGAGGTTAAAAAAAACAACCAGCATTATTTTCCCACATGCAATAATACACAGTAGATAGTTTCTCTCTACTGTTTTTGTTCCTGTTTTTGTTAGAGTTGCCCATCAACTGTGACGATGGGTCAATGTATTTTTGTGTGATGGGTCATTGTTATCAGCTGTGTTATGACAAATGGCCCAAGCTTTGCTTGTTGGGACCACAACTCTCAGAATACATTCAGCTGTGCAATGACAGTCAAGAAATGGAACAGTGTGTTCTCTCAAGAGTTCTACCTGTATCCTTTTAGGGTAAGTAAAACGCGTACAAAGGAGTTAAGTAATATTTGCACATAACTCACCACAGTGCTATGGTCAATGCCATGTTGGAATACATTGCATAACAAAACTTGCAAAGGCTAACAATGAAAATGAAAAGTAAAACAGTTTCACATAAGCGATTTAAAGCGCCATGGCATGAGCGTGAAGCACAAAGGAGAGACACACAAGGAAACAGAAGTTCTCTTGCGGTCAAACCTATTGGCAGACTTGCAATGTAAGAGGGTCGATGTCATACAAAGCTCTCGATTACTATCCAGCAAGATCACGCTGCATACGAAATGAAAAGAAAACGTAGTCTGGAAACCATGCAGAAAACATGAGTCATATGTTTTCAGTAGTTGGTCAGTGCGCTCAAGGGGGCTACACACCGGAAAAGGCATGACGTGTGCATGCCTTTCACAAATGTAATCAAGTGAATTTTAAAAGGCAAGCCCCTGAACCAACAAAACTGATGGGCGTGCAGTGTGTGGGGTTAAAATCCCACAGAGAGATTACAACAGGCTAGAGTGCTTGCGCACTCGACTCTAATGATGAAATAATGAAGCCATGCTATTACAAAATGTGAAGCATTATGCTGTATTATTTGCCTTTTATTGTCATATAATTTAATCAACCCTGCAGCATAATTCTAGTGCCCTGTTTATAGTGTGGGTGCCCCAGCAGGCTCCGTAGACTCGCATGAGGATGTGCCCGCCCCGCTTGGAAATCATCTCTACAGAGCCTAACAGCTAATGCAATGTCGCAAGGGGTCCCTATCCGGCTTACGTAGGACTACTAGCACCACTTCATGCAAGGATGGGGGAAGGATGCCCGCCGAGTATGCCAATTCAAAGACCCGAGGTAAGCTGCAATGCAAATAGAGAATAAAACTCCATGGGTCAACCATCCATGCCAGGTTTCTTTCCATGTGCAATTTGTTTAAGCTCTTGTGTGAGCTCCTTTTCGGTTATGTGGGCTTCCAGTTCTGCACGATGGGACGCCCACAAGCGACGAAGTTGCAGTGTGTCCAGGAATGTCCGTGTCCTGGCGGTCTCTGCTGCCACTGGAGCAACGTACAGCACGCTGTAGTAGGAGCAGAAGGTGAGGTTATTCACTTGCTGAGAATTGACAATGCTGCCATTCTTTGAAGTAGAGTTCCATACTAGGTCCTTCAGGGCGTTCCAGCAGACCCACTAGTCTCACGTTAGTGCAGTGGGACCGTCCCTTTTGATCCTCAACTCACTTCTCCAGATAACTCACTTCATCCTGGAGGACAAGAGTCCACTTCTGCAACTGCCAGCCGGAGTTTTGCCATTGTGGGTTCAGAGTCCTCCACTCGATTTTTCAGCTTCTTGTGGTCTTCGCACATAAGGCCCATGTCAATACCCAGGGCATCTATTCGGGGTTCCAGGGAGGACTAAGTTCCACCTCCTTCATAACATTCACAATTAACAAAGACTGTAATTCTTTTGTAGCTATCTGACTGCTTGTTACAAAAATACACCTATAACAGATATAATACACATATATCTCTTCTTTCATACACAATGTCCTTCGATCCCACCCTTTGAACTCTATCAATATGTCGTCCCTACATGTCTACCAGACTTTGAAGTTTTATGGTCTGTCTTCCACTCCCTGCCAGCCTTGAAACACAAACATATAGTTGGTCATTACAACCCTGGCGGACGGTGTTAAAGCGGCGGTAAGACCGCCAACAGGCCAGCGGTAAAAAATTGGAATTATGACCGTGGCGGAAACCGCCAACAAAGACAGCCACTTTAACACTCCGACAGCCACGGCGGTATAAACAAACAGCGCGGCGGTCACCGCCAACAAACAGGCGGAAGACAATGTACCGCCCACAGTATCACAACCTACCAATCCGCCACCTTTTCTGGGGCGGATTCACTGCGGATAAAATACGGCGGAAACAGTCATTTCAAAGGGAAAACGCTCACCTCTACACACTCCACGAGGAAGGAGGGCACCATGGAGCCGGAACTCCATATTCTGCCAGCGCTAGTCTTCCTGCTCCTCTACGAGGATCATCAACGCCGGCGGCGAAGACCACAGTGAGTACTGCACCTACGACATAGGGGAGGGGGAGGCAAAAACACAGGGACACACACACTCAACACCCCAACCCCCACCCGACCCTCACCCACTACAACACACACACCAATGCATATCTATACATTACAGTAACACCCCCCAACACCCCCGGAAGAATGCAAAGACAAAAGGAAATTAGTGGAACCATTGTAATATATCAAAATACAGTAAGCAATATATATATATATATATATATATATATATATATATATATATATATATATATATATATATATATATATACAATAAACAAAATATACACCACGAATAGTAGTGCAGGTATTGCACCATTCATAGTCCGTGGACCACTGGGCCCAAAATGCATGGGCGAGGCCCACACAAGATACCCGATCCAAACGGAGAGAACATTGCAGGGGCATCAGATCGAAATACAACAGGCACCTCAGGGGGAAGGGAAGGGGGGGCACCTCAGCCGGATGAGTGCACCACGCCAGATCCACAAGGGGGCTCCATGCCCATTGATGTATCCTGGGAGTGCAAAGCCACAGGCTCTCAAGTCTATACAGTGGGTGGGTTGCCCACTGTACCATCCTGGGGAGTGCAAAGCCACAGTCTTACAAGTCTCTACAGTGGGTGGGATGCCACTGTACCATCCTGGGGAGTGCAAAGCCACAGTCTCTCAAGTCTCTACAGTGGGTGGGTTGCCCACTGTACCATCCTGGGGAGTGCAAAGCCACAATCTCTCAAGTCTCTACAGTGGGTGGGTTGCCATCTGTTCAATCATGGGGAGTGCAAAGCCACAGTCTCACAAGTCTCTACAGTGGGTGGGTTGCCCACTGTACCATCCTGGGGAGTGCAAAGCCACAGTCTCTCAAGTGGATGCAGATCTCCACTGGTTCTGGAGGGGGACTGGTGCCCAGAGTGCTTCATCCTGTGCAGGACAGACGGAGTGGATGCTGTTTTCCACTGGTTCTGGAGGGGGACTGGTGCCCAGAGTGCTTCATCCTGTGCAGGACAGACGGAGTGGGTGCTGTTCTCCACTGGTTCTGGAGGGGGACTGGTGCCCAGAGTGCTTCATCCTGTGCAGGACAGACGGAGTGGATGCTGTTCTCCACTGGTTCTGGAGGGGGACTGGTGCCCAGAGTGCAGCGCACACCCCGTGACGGTCCCAGTTGCGTCACTGGCCCTGCCGCAAATGGGCTAGCGGTGCTTTCCATGGCGGTCTTTGCCCTGTTCAGCGGTCCTTGGCCTGTTCAGCGGTGCTTGAGTTGCCAGCGTCAGACCTGTTCAGCGGTGCATTCCATGGCGGTCTTTGCCCTATTCAGCGGTCCTTGGCCTGTTCGGCGGTGCTTGAGTTGCCAGTGTCAGACCTGTTCAACGGTGCTTTCCATGGCGGTCTTTGCCCTGTTCAGCGGTCCTTGCCAAGGCAGTCCTTCTTTGCCCAGCAGAGCTGTGGCTGGCGGTCCTTCATGGGTCAGCTGGGCTGTGACGTGTGGGGCTCTCCTGGCCAGCTGGGCTGTGGCTGGCGGTGGCCTCCTGGGCAGTGACGATGGGGCTGGCGGTGGCCTCCTGGGCAGTGACTATGGCGGTGGCCTCCTGGGCAGTGACTCTGGCGGTGGCCTCCTGGGCAGTGACAATGAGGCTGGCGATGGCCTCATGGGCAGTGACGATGGGCTGGCGGTGGCCTCCTGGGCAGTGACAATGGAGCTGGCGGTGGCCTCCTGGGCAGTGACTATGGCGGTGGCCTCCTGGGTAGTGACTCTGGCGGTGGCCTCCTGGGCAGTGACAATGAGGCTGGCGATGGCCTCATGGGCAGTGACGATGGGGCTGGCGGTGGCCTCCTGGGCAGTGACGATGGGGCTGGCAGTGGCCTCCTGGGCAGTGACTCTGGGGCTGGCGGTGGCCTCCTGGGCAGTGACGATGAGGCTGGCGGTGGCCTCCTGGGGAGTGACTCTGGCGGTGGCCTCCTGGGCAGTGACTCTGGGGCTGGCGGTGGCCTCCTGGGCAGTGACGATGAGGCTGGCGGTGGCCTCCTGGGCAGTGACGATGGGGCTGGTGGTGGCCTCCTGGGCAGTGACTTTAGGGCTGGCGCTGGCCTCCTGAGCAGTGATGATGAGGCTGGCGGTGGCCTCCTGGGCAGTGACGATGGGACTGGCGGTGGCCTCCTGGGCAGTGACTCTGGGGCTGGCGCTGGCCTCCTATGCAGTGACGATGAGGCTGGCAGTGGCCTCCTGGGCAGTGACGATGGGGCTGGCGGTGGCCTCCTGGGCAATGAATCTGGGGCTGGCCTCCTGGGCAGTGACGATGGGGCTGGCGGAGGCCTCCTGGGCAGCGGGGATGATGGCGGTCTTCTCCGCCCTGCTGCTCCTCCCAGACTTTGGAGATTTGTTCTGCCCCTTCCCCACCTTGGGAGGAGTCACAGCTGAGTCGACAATCCCCCCGGGACCCCTGTGAGCGGCTTTGCTGGCTGGAGTCTTCCCCCTCTCCCGCCAGGCACTGTCCAACTTCTGGTGCTTCACAGGGGGGGGACTGGCTGTGCTGTGGCTCCGTGCCACACTGGCTGGCCTGGTGGCCGGTGCACTCCACATACCTGTAACAACAGGCACCACTGGTCCCGGAGATTTTTTGGCCGAGTTGCTAATACAGGACCTATGAGTTGGAGGGGGGGGGGAATAGGTTAAGGTTGGACAGGAAAAGTTTTTTGGAGACACTGGGACGGGTAGCTGGAGGGGGTTTGGGAGTGGAGGAAGAGGTGGTGGTTGTAGGAGGTGTAACTTTTGTGGATTTGGGTGCAGGTGCATGGGCTGGAGGCTGTTGTGAGGTGGATGGCTGTTGGGTGGGTGTGTGCCTGCATTTGTGTATCTTGGGAGGGGGTGACACAGACACACTGGGAGAGGACACGGGGGTGTGGAAATGGTAGTGGGGTGGTGAGTGCATGTGAGCGGGGTGTGTTGGTGAGTGTGCTTGTGCAGGACGTAGTGGCTGTAGTGGTAGTGCATGCAGGTGTGAGTGTAGACGAGACTGGGAGGGAGGAGGGAGACGAGGAGGAGGGGGACACAGTGGAGGCAGTGGATGTTGGTGTGTCTGTATGTGTGTGATGCTTGCGTGAGTGCCTGTGGGATGATGTGGTGCTTATGCTTGCCGGATCTTCCCTTGTGTGGTGAGGTGTGTGCAGGCTGGTCTGATGGTGTGCTTGGGATAGGCAGAGGTACAGGGGATTGGGTCTGGGTGGAGGAAGTTGGAGGGGGGAGGCTAGACACAGGGACAATGGCTGCCATCAGTGCTGAGGCCAGAGTTTGCAGGGTTCGATGAAGGGCAGCCTGACCAGAATGAATGCCCTCCAGGAATGCATTTGTGTGTTGCAACTCCCTTTCTACACCCTGGATGGCATTCAAAATGGTAGACTGCCCAACAGTGAGGGACCTGAGGAGGTCAATGGCCTCCTCACTGAGGGCAGCAGAGGTGACAGAGCCAGGGGCTGAGGTGCCTGGGGCGAAGGTGATGCCCACCCTCCTCGGTGAGCGGGCACGGGGCGAAGGCTGAGGGGCTGCTGGGAAGGCGGTGCTGGTAGGGGGGGTGGTGGCTGTACCTGTAGAAGTGGGGGGCACAGATGTTGCCGCCACCACAAGGGAGCTCCCATCGGAGGATGAGTCTGTGTCGCTGGTTGCAGATCCTGTGACCGACGTGGTGCTCCCCTCGCCCTCCGTCCCACTGGTGTATTCTGAGTCCGTGGTGTGGCCCTCCATGGCCATGTGGGATGCAGCTCCCTCGTGCTCCGGTGCCACTGTACCTCCGCATGATGATGCTAATGCACACAAGAATAGGGAGACCACAAAAAGTGGGGGGGACGACAGAAGAAAGACAGGTTGAGTGCATGGTTTACCGCTACCATTGGCAGACAATACAGACACAGCAGCCCCCTGCACTACGTCGCGCTGTTGGGCTCTACAGATGCAATTCCTGGGAAATGGGCTACAAGGCTATGGACGACATCTGCACACATAGATGACACAGGGGCATGAATACCTGTACTTGGCACTCTACAGAGGTGGGGTGGGGTGCCACATGGCCTGCCTTACGGAGGGGCCTAGCCTACGGCACTCGCCCTGGCCTAGGGAAACCCACAGCCCTCCTCCCACACCCAGACACCTTCACAGCGCACAAAGTCCGCTGAAAGATAGTGTACTCACCCCCTTGTGTCTGCTGTGATGCCCTCAAGTGCCCATTCAACTCAGGGTAGGCCACCGCCAGGATCTGGAACATCAGGGGGGTCATGGTTCGACGGGCACCCCTCCCACGTTGGGAGGCCATCCCCAGCTGAGCCTCCACCGTCTTCTTGCTCCAGCGGCGAATGTCCTCCCATCTTTTACGGCAGTGGGTGCTCCGTCTGTGGTGGACCCCCAGGGTCCAGACGTCCTTGGTGATGGCACGCCAAATATCCTTCTTCTGGTGGGCGCTGACCTACATGACATGTACAGGGGAAGAAGAGAATTCATTACCAACTGCACTGTCAAAGTGAGTGGCCCACATCCCTACCCTTGCCATGTGGCACATGCATTCACAGTCCCTCATGCACGCAGAACTGTGCCCCCTTCCTTCTTACAACCAGCCCTCTCCACACAGGCATAGCCCATAGAACATGCTCCCTGTGTACTTACCTGTTGTAATCAAAACAGTGACAACGAGGAAGATACTCATAGGATATGGGCGCTCACAGAAAGTCCATAGAATAAATCACACATTTAGTTCATGGCACGGTGCTTCTGACAAGAGGATCTCCCTCAATCCTCCAATGTTTCCAGAGAAACACAAAAGCATACAAACAAAAGTCGTAGCACTCGTGGTATAAAAACAGAGTTAGACGTTGTACGTATGTCCAGTCTTCTTCGTAAATTATCAACCAAACTTGTGTTTGTATCACAGTCCAAGTTTTATTAGTACTGTTCAGAAATCCTCCAAAAGAACAGCCTATTTAAAATGTTCAGATATCCTCCATAAGAACAGCCAACACGTGTTTCATCCTCTGAGAAGTATCTCTCATTAAGGACTTCATCAGGGCTGAAATAAAATAAAGTAGTATCTATGTATATGTTGTGGAATAAAAGATAGGAGCAGAAAATTGGACCAAATTCAAAATGTGACAATAGTGCGGTTATGCAAATGCATGCTCTATTGTGACTAGTGTGATAATCATTAGAAAAAGGAAAAACACAAGCTAACAAAACAACCCAATTAATAATAACCTTGAATCCAATAAAAACATCTCGATCCGTGATCAAAGTTAAGGTCTAAAAGCGTGACAAAACATGTCTAAAGATCAGAGTGCCCAAAATTAATTTTCAAACTCAGTGCACATCACTGTAGACAATCAAATTAAGGGTAATCCATGTGACTAAAGTAATAAAGGGACCCCGATTTGTGTAAAGTAATGTTACTTAGAGGTTTACCAGTATAATCGAAAACATCCAGGAAAAAATCTATCATAAACAATGTGGGGCGAGAAAAAACTCCACTAACCTTACTGTACTTCATATATTCACAATAATCATATCGTTAGGTAGTCATCGAATATTATCTGCGATGAGATTAGTATTCGATGACTACCTAACGATATGATTATTGTGAATATATGAAGTACAGTAAGGTTAGTGGAGTTTTTTAGTCACATGGATTACCCTTAATTTGATTGTCTACAGTGATGTGCACTGAGTTTGAAAATGAATTTTGGGCACTCTGATCTTTTTCCTTTTTCTAATGATTATCACACTAGTCACAATAGAGCATGCATTTGCATAACCGCACTATTGTCACATTTTGAATTTGGTCCAATTTTCTGCTCCTATCTTTTATTCCACAACATATACATAGATACTACTTTATTTTATTTCAGCCCTGATGAAGTCCTTAATGAGAGATACTTTTCAGAGGATGAAACACGTGTTGGCTGTTCTTATGGAGGATATCTGAACATTTTAAATAGGCTGTTCTTTTGGAGGATTTCTGAACAGTACTAATAAAACTTGGACTGTGATACAAACACAAGTTAGGTTGATAATTTACGAAGAAGACTGGACATACGTACAACGTCTAACTCTGTTTTTATACCACGAGTGCTACGACTTTTGTTTGTATGCTTTTGTGTTTCTCTGGAAACATTGGAGGATTGAGGGAGATCCTCTTGTCAGAAGCACTGTGCCATGAACTAAATGTGTGATTTATTCTATGGACTTTCTGTGAGCGCCCATATCCTATGAGTATCTTCCTCGTTGTCACTGTTTTTATTACGTCTTGTAACATAGGGGTGCTGCTCCAGACCTGCTGATTAATTGTATACTATTTGTCTTGTATTCTTTGCTGTAGATATGGACCGTGACAAATTAGCAGCAGACATTTTTGGAAACCTAGATCAGACAGGGACTATACTCAAACCACAAGGGACAAATACCTCACACAACAAAATGGGGTTACGTGATAAATTCTTTAAATTAGAGAAACTGAAGAAACAGGAAGTGTCAAAATGGTGGGACGGAGCCACCTTAAAACAATATATCAAACTTAACAGGATACCAAGGGGTTTAAGATCGCACATCTTTCCCACTTTTGATGATCTTGATCCGGATCTTTTGAATGATTGGGAACAAGAATTAGTGTCAAGTTCACTCAAACTCATGAATATTCTGATAGAAAACTCAAATAGGAAAGTCAATAGACTCCAAATAGAGATTACGGAACTAGAAACAGAAATTAAAAATATGAATTTGGAAGAACCAACAGCTAAAAATTTCAAAATTCTTAATGAAATCATAGATCAACATCAGAATGAGATTGCACAAAGAAAAGCACGTAAACTTAGACGAGATGAACTGGACTACAAAAATGGTAGGATTTTTACATTCTCACGCAAATATGATCACTTGACCAAAAGGATTGAATTCCCGCCGAATGCTGAGGCGGGCTCTTCATCGTCTTTGAACAGTGTATAACCAGCAACAGTGAGACAAGCGTTGGCTCAAATACATCTAGATGTGACAGAGTAGCACAACAGGGTACTGCCTCTTTTTTAGCAGAGGTCCAGAGAATATGACAGGGACAATGGGAGACAAATCAGCGACTGGTAGAGCCAGGAAAATCAGACGTGGTGGGAGAGGTAGACAACACCGATGTAAAGAAAGGAATGAAAACACGCTCTTGGAACAGGGGGAAATAGGTAACTCTGTCAATAATGATATAAATGTCATTAACCTATCTAGTCTTGAACTCACTACTCATGATCTTACTCTTCTCAGTAAGGGTTTGGGTTACTGTCCAGGTGGGAGTGGAGATTTTCAGAGTACTAAAATCGACTTCTTTAAATTTATT
Organism: Pleurodeles waltl; assembly: GCF_031143425.1. Classification (NCBI taxonomy): domain Eukaryota; kingdom Metazoa; phylum Chordata; class Amphibia; order Caudata; family Salamandridae; genus Pleurodeles; species Pleurodeles waltl. The sequence goes on along the minus strand of NC_090444.1, from coordinate 379,770,939 downwards.
AGACGTCTTAAATTAAAAAAACACTTTATCAATCTACCTGATTACAGACAGAAAGGTACCTTAATGGACGCCCTCCATGAGGGCCATTCCTTATCCATTAAGGACGTTCAGGATACGGCTACGTTACTGTCTATTGCCAATTATGAACAAGATCCTTCTATCTTAACACAGATTCTATCAGAATTGGATATTCCCTCAGAAACACTCCCTAGCGGCTTAAAGAATAAATCTACCTGGACTCCCACCCTTATGAAGGATAATTGTATAGATACTTTTTTCAAGGTGGTCTGGCGTGACTTTAATAAGCTAGAGTTGAAAAATACCACTCGTACACACGTTTGGCACCGTAACCTAAACCAAACAGAAATGATTAATCTGAGACAACTGCGTAGTAATGAAGACATCACTATAAGGGAGGCAGATAAAGGGGGCAATATTGTGATTATGAACACCATGGACTATGAACTTGAGATCCTTAGACAATTGGGAGACAGTACTTGCTATGAGAAGATTCGCGCAGACCCCATTCCCGCACTGTCTAACAAGATTAACAAATTTTTACTACAGTGCTTTAACCAGTCTCTCCTAAAGGAAGAGGAGTATATGTACCTACGTGTTCACAGACCCAAGAATCCCTGCATTTACATACTGCCTAAAATACACAAGAACCCTACATCCCCACCAGGCAGGCCTATTGTATCAGGCATAAGAGGTCCCACAGAGAGACTCTTGGAATATGTTGACATTTTTTTACAACCATTTGTAATCAATCTACCATCTTACATTAAAGATACTAAGCACATACTTAGTATATTAACGGACATGACATGGGAACCAGGTATGATCTTAGTCACACTAGATGTTACCTCTCTTTACACCAGCATTAATCACGAACAAGGAAAGGAGGCGTTGCGCCATTTTTTATACAAAAGACCTGCGAGACTGTATGACCACACGACTATGTTGGTCTATATGGTTGATTTGATTTTGAATGACAATGTTTTTCTGTTTAAAAATGACTGGTATCGACAGAGACAAGGCGTGGCCATGGGGTCTAAATTCTCGCCAGCTTATGCGAATCTCTTTATGGGACATTTCGAGCAGAATAAGATCTGGAGCAAAGAAGGGAGTACTTGGATGACAGACATACTTTATTGGGGCAGATATATCGACGATTGCTTGATGATCTGGACTGGGGATCGACAAAAACTAAACGATTTTGTAAAATATCTCAACAACAACGATTATAATATTAATTTTACATCCGAACAGAGTACATCTAATATTGCATTCCTAGATGTGGAACTATTTGTTAAGGACAACAAAATAGAGAGTCGTCTATACAGGAAAGGTACTTCGTGTAACGCCATTTTACATGCTAAGAGTGCACATCCTATTCACCAAATTAACTCAATACCTTACGGTGAGATGGTGAGGGCAAGACGCAATTGTAGCCTGGAAGAAGATTTTGATAGATGCATCAAGGATATGAGTAACAGATTTAAGGCACGGGGGTATTCTCCTAATGTGATGAAAAATGCTCGCACCAGGGCGATGCGTCTTAAAAGATCGGACACATTGTGTCATAAACCTCAATCTAATGACAATACCATTAGATGTATAGTCAACTATACGGAATCAGCAACGCTGCTTAAAAAATGTATGAACAGACATTGGGGCATTCTCAAAGCCGATCCTAATTTGAAAGAAGTGATCCCCAGAACCCCTATTTTTACATTCAGAAGAGGCAAAACTCTCAAAAATATTCTATGCCCTAGCTTTTGCAAAAAACAGAACCCAGGCAACTGGCTGAGCAACCGAAGTAAAGGTTTCTTTAAATGTGGACATTGTGGCATGTGCAGATGGGCCAAATCGGGTATCACCACATTTAGGAGCTCTACTCAGGTACTTTATAATATCAACTACAATATCACATGTGACAGCAATTTCGTGGTATATATGATCTTATGTAACTGTGGCCTATATTATATAGGCAGTACTATCAGACCACTCAGAATCAGGGCAAGTGAACATTTCAGAGCCCTCAGGCAAGATGATGGGAGATACCCCATAGTAAATCACATGCGACATTGCCCTAAACGCAATGACTCCTGTGGATTCGAATTTTTGGGGTTTGATCACATCATAAGAGACCCTAGAGGGGGTAACAGAGAGCTAGTACTCAGGAGGAGGGAATGCTATTGGATTTTAAAACTTAGAGCTGTGGAGGATGGCCTAAATACCAACTTTGAGATGGAATACTATTTAGGGGACTAACCTACTGTCCTCAATTTATTTTCGAAGTGTTATTTACACTAACTGAATACCTTGTCGATGATTGTATTCTCATTCTGTGTTGTAATACCATGATGCTGCTATCTATGTGCTGACTACTTACTTACAGTTATTCTGTACGCAGTTGCTTGTGTATATACTTAATACTATGTTAGATTATCAATAATTAATGGATTTAGATTGATAGCATTTTGGAAGACAGACTAACAATGTGACTGTTCTTGAATGCCTAGTCACACTATTTGTTGCCTTATTATATGCTATGGATGTTAGATTATAAGTATTCAATGGATTGAAACTGAGAGCATTTGGAGGATATAATAACCATGTGACTGTCACTAAATATATATTGACACTATTTTGTTGCCTTATTAGATGCTATGGATGTTTACAATGTGACATATAGCAGTATGTATAGATATTGTTAATTACTGGTAGGATGTTTTTCTAACAAGCCTCTTACTGTTGTCTCCTGCTCTCTTGACACTGGGTATATCTCTTCTGGGTAGATTAGTAATTACTCAGAGGTTTACTTACATTACATTTCCCTTATCCAATAGGACTTTTTACCTTACATTGGTACTTACCAGTTATTGCCCCATTTTTCCTTGACATTATAGACTGTCAAGATGACTTAGCTTATCACATAATTTTGCAGATTGTCCGATTTGAGATACCTTGATGTGGCGCCAGTTTATGGTGACCTTTACATTATTATTTAGTGACTTGTTATATGGATTAGGAATACTAAGCTTGTCTCCTTGTATACCAACGGAGACACTCCAAGATGGCGTCCGTTTTTTTCTTAGTATTAGTCCTTTTTCTATTTTCACTCTTGGTGCGATCAGGCGTCTTATCTGACTTCCGGTATCCGGACGCTCAGATACACTGCGGCCACTAGATTCGGGAACGCTGCGGGTGAATGAGACCGCGCAGCGTTCCTCCTTTTGTCCGATATTTAGTCATTCTGACACTCTGATGGAGGTGAGATTTTGCATATTTACCGTTTCTAAATATCCACCCTAAATTTCCTTATCAGCGTATAGAAGTTTAGTTCTAATTGTTATTTAATTACAAGATGGATGGGGCTGACCGCATTACTGCTTTTTTATGTTTCTTAATCTCATCGCAGATAATATTCGATGACTACCTAACGATATGATTATTGTGAATATATGAAGTACAGTAAGGTTAGTGGAGTTTTTTCTCGCCCCACATTGTTTATGATAGATTTTTTCCTGGATGTTTTCGATTATACTGGTAAACCTCTAAGTAACATTACTTTACACAAATCGGGGTCCCTTTATTACTTTAGTCACATGGATTACCCTTAATTTGATTGTCTACAGTGATGTGCACTGAGTTTGAAAATGAATTTTGGGCACTCTGATCTTTAGACATGTTTTGTCACGCTTTTAGACCTTAACTTTGATCACGGATCGAGATGCTTTTATTGGATTCAAGGTTATTATTAATTGGGTTGTTTTGTTAGCTTGTGTTTTTCCTTTTTCTAATGATTATCACACTAGTCACAATAGAGCATGCATTTGCATAACCGCACTATTGTCATATTTTGAATTTGGTCCAATTTTCTGCTCCTATCTTTTATTCCACAACATATACATAGATACTACTTTATTTTATTTCAGCCCTGATGAAGTCCTTAATGAGAGATACTTCTCAGAGGATGAAACACGTGTTGGCTGTTCTTATGGAGGATATCTGAACATTTTAAATAGGCTGTTCTTTTGGAGGATTTCTGAACAGTACTAATAAAACTTGGACTGTGATACAAACACAAGTTTGGTTGATAATTTATGAAGAAGACTGGACATACGTACAACGTCTAACTCTGTTTTTATACCACGAGTGCTACGACTTTTGTTTGTATACTTACCTGTTGGTTTGGAGGACCGTAGAGTAGCGTGTAGTGGGGGAGGACCCCGTCGACGAGCTTCTCCAACTCCTCTGCAGTGAAGGCAGGGGCCCTTTCCCCAGATGCACGAGCCATTGTCTCTTCCAGACCGATGTCACAGCAGCACTTGCAGTGTAGGTCCTCTCCTGTCGAAGATCAGGTATTGAGTGATTCAACAGCTAGAAAATGCCGGTCACGTCCGCGGCGGTGTGCACCATCACCGCCGGCGTGCATCGTCATTGGCTCCTGGGACCCATAGGGTCCAATGTTAACCAATGCAGCATTGCGCTGCGGTCTTCGACCGCCTACCGCAACGGTGTACAACGCCAGCGCAGTTACCTCACATCCCATTGTCCCACTTTAGAGGTCAGGCAGCCGCCATTTCAGGGGCCCACATGGCCTAATTACCAACTGCGTCACATATACCTAGGCCTTGTCTCACAACACAAATGCAGGCCACATTTTGTGTATGAATGGTGTTGTGTGTAGACTGTGGGTACATACCTCTGATTTGTTTGACTCTGTGGTTGCTGTTGTCCTTCATAGGCACCGTCTGCTGGGACATGTGAGGAGATGGCGGAATCCTCCCGTGTACCGATCGCTGGTGGACCTGTCGACAATGGTGGAAAGAAGTTTGATCATCACCTACAGGTTTGACTGTGCCACAATCCAGGAACTGTGTACCCAGTTGGAGCCTGACCTGATGTCAGCAATCCACCATCCCACAGGAATTTCCCCTCAAGTGCAGGTGCTATCATTGCTCCATTTCCTTGCAAGTTAGTCATTTCAAACAACAGTGGCCATGGCATCAGGGATGTCACAGCCTATGTTTTCCAACGTGTTGTCCAGAGTGTTGTCTGCCCTTCTGAAACACATGCGGAGCTATATCGTCTTCCCTCAGGTGGAGGACTTGCTTACAGTGAAAGGTGACTTCTATGCCATGGGACATATCCCCAACATCATAGGTGCCATTGATGGGACCCATGTAGCTCTGGTCCCCCCCCCCCCACAGGAGTGAACAGGTGTACAGGAACCAGAAGAGTTATCATTCCATGAATGTACAGATGGTATGTTTGGCAGACCAGTACATCTCCCAGGTAAATGCTATGTTCCCTGGCTCTGTGCATGACGCCTACATCCTGTGGAATAGCAGCATCCCTTATGTGATGGGTCAGCTCCAGAGGCACCGGGTGTGGCTATTCGGGGACTCTGGTTACCCCAACCTGTCATGGCTACTGACCCCAGTGAGGAATCCCAGGACCAGGGCAGAGGAATGCTACAATGAGGCCCATGGGCGGACTAGAATGGTGATCGAACGCACCTTCGGCTTCCTGAAGGCCAGGTTCCGGTGCCTCCATATGACAGATGGTTCCCTATTCTACTCACCAAAGAAGGTGTGCCAGATCATCGTGGCCTGCTGTATGCTTCACAACTTGGCTTTGCGACAACAGGTGCCTTTTCTGCAGGAGGATGGTCCAGATGGCGGTGTTGTGGCAGCTGTGGAGCCTGTGGACAGTGATGAGGAGGAAGCAGAGGAAGAAGACATTGACAACAGGGACTCAGTCATCCAGCAATATTTCCAGTGACACACAGGTGAGAAAACATTCCTGCCTACTACAAGTACTTTAACACTTCTACCTCTATCCTGTCTGTCGATTTCAACCAGTTTATGGTCACTGAGTTGTCATTTTCCCTTACGGTTTCACAGGTGTGGTTTCCAACGTGTGTCATCTGCTTAGATTCCTCATGGACTTGAGATGTGTGACATAGGTATGTTGACATTACATTTGAAAAAGCATTTTGTCACTGTCATTGCTAATACACAATTTCGAAATCACAGACTGACTCCAGATTGTTTTGGGCTTCAAGGGTGTTTATTGAAGTGCTCAATATTGGAGGGGGTTGTAAAATGGTGAGGGGGGATGGTGGAGGAATGTCCATGGCAGAGTCCAGTCTATTAGTCTCACAGGTGCATTGCCCATATGGGCATAGGAAGTGGAGCTGGGGCAGTTCCAATATAGACAGGGTTACAAAGTGGGACAGTGGTTTGACAATCCGGGTGGTCTCATTTCTTGATGTCTGGACCCTCCTGTCTGGCGACGTTGGGTAGTGGTCCTGCAGGGGTGGAAAGGCATGATTATTGCATCTGTGTGTGTCATGGTGTTCAATGGGTGGGTGACCGTGTACCCCAGTGCTAGCATTACTGTGTGGGGGCTTGTGTGATGATGGTTGAGGGGGGTGTTATGGGTATGTGCAGTGGGCATGCTTTAGTGATGGGTGTCCATGCTTTGTTGTGTCATGCAGGGCTTGGTGTTGGGATGTGTGGTTAGTGTTATTAGTACATTTGTGAGGAGTTGGAGTGATAGGGGAAGGGGCGAGGGCGGGGGTCTGTGATAGCATGCAGGTAGGGTGGGGGATAGGATAGTTAAAGGTTTGACTTACCAGAGTCAGACTCCTGCGAGGCCCTCAGGATGCAGAATCGCAAAGACATGCTCCTCCCATGTTGTTAGTTGTGGGTGAGGAGGTGGGGGTCCGCCGCCAGTCCGCTGTACCGCCAGGTGGTGTCTTGAGACCACGGAACGCACCTTCCCCGTAGGTCGTTCCACCTCTTCCCGATGTCGTCCCGATTCCTTGGGTGCTGTCCCACTGCGTTGACCCTGTCGACTATTCTTCGCCATAGCTCCATCTTCCTAGCTATGGAGGTGTGCTGCACCTGGGATCCAAATAGCTGTGGCTCTACCCGGACGATTTCCTCCACCATGACCCTGAGCTCCTCCTCCGAGAACCTGGGGTGTCTTTGCCGTGCCCTGGGGTGGTGTGGGTGACGTGTGGGGTGGTGTGTGTGGTGATAAGTGTGGTGATATGTAGTGGTGTGTGGTGTTTTGTGCGTGGAAGTTGTGTGGGTGATGGTGTTGAGTGCCTGTGGCTGCTAGTTTGTGGATGGTGGTGTCTCTCTCTGGCCTTCTTTCTGAATTTTTGGTAGTAAGGGTTTGTGGGTGATGTGGGTGTGTGTTTTATATTGTATTGGGTGTGTGGGTGTGGTGTGTGTATGTGTATCAGGTGTGTGTATTTCGAATTGTCCAATGTGGCGGTGTTTTGTATGTGTGTGTGTATTTTGATCGCGGCGGTGTGTACCGCCAATGGAATACCGCGGTTGAAAGACCGCCGCATGGATTCGTGGGTCGTGATAGCGTGGGCGTATTTCTGTTGGTGTGACGGTGTCGGTTTTGTTTTCGCCAGTTTATCACTGACCTTTGGTGTGGCGGACTTGTGTGGGTGTCTGAATTTTGTCGGATTTCGAGAAGTGGGTCATGATTACTGTGGCGGAATTCCACAGCTGCGGCGGTGTGTTGGCGGTCTTCTGCACGGCGGTAAGCGGCTTTTACCGCCAATGTTGTAATGACCCCCATTGTCTCCAGGGGTAATGCTCTGGCAGACTGGGCAGCCAAGGAGGCAGCTAAAACACCTTCACACTATATCGAATCAGAAGAGAGCACATTGGAAATGATAAGCAGACAACAGAATGATATTGAATAATCACCCCCGTACACTGAGACAGCACAATTACATTTACATGAGTTGCAGGAGCAGGCACCATGAAAGGGAATTGTGGGAACATCGAGGATGTATAAAATCACCAACAGATTTCATCTATAGAAAGGAAAGTACTGGGATACCTATAAAGCCTCAAGTTTTGTTGTGTACAGCGCTGGAGCAACTACATCTCCCTGCCCATATGGTTAAAGAATCTCTTCTAGCTATGTTGCAGGCAGATTGGTTTATCCCACAATTATCGGAAATGATTACAATGTACATTGCTGAAAGTGCAGTATGCCAACAATACAGCCCAATACCTACATTAAAAGTTATTACATCAACAGTTCTAAGCCCAACAGGTCCATTTAAAAATCTACATTTAAATTTTGTTGACATGATCGATAGATGTAACAATTACAGGTATCCAGTAGTCGTGGTCTGTCCTTCTTCAAGGTGGATCAAGGCAGGACCATGTGTATATAATGATGCTAAAGCAGCAGCTAATTTTTTTATATGAAAATTAATAACAAGATGGGGAATTGCAGAAACAATCCGTTCAGATAATGGCAGCCATTTTGTTAACGCCTTTTTTCAACACATTTGCACCTCTCTGGGGATAAAGCATAAATTGTCATCTGTCTATCATCCCCAAAGTAACGGTATAGTGATACGCCTTAACGGCCTGTTAAATTGTGCTACATTGCATAAAAATTGGTTCCACTGCCTTCCACTAGCTTTGTATGCTCTTAGATATCAGCCAAGAAGTGATCATAACCTGACGCCGCATCAGATAGTGACAGGACGCCCTATGCCAACTCCTTTGACAATAGCGAGGCAAAAGACTGATGCTCATAAAACTGCTGAAGTATTGAGGGAGGAAATGAGTGGGTATTTATCTCAGTTGTTGAAGTCAGCTAAGTTCTTCTCTAAACAGGTGACGCAGCAGCAGAAGTGCACCACGGCAGCCCAGCAGATCAGTTCAATTCCTGCGGGTCAACACATTTATGTACAAAACCTTGTGAGGCGATGGAAAGACAGCAAATTCGAGGGGCCTTATCTGGTCACCCAGAGCACTCCCTCTGCAGTGAAAGTGGAGGGCAGGAAACCGTGGATACATTTGTCGGACATTCGACTGGCCCCTGCTTTGTGTCAAACATCGCCATTGGTACAGGAACTTATGGAGGAGAGCGAACCAAAGGAGAAATAACATTGTTCTTTTTCAAAGAGCGAGTGAAGCACCATATTAGCTCAGCCAACAGAGTTATTTGGATCGTTTTATTATTTGTTTGTTCATGTTTTTCATATTTACTGCGGGTTTGCAATGGTATTCTAGTTCATGTATAGTATCATGTTTAAATATTGTGCGGTTGAAAAGATAGACATATGAATATAAGAATATATCTCATGTGATACATCACAGACTGTCAGACAACATGTGGTATCAGCATATTGTTTAGTATGTTCTTTAATTCCACATGCCAGTGATTCAGATAGATTACATTCATCTAAAGAAGTATCGCCTTACTTTACACAGTGTCTTCTCCATCTTTTCCTATGTAGAATGAGGGCACGGATGCAACCTTCACAAGTGAAGCAGGGAACATTTTTAGTAAACATCACACAATATGAGAAAGGGTTAGCTGACATAACGAATGTTCTGACTGACCGTAAGGAAATAGAAATAAAAATAGAAGCAATGGCGAGGACAGGAGCTCTAGGGTACAAGGGGGATAGGTGGAAAGTTAGAATACTAGGACAAGGATTCCTAGGGGTATCACAATCTACTCTTCTATGTAAGGATTACGCAGCCACACCTAGGCCCTATGACTGTCAGGAGAGACCTTATCTTACTGGTTCAGTATATGTCCGTGGTCAATAGCACCATGGAGCAGTATTTGGATGTAAAGCTCTCTCCTTATGGAGAGGGAGTGGAAACAACACTAACATACAATAGGACTGTCAGGCTATATGGATTGAGAATATACAAAGTTTAACCTGGGTAGAAACACCTTCAACTCAGTGGGACAGCACCCAAGAAATCGGGATGAAATCAGGAAGAGGTGGAACGACCTATGGGGGAAGGTGCATTCCGTAGTATCAAGACACCACCTGGCGGTACAGCGGACTGGCGGAGGACCCCCACCTCCTCCCCCACAACTAACAACATGGGAGGAGCAGGTCTTGGCAATTCTGCATCCTGAGGGCCTCGCAGGAGTCGGTGGAGGAATAGACTCTAATAAGTCAAACCTTTAACTATCATATCTCCCACCCTACCTGCATGCTATCACAGACCCCCACCCTCGCCCCCTCCCCTATCACTCCAACTCCTCACAAATGTACTAATAACACTAACCACACATCCCAACACCAAGCCCTGCATGACACAACAAAGCATGGACACCCATCACTAAAGCATGCCCACTGCACATACCCATAACACCCCCCTCAACCATCATCACACAAGCCCCCACACAGGAATGCTAGCACTGGGGTACATGGTCACCCACCCATTGCACATCATGACACACACAGATGCAATAATCATGCTTTTACACCCCTGCAGGACCACTACCCAACGTCACCAGACAGGAGGGTCCAGACATCTCCACCCCACCCGCAGAAGAGGCCCACAGTGATGACAGCAGCTCTGTCCAACTGGATCCAGCTGACCAGCCCAGACCATCGTGAGCCTCGGGACAGTCAGTTCCCCTCACACAGGCACAGCCCACCACAGACCTTCCACCCTCTGGTAACACCAGCACATCACCCACCCAGCGGGCCCATACCTCCGTCCCCAGGACACATCAATCAGCTGTGTGTCCACCACTAAAGGGAGCCCAGGATAACCCACCACCCCAACAACAACAGGGACCTGGGGGCAGTGGCAGTGGGGACACGGTCCAGGGGACGGAGGCACAGGCCCTCTCCTCCATCATGGGAGAATACCACCACTCCCAGGAGACGATGGCAACGGTCCTGGCCAAGTTTCAGGAGACCCAGCGCTTGCAGGAGGAACAGTATTTGGGGTTCAGGGAGGAACTCAGAACCACCAGCTCTGCCCTGGGCACCATCGTAGGGGTGCTGAAGGAAATACTTAACACCAGGAGGGACACTGTGGCACTACAAGGGGCCCCTGACACTAGCATGGACGATGAACTGCCCACCACCTCCACCGGGGCTAGTGGACAGGAGGCACCGCCACAGGACCACCACACCAGCACCCCACCCCCTGCAGACAGAGAACCACCCTGCAAACGGTCCCGGAGATCCAGGAACAAGACAGAGCATGATGCCAAGACCCCCGCCAAGAAATGAGACCACCCTGATTGTCAAACCACTGTCCCACTTTGTAACCCTGTCTATATTGGAACTGCCCCAGCTCCACTTTCTATGCCCATATGGGCAGTGCACCTGTGAGACTAATAGACTGGACTCTGCCATGGACATTCCTCCACCATCACCCCTCACCATTTTACAACCCCCTCCAATATTGAGCACTTCAATAAACACCCTTGAAGCACAAAACAATCTGGAGTCAGTCTGTGATTTCGAAATTGTGTATTAGCAATGACAGTGACAAAATGCTTTTTCAAATGTAATGTCAACATACCTATGTCACACATCTCAAGTCCATGAGGAATCTAACCAGATGACACACGTTGGAAACCACACCTGTGAAACCGTAAGGGAAAATGACAACTCAGTGACCATATACTGGTTGAAATTGACAGACAGAATAGAGGAAGAAGTGTTAAAGTACTTGTAGTAGACAGGAATGTTTTCTCACCTGTGTGTCACTGGAAATATTGCTGGATGACTGAGTCCCTGTTGTCAATGTCTTCTTCCTCTGCTTCCTCCTCATCACTGTCCACAGGCTCCACAACTGCCACAACACCGCCATCTGGACCATTCTCCTGCAGAAAAGGCACCTGTCGTTGCAAAGCCAAGTTGTGAAGCATACAGCAGGCCACGATGATCTGGCACACCTTCTTTGGTGAGTAGAATAGGGAACCACCTGTCATATGGAGGCACCTGAACCTGGCCTTCAGGAGGCTGAAGGTGTGTTCGATCACCCTCTTAGTCCGCCCATGGGCCTCATTGTAGCGTTCCTCTGCCCTGGTCCTGGGATTCCTCACTGGGGTCAGTAGCCATGACAGGTTGGGGTAACCAGAGTCCCCTTATAGCCACACCCAGTGCCTCTGGAGTTGACCCATCACATAAGGGATGCTGCTATCCCACAGGATGTAGGCGTCATGCACAGAGCCAGGGAACATAGCATTTACCTGGGAGATGTACTGGTCTGCCAAACATACCATCTGTACATTCATGGAATGATAACTCTTCCGGTTCCTGTACACCTGTTCACTCCTGTGGGGGGGACCAGAGCTACATGGGGCCCATCAATGGCACCTATGATGTTGGGGATATGTCCAAGGGCATAGAAGTCACCTTTCACTGTAGGCAAGTCCTCCACCTGAGGGAAAACGATATAGCTCTGCATGTGTTTCAGAAGGGCAGACAACACTCTGGACAACACGTTGGAAAACATAGGCTGGGACATCCCTGATGCCATGGCCACTGTTGTTTGAAATGACCCACTTGCAAGGAAATGGAGCACTGATAGCACCTGCACTTGAGGGGGGATTCCTGTGGGATGGCGGATTGCTGTCATCAGGTCAGGCTCCAACTGGGTACACAGTTCCTGGATTGTGGCACGGTCAAACCTGTAGGTGATGATCAAACTTCTTTCCTCCATTGTCGACAGGTCCACCAGCGGTCGGTACACCAGAGGATTCCACCATCTCCTCACATGTCCCAGCGGACGGTGCCTATGAAGGACAACAGCGACCACAGAGTCAAACAACTCAGAGGTATGTACCCACAGTCTACACAGAACACCATTCAAACACAAAATGTGGCCTGTATTTGTGTTGTGAGACAAGGCCTAGGTATGTGTAACGCAGTTGGTAATTAGGCCATGTGGGCTCCTGAAATGGCAGCTGCCTGACCTCTAAACTGGGACAATGGGATGTGAGGTAACTGCGCTGGCGTTGTACACCGTAGCAGTAGGCGGTCGAAGACCGCGGCGCAATGCTGCATTGGTTAACATTGGACCCTATGGGTCCCATGAGCCAATGACGATGTACGCCGGCGGTGATGGTTTGCACTGCCGCGGACGTGACCGCCGTGGACGTGACTGCCATTTTCTAGCTGTTTAATCACTCGATACCTGATCTTCAACAGGAGAGGACCTACACTGCAAGCGCTGCTGTGACCTCGGTCTGGAAGAGACAATGGCTCGTGCGTCTGGGATAAGGGCCCCTGCCTTCACTGCAGAGGAGTTGGAGAAGCTCGTCGACGGGATCCTCCCCCAGTACACGCTACTCTACGGTCCTCCAGACCAACAGGTAAGTACACAGGGAGCATGTTGTATGGGCTATGCCTGTGTGGAGAGGGCTGGTTGTAAGAAGGAAGGGGGCACAGTTCTGCGTGCATGAAGGACTTTGAATGTATGTGCCACATGGCAAGGGTAGGGATGTGGGCCACTCACCTTGACGGTGCAGTTGGTAATGACTTCTCTTCTTCCCCTGTACATGTCATGTAGGTCAGCACCCACCAGAAGAAGGATATTTGGCGTGCCATCGCCAAGGACGTCGGGACCCTGGGGGTCCACCACAGACGGAGCACCCACTGCCAGAAAAGATGGGAGGACATTCGCCGCTGGAGCAAGAAGATGGTGGAGGCTCAGCTGGGGATGGCCTCCCAACGTGGGAGGGGTGCCCATCGAACCATGACCCCCCTGATGTTCAGGATCCTGGCAGTGGCATACCCTGAGTTGGATGGGCGCTTGAGGGCATCACAGCAGACACAAGGGGGTGAGTACACTATCGTTCAGCGGACTTTGCGCGCAGTGAAGGTGTCTGGGTGGGGGAGGAGGGCTGTGGGTTTCCCTAGGCCAGGGCGAGTTCCGTAGGCTAGGCCCTTCCGTAAGTCAGGAAATGTGGCACCCCACCCCACCTCTGTAGAGTGCCAAGTACAGGTATTCATGCCCCTGTGTCATCTATGTGTGCAGATGTCGTCCATAGCCTTGTAGCCCATTTCCCAGGAATTGCATCTGTAAAGCCCAACAGCGCGACGTAGTGCAGGGGGCTGCTGTGTCTGTATTGTCCGCCAATGGTAGCGGTAAGCCATGCACTCAACCTGTCTTTCTTCTGTCGTCCCCCCCACTTTTTGTGGTCTCCCTGTTCTTGTGTGCATTAGCATCATCAGGAGGAGGTACAGTGGCACCGGAGCACGAGGGAGCCGCATCCCACATGGCCATGGACGGCCACACCACGGACTCAGAATACACCAGTGGGACGGAGGGCGAGGGGAGCACCACGTCGGTCACAGGATCTGCAACCAGCGACACAGACTCATCCTCCGATGGGAGCTCCCTTGTGGTGGCGGCAACATCTGTGCCCCCCACTTCTACAGGTACAGCTGCCACCCCCCCTACCAGCACCGCCCTCCCAGCAGCCCCTCAGCCTTTGCCCTGTGCCCGCTCACCCAGGAGGATGGGCATCACCTTCACCCCAGGCACATCAGCCCCTGCCCCTGTCACCTCTGCTGCCCTCAGTGAGGAGGCCATTGACCTCCTCAGGTCCCTCACTGTTGGGCAGTCTACCATTTTGAATGCCATCCAGGGTGTAGAAAGGGAGTTGCAACACACAAATGCATTCCTGGAGGGCATTCATTCTGGTCAGGCTGCCCTTCATCTAACCCTGCAAACTCTGGCCTCAGCACTGATGGCAGCCATTGTCCCTGTGTCTATCCTCCCCCCTCCAACTTCCTCCACCCAGACCCAATCCCCTGTACCTCTGCCTATCCAAGCACACCATCAGACCAGCCTGCACACACCTCACCACACAAGGGAAGCTCAGGCAAACATAAGCACCACACATCCCACAGGCACTCACGCAAGCATCACACACATACAGACACACCAACATCCACTGCCTCCACAGTGTTCCCCTCCTCCTCGTCTCCCTCCTCCCTCCCAGTCTCATCTACACTCACACCTGCATGCACTACCACAACAGCCACTACGTCCCGCACCAGCACACCCACCACCACACCCCGCTCACGTGCACTCACCACCCCCCACTACCATTTCTACATCCCCTGTGTCCTCTCCCAGTGTGTCTGTGTCGCCCCTCCCAAGATACACAAATGCAGGCACACACCCACCCAACAGCCATCCACCTCACGACAGCCTCCAGCCCATGCACCTGCACCCAAATCCACAAAAGTTACACCTCCTACAACCACCACCTCTTCCTCCACTCCCAAACCCCCTCCAGCTACCCATCCCAGTGTCTCCCAAAAACTTTTCCTGTCCACCCTTAACCTATTCCCTCCACCCGTCCAACTCATAAGTCCCGTACTAGCACCTCAGTTAAAAAATCTCCGGGACCAGTGGTGCCTGTTGTTACAGGTATGTGGAGTGCACCGGCCACCAGGCCAGCCAGTGTGGCACGGAGCCACAGCACAGCCAGTCCCCCCCATGTGAAGCACCAGAAGTTGGACAGTGCCCAGCGGGACAGGGGGATGACTCAAGCCAGCAAAGCCGCTCACAGGGGTCCCGGGGGGAGTGTCGACTCAGCTGTGACTCCTCCCAAGGTGGGGAAGGGGCAGAAGAAATCTCCAAAGTCTGGGAGGAGCAGCACAGCGGAGAAGACTGCCATCATCCCCGCTGCCCAGGAGGCCTCCGCCAGCCCCATTGTCACTGCCCAGGAGGCCAGCGCCAGCCTCCTCGTCACTGCCCAGGAGGCTACGCCAGCCCCATCGTCACTGCCCAGGAGGCCACTGCCAGCCTCATCGTCACTGCCCAGGAGGCCACCGCCAGCACCATCGTCACTGCCCAGGAGGCCACCGCCAGCCCCAGAGTCACTGCCCAGGAGGCCACCGCCAGCCCCAGAGTCACTGCCCAGGAGGCCACCGCCAGAGTCACTGCCCAGGAGGCCACCGCCAGCCTCATCGTCACTGCCCAGGAGGCCACCGCCAGCCCCAGAGTCACTGCCAAGGAGGCCAACGCCAGCCTCATCGTCACTGCCCAGAAGGCCACCGCCAGCCCCATCGTCACTGCCCAGGAGGCCACTGCCAGAGTCACTGCCCAGGAGGCCACCGCCAGCCTCATCGTCACTGCCCAGGAGGCCACCTCCAGCCCCAGAGTCACTGCCCAGGAGGCCACCACCAGCCTCATCGTCACTGCCCAGGAGGCCTGCGCCAGCCCCAGAGTCACTGCCCAGGAGGCCACCGCCAGCCCCAGAGTCACTGCCCAGGAGGCCACCGCCAGAGTCACTGCCCAGGAGGCCACCACCATAGTCACTGCCCAGGAGGCCACCGCCAGCCCCATCGTCACTGCCCAGGAGGCCACCGCCAGCCACAGCGCAGCTGGCCAGGAGGATCCCCCAAGCCACAGCCCAGCTGACCCATGAAGGACCGCCAGCCACAGCCTTGCTGGGCAATGAAGGACCGCTGAACAGGGTAAAGACCGCCATGGAAAGCACCGCTGAACAGGTCTGACACTGGCAACTCAAGCACCGCTGAACATGCCAAGCACCGCCGAACAGGGCAAAGACCGCCATTGGAAAGCACCGCTAGCCCATTTGCGGCAGGGCCAATGACGCAACTGGGACCGTCACAGGGTGTGTGTTGCACTCTGGGCACCAGTCCCCCTCCAGAACCAGTGGAGAACAGCATCCACTCCGTCTGTCCTGCACAGGATGAAGGACTCTGGGCACCAGTCCCCCTCCAGAGCCAGTGGAGAACAGCATCCACTCCATCTGTCCTGCACAAGATGAAGCACTCTGGGCACCAGTCCCCCTCCAGAACCAGTGGAGACCTGCATCCACTTGAGAGACTGTGGCTTTGCACTCCCCAGGATGGTACAGTGGACAACCCACCCACTGTAGAGACTTGTGAGACTGTGGCTTTGCACTCCCAGGATTGAACAGTGGGCAACCCACCCACTGTAGAGACTTGAGAGACTGTGGCTTTGCACTCCCCAGGATGGTACAGTGGGCAACCCACCCACTGGAGAGACATGTGAGACTATGGGGGTCATTCTGACCCCGGCCGGCGGCGGTAGCCGCCGGCCTGGCTGGGACCGCCAGAAGACCGTACCGCGGTCAAAAGACCGCAGCGGTCATTCTGGGTTTCCCACTGGGCTGGCGGGCGACCTTCCACGATGGAGCCGGCGGAGTGGAAGGTGTGCGACGGGTGCAGTAGCACCCGTCGCAAATTTCAGTGTCTGCTCAGCAGACACTGAAATTCAAAGTGGGGCTCTCTTACGGGGGCCCCTGCAGTGCCCATGCCATTGGCATGGGCACTGCAGGGGCCCCCAGGGGCCCCACGACACCCCATACCGCCATCCTGTTCCTGGCGGGCGAACCGCCAGGAACAGGATGGCGGTATGGGGTGTCGCAATCCCCCGCCATGGAGGATTCAGCAGGGCAGCGGAAAACCGGCGGGAGACCGCCGGTTTTCCCTTTCTGACCGTGGCCAAACCGCCGCGGTCAGAATGCCCTGCGGAGCACTGCCAGCCTGTTGGCGGTGCTCCCGCCGACCCTGGCCCCGGCGGTCCTTGACCGCCGGGGTCAGAATGACCCCCTATGTCTTTGCACTCCCCAGGATGGTACAGTGGGCAACCCACCCACTGGAGAGACTTGTGAGACTGTGTCTTTGCACTCTCCAGGATTGAACAGTGGGCAACCCACCCACTGTAGAGACTTGAGAGACTGTGGCTTTGCACTCCCCAGGATGGTACAGTGGGCAACCCACCCACTGGAGAGACTTGTGAGACTGTGGCTTTGCACTCCCCAGGATGGTACAGTGGGCAACCCACCCACTGGAGAGACTTGTGAGACTGTGGCTTTGCACTCCCCAGGATGGTACAGTGGGCAACCCACCCACTGGAGCGACTTGTGAGACTGTGGCTTTGCACTCCCCAGGATTGAACAGTGGGCAGACCACCCACTGTAGAGACTTGTGAGACTGTGGCTTTGCACTCCCCAGGATTGAACAGTGGGCAACCCACCCACTGTATAGACTTGAGAGACTGTGGCTTTGCACTCCCCAGGATACATCAATGGGCATGGAGCCCCCTCGTGGATCTGGCGTGGTGCACTCATCCGGCTGAGGTGCCCCCCTTCCCTTCCCCCTGAGGTGCCTGTTGTATTTCGATCTGATGCCCCTGCAGTGTTCTCTCCGTTTGGATCGGGTATCTTGTGTGGGCCTCGCCCATGCATTTTGGGCCCAGTGGTCCACGGACTATGAATGGTGCAATACCTGCACTACTAATCGTGGTATATATTTTGTTTATTGTGTATATATATATGTATATATTTGCTTACTGTATTTTGATATATTACAATGGTTCCACTCATTTCCTTTTGTCTTTGCATTCTTCTGGGGGGCCAGGGGTGTGTTACTGTAATGTATAGATATGCATTGGTGTGTGTGTTGTAGTGGATGAGGGTCGGGTGGGGGTTGGGGTGTTGAGTGTGTGTGTCCCTGTGTTTTTGCCTCCCCCCCTCCCCTATGTCGTAGGTGCAGTACTCACCGTGGTCTTTGCCGCCGGCGTTGATAATCCTCGTAGAGGAGCAGGAAGACTAGCGCTGGCAGAATATGGAGTTCCGGCTCCATGGTGCCCTCCTTCCTAGTGGAGTGTGTAGAGGTGAGCGTTTTCCCTTTGAAATGGCTGTTTCCGCCGTGTTTTTATCTGCGGTGAATCCGCCCAGGAAAAGGTGGTGGATTCGTAGGTTGTGATACTGTGGGCAGTACATTGTCTTCCGCCTGTCTGTTGGCGGTGACTGCCGCGCTGTTTGTTTATACCGCTGTGGCGGTCGGAGTGTTAAAGTGGCTGTCTTTGTTGGCGGTTTCCGCCACGGTCATAATTCCAATTTTTTTACCGCCGGCCTGTTGCCGGTCTTACCGCTGCTTTAACACCATCCGCCAGGGTTGTAATGACCACCAATGTCTTGCTTATTTGTATGTGCTGCACATTTTATTACCGCCACATTAGATGGTAAGGTTAAAGCATGTATCAGTTTTGCCCGTAAATCTTTGTGCATCACTGGAGGCTCATCAGATTTCAAACATCCTCCCCTATCCCACCTATGGATGCTCGAATGCACAGTAGTAGTAACATATGCTGAATCTGAATAAATCGTAACTTCTAACCCCTCAGCATGTTGCAACGCTTCAATAATGGGCACTAGTTCCGCAGCTTGTGCTGAAAAATGAGAGGGTAGTGTTACTTAACTCACTATCTGCAATGTGTCAGATGACCCCTGCTTTCTGGCTCTTACAACTGCTGCTCCTGAATGTCTATTCCCTGTTTTCTGGTCTATGAAAGAGGATTCATCCACAAAGAGCAGCACGCTCCCCGGGGTGGGATCTTCTCCCACCTTACTATCTTCTTCTGGCACGTAATTGGCACAGTCATGTACTTGTTTATCGTCAGTAACTTGGTGCGCAAAGAATGTTGCTGGATTAACTGTATGACATCTAACCACCTGCAAGGATGGTAATGAAAGTATGACTTCGTACCTAGATACTTTCTGAGTCGTGAGAGTACTTTTGCCTCTTTACAAGATAGCAGTAGTGCTAGTAGATCACAATAGTAGTGCTCTTCTGGACTGCAAATGCTGCTGTAGCCAGGGCTTGCTCACATGGATAGTGACCCTTCATGATAGGATCTAGCAGCCCACTGTAGTGGGCAATTGACTTATGTCCCATAGATGTTTTCTGTACTGCGGTCATAGTCATTCCATTACAATGACAAAAGAGGTAGAATTGTTTCTTGTAATCGGGTGTACCTAACACTGGAGCATTCATGATTGCTTTCTTTAGCTCCAGAATTGCTGTCTCTCCGTCATCTGTCCAATGTATTTTGTTTGCAGTCACATGGGACTCCTTTAGTGCAGTAAGAAGCAGTGCTGTCAACGTAGCATAATCAAATACCCACTGCCTCACATAATTACAGAGTCCTAAAAACTGCTGCATCTGTTTGGCAGTGGTGCGGTTGAGCATATTCTTTATGCTTTCTATTCAGTCAGGCGTCACCTTTCTCCCATTTTTAGATATTAATTGTCCCAAATAATGAAACTCTTTCTGCACATACTGTAACTTATTTTTGTCAACCTTGTATCCTTTATGAGCAAGTGTGCAGAGGAGACCAATGGTATTGTCTCTACATGTGTCTTCAGTGGCACTACAAACCAAAATATCATCCACATTTTGTAAAAGTGTACTTTCGTACTGAATGTTCGCTAAGTTCTTTTTAACTGTCCGATTAAAAATACTTGGGGACTCGCAAAAACCTTGAAGAAGCCTACTATGGAAATATTGTGTATCTTTAAATGTAAATCCAGTCAAATACTGGCTACTGACATGTAATGGAATGCTGAAAAACACATTTTTCAAATCGACCACAGAGAAAAAAGTGGCATCTTTAGGGACGTTTGTCAATATAACCCAAGGATCGGGTACTACAGGGAACTCCGGAATGACAATATCGTTAGAGAGCGTAAATCCTGAATCATTCTCCAAGTTCCCCCTTTGCACTTTCTTATTGGGAAAATCAGCGTATTACATGGTGTTGATCTTTCAAATACCACTCCTTGCTGAAGTAGCGCCTGAATTGTAGGTAGAATACCTTCCTCTGCTTCTTTGGACAGATGGTACCGGCGTATCCTGGGCAATATGGCTCCAGGTTTCAATGTAATTTTAACATGCTCAGCTCCTTTAATGAATTCCACATGATGGGGTCCTTGTGTCCATAACACGTCCAGTACCTTAGCCAAGGCTCTTTCTTTTATCGTTGCCTCTGGTACATGTTTTGACACTGTCTTATACCACAGCTGCATTCTGTGAGAAATGTCCATTTCAAACACAATTGTTCCAATTAAGGATTGTCCACTGAACAATTCCTCATCTGAAATATCTCTTAATGTGACCCCAGAATCTGTGAACACTATTGACGCCCACATTCCCTGTCCTTTGTCAAATGCAACGAACACTCCCTATGTTGGCCTTAGTCAAGAACTGATATGTCCAGTAACATTTCTCGTTTTTCCATTCAATCAATCAATCAATCAGGAATTTGTAAAGCACACTACTCACCCGTGAGGGTCTCAAGGGGCTAAAGAAGAAGAGGGGAGAAAGGAGGGGGGTGCTGCTACTGCTCGAACAGTCAGGTCTTGAGAAGTTTCCAAAAGGTAAGGAGGTCTTTCGTCTGGCGCAGGTGGGTGGGAAGAGTGTTCCATGTTTTGGTGGCAACGTGCCAAAATGATCTACCGCCGGTTGTAGCTCTGCAGACACGTGGGAGAGTTGCGAGGACGAGGTCGGGGGAGCGGAGATGCTGAGTCAAGGTGTAGAAGGAGAGCTGTCTGTTGAGGTATTCTGGTCAGGTGTTGTGCAGTGCTTTGTGAGCGTGGGTGAGGAGTTGAAGGTGAAGCTCTTGTTGACTCGGAACCAGTGTAGGTTTCTCAGGTGGTCTGTGATGTGTCAGTGGCAGGGGATGTCCAGGATCAGGCGTGTGGAGGCGTTCTGGATGCATTGCAGCCTCTTCTGGAGTTTGGCCATGGTCCCTGCATAGAGGGCATTGGTGTAGTCCAGTTTACTACATACGAGGGCCAGGGTGACTGTTCTTTGGTTTCTGTGGGTATCCATTTGTAGATCTTTCGGGGCATGCAGAGGGTGGTGAAAAAGGAGAATGAGATGGCTCTGACTTGCTGGGTCATGGATAATGAGGAGTCTAAGATGAATCCTAGGTTGAGTGTGTGGTCGGTGGGAGTTGGAGCGGCTCCGAGAGTGGCAGACCACCAGGAGTCATCCCATCTGGAGGGGGTGGAGCCGAAGATGAGGACTTCCGTCTTGGAATTGAGTTTGATGCAGCTGCCCTTCATCTATTCAGCGATGGCCTTCGTTTCTTCATGGAGGTTGGTCTTGGCGGAGTCCTTGGTGAGGGATAGGATCAGCTGGGTGTCGGCGGCGTATGAGATGATGTTGAGGTTGTGGGATCGGGTGATGATAGCGAGCAGGGCCATGTAGGCCATTGGGTCTATTGGTTCACATGGTCGAAATACTAATTATTTTGGTAACTGCACTGTTTTCCCCTGCAGCACTGGAGTATATGCTATCAGAGCATATATGCCCCGCAAAAAAACCTCTGTGTCTACTGGTACTGCTCTGACTTGCTGTCTAGATTCTTCACGAGCTATGAGAGACAATATCCTACCTGGCGTAACACTAGGTGTGTAACACACCATCGATCCATCTTCCGAAAACGAGATGGTCATATTCAATTTGCTCATTAGATCTCTCCCCAGGAGGTTAACATGTGACTCAGGGGAATATAAAAATGGCCCATCAATTTGTGCATCACCCACAGTCATATTTACAGAATTAGTAAAAGAAACCCGTCTGACAGCCCCAGAAAACCCTTGTGATTCCACTGAGTTGCATGAGAGTGGTAATGTTCCTTTATTTATGCAAGATTTGGTGGCCCCAGTGTCAATTAAAAACTGATAGGGGCAACCTTCTATGGCTACCGTCACAGTGGGTTCCTTCTCTGATCTGTGGGTTACTGATAGTATTGGACACATAGGGGGTCATTTTGACCTCAGCAATCTTTTTCCAAGCCCGCCGAGGGACCGCCGTGCGGAAGACCGCCAGTGGTGGCGGTTTGCCGCTCAGCCTATTATGACCGTTGGCAGCTCTCCGTCCTTTTTCGGACGGAGAGCCGCCAACAGCTATACTGGCGGGAGGCGGGGAAGTGGAGGTTGCTCCACCGCCATGCCAACAGAACACCGCCCAGCGAATCACGTCCTGTGATTCACCGTGGCGTGTTCTGTTGGCGGTGTGGTGTTGGCGGAGCAGCCCCCATGGCTCCTGTCCCCTCCTGGAGGATCGACGGAACAGGTAAGACGATCGTCCGTTAGGGGAGGGGGGTGGGGGGGTGTTGTGTGTTGAGTGGGTGCATGGGGGTGTGCGTCTGTGTATGTAGAGGGGGTGTGTGAGTGCGTGTATGCTTGCGGGGGTGTTGTGTGTATGGGAATGAGTGCGTGTATGTCTGTGGGTATGTCTGTATGGATGTGTGCGTGTATGTTTGAATGTGGGTGTGCGTGTCTGACTGTGTGTGTGGATGTAGGCATGTATGTCGGCGTGTGTGAGTGTAAGTGTGTAGGTGGTGCCTGCGTGCGTGTCGTGTGGGTATGGGTGATGTGATGTTGGGGGTCGGGGTGGGGAGGGGGGCCCTGCCACCTTTGGGGGGTGGCAGGGGTGGTGGGGGGGTAGGGGAGGGAGTCGGGGTGGGGGTGGGGGAGATCCCTATCAGTGCCAGGGAAGGAATTCCCTGGCACTGATAGCGCTTACCGCCATGGATTTCATGGCGGTTCAAACCGCTGGAAATCCACGGCGGTAAGCCGGGTCAAAATACCGCCGGCGGTATAGTGACGGCCGCCGGGCTAGAGACCCAGGTCTCCAGCCCGGCGGGCGGAACGGAGAACCGGCGGATGACCATGGCGGTAACCGCCATGATCATAATTCCACAAAGTAAGACCGCCAGCCTGTTGACGGTCTTACCGCCGGTTCGCCGCCTTCCGCCAGGGTCATAATGACCCCCATAGTTGTTACCTGTGGGC
Organism: Pleurodeles waltl; assembly: GCF_031143425.1. NCBI lineage: Eukaryota > Metazoa > Chordata > Amphibia > Caudata > Salamandridae > Pleurodeles > Pleurodeles waltl. The sequence goes on along the minus strand of NC_090444.1, from coordinate 379,747,500 downwards.
TTTGTCATTGGACATAATTAGGTGTCAGTGCCCCAATAGATACTTGGGGTGGTGCATAAAAGGGGTTACCTCCTTGCACCAATACTCCTCCTACCTGCCCCTGTACTTGTTCACCCATGGTGTTACTGCCCCTGGGGCCCATGTTGTTGCAGTGGCCCCTGAGGTGCCATCCACTGAGCTTGAAGGGTCTCGGGGCACACTTGTCTCGTATATTGTTGTGGTCCCCATTGCATCTGCGGCAGCCTCGCTACTTGTCTTTGCGATGTGGGCCACCCCTGCATACGTTCATCTGTCCTTTTAATTCTACATTCCCTTACAAAATGACCCGAACCTCCCATAATAATAACATGGCTGACGCCCTCGGTATCCTCCTTGCCTTCTCCCCTGCATTGCTCCTTGTTCTCCTGCCAGACCTCATTGTCTTCTGACTATCTCACTTACTACCTGTCCTCCTGGTGCTTGCCCTTGTACTGGTGTTGCGACAGTCACTGATGGTGTTGTCACAAGTGCTCATTCTGTACTAGGTTTCTTAAGTTTTTGTTGCACTAACTAAGCAGTAGCTCTCTCTGCCTGCTCTGTTCTCTCTTTATCTTTCTCTTGCTTTCATTTTAAAATAATGTATTATGTGAGCCTGTATTTCTGGCCATGGTTTAGCCTCAATTCCTACTACTCTCACTAGATTTACCTGTATCTCCGTGGGAAGGCCTCTATTCAGCACATTATAAAATAAAAGTGCATTTCCTTCCCTATTCTCCCAATTACATCCTACCTCCTGTATCCACTGCTCTTTCATTCTCGTAATAAACTCTGCAATGTCCTCAGATGGCTTAATACTTTCTGCCATGTGAGCTCCAATATCTGGCCTATCTGGATATGTCTGCTGCAGCGCATCCCAAACACGCTGGCGGACATTATTAAAGGAAGATGTGTTAAACTGTGTATTTGTCAACGTAACTTGAGGAAGTCCTGCTGTCATAAATATAGTAATTACCTCATCTCCTGTCAGAAAATCAACAAACCCTTGACATCACCCAGAGCAAGGTTCACTCCAGCAGTGTGATTTCAAAACTCCCTATCCATTTTCCTGCACCTTCAGATAGTGGGGGCAGTGCTCTCTTTAAATTTTCTTTGTCCATCTGTGGCCAAGGCACGTATGTTGGTACCTGCACTCCCTTAAAAAGAAGAGACAGTTGAGTGATAGCCGGGGAACCTGTTAACCTGCGACCTATCCACAGGTCTGGCCTATTACTGCATATCACTTCAGTCGGTTTGTCTTCGACATACATCTCCCAAACTGCAAGACACTCTTGCATGTATGGATAATCCCAACCTGGGACACCCTGTCCCTGCCGTATACAGTCTTCTGCTATAGCTAAATCATAGGGTTGGAAAAACCCTGTCGGACATGTTTTTTTACCCTCTTGTTCAGTCCATTTTGCTAATTCATCTGAAAAGGGTTGGCAAAAATACCTGCCCTCTTCCCGTTCTATTGTCTCAATAGGTGACAACCTTAATTTGGTTGTTTTTAGAATTTACTTTCTCTTTATCTCTCCCGAGCCTTGTGCTATTAATTGTAACCTTCGTATAGTACGGGGTCGAAAGTTATACAGGCTTCTGTCTCTTCCTGCTGTGCCCTCATTTGTATCAGACTCGTCATTCCAATCCTCAACTGCTGCCTCTGCTCCTACTTCCCTTCTTGTTTCTTCTAAATATCTATCATATTGTGACATTTCCACATCTTATTCCTTCTCTCTTTCTTCCAACTTCCACTCTCCTGCTGCCTCTCTCAATGTACTTGCAGATGTATCTCCCAATTTGAGAATAATCTGCCCAGTAGTCCATTGCCCTCAAAGAGGGTCAACATTCTCAAATTTTTCTGCCCATTCTCCAGTGCGTTGCACTCTAGGTATTGCTCTTTCCTTTTTTCTCTGTTCATACTCTGCCCGAGGAGCTGTCAGGACAAGGCTAGGCGTTCTCTTCACCTCCTTCACCTGTCTCACCTTCCTCAAATTCGACCAGTCCTGGATCCTGATACCTGGCCGCTGGCCAAATAAGATAGAGACCATATGGTGGGGGTCCCTCAAGAGCCCCTTCTGTCGATATTTCTTGTGCTTGTGTCACTGTCTTTTCTAACATTGTCAATTTTATATTTGTATTTGTATCGCAGAAAACATGCCATAACGACAAAATAGCTTCCCTCGTCTTTCTCTTTTTATTTTGATATTTAGATTTAATGTAAGTCAATGTCTGTTCAACTATGTCCTCATTAAATGTCCCTTCCTCAGGCCATAGCTGAGCATGGTCTTTGGTATCTCTATACCATTGCTTACAATATTTCTGTATTTTCTTCTTGTCAGATGAAAATTCTTTTATCATATGTTCCAGGGGAGCGTCCATGATTTTCCCCAAGATATACGCTTCCTATATGTCTATATACTCTTTATTACCACCCACTCCTTGTGTACTCTCACTACTCTGCATCTCCCTCACTACTATATATGTGTTCTTTGTCAATATCGCTAACCTGTATAGCACTTCTTCTAACTCAATGTTGGCTGTAGGTGCATTTATAGGAGACAAAATAGATTATTACCTAACACAATACAAGTTACAACCTATTATGAATGAGAATTATCAGCAGTGGCACTTGGGGACATAACGTCCCTTTCTTCACCTAGAACCCCAGACTCTTATAAATCTGTGAAAAATGTGCCTAAGAGCGCTTCTAATACAATAATCTCCTGTGTTATTATGTGGAACCGAGGAGTGTCACACGGACATGGGGGTTGCCGTGACCCCATTGAAATGGTAAAACTAAATCAAGGGTGTCTACTTCCTGCCACAGGGAATTATCAATCTCACTAATCGTCTCATTTTAATTCTTGTCCCCACTCCCAGGACACTTCAAGTTTTTCTATCCAGATATAAAAAATATGACAAAGATCTCGCACTCTCTCTTCCTCACTCTTTTTAGATTTTATAACCACTGGCGAGCATCCGTGCCTTTTCTCTAGAATTTGCTCACTATGATTATGAAAGATCACATTCTTTTTATCATCCTTATTACACATTGTTAACATCACATATTTTAGTCATTATTATTATTACGCTTTTTCCAGTTTTCATCAAAAGGTCTGACTGTGCTCCGGGTAAAGTCAATGGACACCGAGCAGTTGGTCGTTCCTTTGCCTCCTGTCAGACTTTACACGTTACCTGATTCACCCCACTTTCTACTCTCACTCTCTGGAACTAACTGGGATACCTAATGGACACTAACTGTCCCTTCTAGGAGCTATTTCCTAGGTTATCCGCTATCACACACCTACGTCATCCAGGAGCTGTCTCCTAGGTTATCCCCTATCAAACCTAATGTGTCTTCCAGGAGCTGTCTCCTAGGTTATCCTCTAATACACCTAGTGTGTCTTCCAGGAGCTATCTCATAGGTTATCCACTAATACACCTAGTGTGACTTCCAGGAGCTATCTCCTAGGTTATCCGCTAATACACATAGGCCCTCATTACAACCCTGGTGGTAAATGCCATCTACGACCGTGCTGATGGCCGCCAACATACCGTCACCGCGGCGGTATTCCGCTATGGGTATTATGACCCACACTGAGAATTCTGCCACTATACAGACACCCACACAAGTCCTCCAGCCCAAAGGTCAGTGATAAACTGGCAATAGCAAAACCCACACCGTTACGCCAACAGGAATACGCCCACAGAATCACGACCCATGAATCACCGCAGTGGTCTTTCAAACGCAGTAAACCATTGGCAGTACCCACCGCCACGCTCAAAACACACACATTTACAAAACTACACCACATTGGACAATTCAAACCACACACACCTGACACATATACACACACCACACCCACACACTCACACCACTATAAAACACACACCTACATTACCCACAACCCTTTCTATGAAAAAAAAGATAGCAAACACAGAGAGACAAGCCAGGAGCACCCAATCAATCAGAGGCACAGAACACCATCACCCATACATCATCCACGCACATCACAGCATACACCCCAACACATCACCCCACACATCCTCACACATATCACTCACACCACATCCATGGCACCCCAAAGTCACACCAGGTTTTCAGAGGAGGAGCTAAGGGTCATGGTAGAGGAAATCATCCGGGTAGAGCCACAGCTATTCGGATCACAGGTGCACCAGACATCCATTACAAGGAAGATGGAGCTATGGCGGAGAATCGTGGACAGGGTCAATGCCGTGGGACAGCACCCCAGAACAAGGGATGACATCAGGAAGAGGTGGAACGACCTAGGGGGAATGTGCATTCCGTGGTTGCAAGACACCAGGTAGCAGTACAGAGGACTGATGGTGGACCCCCACCTCCTCCCCCACAACTAACAACATGGGAGGAGCAAGTCTTGGCAATAATGCATCCTGAGGGCCTCGCAGGAGTATCAGGAGAACTGGACTCTGATAAGTCAAATCTTTACTGATTTATATCCCCCACCCTACCTGCATGCCATCACAAACTCCTACCCCTACCCTCACCCACATCACTCCACCACCTCAAATATACCCCTCCATCACAACCCACCCATCCCAATACCAAGCCCTGCATGTAACACCAATGCATGGACCCCCAACACAGACATGCATGCCCAGTACAGAGACTCACCCAGCCCACAGAATCACCACTCACAGAAGGCCAAGCTGACAGGGAAATCACAATCATACACGGAAACACACCCATGCACAAGATGGTACACGTAGATACAAAAACACTGCATTTGCATCCCCACAGGACCCATACTCAACGTCACCGGAGAGGAGGTGCCAGCTACATCCAGTCCCCCCCTGAAGAGGCCCACAGTGACGACGGCAGCTCTGCACACCTGGATCAGGATGACCAACCTGGCCCATACGGGACCTCTGGACAGTCAGTTCCCCTGCCACAGTCCCAACCCACCACAGACCCTCCCCCCTCACGAAACACCACCACAGCTCCCACCCAGTGGGCCCATGCCTCTGTCCCCAGGACACGTCAATCAGCAGTGTCCACCACTACAGGGACCCCAGGCAACCCCACAAACCCAGGACAATCAGGGACCTTAGTTCAGTGGGCACACAGTTCAGGGGACAGAGGCACAGGACAACAGGAAAGCTGGGAGGACTGCTGTGCGGTAGGGGGAGGGCAGGCCCAGGGAACCCACTCTCCACAAGGCACTCTCCAATATCCTGGGAGCATACCACCATTCCCAGGAAACGATGGGCCAGATACTGGACAAGTTTCAGGAGACCCAGCGGCTGCAGGAGTGACAGTACCTGGGGATCAGAGGGGACCTGAAAAACATCTACGCCATCCTGGTCACCATTGCAGGGGTGCTGGCTGACATGGGCAAGACCATGAGGGAGGCAGTGGCACAACAACAGGCCCCTGACACTAGCCACGCTGAAGAACAGCCCTCCACCTCTGCCAGTGCTAGTGACAGGAGGCCCCACCAAATGAACAATAGGCCACCAGCACCCCAGCCCCTGCAGAAGGAGAAACACCCCGCAAATGGTCCCTGCGATCCAGGCAGAAGCCAGAGAACATTGCCAAGACCCCTGCAGAAAATAGGACTTTCCTGATTGTCACCCATCTGTCCTACTCTGTCACCCTGTCCACCTTGAACTTCCATTACTCCCCTTCCTTTGCCCCATTGGACAATGCACCTGTGATACCAAAAGACTGGACTCTACCCTGGACTTTCCTCCACCATCAGCCCAGCCCATTGCACATCCCCCTCTACTTATGAGCACTTAAATAAACACCCTTTGAACAAATACTAATCTGGAGTCTGTCAAATGATTCACATATGTATTAGTACAACATTATCACAGCATTTCAACTCAAATGTACAGTGAAATATACTTTGAAATGACCTTTGGTGGGCAGCAGTACACAGAGCAGGAGCCAGAGTGGGGCACATAGATCTGAAATTAGAGATGCCAAAGGGTACAGTCAGTGGCCATAGACATAGGGAAACAGGCTGCCATGTACAATGTCCAACAGAAAACTGAAATGTAAAGTGAAGTTACAGTGTCTTACCTGTGTGTCACTGGAAGTACTGCTGAATTGTATTGCTTCTGTTGTCAACATCTTCTTCCTCTGCCTCCTCTTCCTCACTGTCCACAGGCTCCACCACTGCCACAAGACCATCTCCAGGCACATCCTCCTACAGAAAAGGCACCTGGCGTCTCAAGGCCAGGTTGTGCAACATGCAACAATGATCTGGCACACCTTCTTGGGTGAGTAGCACAGGGAGCCACCTGCCAGATGGAGGCAACGGAACCTGGCCTTTAGGAGCCCGAAGGTCCTTTCAATAATCCTTCTTGTATGCCCATGTGCCTCATTGTAACATTCCTCTGCCCTTGTCCTGGCATTCCTCACTGGGGCCAGTAGCCATGAGAGGTTGGGGTAACCAGAGTCACCTGCAAATATCGAGGGACAACTGTTAGACACACACTAACGCTTAGGGACAACCCCATACCCAGACACCTACTTATACTGTGTGGGGATCTTGGGCTCACCTATTATCCACATCTGGTGCCTCTAGAGTTGGCCCATCACATATGGAATGCCGCTATTCTTCAAGATAAAGGCGTCATGCACAGAGCCAGGATATTTGGCATTCACATGGGAGATGTACTCGTCCGCCAAACACACCATCTGCACATTCATAGAGTGATAGCTTTTTCTATTCCTGAAAAGTTGTTCATTTCTCCAGGGGGGAGAAATGCCACATGTGTACCATCAATGGCACCAATGATGTTGGGGATATGTCCCAGGGCATAAAAGTCAGCTTTCACTGTGGCCAAATCCTCCACCTGGGGGAATACGATGTAGCTGCGCATGTGTTTCAGCAGGGCTGACAACACTCTGGTCAACACATTGGAGAACACTGGCTGGGACATCCATGATGCCATGGCTACTGTTGTTTGGAAGGAACCACTTGCCAGAAAATGGAGCACTGACAGGACCTGCACTAGAGGGGGGATACCTGTGGGCTGGCAGATAGCTGATATCAGGTCTGGCTCCAATTGGGCACACAGTTCTAGGATTGTGGCACGATCAAATCTGTAGGTTAGGATAATGTGTCTGTCCTCCATTGTCGCAAGGTCCACAAGGGGTCTGTACACTGAAGAATGCCGCCATCTCATATTCAGCCTCAGCGGTTGAAGCCCATGGAAGAAAACGGTGAGCAGATGATCATATTCACACATCTATTGCACTACTGATTATATGTTTACTTTACAGAAACAAGATGTGAATCCGACAATCAGTTGCTGTGCCAATGTCTGCTGTGACGCAGTTAGGTGCCATGCCCTGTGCCCCCTGAAATGGCGGCTGCCTGACCTGTGAGGAGGGAAAAGTGGAAATGAGGTAATTGCACTGGCGTTGTGCGCCGTCGCGGTAGGCGGTCGAAGACCGCCGCGCAACTTCGCATTGGTTATCATTGGGCCCTATGGGTTCCAGGAGCCAATGGCGATGTACGCCGGTGGTGAAGGTACGCACCGCCATGGACGTCTCCGACATTTTCTGTCTGTTCACTCACTTGCTACCTGACCTTCAACAGGAGAGGACCTACACTGCAAGTGCTGCTGTGACCTGTGTCTGGAAGCGACAATGGGTCATATGTCTGGGGAAAGGGCCCCTGCCTTCACTGCGGAGGAGTTGGAGAAACGGATGGATGGGGTCCTACCTCAGTACACGTTACTCTACGGTCCTCCAGACAAACAGGTGAGTATACTGTGAGCATGATGCGTGGGCCATGAATGTATGGAGTGCTGTGTGTGTAAGCCACATGTGGTGGGAACAGAGAAGTCCTGGCCAGCGAGCTGCATGTAAGGTGGTCAATGCATGTGGGTCAGGGGATGGGAGGGATATGGTGGGCCATTACTGTGATGGTCCGGACGGTTGAACAATTCCCCTTTCTGCTGTCTTTTCCATGCAGGTCAGCAGCCACTAGAAAAAGGGTATTTGGCATGCCATCGCCAAGGAGGTGCGGACCCTGGGGGTCTTTCACAGGCGGAGCACCCACAGCCGTAAGAGGTGGGAGGACCTGCGCCGCTGGGCAAAGAAGATGGCGGAGGCCAAGCTGGGGCTGGCCTCCCAACGAGGAAGGGGTGCCCGTCGCACCACGACACCCCTGATGCTCCGTATCCTGGCAGTGCCCTATCTGGAGTTGGATGGGCGCTTGAAGGCATCACAGCAGCCCCAAGGGGGTGAGTACATATTCTGAATCCTGACTTTGCGTGCGTTAAGAGGTATCTTGGTGGGGGATGTGGGCTATGGGTGCCCCTAGGCCAGGGCGAAGATGGCAGGGTAGGTCCCCTGTTGGTCAGGCTCTGAAGCACTCCTACCCCAAAAGTGTTAGTGGGCATCTACTACAGGGCAGGGTTCTGTGGATTTCAGGTTTGCAGCTAATGGCGTTAGGCATTGTACCCCATGGGCTGGTGACTATCTTAGTAAATGGTTGGTCATGGCCTAGTGCATAGGACTGCTACCTGTGTGTTGTGTACGCCAACGGTAGTGGTGTTGCCGGCATTTACCAAGTGTATCCTCTGTCTCTCCCCCCCTTTTTCTTTTGTTACCCTGTCCTTGCGTGCATTAGCATAATCTGGCGGAGGAGCAGAGGCACCGGCGACGGAGGGAGATGCATCCCACATGGGCCTGGAAGCTGAATCCACCGAGGGTGAGGGCACCAGTGGGACGGAGGGCGAGGTGAGTACCACGACGGGACAGGAGGGGAGACCACAGACAGCGACTCCTCCTCCGATGGAAGCGGACACCTCTGTGCCCACCCCAACAACAGGTACAACCACCACACCCCCTACCCGGACCGCCCTCCCAGCAGCCCCTCAGCATGTTTCCTGTGCCCGCTCACCCAGGAGGGTGGGCATCTCCTTCGCCCCAGGCACCTCAGGCCCTGCCCCAGTCAGCCCTGCTGCCCTCAGTGAGGAGGCTATTGACCTCCTGAGACTGTTGGGCAGTCAACCATTCTGAATGCCATCCATGGTGTCGAGAGGCATTTGCAACAAACAAATGAATACCTGGAGGGCATTCACTCTGGCGTGGCGGTCCAACAGAGAGCATTTCAGGCTCTGGCTTCTGCACTGATGTCACCCATTGTCCCTGTCTTTAGCCTCCCCCCTCCAACTTCCTCTGGCCAGTCCCAATCCCCTCAACCCCAGCCTATCCCAATCACACCTTCAGACCAGCATTCACCCAGGTCAACACACAGAAGTGGCTCAGGCAAACAAAAGCACCACACATCATCTCACAGGCATTCACACAAGCACCATCCAGATGCAGACACACCAACATCCAGTGCCTCCACTGTGTCCCTCTCCTCCTCCTTGTCCACCTCCCTCCCGGTATCGTCTCCACTCACACCTGCATGCTCTACATCCTCATCCACTCCAACCATCACCAGCACGCCTATCACTACTCACCCCTCACTTGCAGTCACCATCCCCACATCCATGCACACCTCCCGTGTGTCCTCTCCCAGTGTGTCTGTGACCCCTCCTCCCAAACTACACAAACGCAAGCACCCACCCACCCAACATCCATCCACCTCACAACAGCATCCAGCCCATGACCTTCACCCAAACTCAGCAGACAGACACCTCCTACAACCACTCCCTCTTCCTCCACTTTCAAATCCTCTCCCTCTTCCTGTCCCAGTGTGTCTAAAAAGCTTTTCCTGGCAAACGTTGATCTTTTCCCTACCCCTCTCTGTCCTTCTCCCCCTGACCAGAGAGTTCAGAACCCAAGGCAGCACCTCAGCCACCAAGTCGGCATCCAATAGGGTACCTGCTACTCACAGAGGCTCAAAGGGGGCACCCGTCAGCCCAGGCAGTGTGCCACCAACCCCTGCAAAGGACAAAACCATTCCGCCACCTGCCAAGGTGAAGAAGGGGACAGCATGCAGCAAGGGCAAGGAGCACGACCCACCCAGCAAGGCCTCCTCCAAAACTCCAGCATCCAGAGCCAAGGTCACAACAGCCTCTGCCAAGGTGAGGAAGGGGCAGAAAACCCAAGGCAAGGTACTTCACCCATCGGAGGCTGCAGGTGAAGGCCTGGTGCCCCCCCAGCTCAACCGCAAGCCCCGTCACCTGCACCACGGGCAGCACCGGCAGCAGCCCCGCTGCAAGCACCTCCACAAGCACTGCCACCTGCACTGCCACCTGCACCGCCGCTAGCACTACTACTGTCAGCAGCAGCATCCCCAATGAGCAGCCGTCCAAGGCTGCAGGAGAAGGGCTGGAGCCTCCCTCCACCACTGGCAGCACTGGCACCTGCACCATGGTCAGCACTGGCAGCAGCCCCACCACAAGCACCGCCGCAAACACCGCCACCTGCACCGCTGACAGGAGGACCACTACCAACAGCAGCACCCCGTGGGCAGCCTTCCGAGGCTGCAGGAGATGGGCTGGCGCCTCCCACCACCACGGGCAGCACCCCCACCAGCCTCGGCACTACCACCTGTTTGAAGCCTTAGCCGCCGCAGTATGGAGTGTAACCCTGCCTCCATGGACTATCATGCAACCTGGTCCCTGCAAATCTCGTGCCTCATACACCCAGGTGAAGGAATGTGAACTGCCACACCCCAAGTGATGGAACAGTGGGCACAAGGCCCCCTCCAGAACCAGTGGAGATATGCATCCACTCACCTCCTCCTCAGCAGGATGAAGCACACTGGGCACAAGGCCCTCTCCAGAACCAGTGGAGATATGCATCCACTCACCCCCTCCTTGGCAGGATGAAGCACACTCGGCACAAGGCCCCCTCTAGAACCAGTGGAGCTATGGATCCACTAGAGAGACTGTGGCTTTGCACTTCCCAGGACCAAGCAGTGGGCAAAGCGCCCACTTGAGAGACTGTGGCTTTGCACTCCCCAGGAGCAAGCAAGGGGCAAACCATCCACTTGAGAGACTGTGGCCTTGCACTCCCCAGGACCAAGCAGTGGACATGGAGCCCCCTCCAGGAGCAGTGGCGTTGTCCCATCTTCCGGCTGAGGTGCCCCACACCCTCCCCATCCCCCTAAGGTGCCTGTGTTTCTTCGACCTGATGCCCCTGCAGTGTTCTCTCCGCATTGAGGCAGGAGACAAGTGTGGGCTTGGCCCATGATTTTTAGCCCAGTGGCCCAAGGACATTTTGAAAGAACAATGTATGACCTATAATATTGTAAATTTTTTTAATACTGTTTTTCTATTCGTTATGTATATCTGCCTATTTCTAATATATCACTGATTTAATTCAATTCCTTTTGTCCTTGCATTCTTCCAGAGGGTTATGGGGTGTGAATGTAATGTTGTTGCATGTGTTTGTGTGTATGGTGTTGTGGGCGAGGGTGTTGCATGTTGCATGTGTGTGTCACTCTCTTTTTCCTTCCCCCCTCCCCTGTGTACTAGGTGCAGTACTCACCATGGTCATCGCCACCGCCTTTGGTATTCCTGTTGGATGAGGAGGTACACCAGCATGGGCAGGACCTGTAACTTGGGCTCCATGGCGTCCTGGTTCTTCGTTGAGTGTCGGGAGGTGAGTCGCTTATCTTCAGTGTTCTGTTTCCGCAGTACTTTTGATGGCGCTGGTACCGCCCTGGAAAAGCTGGCGGATTGGCGGGTTGTGATGGGGTGGACAGTACATTGTCTTCCGCCTGTCAGTTGGCAGTAACTGCAGTGGTGTTTGTTGCTACTGGCGTGGCGGTCGGAGTGTTAAAGTGGCTGTCTGTGTTGGTGGTTTCCGCCGTGGTCGTGATCCCATTTTTTTTACCGCTGGCCTGTTTGCTGTGTTACTTTAACACTGACCGCCACAGTTGTAATTAGGGCCATAGTGTGTCTTCCAGGAGCTGTCTCTTATCTTATCCGCTAATACACCTAGTGTGTCTTCCAGGAGCTGTCTCCTACGTTATCCGCTAATATAAATCTACATCATCCAGGAGCTGTCTCCTAGGTTATCCACTAACACACACTATGGCCCTCATTACAACCCTGGCGGTCGGTGATAAAGCGCGGTAATACCACCAACAGGCCGGCGGTAACCAAAATGGAATTATGACCACGGCAGGAACCGCTCAGACAGACAGCCACTTTAACACACCGACCGCCACAACAGAAACAACAAGCACCACGGCGGTAACAGCTAGGCAGAAGACAATGTACCGCCCACACTATTACGACCGGCCTATTCACAATTTTATCTGGGCAGTACCAACGACATCAAAAGCATGGCGGAAACACTGCACAGAAGTCAAAGGACTCACCTGTGGAGACTCAGGGAACAACCACAACGCCATGGAGCCCGAGCTCCACATATTTCCGATGCTCATCTACATTCTGCTGCTTTATGAACATCAACCCTGGTGAAGACGACCACAGTGAGTACTGCCGCCTAGCACACAAGGGAGGGGGGAGGAAAAAGAGAGTGACACACACACGCAACATGCAACCCCCCCACCCCCAACACCATACACACAACCAGATGCAGTAACATTACATATTCCCCCGTACCTCTCAGGAATAATGCAAGGACAAAATGATTTGAAGAAAGTGAGTGTAATGCGATAAAATAACATGAATAAGTGCATCCAAATACAAATGTATATACATATTTACAAATGTAGGGACACTGCCCAGTCCTCAATGTCCGTGTGCCGCAGGGCCTCAACACATAGGCCAAGGCCCCACCCCACTCCTGCAACAACACGGAGAGAACACTGCAGGGGCATCAGGTTGAAAATACACAGGCACCTCTGGGGGACGGGGATTGGGGGCACCTTAGCTGGAAGATGGTACAACACCACTGATCCTGGAGGGGGCAACATGCCCTGTGTGCTGTCCTGGGGAGTGCAAGGCCACAGTCTCTCAAGTGGGTGATTTGCCCACTTGCTTTGGAGGGAACAACATGCCCTGTGCGCTGTCCTGGGGAGTGCAAAGCCACAGTCTCTCAAGTGGGTGGTTTGCCCACTGCTTGGTCCTGGGGAGTGCAAGGCCACAGTCTCCCATGTGGGTGGTTTACCCACTGCTTGGTCCTGGGGAGCCCAAGGCCACAGTCACTCAAGTGGGTGGTTTGCCCACTGCTTGGTCCTGGGATGTACAAGGCTACAGTCTCTCTAGAGGATGGCTTCTCCACTGGTTCTGGAAAGGGCATTGTGCCCAGTGTGCTTCATCCTGGGAAGGATGGGGTGAGTGGATGGCTTCTTCCACTGGTTCTGGAGGGGGCATTGTGCCCAGTGTCGTTCATCCTGGGAAGGATGGGGTGAGTGGCTGGCTTCTCCACTGGTTCTGGAGGGGGCATTGTGCCCAGTGTGCTTCATCCTGGGAAGGACGGGGTGAGTGGATGGCTTCTTCCACTGGTTCTGGAGGGGGCATTGTGCCCAGTGTGCTTCATCCTGGGAAGGAGGGTGTGAGTGGATGGCTTCTCCACTGGCTCTGGAGGGGGCATTGTGCCCAGTGTGCTTCATACTGTGAAGGATGGGGTGAGTGGATGGCTTCTTCCACTGGTTCTGGAGGGTGCATTGTGCCCTATGATGTAGATCTTGGGGAGTGCAAGGTCACAGTCTCTTACCTGGGTGTCAGACCCACAGGATTTCAGGGGCCAGGACGCACAACATCCCATGGAGGCTGGACGACACACTGTCTGCCGGCTTTGATGGCTGCTCAGTGGTGGCAGTGGCGGTGCTGGTGTCAGGGCTGGCAGTGGTGGGGGGAGGCTCCAGCCCATCTCCTGCAGCCTTGGGCGGCTGCCAACTGGGGCTGCTGCTGCTGGCAGTGGTGCTGGTGGCGGTCCTGGCAGTGGTGCTGATGACGGTGCTGGTGGCAGTGCTGGCAGTGGTGGGGGGAGGCTCCAGACCTTCCCTTGCAGCTTTGGACAGCTGAACCAGCATGGTTGGTGGTGGGGGCTCCGAATGAGTCCCAGCACCAGGCCTCCTGTCCTTCCTGCCTGCTGGTGCAGGCCACTTGCCCTTCCTGTCAGCAGCTGGGGATTGCTCCTTGTCCTTCCCTGTCGCAGCTGGTGGTGCCTCTTTGCCCTTCCTAGACGCTGCTAGTGGTTCCTCCTTGCCCTTACCTGTCGCAGCTGGTGGTACCTCCTTGCCCTTCCCTGTCACAGCTGGTGGTGCCTCCTTGCACTTCCTTGAAGCACCTTTTGCAGGAACCCTTTCAGTGTTGCTGCCTGGTGCCCAGGATCTTCTCTCACCTGCAGTAGCTGTCAACACTACTGTGGCCGTTGACTGGGTGGCTGAGGTGCTCGCCTGGATTCTGATCACCCTGGCCCGACATGAAGGATGGGGGGAGTGGTAGGGAAGAGGTCAACGGTGGAGAGGAAAAGCTTCTTAGGGACATTGGGGTGGGAAGAGGGTGAAGGTTTGGGAGTGGAGGAATGGGTTGTAGGAGGTGTCTGTCTGCTGTGTTTGGGTGCAGGTGCCTGGGCTGGATGCTGTTGTGAGGTGGATGGCTGTTGGGTGTCTGAGTGCTTGCGTTTGTGTACTTTGGGAGGAGGGGGCACAGACACAGTGGGAGAGGACACAGGGGACGTGTGCATGGATGTGGGGGTGGTGACTGCCAGTGAGGGGCGTGTAGTGATAGGAGTGATGCTGATGGTTGGAGTGGATGAGGATGTAGTGCATGCAGGTGTGAGTGTAGACGCAACTGGGAGGGAGGAGGACGAGGAGGAGGGGAACACAGTGGAGGCAGTGGATGTTGGTATGTCTGCATCTGGATGGTGTTTGTGTGAGTGCCTGTGGGGTGATGTGTGGTGTTTGTGTTTTCCTGAGCAACTCCTGTGTGTTGTCTTGTGTGCATGCTGGTCTGCCTGTGTGCTTGGGAGAAGTTGGGCTACATGATAGAGTCACACAGGGAACAGCGCTACGCACTAGACAATGCACTAACAGTCACAATGCTAGTCACCATCCCATGGACAGGGATACCTAACGCCAATTGCAGTATACCTGAGACCCACAGACACCTGCCCAGTAGTGGATGCCTACTACCTTGGTTTGAGGAGGTTTACATCAGACTCTGCCCAACATGGGACCTACCCTGCAATGTCCGGCCTGGCCTAGGGGCACCCACAGGCCCACATCCCCCACCCGGATGACACCCCACCACGCTCAAGTAGTATATTGGGGCACTATACTCACCCCCTTGTGGCTGCTGTGATGCCCCCAAGTGCCTATCCAGCTCTGGATAGGCCACTGCCAGTATGCGGGCCATCTGGGGGATCAGGGTTCGACGGGCACCCCTTCCTCATTGGGAGGCCATCCCCAGCTGGGCCTCCACTGTCTTCCGTGCCCAGCGTCTCAGGTCGTTCCACTGTTTCCGACAGTGGGTGCTCCGCCTGCCGTAGACCCCCAGGGTCTGCACGTCCTTGGCGATGGCACGCCATATACCCTTTTTTTGATGGGCGCTGACCTGCAGAGAAATACACATAGGAAAAGGCATCATTCCGACCGTCCTACCGGCTACACTCTTGGCCCACCATAGCCCTCACATCACCTTATGCACAGACATTGCCCACCATACATGCAGCACGCTGCCCAAGGCCCTTCCACCAAGCCCCCCTACACGAGGCCCTCACACACAGCACTCCATGCATTCATGCCCCATGCATCGTGCTCACAGTGTACTCACCTACTGATCTGGAGGCCCATACAGCATTCGAAACTGGGGTAGGACCCCATCCACCAGTCTCTCCAACTCCGCAGCAGTGAAGGCAGGAGCCCTTTTCCCAGTGACACGAGTCATGGTCAGTTCCAGACACAGGTCACAGCAGCACTTGCAGTGTAGGTCCTCTCCTGTTGAAGGTCAGATAGCAAGTGAGTGAACAGATAGTAAATGGCGGTCATGTCCACGCCGGTGAGTACCGTCACCGCCGGCGTACATAACCATTGGCCACGGTAACCTATAGGGCCCAATGGCATCCAATGAGGAGTTGCACAGCAGTTCTGGACCGCCTCCTGCAACGGCGCACAAAGTCAGCAGAATTACCTAATTTCCACATGTCCCTTCATACAGAAGAAGCAGATGCCATTTCAGGGGGAGGGGCAAGCCATGGCACCTAACTGCGTCACAGTACACATAGGCACCATTTGGGCCTATCCAACAATATACTGTTGCAGTCACAACCTGCAATGCAGTGTGGTGTTTGTAAATATGGAATACTGACCAGCTGCTCACGTTTTGTCCCCAAGATTGTAACCGCTGAGGATGAATAGGAGATGGAGACATCCCCCCATGAAGATGCCCCTGGTGGACTTGGCAGCAATGTAGGACAGGCACATTTTCCTCACCGATAGACCGGACAGGGCCACAATCACAGGGCTGTGTGCCAGATTGGCGCCTGACCTGATATCTGCTATCCGTCAGCCCACCGGGATCACCCCTCTTGTGCAAGTCCTATCTGTGCTCCATTTCCTGGCTACTGGCTCCTTCCAAGTGACAGTGAGCTTGGCAGCAGGAATGTCTCAGCCAATGTTCCCAATAGTGCTGGCCAGAATGTTGTTTGCCCTCATTTAAACACATGCGCAGCTACATCGTTTTCCCCCAGGTGGAGGATTTGGCCACAGTGAAAACTGATTTCTGGGCAATGGGACATATCCCAAACATTATTGGGGCTATTGATGGTACACATGTTGCATTTGAACCCACCCGCAGAGAACAGGTGTTCATTAATCGAAAGAGCTTTCACTCCATGAATGTTCAGATAGTGTGCCTGGTGGACCAGTACATCTCCCATGTCAATGAAAAGTATCCAAGGCCTGTGCATGATGCCTTTATCCTGAGGCATAGCAGCATACCATATGTGATGGCTCAACTCCAGAGGCACCGGGTATGGCTAATAGGTGAGCCCTGGTTCCCACCTAGTAGGTGTTGGTGTATGGGTATGGTGTGGGCCCTAAGGTTTAGTGTGTGTCTAACAGTTGTCCCTCTATATTTGCAGGTGACTCTGGTTACCCCAACCTCTCCTGGCTACTGAACCCTGTGAGGAATGCCAGGACAAGGGTAGAGGAACGTTACAATAAGGCACATGGGCAAACAAGAAGAATCATAGAGAGGACATTCGGCCTCCTGAAAGCGAGGCTTCGTTGCCTCCATCTAACAGGTGGATCCCTGTTATACTCACCCAAGAAGGTCTGCCAGATCATCGTGGCATGCTTTTATGTTGCACAACCTTGCCTTTTGTCGCCAGGTGCCTTTTCTGCAGGAGGATGAGGCTGGAGATGCCCGTGTGGCAGCAGTGGACCCTGTGGACAGTGAAGATGAGAAGGCAGAGGATGAGGACAACAGAAGTGCAATAATACAACAATACTTCCGATGACACACAGGTGAGACACTGTAACTTCACTTTTCATTGACAGTTTTGTGTTTGACATTGTCACTGGCAGGCTGATTTTCCCACTTCTATGGCCACTTACTGTACCCTTTGATATCTCTATTTGCAGATATTTGTGCACCACTATCGTTCCTGGTGTGTTGACTGCAGCCAACTACAGGTCATTCCTATGTATACATTACTGTACAGTTGTATTGCAGTGTTTAATGCTTGTTAAACAAATAATTAGTTCAATCATTTGACAGACTCCATACTTGTATTTAATCAAATGGCGTTTATTTAAGTGCCAATAAGTAGAGAGGGATGTGCAATTGGCTGGGGTGATGGTGGAGGAATGTCCAGGATAGAGTCCAGTCTATGTGGATCACAGGTGCATTGTCCAAGGGGGCATAGGAAGTGGAGCAATGGCAGTTCAAGGTGGACGGGGTGACAGGGTGGGACACACGGGTGACAATCAGGAGGATTTTATTTCGTGGCAGGGGTCTTGGCAATAGTCTCTGGCTTCTGCCTGGATCGCAGGGACCGTTTGCGGGGTGGTTCTCCTTCTGCAGAGGGAAGGGTGCTGGTGGCCTGTTGGTCCTGTGGCGGGGCCTCCTGTCCACTAGCGGCAGCGGAGGTGGAAGGCTGTACATCGGTTTGTCTAGTGTCAGGGGCCCGCTGGTGTGCCACTGCCTCCCTCATGGTATTGACCATGTCTGCCAGCACCCCTGCAATGGTGACAAGGGTGGTGTTGCTGTCCTTCAAGTCCTCCCTGATCCCCAGGTACCATCCCTCCTGCAGCCACTGGGTCTCCTGCAACTTGTCCAGTATCTGGCCCATTGTCTCCTGGGAATGGTGGTATGCTCTCAGGATCTTGCTGAGTGCCTCCTGGAGAGTTGGTTCCCTTGGCCTGCCCTCCCCTTGTTGCACAGCAGTCCTCCCAGCTTCCCTGTTGTCCTGTGCCTCTGTCCTCTTACCCATGTACCCGCTGCCACTGACGGGCTTTGCAGCCAGTTCACTACTGTGTTCAGAATATGGCGGTCTGGGCCACCAGGCCATTGGCGGTAATGACCGCCACTGCCGGCGTGGCGGTCCAGACCGCCATGTTCATAATGACGACCTCAGTGATTTGCACTGCCTTGCCTTACTCCATATTTATGAGGCCATTCAAAGCCACACAAAGTGGCTTTGTGTGACTCATAGATATGATTTAAAGGTTTGCACTTCCGTTGGGTCACAAAAAGTGATGTAACGGCCACACAAGGTTCTCATAAATATGCACCATAATCTTTTGGGATGCCAGAAATTCTAAAGCATTTCAATGATATGTATCCTAATGAATTCTCCTGTGCTGAAGTCCAAAGAATGTGACAGGAGAAGTAGGAGGAAGATGTTGCTATAGGAATTTCTCAGCACAAACAAGATCAGTCTGATTCACAATTGCAGATGTTTTCATCATACTGCATGTCCTGCAAAAAATATGTTGCTTGCGTGAATAATACCAATGTATCATATGTACCACAATGTGTCAACACTAAAAGAAGCATCATAAAGATGTCTATTCGAGCTTAAAGAAAAAATAATAGCATGAAGAAAAAATAATATACAAACAAAATTTATTTACCAGGTTGTTCAGAGTTATTTTTTAAACGTCACTTTATGGAATGTATCAAAAAGTTTGTTAAGAAAAAAGAAAGGTACAGTCACAAAACCAACCAAATAAAGGTTTGTTTATAAAACAAAAACATGTACATCATAAAACCTGTCACAAAAAGTATGTTAAAAAACACAAACCAATAAATATTATTGCTGGCTACTTAATCACAAGGCTGCTTGCGATCTGGGTTGGCCTCCCACGGCACTTTGTGTACTGCCGTTGGCTCAATGCTAAGCCCTGTGAACAATCGCTGCTCAAAAGAGCCAAAAGCTTTGTGCAATGGGATATTTGTCCTTTCTATAGACATGCGCTGCAGCCAAGCCCAGGTTCACATTGCTAAAGGCCATGTGCCAGACGGGTAAACTGCCCTTTACAACTGACAGATTGTCACTGAATCAAGTACTACAGTGGTGGAGCTGAGCCCAGCTGATGTTTGCTTCCTGTTCGAGGAATCACTCTCTTCCAGCTACCAATGATTACAACTTCTTGCTATAAACAGGTATGCAATGCACTGAATCCTAAGAAATTCTAGATGCAAGTCAAGATACTCCATACTCTTATAGTATAGTGCATTGAAATAGTCTTTAGGTTGTAAGTTTGCCAAAAGACATTTTGACTATGTTAGAATCATTCATATTATTCGCTGTTAGTACATGCATCAGGGCTGTTTTAATAATATTCTGAGTGGTAATTTTACATGTGTTAAACAACAGGATCAGGCTGTTATTTCTCTCAGTGCACAAATTGTTTCTGATATTCCAAAGAACTAAGGCCCGTATTTATACTTTTTGACGCTAAACTGCGCTAACGCAGTTTAGCGTCAAAAAGTTTTGCGCCGGCTAACGCCATTCTGAAGCGCCATGCGGGCACCGTATTTATTGAATGGCGTTAGCCGGCGCAAGCAGACCGGCGCTGCCTGGTGTGCGTGGAAAAAAACCACGTACACCAGGCAGCGCCGGCGTTGGGAAAAATGGCGCTAGGGCGTCTTAAAAATGGTGCAAGTCAGGTTGACGCAAAAAATCGCCTCCACCCGATTTGCGCCATTTTTAACGACGCCCAGACGCCATTTACATGACTCCTGTCTTAGTAAAGACAGGAGTCATGCCCCCTTGCCCAATGGCCATGCCCAGGGGACTTCTGTCCCCTGGGCATGGTCATTGGGCATTGAGGCATGTAGGGGGGCACAAATCAGGCCCCCCTATGCCAAAAAAAATTATTTAAAAAAAAAAATTTATACTTACCTGAATGTCCCTGGGGTGGGTCCCTCCAGCCTTGGGTGTCCTCCTGGGGTGGGCAAGGGTGGCAGGGGGGGTCCCTGGGGGCATGGGAGGGCAGCTGTGGGCTAATTTTGAGCCCACAGGTCCCTTAACGCCTGCCCTGACCCAGGCGCTAAAATCCGGCACAAATGCGGGGTTTTTTGGCCCTCCCACTCCCGGGCGTGATTTTTGCCCGGGCGTATAAATACGACACATTTGCGGCGCAGTCATTTTTTTAGACGGGAACGCCTACCTTGCATGTCATTAACGCAAGGAAGGCGTTCACGCAAAAAAATGACGCTCTTTCCTCATACTTTGGCGCTAGACGAGTCTAACGCCAAAATATAAATATGGCGTTAGTTTTGCGCCGAATTTGCGTCGAAAAAAATGACGCTAATTCGGCGCAAACGGAGTATAAATATGCCCCTAAGGGCCTTATTTAGAGTTTGGCGGATAGGGTTACTCTGTCACAAACATGATGGATATCCTGTGCGCCATATTACAATGTCCACAGGACATAATGGAATTGTATTACTGCGGAAGGGACATTTGTCATGTTTGTGACATAGTAACCCTGTCCACCAAACTCTAAATCAGGCCTTATATCGGGTTTCAAATATCACTGTGTCCCTAAACCCCTTGTTAAGGAACTTTTAGCAACCCAGAAAGCATAGACTCCACATCAACTATGCATCGAGTGGGGATCTAAGGGCTACAACAACCTGTATTTCCACGCTCAAGCGTTGGTGCAGGAAGCTGAATTCCGGCATCCATGGGTGGGAAAGCCAAACTTTGTGGAGCAAAGCCAAAGCCTATTTTATGCAGCCTGGTGTCAGTGCATGCATGCAGATTTTTTTAGACCTTTGAGAGTCTTTAAATTTGCACCCACAAGAAACCACTCTTTACAGATACCTGGACACATTCATAGTAATCATGGTTAACTCTTACAAGGAATTAGGGAGCACGTATTCCTGTGGGTTTGTGAAGCTTGACTTTTAAAATGCTATTCTTTATTTGTGCTTTTTCCGTATCTTTTTAATCCAATGACTTTTAAATCCATTTAGTTAAAATGGCAGTTCCTGTGACGATAGGAGTAAGTTACAGGGAGGCTGTCACACAACATCTCAAGAATAGAGGTGTTCCTGATGCAGGGGGTTGTTACATTTGTAATAGTTTCACACACAGCATATCCCTTTGAAACATTTAACTCAAGGGAGGAGTTTGAGGATAGATACATTACCTCTGGGCAGTTATAGGCTTACAGATCAGCAGTACTGCCTGCATGTTATAGGCATGCCAGTATCGGAAAATTCATGTGACTTCCTAAGAGCTTCAAAATTGGTTTGTTGATGAGTCACTGCATACATGAAGCCATGTTTGATCGGGTCCCCTAAGTAATGAAGAAGCTACAGGGCCAGTACTAGCTGGATACACATGCTTTGCACACCCCAAAAAACTACCCATCCCTGATAATGTAGGGATCTTAAATTATACAGTCTTCATATATAGGAAACAAATGTAATATTTGCTATGAACCATGAACACTAGACCAGCTCTAGTAGGACCTGTAGTACAGGGTTAGGTTGCCAGTCAAGCTATCAGTCCATAGACAATAAACATTATCATGGGAAAGATGCCCACAAAGCATGACAAATTGGCTTCTAGATTGCTCGCAGGACCAACCATTTGATGTGGTATACCCTTGCTTGATGTCTGAAGACAAGCATATAATACTATGGGGGTCATTCTGACTCCCGCTGGCCGCGGTAACCGCAGGGCCGGCGGGAGCCGGCGAATGACCGCACCGCGGTCAAATGACCGCGGCGGCCATTCTGGCTTTCCCGCTGGGCTGGCGGGCGACCGCCAGAAGGCCGCCTGCCAGCCCAGCGGGAAAGCGCCTTCAACAAGGAAGCTGGCTCCGAATGGAGCCGGCGGAGTTGAAGGCGTGCGACGGGTGCAGTGGCACCCGTCGCGATTTTCAGTGTCTGCAATGCAGACACTGAAAATCTTAGTGGGGCCCTGTTAGGGGGCCCCACGACACCCGTTACCGCCAGCCAGGTTCTGGCAGTCAAAACCGCCAGAACCAGGCTGGCGGTAAGGGTGTCGGAATCCCCATGGCGGCGCTGCCTGCAGCGCCGCCATGGAGGATTCCCCAGGGCAGCGGGAAACCGGCGGGACACCGCCGGTTTTCCGTTTCTGAACGCGGCTGTACCGCCGCGGTCAGAATGCCCATGGATGCACTGCCAGCCTGTTGGCGGTGCATCCGCGGTCCCCGGCCCTGGCGGTAGTCAACCGCCAGGGTCGGAATGACCCCCTATGTGTCATCCCCTTTGTTGGAAATGGCCTTTCTGTAGGGTCACCCCCAAAGCTTTTGCCTTCATCCTCCTCTTTTTCTGGCCTCATATTTGCTGGCTTTAGGACTCTGCGCACTTTACCACTGCTAATCAGTGCTAAAGTGTATATGCTCTCTCCTTAAAACATGGTGACACTGGCTCATACCAATTGGCTTATTTAATTTACTTATAAGTCCCTAGTCAAGTGCACTACATGTGCCCAGGGCCTGTAAATTAAATGCTATTAGTGTGCTGCAGCACTGGTTGTGCCACCCACATAAATAGCCCGCTAACCATGCCTCAGACAGGCCTCTGCAGTGCCTGTGTGTGCAGTTTTACTGCCACTTCGACTTGGCATTCAAAAGTACTTGCCAAGCCTTAAACTCCCCTTTTTCTACATATACGTCACCCCTAAAGCAGGCCCTAGGTAGCCCATAGGGCAGGGTGCTATGTAGGTAAAAGGTAGGACATCAACATGTCTGTTCTATATGTCCTGGTAGTGCAAAACTCCTTAATTTCATTTTTACACTGCTGTGAGGCCTGCTCCTTTCACAGGATAGCATTAGGGCTAACCTCATATACTGTTTGAGTGGTAGATCCTGATCTGAAGGGAGTAGCCAGATCATATTTAGTATGGCCAGAATTGTGATACAAAATCCTGCTTACCGGTGAAGTTGGATTTTATATTACTATTTTAGAAATGCTACTTTCAGAAAGTGAGCATTTTTCTACACTTAAATCCTTCTGTGCCTTCCAATCCACGTCTGGCTAGGTTTAGTTGACAGCTCCCTTGTGCAGTCACTGAGACAATCCCAAATACAGGATGCTCAGTCACACTTGTACACATCTGCATATTGAATGGGTCTTCCTGGGCTGGGAGGGTAGAGGGCCTGACACTTACATGTCAAAGGACAGTAGCTGGCCCTCACTCAAAGGACTGCCACACCCCCTACTGGGACCCTGGCAGACAGGATGGAACTGAAAGGGGACCTTGTGCACTTCTAAGCCACTCTTTGAAGTCCCCCGCACTTCAAAGGCACATTTGGGTATTTAAGCAGGGTCTCTGACCCTACCAACTCAGACACTTCTGAACAAGCCACTTCTGAGGTAGACACTCTACTTCATCAAGACACTTCCTGGAGAAGAGAACCTCAACCAGAACCTGCAACCTGCCAAGAAGAACTGCCTGGCTCCCAAAGGCCTCACCTGACTACTTTTCTCAGAAGGACTGCTGCATTGCTGTTGCCCTGCTGCCTTGTTGCTCTCTGGCTGTGCTGAGAAGTGCTCTCCAAGGACTTGAATAGAGCTTGCCTCCTGTTCCCTGAAGTCTCAGGACCAAAAATACTTCATTTCTGCAAGAGAATTCCCTGAGCAGCAAAAATCGACGCACAGCCTGCAAGAAATGATGCACAGCCTGCATTGCGGTGAGAAAATCACTGCATGCTGACCCGGAACGACGGAGCCCAACCTTGCAAGGGTAGTGACCGGAAATTTGACGACGCAAAGCCAAGCTGGAGCGACGCAGACCGACTTCCTGAGAGGAATCCACGCAGCGCCTGCCATGCGGTAGAAATTTCCATGCAACACCCGCCGGATCGACGCAGCCCCTGTGACTTCGTAATGCAAGTGCCGGATTTCAACGCATCGTCCCCGGGGTGCCCGAAAACCACGCAACCCAAAGAGAATCCCAGTCTACACGCTGGAAATCGACGCAAAGCCTGCCCTGTGTGAAAACTCAACGATGCATCGTCTGTGTGTGCCAGAAAAATCGACGCACACCTGCCTGTTTTCCACGCATCTCCTCCTCTGCAGTCCCTTGCGGAGAATTTGAATCAAAAACCAGATACTCTGTGTTTGCAAGAGACACTTGTTGCTTTTTAAGAGACTAAAGACACTTTGGGCTGATTCTGATTTTGGCGGGCGGCGGGAGCCACCCGCCAAGCGGGAACCGCCAGAATACCGCTGCGCGGTCAAAAGACCGCCGCGGTAATTCTGAGTTTCCCGCTGGGCTGGCGGGCGACCGCCAGAAGGCCGCCCACCAGCCCAGCGGGAAACCCCCTTCCATGAGGATGCTGGCTCCGAATGGAGCCGGCGGAGTGGAAGGGGTGCGACGGGGTCAAAACCGCCAGAACCAGGCTGGCGGTAAGGGGGTCGGAGCCAGGCTACCAGAGGGTGGGCACAGAATCATTTGGAGTGTGTGTGACTTACCCTAACTAGAGTGAGGGTCCTTGCTTGGACAGGGGTAACCTGACTGCCAACCAAAGACCCCATTTCTAACACCCTTGAAATGGTGCCACCCAAAGAAGAGTGCAACACCTGAGGAAGTATATTTATATGCATTTATAGTTGCACACATGGCACACCTTCATTTTGCAGTTCTCCCAAAAGTATTAAAAAAGCACAAAATAAGCACGGAGGTAACCCAGCTCTGGACATAGGTTTGAACATAATAGGGAACTTTTCTACAGTCTCCTCAATCATCCTAAGCAACATTAAGGGAGCAGCATCAGCTCTGGCAATACTAAAGAGGCTTGCAGCAGTTCTAGTTCAAGACCATAAACAGGAACTACCAAGAATAATTTCTGAAGATTATCCTTCTGTGGGGCATGATCCACTAAGCACTCAAGTCCTTAAACCATGTTTAAAGCCTAAAAGCAACATTGAGGGTTCTGTTAGGGAAAATTATGTAAAGGAAGGTAAGAACAAGCAGAGGGGGAGAGAGCAAGGATATGCTGGATCTCCTGTATCTCAGGAGTCTAGTCGGTGTGCTTATAATTTAAGGGACTGCAGCAGCATTCAAAAGCTGGAATGCTATCAGTGTTCTGAGAGGGGTTCAGACCAAGTCTGAAAAAAAAGGGGAATATGGCAAGCAAAAAGGTGAAACAGGACGCGAGATTGAGATCAGAGTAAAATGGGAAGAGTAAAGTGTGGACTCTAAAATGTAATTCATAAAGAAGATGGGAGTACTCTCTAAGAAACATGCCATTTCATCTATGGATACTTCTGCAGAATGAGACTTGGTTAAGAGTGCTTCTGCACAATGAGGCAGAAGTAATAATAGGGCATAAGGCTCTCCAGAGATTTCTGGCGGCCAGTCCAACTGATGAGCTCATGCAGAGTAAGACTCTTGATAAGCATTTAAAGCTTCCTAATAGGGTTTACTATTTACATTAAAGGGGATATACTGCACTTCATTAAAGCAGCCTTCTGGATACATTCAGTTAAAGAATATGACATTATACTAACTGAAGATGATTGGGCTCCAGTCTTCATTAAGGAAGCACCACAAGGAGCCAAGGAGAGGAAGAAATACAAGCAGCTTTTACTTCCATGGCATCTGGGGATATCAGAGACATTTACACTAGTGAATGGACTGTTAAATGGACTCTAGCCTTATAAAGAAACCAATAGGGGTCGGATAAACACTGTATTCTAAATGTCAATCCTTATGTAGCAAGCCCAACCACAGGCTCAATACCCCTTGAAGTCAGAAGCAAAGTGCAATATAAAAGAAATACCAAATCAATTTCAATATCAAGGCATCACAGAGCCTTGCCTTTCTCCAAGAAATACTCTTCTTTATCCCGTCTCAAAGTCAGATGGCTCCCATAGAATAGTTTTAGATTATAGAAATCTGAACACTCACACATAAATATATGCAATATAAAATGTTCAAAAAACACTTTAATGGAAAACCTAGTAAAGAAAAAGCACAACACAACCCTGGATATCCCAATGGACCTCTGTCAGAATATAGCACCTGAAAGGGAGTATCTAACCACCTTTAGTTTCAACTTGGTACAGAACGCAAAAATTCAAATGGTTTTCTATGGAGTATAAGAATAGGCCTGGCCTTTTCTCAACACAGATAATGGAGATCTTTCAACCAGATCCCAAGGCACCATCATACACTGATGACATCTATATCACAGATGATGATTTAGATGTACACCTAACTAGGGTGGACAGGATAACAATAATATTATCATCATACAGTTACAAGATTAACTTTAGAAAGTCTAGAATCACCTATGTGATGGTAACTTTTCTTGGTTATGAGTTATCCAATAAAGGCAAGGGTTTAGCACCTGAATTTTATCACAAACGTGCTATCCTGCAGCCTCCCAACACAGTTTCTTAACTTCAGACAAACATACTTGCCACGCTATGCTGAGCCACTGAAACCCTTATATCCTTCATTTCTTCCAAGTTTAAAAAAAAACAATGGATGAACAAACACACCTATTTTGTGTGCGCTACAAGCAGACATGCTTGAGATGAAATATTTACCAAATAGGGACAACAAAACAAACCTAGTGTTAACCCCTTCGCTGCCAGGCCTTTTCCCCCTCCTGTGCCGGGCCTTTTTTTGCCTATTTGGGGCAGTTCGCGCTTAGGCCCTCATAACCTTTTGTCCACATAAGCTAACCAAGCCAAATTTGCGTCCTTTTTTTCCAACATCCTAGGGATTCTAGAGGTACCCAGACTTTGTGGGTTCCCTTGAAGGAGGCCAAGAAATTGGCCAAAATACAGTGAAAATTTCGTTTTTTTCAAAAAAATTGGAAAAAGTGGCTGCAGAAAAAGGCTTGTGGTTTTTCCCCTGAAAATGGCATCAACAAAGGGTTTACGGTGCTAAACTCAGCAGCTTCCCAGCTTTCAGGAACAGGCAGACTTGAATCAGAAAACCCAATTTTTCAACACAATTTTGGCATTTTACTGGGGCATACCACATTTTTGCATTTTTTTGTGCTTTCAGCCTCCTTCCAGTCAGTGACAGAAATGGGCATGAAACCAATGCTGGATCCCAGAAACCTAAACATTTCTGAAAAGTAGACTAAATTCTGAATTCAGCAAGGGGTCATTTGTGTAGATCCTACAAGGGTTTCCTACAGAAAATAACAACTGAAAAAGAAAAATATTGAAATTGAGGTGAAAAAAACATAAATGTTTCTCTACGTTTTACTCTGTAACTTTTCCCTGCAATGTCAGATTATCGAAAGCAATATACCGTTACGTCTGCTGGACTCCTCTAGTTGCGGGGATATATAGGGCTTGTAGGTTCATCAAGAACCCAAGGAACCCAGAGCCAATAAATGAGCTGCACCCTGACGTGCGTTTTCAATCTATACCGGGTATAAAGCAATTCATTTGCTGAAATATAAAGAGTAAAAAATTGCTATCAAGAAAACCTTTGTATTTCCAAAAAGGGCACAAGATAAGGTGTTGAGGAGCAGTGGTTATTTGCACATATCTGAATTCCGGGGTGACCAAACTAGCATGTGAATTACAGGGCATTTCTCAAATAGATGTCTTTTTTACACACTCTCCTATATTTGGAAGGAAAAAATGTAGAGAAAGACAAGGGGCAATAACACTTGTTTTACTAATCTATGTTCCCCCAAGTCTCCCGATAAAAAAGATACCTCACTTGTGTGGGTAGGCCTAGCGCCCGAGACAGGAAACGCCCCAAAGCGCAACGTGGACACATCCAAATTTTTGGAAGAAAACAGAGGTGTTTTTTGCGAAGTGCCTACCTGTAGATTTTGGCCTCTAGCTCAGCCGGCACCTAGGGAAACCTACCAAACCTGTGCATTTCTGAAAACTAGAGACCTAGGGGAATCCAAGGAGGGGTGACTTGCGGGGCTCGGACCAGGTTCTGTTACCCAGAATCCTTTGCAAACCTCAAAATTTGGCTAAAAAAACACATGTTCCTCACATTTCTGTGGCAGAAAGTTCTGGAATCTGAGAGCAGCTACAAATTTCCTTCCACCCAGCGTTCCCCCAAGTCTCCCGATAAAAATGATACCTCACTTGCGTGGGTAGGCCTAGCGCCGGCGACAGGAAATACCCCAAAGCGCAACGTGGACACATCCTAAATTTTGGAAAAAAACAGAGGTGTTTTTTGCGAAGTGCCTACCTGTAGATTTTGGCCTCTAGCTCAGCCGGCACCTAGGGAAACCTACCAAACCTGTGCATTTCTGAAAACTAGAGACCTAGGGGAATCCAAGGAGGGGTGACTTGCGGGGCTCGGACCAGGTTCTGTTACCCAGAATCCTTTGCAAACCTCAAAATTTTGCTAAACAAACACATGTCCCTCACATTTTTGTGGCAGAAAGTTCTGGAATCTGAGAGGAGCTACAAATTTCCTTCCACCCAGCGTTCCCCCAAGTCTCCCGATAAAAATGATACCTCACTTGCGTGGGTAGGCCTAGCGCCGGCGACAGGAAACACCCCAAAGCGCAACATGGACACATCCTAAATTTTGGAAAAAAACAGAGGTGTTTTTTGCGAAGTGCCTACCTGTAGATTTTGGCCTCTAGCTCAGCCGGCACCTAGGGAAACCTACCAAACCTGTGCATTTCTGAAAACTAGAGACCTAGGGGAATCCAAGGAGGGGTGACTTGTGGGGCTCGGACCAGGTTCTGTTACCCAGAATCCTTTGCAAACCTCAAAATTTGGCTAAAAAAACACATGTCCCTCACATTTCTGTGGCAGAAAGTTCTGGAATCTGAGAGGAGCTACAAATTTCCTTCCACCCAGCGTTCCCCCAAGTCTCCCGATAAAAATGACACCTCACTTGCGTGGGTAGGCCTAGCGCCGGTGACAGGAAACACCCCAAAGCGCAACGTGGACACATCCTAAATTTTGGAAAAAAACAGAGGTGTTTTTTGCGAAGTGCCTACCTGTAGATTTTGGCCTCTAGCTCAGCCGGCACCTAGGGAAACCTACCAAACCTGTGCATTTCTGAAAACTAGAGACCTAGGGGAATCCAGGGAGGGGTGACTTGCGGGGCTCGGACCAGGTTCTGTTACCCAGAATCCTTTGCAAACCTCAAAATTTGGCTAAAAAAACACATGTCCCTCACATTTCTGTGGCAGAAAGTTCTGGAATCTGAGAGGAGCTACAAATTTCCTTCCACCCAGCGTTCCCCCAAGTCTCCCGATAAAAATGATACCTCACTTGCGTGGGTAGGCCTAGCGCCGGCGACAGGAAACACCCCAAAGCGGAACGTGGACACATCCTAAATTTTGGAAAAAAACAGAGGTGTTTTTTGCGAAGTGCCTACCTGTAGATTTTGGCCTCTAGCTCAGCCGGCACCTAGAGAAACCTACCAAACCTGTGCATTTCTGAAAACTAGAGACCTAGGGGAATCCAGGGAGGGGTGACTTGCGGGGCTCGGACCAGGTTCTGTTACCCAGAATCCTTTGCAAACCTCAAAATTTGGCTAAAAAAACACATGTCCCTCACATTTCTGTGGCAGAAAGTTCTAGAATCTGAGAGGAGCTACAAATTTCCTTCCACCCAGCGTTCCCCCAAGTCTCCCGATAAAAATGATACCTCACTTGCGTGGGTAGGCCTAGCGCCGGCGACAGGAAACACCCCAAAGCGGAACGTGGACACATCCTAAATTTTGGAAAAAAACAGAGGTGTTTTTTGCGAAGTGCCTACCTGTAGATTTTGGCCTCTAGCTCAGCCGGCACCTAGGGAAACCTACCATACCTGTGCATTTCTGAAAACTAGAGACCTAGGGGAATCCAAGGAGGGGTGACTTGCGGGGCTCGGACCAGGTTCTATTACCCAGAATCCTTTGCAAACCTCAAAATTTGGCTAAAAAAACACATGTCCCTCACATTTTTGTGGCAGAAAGTTCTGGAATCTGAGAGGAGCTACAAATTTCCTTCCACCCAGCGTTCCCCCAAGTCTCCCGATAAAAATGATACCTGACTTGCGTGGGTAGGCCTAGCGCCGGAGACAGGAAACACCCCAAAGCGCAACGTGGACACATCCTAAATTTTGGAAAAAAACAGAGGTGTTTTTTGCGAAGTGCCTACCTATAGATTTTGGCCTCTAGCTCAGCCGGCACCTAGGGAAACCTACCAAACCTGTGCATTTCTGAAAACTAGAGACCTAGGGGAATCCAAGGAGGGGTGACTTGCGGGGCTCGGACCAGGTTCTGTTACCCAGAATCCTTTGCAAACCTCAAAATTTGGCTAAAAAAACACATGTCCCTCACATTTCTGTGGCAGAAAGTTCTGGAATCTGAGAGGAGCTACAAATTTCCTTCCACCCAGCGTTCCCCCAAGTCTCCCGATAAAAATGATACCTCACTTGCGTGGGTAGGCCTAGCGCCGGCGACAGGAAACACCCCAAAGCACAACGTGGACACATCCTAAATTTTGGGAAAAAACAGAGGTGTTTTTTGCGAAGTGCCTACCTGTAGATTTTGGCCTCTAGCTCAGCCGGCACCTAGGGAAACCTACCAAACCTGTGCATTTCTGAAAACTAGAGACCTAGGGGAATCCAAGGAGGGGTGACTTGCGGGGCTCGGACCAGGTTCTGTTACCCAGAATCCTTTGCAAACCTCACAATTTGGCTAAAAAAAACACATGTCCCTCACATTTCTGTGGCAGAAAGTTCTGGAATCTGAGAGGAGCTACAAATTTCCTTCCACCCAGCGTTCCCCCAAGTCTCCCGATAAAAATGATACCTCACTTCCGTGGGTAGGCCTAGCGCCGGCGACAGGAAACACCCCAAAGCGCAACGTGGACACATCCTAAATTTTGGAAAAAAACAGAGGTGTTTTTTGCAAAGTGCCTACCTGTAGATTTTGGCCTCTAGCTCAGCCGGCACCTAGGGAAACCTACCAAACCTGTGCATTTCTGAAAACTAGAGACCTAGGGGAATCCAAGGAGGGGTGACTTGCGGGGCTCGGACCAGGTTCTGTTACCCAGAATCCTTTGCAAACCTCAAAATTTGGCTAAAAAAACACATGTCCCTCACATTTCTGTGGCAGAAAGTTCTGGAATCTGAGAGGAGCTACAAATTTCCTTCCACCCAGCGTTCCCCCAAGTCTCCCGATAAAAATGACACCTCACTTGCGTGGGTAGGCCTAGCGCCGGCGACAGGAAACACCCCAAAGCGCAACGTGGACACATCCTAAATTTTGGAAAAAAACAGAGGTGTTTTTTGCGAAGTGCCTACCTGTAGATTTTGGCCTCTAGCTCAGCCGGCACCTAGGGAAACCTACCAAACCTGTGCATTTCTGAAAACTAGAGACCTAGGGGAATCCAAGGAGGGGTGACTTGCGGGGATCGGACCAGGTTCTGTTACCCAGAATCCTTTGCAAACCTCAAAATTTGGCTAAAAAAACACATGTCCCTCACATTTCTGTGGCAGAAAGTTCTGGAATCTGAGAGGAGCTACAAATTTCCTTCCACCCAGCGTTCCCCCAAGTCTCCCGATAAAAATTATACCTCACTTGCGTGGGTAGGCCTAGCGCCGGCGACAGGAAACACCCCAAAGCGCAACGTGGACACATCCTAAATTTTGGAAAAAAACAGAGGTGTTTTTTGCGAAGTGCCTACCTGTAGATTTTAGCCTTTAGCTCAGCCGGCACCTAGGGAAACCTACCAAACCTGTGCATTTCTGAAAACTAGAGACCTAGGGGAATCCAAGGAGGGGTGACTTGCGGGGCTCGGACCAGGTTCTGTTACCCAGAATCCTTTGCAAACCTCAAAATTTGGCTAAAAAAACACATGTCCCTCACATTTTTGTGGCAGAAAGTTCTGGAATCTGAGAGGAGCTACAAATTTCCTTCCACCCAGCGTTCCCCCACGTCTCCCGATAAAAATGATACCTCACTTGTGTGGGTAGGCCTAGCGCCCGCAACAGGAAACACCCCAAAGCGCAACGTGGACACATCACAGAAAACAGACCTGTTTTTAGCAAAGTGCCTACCTGTAGATTTTGGCCTGTAGCTCAGCCGCCACCTAGGGAAACCTACCAAACCTGTGCATTTCTGAAAACTAGAGACCTAGGGGAATCCAAGATGGGGTGACTTGTGTGGCTCGGACCAGGTTCTGTTACCCAGAATCCTTTGCAAACCTCAAAATTTGGCTAAAAAAAACACTTTTTCCTCTCATTTCTGTGGCAGAAAGTTCTACAATCTGAGAGGAGCCACAAATTTCCTTCCACCCAGCGTTCCCCCCACGTCTCCCGATAAAAATGATACCTCACTTGTGTGGGTAGGCCTAGCGCCCACAAAAGGAAATGGCCCAAAACACAACATATTTTTTCACAGTAAACAGAGGTGTTTTTTGCAAAGTGCCTACCTGTGGATTTTGGCCTCTAGCTCAGCCGGCCCCAGGGGGGGGGGGGGGTGGAAATGCCCTAAAATAAATTTGACCCCCCACCCCCCCAAACCCCTCCTGCCCAGGTGCGACCCTTGCCTACGGGGTCGCTACCCCTGCGTGACATTGGCGCCAAAAAATAAATTCCCGGTGCCTAGTGGTTTCTGCCCCCTTGGGGGCAGATTGACCTAAAATCGACCAATCTGCCCCCAAGGGGGGCAGAAATGGTCTAAACACAATTTGCCCCCCAGGGGAGCGACCCTTGCCTGATGGGTCGCTCCCCATCTCTAAAAAAAAACCAAACAAACAAAAAAAAAAACACAAAAAAAAAATTTGCCCTGGCAACAAGAGGTTTCTGCCCCCCCTGGGGGCAGATCGGCCTAATAATAGGCTGATCTGCCCCCAGGGGGGGCAGAAATGGCCTAAAATAAATTTGCCCCCCGAACACCCCCCCCCCCCCGGAGCGACCCTTGCCTACGGGGTCGCTCCCCCTGCGTGACATTGGCGCCAAAAAACAAATCCCCGGTGCCTAGTGGTTTCTGCCCCCTTGGGGCAGATTGACCTAAAATCTACCAATCTGCCCCCAGGGGGGGCAGAAATGGCCTAAAATAAATTTGCCCCCCGAACACCCCCCCCCCCCCCCCCCCGGAGCAACCCTTGCCTACGGGGTCGCTCCCCCTGCGTGACATTGGCGCCAAAAAACAAATCCCCGGTGCCTAGTGGTTTCTGCCCCCTTGGGGCAGATTGACCTAAAATCGACCAGAAATGGGCTAAACACAATTTGCCCCACAGGGGAGCGACCCTTGTCTGATGGGTCGCTCCCCTTCTCTAAAAAAAACACCAAACCAATAAAAAAAACACAAAAAAAAAATTTGCCCTGGCGCCTAGAGGTTTCTGCCCCCCCTGGGGGTAGACCGGCCTAATACCAATAGGCCGATCTGCCCCCAGGGGGGGCAGAGATGGCCTAAAATAATTTTGCCCCCCCCCCACCCCCACCCCCCCCGGGGAGCGACCCTTGAGTACAAGGTCGCTCCCCTTGTGTGACGGCGCAAAAAAAAGATCCCTGGTGCCTAGTGGTTTCTGCCCCCCTTGGGGGCAGATTGACCTAAAATCGGCCGATCTGCCCCCAAAGTGGGCAGAAATGGCCTAAATACATTTTGCCCCTCCAGGGGAGCGACCCTTGTCCAAGGGGGTCGCTCCCCATCTGTAAAACAGAAAAACAAAAAAATCCCTGGTGCCTAGTGGTTTCTGCCCCCCTTGGGGGCAGATCAGCCGAATCAAAATAGGCTGATCTACCCCCCCCAGGGGGGCAGAAATGGCCTAAAATAATCCCCCCCCCCACCCCCCCCCAGGGAGCGACCCTTGCCTAAGGGGTCGCTCCCCTTGCGTGAAATTCACGCAAAAAAAAACAACTCCCTGGTGTCTAATGGTTTCTGCCCCCCTTGGGGGCAGATTGGCCTCATCAAAATAGGCCAATCTGCCCCCAAGGGGGGCAGAAATGGCCTAAATATAATTTGCCCCCTAGGGGAGCGACCCTTGCCTAAGGGGTCGCTCCCCACCTAAAAAAAAAAGAAAACATAACAAAAAGAAAAAAAAAAAAAAAAGATCCCTGGTGCCTAGAGGTTTCTGCCCCCCTGGGGGCAGATCGGCCTAATAATAGGCCGATCTGTCCCCAGGGGGGGCAGAAAAGGCCTTCCCAAAAAATTGCCCCCCCTGGGAGCGACCCTTGCCAAAGGGGTCGCTTTGTTGCGTGACATTCGCGCGCAAAAACAAACTCCCTGGTGTCTAATGGTTTCTGCCCCCCTTGGGGGCAGATTGGCCTTATCAAAATAGGCCAATCTGCCCCCAAGGGGGGCAGAAATGGCCTAAATATATATTGCCCCGTAGGGGAGCGACCCTTGCCTAAGGGATCGCTCCCCACCTAAAAAAAAAGAAATCATCACAAACAAAAAAAAAGAGGTCCCTGGTGCCTAGAGGTTTCTGCCCCCCCTGGGGGCAGATCGGCCTAATAATAGGCCAATCTGCCCCCAGGGGGGGCAGAAAAGGCCTTCCTAAAAAAATGCCCCCCTGGGAGCGACCCTTGCCCAAGGGGTCGCTCCCTTTTGCCAATTTCAAGGAAGAAAAAAAAAAATCCCTGGTGTCTAGTGGGGTTTCAAAAGCCGGATTGCAAGCAATCCGGCTTTTGAAACCTGTGAGAGACTTCAAAGGGAAGGAAATACATTTCCTTCCCTTTGAAGCCTCTCGGGGCCTCCCCCATGGGATTGAAAAAGAAATGCAAAAGCATTTCTTTTTCAATCGCGCTGGAAGCTCTGCTTCCAGCGCGATGGGGGAGACCCTGTGACTAATCAGCGCGCGCTCGCGCGCTGACGTCACAGGGGGGGTTGGGGGGGTCGGGGGTGGGAGGGGAAGGGCTTCCCCTTCCATCCCTGACTTGGGGGGGTGGGGGGGAACCCCACAGAGGGAGCGAGAGCGCTCCCTCTGGGCTCTGTGCACAGGACGTAATGGTTACGTCCTGGGCACAGCAGCACTGTGCCTCAGGACGTAACCATTACGTCCTGGGCACAGAAGGGGTTAATAGTTGTAGGAAGCTACCCAGGTTACTCAAATGTAAACTATAATGAGGGACAGACAATTCCCATAACTTAGTCACATTTGTATTCTTCACCTAGAGCACATTTTTCTTCCCTTGAAAAAATTCTCCAACTTGTGCAAACAGCTATTTTGAAAGAACATCCATTAGAACAGGTAATAATTGTGGTTTCTCCTGTACTGGTACTAGAGGCAGCCCCCTAGGCAAGCATTTCTTATGTTTGAGATCTGCGACCAAGATGGGCTCAATGGACCTCTCCTTTAGGTGCAGTGGATGTGACAGTTCAGTATGATCAGACTCTTCAGACACAGGCTTTCCTCCAATATGAACAGAATGTCACTCCAACTCCAAAAGCCTTTCCGATTGAGTCATAACAGAGCGTGTTCTACATGGACAGCTCTGCACAACCTGCAGCGGAAACCAAATATAAGTACTCCACAGATTGCACAGCAGTGCAGGGTGTAGTGAAAGATATGAAGTTCCACCCACAGTGCACCCACATTATAATCCTAGGTGACAGCACTGCACAACATGCTGAAATCCATGTCTCTGTCATTGCACTAAAGTTGGCTGAATCGTCAGTTCCCACAATAATAGTATCTGAGTCAATCTTCTGCATGCAGGGTTACAATGTAGATTTAAAACACTGGCACCTAAATGGATTCAAAGATTCAAAAGGAAAACCTATTATGAATAAACAGTTCTGGGGAAAGGCAGCTGGCTTACAAGATAAGCTTCCATTGGTCCATGTGACACACATTCTGGGCCATCAGTGTGAAGGGATTCATGATAAAGGTAAATGGCTGGCTGACTTAGCTGTAAAGTCTACAATATAGACTGTAAAGGTAGCTGTGTTAGCTAGATCCTAAAAAAGATCGACAGAGATATACTAACAGCGATACATACAGCAATAAAGGGTGAAACTCCTCCAGTTCCTCTATCCTCTCAAACACTCCGGCACCCTTGATTCAACTACCACTCCTGTGAATACTATACCTGGAGTGGAACAAATGATAATTCCTAACAAGATGTCCAGATTAGGTTTACCCAGTGAAGCTAAAGAGGGATTGGTTTCTGCCCATGTTGGGATAAAGACAGCCATAACAATGATAAAGCAATGCTACTGGTTGCCCTGTTTATATAAACAGATTATAGATTATGTTAGACAATGTGAAGTTTGTCAACAGATCAAGGCTTTAACTGTTAGAAGACCTCTGCAGACTCCCCTCACGGCCTCCAACATCCTGTTTAGAGTTATGTATTTGGGCCACTTCAGGCCAATAAATTCTGTTAATCAAAAAAAGTACATATTAGTGGCATGTTCTTGATTCCGATGGGTGTGGCCATAAAGAAATTCAGATGCACGAGTGATCACAAAAGGATTTACAGTGTCTGGTAGGCATGGAGCAGTTCACTCATTCTATTCAGAAAATGGTCTTGCGTTCGTCTCCAAGGTTTTTTTGGATGCTGTGACTCATCTAAGAGTTTGTCTGCAATTCAGCAATCTGTATTGCGCCAAAAGTAACAGATTAGTTTGGTATACCAATGCCATCATTAAACAAGCCTTGACTGCCAGGGTACTGAGCTCAGGTCTTAGTTGGCACCATCATCTTGTTGTAGGGCTATGACCATGGGGCTAAGACTGCTGATTATTGGGTGGCAGCATCACCATGTGTGGGTGACTGAGTCGTCCCCTCATTGGTTGGAGACTATCGGCCTAACCACTTCAGCTAGATAGCAGCATCTCACCCAAATCTAGGAAGTAAAGGTGATTTGTAGCAGCCTAGAAAACATGACAATCTGACTCCCCAGGGAAGCGCAGTTGGCAGGTCTTGCGCTTTTCTCTCATTTGCAAAAGTCTCACACAAGCCAAGGTAGACAAAGAGATGCAGTAAAGTTTTCAATGCGTTTATTGAAATGACTGCATTCTATGATAAAATAGATGAGCTGCTATTATTAGAATGATGAGACATAGCGCAGTAAGGATTGTTACTATGTCTCCACATATTTAAATAAACATGTGCCTACAAATTCCTACCTACACTTACAGTGTCTACATGAGAGCATAGCAGTGATATCCCTTTCTTCCTACACTAGTCCCTCCAAGGAACTCCTGCCCCCATGCCTGAAAACAGGGGTCTGCCTGTGAGAGAATCAATGTTTTTTAATTTATTAGTGGCATAGACGTTAGCATATGGTGACTAATTAACTTACATTTAAAGGCTTAGCAGAGAAAATAACACGAAATTTAAAATGTGCACTTTTGAACTATGGAAGACCTTGTGGCTGCCATTGGTATTACACATGACATTTTAACATGGAAGAGATTTTTGCTTTTATATTAAATGAAGTACTGATTTGAGTTAACGTTCAGAGTGTTTTTATTAAGATGAATATTATTGTAGTATCAAATGTATATGAATCAATCGTACTTATATATTGATTTAAATTGATTTTATTAACGTGAGTTGCATATGTGCAGAAAATAAATGTGCTTTTAAAACTGTTCTAACATGTCGGAAATAATGTTTGCACTTAAATAAGTTGTTTTCCATATTTGATTTAAATTGTAAGGTGCACAATAGGTTTTATTAATGTATTAATATGTATTAAGGCTTTCTTAGCTTGACTAGTCAGAAAGATTCATTTGCAGTAGTAGAAGAAAAGTACCTGTTTATTCTGCTCCTTCTGACCTGAGTTATTTTGGTTGCTGAAGTGGTATTGAATGTCCTATTGTATTTAAGGCAAAGAACATGTTACAATATTTGTTCTAGCTCTTGAACAAGACAGGAAATTCATGATTCTCATATGAAATGTGATTAATTTATTTTGTGTATCATGAGAAAGGACCAGAAGTAGCAAGCAATTAGGTAATGTAATATTTTGTCTGAACTGTGTGAAATGTTTGAAATGACCATGCACTTTTGCTGAGAAAATGCAGAAACATTACAAACTTAATGGTGCCACCGACAGCCATTGTAAGCTGAATCTTGTACGTAAGGATGAGCCCACCTGAAGGATCAATCAAATGACCATGAATATTTCTAATTAGTTAGGAACTTTGGAAACTTGGAGTTAGTTTGAGTTGGAGTTAGTGAGAATCAGTTTTGATGCGCTCCTGATGCCCAGCTGCTCTCTGCCTCTTCTGAATTCCTTTACCCCTTAGCTACCTTCTGAAGAATAAAGGTATAATTTTGATTGTCCCATTCGTTTATGCTGTTCAGTATTAAGATGCCCAACTAATTCTGAACTGCTGACTAGTCCTATATGTAGCCCATGTTCTGCTCTGTCGTGATGCTGCTGTCAACTGATGTCAGGAGAAAGTGAACATTCTACCTGATGAAGTATTTCTGTCTGCTGTCCCATGAGGAGGGGTATAACTAACTGTGGTTTCTTGTTTTCCTTTTCAGCTTAGATAACTACACAAGCATATTTTTTATAGAGGGTAACCCTAGCTAGATGATTTTCAAATTATTTTTGTCTCTTCTTTTACTTTTGCCCGCATCTGTTAGCCCATTCCCACACATGCAAGTCAGAATGTGTGCTAGTGATAGGAATGGCCCAGCCCTGAAATCTGAAAGTTAATTATTTTGATGATTTACTGATGTCACCATAATCTGCTTTGAAATCAGATACTGGTGTGAATATTGTGTTGTTGCTAATTTATGTTATTCTTTTGGAGTGTTTAATAGTACTGATGTTTAGTAGGTTGAATCTCTTTAGACGTTTCGGTAGGCCTATGTTTTAAATGTATGTTTATAACTTAGTCTTGCGCATCATATATGTTACATTGATTTTGGAATTGTAATAAAGTTGTCAAATTTTATTCAGTTTATAGTTTGATCTAGTGTTAAATTGTTCATGGTGTCTAGAATTGTTTATGGTTTTATGTCATTGTTTTGTGATTGATTGAATCTGACTCCTACACTCTTCACCAAGTCCAAAAATCCAGTTGACTTCTAATGGTGGGAATCTTGATGGTGTCTCACCAGCGTGCTTTTGATTTCTGAACCCGAGGTGGGAAAAAGACCTCTCCCAGTGTGCTAGCACCTGTAATCTCACTGGTTCATTGTAGAGACAGGGCTGAGGTCAGCAAAGTTGCAATGAAGTGGCACAGCATAGGATGGTTCCTCTGGCTGGAATGACCTCTCTAACCTTCTTTGGCCTATGTGTGTTTTTACAACAAAACATGTTGAGTTCTGAGAACAGGCCTGATGTTACAATGCATCTAAGTGGCAATGGCTGGCTCTGCACTCTTGTGGTGGCAATACTAAATAAACTATCAGGTACAGCCTTGAGCGGAGGCACAGTGTGAAATGTTTGCAAAATAGTAGTTGATTAGAAAAAATAAAATATCCCAGATAAAAGCAAAACATGCTAAAATGAATAAATGAAATGAAACATGTAACGTGGTAAAAGGGCACAGGCTGAAGACCTAAGCTAGTATAAGTGTGCCCAGGCAAGGTGCTAAAATGAACACACAACGTCCTCCCTTTTTTGGGGGGCAAGAGTGCAGGGTCCAAGACCTACAATAAACTACACCTAGGACTACAACATTAAAATCCACTAGAATATTCATAAGCAAGATAAAAATGTTGAAATTGACAAGCAAATCTGGCCAAAGGGGGGTAAATTAAAAGGGCAATTTAGAATTTCAATAAAAATTGCCAAAGGTCACATTCAGCAATAATCATGATCCTGCATGAATTCTCTGATGTCACCAATGAAGATGGAAGTAAGGAAGGACCCCACTTTGGCAGGAGATAAGGAAACCAGCTCTTTAGAGGTAGGATCCACGGAGCACACATGTGCAGGTGCCTCAGCCTCAGAGGAGGCTAAGTTAGCAGCATTCCGAGCAGTGCCAGATGTAGAAGCACAAGGAGCCATGACATCCACAAGGGGTGGTTCA
Source organism: Pleurodeles waltl (assembly GCF_031143425.1). NCBI lineage: Eukaryota > Metazoa > Chordata > Amphibia > Caudata > Salamandridae > Pleurodeles > Pleurodeles waltl. The sequence continues at coordinate 379,707,269 of NC_090444.1, read as the reverse complement.
TAGAATACCTTTAGCAACAGTAGCAATCTCAATGGACCCGTCAGTGAATGAACCCTCATCGAGAACCTTAACAGATCTTTGTCCAAAGAAGGTACGAGCTCCACAGCAAGACACACCTCCTGCACACATTCGAAGAAGCATCACAAGCAATGGAAAATTGGCTGCACACAGGTGAGAGCTGGTCTGAATGACAGTGACAAATTCAATTCAAGTTCCTCTAGCACTGATGCTCCGAAATACTGCATCATGCCTTCACAACACAGTTCAGCTGGTGAGAGCTCCATCACTCTCCTTTGTTAAGATGGGACAGCTATTACAAATCAAAAATAGCAACAGCAGAATACCACCAATAATTGTCAAAGTTATTGGGAATCCACCAAAGACACTTGAAAAAAGTGAGTGGATGGCTGAAGGTATAACTCTGAAAATGGTCTGGAAAGTGCTGACAAACCCAAAACAAACAGCCTTAAAAAAGTGAACAATCCCAGCAGTATTAGATGCATTAAAATTCTGCTCACCAATTCTCCAAAATGTTTGGGAAAGATGGTATTTTTTAGGAACCATATCTATGCAGATGGCCTTGCTACTTAGAGGTCATAAGTCTCACAGGCTGATGTTATTTAGTGTGTAAATGTGATTAGACAATGTGTTCTCAATGTTTTCCTTATCAATCTTCCTTAACCGGGCTGCAGCTTCCATTTATGAAAGCTCCATATTTCATTACATATTTCATATAAGAAACATTTTGAGCGTGTCTTTCTAGGACCTAGCAAGAGGATCTTGTAATTCCAAAAGGAGAATAAGGTGTTCTTTTACAGCTGGTAATGTGGAAAATAGTAACCATTTTTGGCACAGTTTGCCCACACTGTATGTTGTTACAATACCTGAGTGTTGTGTGGTGATGTAATGAGGATCCAATCAGCTCGCTCTAAAACCCTGTGTGGAGTTTACAAAACATGCATGACAATAATTTGTGTCAACTGCCCACAAAAACCACCCGTTGGGGCTTGAAAGTGACGAGGTAAAGGTACTGTTCTGAACCCAACTATTGAGCTGTTCTTCAGTGACATTTAAAGTCTTTTAGTTTTGCTAACCCAATGCAAGTTGTTTAGTGGACGTGTCATTTAAAAAGATAATTTGTAAAGGAATAAGGCATTCTCTAAATAAAGCTTCCTTACCCTGTACTTGCCAATCTCGTGTTCCTCACACTCTCTTTAAATCAATAGATGTATTCCAAAACTCACAGCCCTCAATGGCCACCTGGGAAACAAAGGAATCTGAATAAATCAATTTGGAGTTAGTTAGTGATATTTTCTCCCTTTAAAGGGAGGTAATTTGAAAAAATATGACTCAGCATTCTTAGCATCATGCCCAGTAAAATATGTAAACTTATCTACGTATGTTTGAGAACTCCCCACTGGCAGAGATGGACAATGTTCCCATTGTGTGTAATTGCAAACTACTCTCTGGGTACCAGCTTGGTGCAGAAAATGATGTCTGCAATGGTGATAACAAAACATCTCCCCATAATTCGCAGTTGTCACATAAATATCTTCACTTTCAAATACAGTGTAATATTGAAGGTCAGAAAGCATGGAATCAACTGTTTTTACATCCCAGTCATCAAAAACAGCCCACAATGTGATAATATCATTCATATATACCTTGAAAAGAAATGGGGTTTGAATCACGTCTGTAGTGCCAAAGATATCATACAGGACTTTATTCCAAACAAACCCAACATGAAATGCAACAGCCGAAATATTTACAAGGGACAAGTCTCCTCGACCCTTATGTGACGATAGATAAGCTGTCAAAACCTCATCCACAAGTTCAACACCAGAGTATTCAGGAAGATAATGGGCATGTATCGACAGAAAGAAAACAATGACAAAACTAATCCAAAGCAAAAAAGCAAGCACTGTCAGTAGTATGCACAGATAGTACCATGGACAAACCAAGCAATTATTTTTAAGCCAGGTGAAAAGTTTATGTGCTTTTGATACTGGTGAGGAGATGATGCTGAAGAGTTTGAGGAATAGTCATTAATGTCGACAAAGTAACCAGGACCAGGCGGCGCAAAAACTTGAGCCGGTGCAAAACTGGTTGATGTACCCAATGGTGGTTCATAATTACCAATTTAATCCGCTTGTGTTGCATTGGGATAGTAGAGATCTACATCCTGGATATTTCTTGTTGGTGAAGTGGTGACAGGAATCAACAAAAGTTCATTCTCTGCCCTCAGCAAGCTTGGGGAGACAATTGTAGCATTTTTGAGTGCTTGAAGAGGTATATCCTGTGGGGTAGTGAGAGAGACAGGGGAACTACCCAGGGACCCTCTTGGTCTACTGTGCAGGATCAGCCACATGGTGCAATTTGATGTTGTCAATTGAAAAAAGTAGGTTTCTTTGAGACCAGGCAGCAGTGGTAGAATGACAGTTCTTGTGCTGTGTATTCCCAAACCAGGAACGGGTGCTCAGTATGATGGGTCAAACTCCTTCTTCACAGGTATCTTTTTATGAACCAGATCCCCAAGCTTAGGGTGTGACTGTTTAGGTGTCTGTAATCTAAGACAATTCTGCATGAAAGATCTAGTTTCACTACTTCAAAAAAATGGTTATTAATTGCAGAGACACAGGGTTCGATTACTCCCTGGTACTCTGTAATGAAGAGTTGTTTGTTCCATATGTAAAACTTATTTTATTTGTTATGTAGCCAGTATGAAGTAAGAACCACCTCCATCCACTGCCCTCTTTCTCATCCATGCATGCCACTATGACCTAATGCATGTTGCCACAAGGCTGGATGAAAATATCCATTATAACATATCCCCTTTCTTTCCTAAATACAAATTCGAACAAAACTAAAGGATATTTATCACATGTTCATGTTTACAACAATATTACATTCTGGTGCAAAAGTTACATGCTTTACTTCATTACATAATCTTGAAACTTAACAGGCAACCTACATGTCCTATGCTCTCTAGTCCTCTTCCCAATAACCTCATCTCTTACTGCTACCACCTCCAATCATTCATTTGCCACCCTTGTGTTCCTCATACAACACGGTATATCTTTGTTGTCCATCATCATGAAATCTGAACACTTAAACTCCTCCTCTTTCTTCCACTTGCATTGATCCTGATTGTCCCTTCCCTGTTTGCAATACAGAGCTACTCTCCTCTTGTTCCATTTCTGACCATTCTTTACCACCACGTGCCAATCATGACCCTCACTCAATTCCACAGGATCTGAAAACGTATTAGAACAACTTACTCTTCTACTTAATTTTATTTTCACCCAATCTCCCTTGGTTCTCCTGCCACTTTCACTCCTTGCTTCTCTTGTTTTACCCAGCTCTTCCATCCACGGTGGTGACATTTTTGTTTTGGGTTTTCTACCTCTCATTCTCACAAAAGGAGTGTCCCTTGTTGTTCCATTTTCTTTAGTGTTGTATCCCACACCATTTCTTCCACTGTTTCCCTCACCACCTTACGGTTTTGCACCGCTATTTGTATTGCACCTGTCACCATACAATTCACTTGTTCCACCATTCCATTTCCCTGGGGGTTATACAATGACGTACACACGTGTTTAATGCCATTTCCTCCTACGAAATTTTAATTTCCACCGATGTGAGTTATGTCCCATTGTCCGTCACCAAAAGACCGGGGTTCCCTTCACTTCTAAACACTTTTTTAAGTATTCTGATTACGCTTTCCATAGTCACATGCCTCACAAACTCCACCATGACTCACCTTGAGTTCACATCAACCATCACTGCAGCAAAACGCTCATTCTCGTTCACATCATCCATAGGCCCGATTATGTCCAAACAAAGCTTCTTGCATGGGCCTCCTTCTTCACTGACCCCATGCCCTCATTAGTTACTTTCAATCTCTTCTCACTCTCCTTACGTATGTTATATTCTTACACCCACTTGTTCACTCATTGATCCATATCAGGCCACCAAAATTTCTCCATTAATATTTTTTTAGTAAGCATCTGCCCTAAATGACCTTTGTGTGCCAACATCACTAATCCTGTATTCACTCTATCATGCGGTATTCACCTATGACCAGGCATGATCGTGTTTCCATCCTCCCCAATTGTCAATTCTTTTTGCAATTTCACAAAAGGGCATACCCTCACCTTTAATTCCCTCTCTCGTTTCCACACTTCGCAAATGCTCCTCCTCACTTCCTGAAACACTTCATCCTTACTGATGGCTATCTCCCATTCTTTTTGTGTAAAAGCATTAAAATCCCCTTCCAATGCGTCTTCCACTACAACACAAACTACCTCATCATCAACTTGCTGCTTACCTGTAGTTTCTAAAAGAAACTAGACATGCAGTCAGCTTGTACATTTTTCCAGCCTGCCACATATTCTATCTCGCAACAATATTCTTGAAGACGAGCTGCTAATCTAGCTAACCTTGCCGATACCTTGTTTGTTCCACCCAGTCGCAACACTCTTAAAAGTGGTTTGTGATTGGTGCGTAATGTAAAATATGCACCCCATACATAAGTGAGAAAATAATCCACACCCCATGCCACAGCCAAAGCTTCCTTTTCAATCACTGCATAGTTATGTTCAGTTTGACTTAAGGACCTTGATGCAAATGCCACCGGTTTCAATACCCCATTTTTGTACTGAGATAATACTGCTTCCAATGTAATTACTGTCCTGAATTTTGGCTCAAAAGGAGTCAGAATCTTTGCATTCACAATATCCTCCTTAATGCCTCTAAAGTTTTGCTCTTGTTCACTTCCCCACCAAAATTCTATGCCCTTCCATAATAACTCCCTTAATGGCTCAGTCTTTTCCACAAAATCATTCTCAAACTTTAAATAATATCCTACTACCCCGATAAAGGACCTAAGCTGATCTTTTCCCACAGGTGTGGAAGCTTCCCTTATAGACTTAACCAAATTCTTCTTTGGACTAACTCCTTGCCCTGAAATGGTATACCCTAAATACTCTATTTCCTACACCAAAAACTGACATTTCCCTTTACTCACAGTCAAACCTGCCTCTCTGAAAATTTCCAGCACCCTCACCAAAGTACTATTGTGCTCTTCCTTTGTAGCTCCATAAATCAATATGTCATCATGGAAAAACCTTACACACGGAACTCCAACAAGATATTCATCAGCCACTGGAAAACACTTGAAGCTGATGCCAACCCAAATTTGTAGCCTTGTAAATTGAAACACACCTTTGGTGGTTATAAAGGCAGTTAAATTCTTTGAAGTTTCATGCAACCTAATTTGGTGGTACGTGGACTTGAGATCTAATCTGGTAAAGTACTTCGCCCTGTTCAGCTGCAACACCATCTATGAAATGTTAAGTAACGGAAAACTGTCCAATTTTATGGCCTGGTTCAAAGACCTGAGGTCCACATAATGGGGGTTATTACAACTTTGGAGGAGGTGTTAATCCGTCCCAAAAGTGACGGTAAAGTGACGGATATACCACCAGCCGTATTACGAGTCCATTATATCCTATGGAACTCGTAATACGGCTGGTGGTATATCTGTCACATTTGGGACGGATTAACACCTCCTCCAAAATTGTAATAACCCCCAAAATCTTAAACACCCATCACTCTTCTTTGTTATAACCACTGGCGATAACCACTCAGAGGCTTCCACTAGCTCAATTATATCCTCCTTTTGCATTTTCTCGAACATCTCTCTCACTATCTCCTTACAGCTACTGGCACCCTCTGCACACTATCTCTTACAGGTATCTTCCCATTCTTCATTTTAATCTCATGCACATAACCCTTCAACATACCAATGCGGTTTTCAAATACTTCCCTAAATTTTAGTAATATTCCTTTAACACCCTCTTCTTCCTGTACCACCAAAACTTGTTCAACTGATCTGGGGTCCAATATTACCCGTAAATCATATTGCTGCACCCACCCTAAAATGGCTTGGCCATCATTTGATATGCACAGTTTACCTTCTGAGGTCCTCCCTATAAATTCAAACGATGCGCACTTGAAACCCACTATGTTGATGTCTGCTCCCCATAGCCCTTCAGTTTCACATCACTGACTTGTTACTTTACTTCAGGCCATACCATGTTGAATACCCTGGCTGGAACAATAGAATACAGTGATCCAGGATCTACCATCAACTCAATTTATTTCCCATTGATTTAAACAATTGCCTTTGGTCTGACAATTTCCGAAAAGTCTTTACCCTCAACACAGAGCACCCTGTCAGGCACTGACTCTACATCCTCAGCGTACACTACTTTACTGCGCGACAAGTCTTTACACACTCTTGCTAGATGGCCCCTTCTACCACATTTCCTAAAGTCTTTATCACGAGCAATACACTCTCTAAAGTCAGCCACATCGGATAAACTCCCACATCTGTAACACCCTTTGAAATATGATTTGATATTGTTTCTCTCTTTGCCTTTGTCGCTGCTGTACTTTTCTTTGTTACTCCCGCTTTTGTTGATTTCGTATTTGAATCTTTTTCAGATATCGTGTTGACTTCTTCATTGTGAGACGAATGTCTCTGTTCCAATTGCTGCATCTCCTTCATACATAGATCCGCCTCCTTGACAACTTTAGCCATACCAATAGCCTCCTGTAAAGTCAGATTTCTAGCTGCCTACAGCCTTTCCTGCATTTGTATGTTCCTACATTGATTTCTAGCTGCCTACAGCCTTTCCTGCATTTGTTTTTTCCTACATTGACCAATCAGCTGATCTCTAATCATCTGGTCAGTCATATACCCAAAATCACATTTCAACGCAAGTTCTCTTAAACGTGTCACAAACTGGCCAATTGACTCTTCTTCTTCCTTCTGTGGTTGTGTATAGAACTTATGTCTCTGCATGACAATATCGACTTCTTTGCCAAAATATGTTTCCAAACTCTTCTTACCTTCCAAATAAGGATTTTCTATTCTCTCGCTGCCTGGGCCACTTGCCACTGGTAAATATTTAAAGATGTGTTGACCTTCCGTCCCTAACGAATTTTAACAACAATGCCCTTTTCCATCTATGGCCTCCAAATAGTTCTCAAAGTTCAAAATCCACTCCTCCCATTCAATCTTTGGTGTTCCCGCCTGTTCTAAAAACATCAGAGGTGAACTTATGCCTTGCGCACTGCAACTCGCGCCTTCCATGTTTACCAAAAGCCCGTGAATTCAAACTCATACTTTGACTTACAAATAGAGAATACCCAAGTGTCTGCACAACTTACTCCATATGCCAAATTAAACCTAGCTGAACCTAACTGCTTGCTCCTTGTTGTAATGAGCTCCCTTTTATTTGTTTATTGCTATTTTTATTTATTTGTAGGTGTGCGTATCACCATTGAGATCAGGTAACACACGTCTATTTATTTGTCTGTCCTACGTGACCGCTCCTTTTATTTATTTACAGCTCCTTGATTTTATACAGGTGTGCATGTTACCATTGAAACAACGTAACACACAACGTCCCCGTGTTGCTGATACACTTCTATGGGAAGCCACCAGCCACAAACAAAATCCATAAGATGGCGGACAATGCTCTAATGGGCCGTTTCATGTGACAAGCGAAATCCACCTCACCCAAGATGGAGACAGACGCTGCAATGGACTGTGTCACGTGACGGGCATCGACTCCTCTCTGGCCCAGGTCACGTGACACGGAAGACGCCCCCAACGGTCCCTGCTAACGTCAAACTTCCCAAAACACTAGCAAGTTCTTCAAGGCTCTTGGCACAGCACAGTTAGCAGTCAGTTCTGCACAGCACAGCCAGCAGCTCAGCTTCAGTTCGTCGACGCACCTGAAAACACACCTGCTTCTTCCACTCCGCTCCAATGACGCAATCCGGCTTCACCTTCTCACTGCTGCTCACTCTGGGTCTGGGTTCACTCCACGCTTGGCTGGAGGATAGCTTATCGCCAAATTTGTAATGAAGAGTCATTTGTTCCGTAAGTAAAACCTATTTTATTAGTTATGTAGCCAGCATGAAGTAAGAACCACGTCTACCCACTGCTCTCCTTATCATCCTTTAACCATCCCCAGCCCCTTGCCAACATTACATGCATGCCACTATAACCTCATCCATGTTGCCACGAGGCTGGATGACAATATTCATTATAACATACTTCAGTTGTGAAAGAATTTATTTCACCAGTGCCTTACCCTCATGTTTGGTAGGATACTTAGGTTGTATCTGTGTTGTGGATCTTATTGCAATAAAGTTGTGAGGGGAATCTTTATCCCACCCCACATGATTGCAGTACAGCGCTGTCACTTGCACCAATGTCCAATATGAGGCTAAAGCTTCTTTTACTGTAACTGGGACTACAACTGAGAAAGAAGGAAAAATGAAATCTTCCCCTTGTGGGAGCACACAGACAAAGTCAGGTGGGCAATACTTCTCTGCCAATATTATACCATAATTTAGTGTTAATCTTCTCCAGAACACTACTTTAATAGTGTGCTCTATGTCTCTCTCAATTTTTATGTGTAATTTAAAAACCCTGTCAAATGGGGAGAACCGCCTGTCAGCTGTTTCAATTTCAAGGAAATCGTTAATTGGTGTCACATCCAGAAGTTCTATAGGATTCTGGTGACATATCGTGACTTCTGCTGTGCTGCCTAGCAGAGTCACTGCCTATGTCCAGTTCTTCTATAAATTTCTCAATCTTTTTGGCATGTTTATCCAAAATAGAAAGAACATTTTTCTTTTTAAATTGGGATTTTTGTTGTTCCTTTTTTGTTAAAGTTTCTGAAGAACGTTATGAGTACTTTTTCTGCTTCATGTAGTCACTTTAGTGTTTTGACCACCCCTTCTCTCACTCCATTTGTCTGGTGAGTCCTGGAAGGAAAATGGTGGGCGAATGTCAGTGTATTGGTATCTGTCAGGAGTTTTTAAAGTTTCCCAGTTTCTAAGGTTATATCTTTTCTGAGGTCTCCGAATGCAGAGATGTTCCCCTTTGGCTTCTTTTATCTTTATTAAGCTTTTGTTTATCCCAGCATTTTCTAGAGTTCTCTTGGGCCTGCTTAGGAACCTCCTTGCCAGAAGTACACTCTAATTGTGGTTTAGTTGGTCTGGCCCCCAGACTATCCTGACCTGTACTAGTATTCGTTTTGGAAATAAGCTTTGGCAATACGCCAGAGGCTCTGGGAGATTCCACAGTGGGATCAGGAACACAAGCTGCTTCCCTTTAAATGTTACTTAAAATAACTGAGGTGACTGTCAAAAGTGTGCATCAGTTTCATCCCCAGTGTTCATTTTGAATTTGTTTTAACACTTCTGAAAGATTTGCAAGTGTCGGAGTACCATGCGTTGTGGTGTATATATTGCAGCAAAGACTGTGGCCCAAGTGGCACATTTCAATAGAGGGAACCATTACAAAAGGCAGGCACATTTTGAGAATTCTATATTTATCTTGGGGTCCCATATGGGGAAACACTGATTCCAGCTGGTTTGTTCTTTGTGCAACCCAGAACAGAATCTTCTTCTGCTCAGTAAGTACTTTTCCCATTATTGAATGGGCAGTCTGGGATTTATTCTTGTGAGTGCCAATTGATTTATAGCTGGAGGAGCCTTTGCTGGGGAGGTGTTTAATGTCCGCAGTATGAATTGTATTTAGCTTCTATATATATCAACTAAAATGTGGTATAAATTACGATTCAGCTACTTGCATAGCTTGTACATTAGGATGTGGTGTATATGTAGCCAATGCTGGGCATGTACGCTATCATTGCTTAAGAGACCCAACCTAACTGGTTGTATTACATGTGGAAGGGTGCCATTAAACCAATCATGGTGTTCTTGATAAGTTAGAAATATCTCCAAGTATGGATATGCTCTGTATTGTTGTGGTACATTTGCTATACTGTATGTGTGAAATATATTTGAGTCTGAGTTGACTGCAGGAAAGGTGAACCATGAGTAGAATATTTCTGTTCTGTACGTGTTGTGTGCCTCCACCACAAATGTGACCTCCCCCCCATATGTTAGTCTAAGATAGGTACTACCTATTTAACTGAGGAGGATTTTCCCTAACACCACAGGTGTCTCTGTAAAAGGTAGTTAGGGTGTATTTGGCATATGCAGGAGAGAGATAGTCAGGAGACCTGTACAATTAGGGGCATATTTAACCTTTAACAGCCCCTAGCGCCATTCCAATGCCACATTAGCATCATTTTTTACACTAATGTGGTGTTAGAAGGGCAAAAAAAGGCCATATTTACAAAGTGGTGCAATGCATGCATTGCGCCACTTTCTAACCCTTTGAGCTACATTATGCTGGCACCTGGCACACATTAAGCCTGCGCCAGGGAGACAGTGCAGCTCCACTTTTCTTGCACCAGTTAGTGCCCCCTAATGCCACCATGTGTGCGCCGTATTTAAAATATGCAAAGGGGCACTAAGGAGTGCAAGGAAAGTGGGACCACACTGTGTACAGCGACATTTGGGGCATATATATTTAATAAAAATTGCACTGCACACAGTGCAGCACCACCACTTTTCTTGCGCCCCTTAATGCCCCTCCTAACGCCACCATGTGTGCGTCATATTTAAAATACAGTGCACCATGGCGGTAGTTAGGGAACTGGCGCCAGAATTTTCGGAAGCTAGTCCGACGCTTTGCAGGACTAGTGTAAAGAATTCTGACACTAATCCTGCAAAGCACCCACCAATGGAAGCCTCATTTCAATGCCTACTCTAAGCAGGCATTAAAACTGCAGAGAAAAATGGCATGAGGAAATCTCTTAGGTTTCCTTGGGCCATTTTTGTGGCAAAGGGATACAAAGTGGTGCATTACATGCATTGTGCCACTGTGTAAAAATGGCACTGCGTTTTTGGCTTTCTGACACCTCATTAGAGTGTGGTGTTGGAATGGCGCAAGGGACTCTTAAGAATGCCCCTTGGTGCCTTACCAACATTGGTGGCGCCATGACAGAGGACTCCTACCATGGAGGTAAGACCGCTGATTATCGGGCGGCAGAACGACCATGTGTGGGGGACTGAGTAGTTCAATCACTGTTTGGAGACTGTCAACCTAACCACTTCGGCTAGCTAGTAGCACCTCACCCAATCTAATAAGTAAGGGTGGTTTGTGGCAGCCTAGAAAACATGACACGCTGACTCCTCAGGAAAGTTATGGTTGACAGATATTGCCCTTTTCTCTCATTTGAATGTCTCACACAAGCCAAGGCAGACAAACATATGCAGGAAAGGTTTCAATGCATTTATTGAAATGACTGCATTCTATGATAAAATATATGAACTGTGATTATTATGATGATGAGACATAGTATAGCAAGGATTGTTACCATGAGTGAGAAACAGATAAGCAGTCCTAGCATATTGAAATAAACATGCGCCTACAAACTCCTACCTACACTTATAGGTCTACGTGAGAGCATAGCACTGATAGCCCTTTCTGCCCGTACTAGTCCCTGGAAAGAACTCCCACCCCCATACCTGAAAACAGGGGTCTGCCCGTCATCTCTTCAGCAGGCTTTAGAGACAGGGCTAAGCTGTAATGAAGTGACACGCAGCATAGGATTGTTCCGCTGGCTAGAATTACCTTCCTAACCTTCTTTGGCCTATGTGGTGTTTTTATAAAAAAACATGTTGAGTTCTGAGAACAGGCCTGATGTGTTAATGTGTCTAAGTGGTGAAGGCTGCCTCTGCACTCTCATGGCAATACTGGATAAACTACCAGGTACAGCCTTGAGCAAAGGCAGTGCGTGAAATGTTGTGCAAAGGAACTAGTAACAACACTTTCGCTGAATTGCAACTGATTAGAGAAAAATAAAACATCCCAGCTAAATGCAAGCCATGCTAAAATGAATTAAAATGTATAATGCCCATGGATTCAAATAGCCCATAGAGAGACAAGCTCAAGAAGAGAAAGTTGTGGAAAAGACGCATTGGGTGCCGAGAAGCTGCCCGATGGTGGAGATAGAGAGTGGAGGCAGAGTGCAAGTGAACAGAAGAAGAATAAATGAAACATGTAACTAGATAACAGGGCCTGGGCATCAGGCCTAAGCTAAAATAAGTGCACCCAAGCAAGGTGCAAAAATGAACCCACGATAATCTGTGTGTAGTTCAGAGGCCATTAAATAATTTGCCTAGATGAGTATTAGGCAGGCGCACTTTACATTAAGTACTCTTCAGAGTGCCCATGTATGACCTGGCCTAGATAATCCTGGGGAGATGGTGGGCAAAAAAGTATTTGACCTGGATTAGCATTTTAATGTCTCATGGAGCATTCAAGAGATCAGAGACAAGCTGTCCATTGTGAAGCATTCTGAAGTTGCCACTAGCAAAGAGGTTTTTATAGCTACTGATGGGTGGGTCCTTCAAGTAGGGGATCTATTTCGAGAAAAGATCCACAATAAGTAAGCTTTTTAATCATCCTACAGTCTACCAGTTCCAGTTATTGAGGTAAAAGTTGAATGAACCATAATCCTGCATCCTTTGTCTGTTTCAAAGAAAAACCAGCAGGTGTGCATTGACCAATCAAGATGCTCTACGTGGCCGATTCTGTACAACAGACCCTTCTGGACATCAGAAACAATTAAGGCCCTCATTACAGCCATGGAGGTGGGTGTTAAAGCAGAGGTAATACCATGAACAGGCCGGTGGTAAAAAAAATGGGATCACAACCACAGCGGAAACCGCCAACACAGACAGCCACTTTAACAATCCGACGCCACAGCAGTGGCAACAAACACCGCGGCAGTAACCGCCAACAGACAGGCAATGTACCGTCCACCCCATCATAACCCGCCTATCTGCCAGCTTTTCCGGGGGAGTACCAACGCCATCAAAAGCACGGCGGAAACAGAACACAGAAGGGAAAACACTCACCTCTCAACACTCAACGAAGAACCAGGACGCCATGGAGCCCGAGTTACAGGTCCTGCCCATGCTGGTCTACCTCCTCATCTACCAGGAATACCAAAGATGGTGGCGACGACCATCTGAGTACTGCACCTAGTACACAGTGGAGGGGGAAGGAAAAAGAGAGTGACACACATGCAACACGCAACACCCCACCCCCACCCACAACACCATACACACAAACACATGCAACAACATTACATTCACAACCCGTAACCCTCTGGAAGAATGCAAGGTCAAAAGGAATTGAGTTAAATCAGTGAAATATTAGAAATAGGCACATATACGTAATGAATAGAAAAACAGTATTCACAAAAATATACAATATGTACATAAGGCCATACATTGTCCCTTCCAAATGTCTGTGGGCCACTGGGCCAAAAATCATGGGCCAAGCCCACACTTGACTCCTGCCTCAATATGGAGAGAACACTGCACGGGCATCAAGTCAAAAACACACAGGCACCTCAGGGGGATGGGGAAGGGGGGCACCTCAGCCGGAAGATGGAATAACGCCACTGCCCCTTGAGGGGGCAACATGCCCACTGTTTGGTCCGGGGGAGTGCAAGACCACAGTCTTTCAAGTGGGTGGATTGCCCACTGCTGGCTCCTGGGGAGTTCAAAGCCACAGTCTCTCAAGTTGGTGGTTTGCCCACTGCTTGGTCCTGGGCAGTGCAAGGCCACAGTCTCTCAAGTGGGTGGTTTGCCCACTGCTTGCTCCTGGGGAGTGCAAAGCCACAGTCTCTCAAGTCTCTCAAGTGGGTGGTTTGCCCATTGCTTGGTCCTGGGGAGTGCAAGGCCACAGTCTCTCAAGTGGGTGGTTTGCCCACTGCTTGGTCCTGGGGACTGCAAAGCCACAGTCTCTCAAGTGGATGTTTTCTTCCACTGGTTCTGGAGGGGGCTTTGTGCCCAGTCTGCTTCATTCTGCCAAGATAGAGTGAGTGGATGCCTTTCTCCCCTGGTTCTGGAGGGGGCTTTGTGCCCAGTCTTCTTCATCTTGCCAAGGATAGGGTGAGTGGATGCCTTTCTCCGCTGGTTCTGGAGGGGGCTTTGTGCCCAGTCTGCTTCATCCTGTCAAGGATAGGGTGAGTGGATGCCTTTCTACACTGGTTCTGGAGGGGGCCTTGTGCCCAGTGAAGCAACACTTGGGGTGTGGTAGTTCACATTCCCTCACCTGGGTGTCTCAGGCATGAGATTTGCTGGGAACAGGTTGCATGATAGTCCATGGAGGCAAGGCTAGACTCCATCCTGCGGCTGCTAAGGCTGAAAACTGGTGGTATTGACGGTGTTGGTGGGAGTGCTGCCAGTGGTGGTGGGAGGCTCCAGCCCTCCATCTTCCACCTCAGACGGCTGCCCACTAGGGCTGCTGCTGGTGGTAGTGGTCCTACTGTCAGTGGTGCAGGTGGTGGTGGTGGTGGTTGCAGCTGGGCCTGTGGCAGTGCTAGCTGCGGTGCATGTGGCAGGGCTGGCTGTGGTGCAGGTGCCAGTGCTGCCAGTGGTGGAAGGAGGCTCCAGCCCTTCTCCTGCAGCCTCAGGCGGCTGCCCAATGGGGCTGCTGCTGCTGACAGTAGTGGTGCTAGCGGCAGTGCAGGTGGCGGTGCAGGTGGCGGTGCTTGCGGCGGTGCCTGCGGTGGGGCTGCTGCCGGTGCTGGCCGCGGTGCAGGTGGCGGTGCTGGCGGTTGTGCTAGTAGCTACCAGGCCTTCACCTGCAGCCTCCGATGGCTGAAGTGCCTTGCCTGGTGTTTTCTGCCCTTTCCTCACCTTGGCAGATGGTGGTGTGACCTTGGGTCTCGCTGCTGTAGTTTTTGAGGAGGCCTTGCTGGGTGGTTCGTCCTCCTTGGCCTTGCTGCATGCTGTCCCCTTCTTCACCTTGGCAGGTGGCGGAATGGTTTTTCCTTTGCAGGGGTTGCTGGCACACTGGCTGGCCTGACGGCTGCCCCCTTTGAGCCTCTGTGAGTTGCAGGTACGTCGACTTGGTGGCTGAGGTATTTACCTGGGTTCTGGACACCCTGGCCCTAGGGGAAGGGTAGGGGGGTAAGGAACAGGTCAATGTTTGCTGGAAAGGTTTTTTAGACACACTGGGGCTTGAAGAGGAAGAGGGTTTGGGAGTGAAGGAAGAGGGAGTAGTTGTAGGAGGTGTCTGTCTGCTGACTTTGGGCGCAGTTGCATGAGCTGGATGCTGTTGTGAGGTGGATTTGCGAGGAGGGGTCACAGACACACTGGGAGAGGACACAGGGGACGTGTGAATGGATGTGGGGGTGGGGACTGCTCGAGAGGGGTGTGTTGTGATGGGCGTGCTGGTGATGGTGGTAGAGGATGAGGATGTCGTGCATGCAGGTGTGAGTGGTGACGCTACTGGGAGGGAGGTGGATGATGACGAGGAGGGGGACACAGTGGAGGCAGTGGATGTTGGTGTGTCTGCATGGGTATAGTGCTTGTGTGAGTGCCTGTGAGATGACGTGTGGCCTGAGCCACTTTTGGGTGTTGATTTGGGTGAATGCTGTTCTGAAGGTGTGCATGGGATAGGCTGGGGTTGAGGGGATTGGGTCTGAGTAGAGGAAGTTGGAGGGGGGAGGCTAGAGACAGGTACAAGGGCTGCCATCAGTGTTGAGGCCAGACCCTTAAATGCTCTCTGCCACGCCAGAGTAAATGCCCTCCAGGTATGCATTTGTTTGTTGCAAATGTCTCTCGACACCCTGGATGGCATTCAGTATGGCTGACTGCCCAAC
This sequence comes from Pleurodeles waltl, assembly GCF_031143425.1. Taxonomy (NCBI): domain Eukaryota; kingdom Metazoa; phylum Chordata; class Amphibia; order Caudata; family Salamandridae; genus Pleurodeles; species Pleurodeles waltl. Next base: position 379,691,646 of record NC_090444.1, on the reverse strand, counting down.
AGTGAGAGATCTCAGGAGGTCAATAGCCTCCTCACTGAGGCCAGCAGGGCTGACTGGGGAGGGCCTGAGGTGCCTGGGGCGATGGAGTTGCCCACACTCCTGGGTGAGCGGGCATGGGAAACACGCTGAGGGGCTGCTTGGAGGGCAGTGCTGGTAGGGGGGGTGGTGGCTGTACCTGTTGTTGGGGTGGGCATAGAGGTGTCCCCCACCGCCAGGGAGCTTGCATCAGAAGAGGAGTTGCTGTCTGTGGTCTCCCCTCATGTCCCTGTTGTGGTGCTCCCCTCGCCCTCCATCCCACTGGTGCCCTCACCCTCAGTGGATTAGGCCTCCAGACCCATGTGGGATGCAACTCCCTCTGTCGCCAGTGCCTCTGCTCCTCTGCCAGATGATGCTAATGCACAGAAGGACAGGGTGACAAAACAAAAAGGGGGGAGAGACAGAGGATACACTTGGTCACTGGCAGCAACAACACTACCGTTGGAGTACACAACACACAGGGAGCAGCCCTATGCACTAGGCCATGCCCAACCATTTACTAAGATAGTCACCAGCCCATGGGGTACAATGCCTGCCACCATTAGCTGCACACCTGAAACCCACAGGACCCTGCCCAGTAGTAGATGCCCACTAACACTATTGGGGTAGGAGTGCTTCAGAGCCGGCCCAACAAGGGACCTACCCTGCCATTTTCACCCTGGCCTAGGGGCACCAATAGCCCACATCCCCCACCCATGTAACTCTTAACGCACGCAAAGTCAGGATTCTGAATCTGTACTCACCCCCTTGTGGCTGCTGTGATGCCTTCAAGCGCCCACCCAACTCCAGATAGGCCACCGGCAGGATGTGGAACATCAGGGGGGTCATGGTGCGACTGGCACCCCTTTCTCGTTGGGAGGCCAGCCCCAGCTGGGCCTACGCCGTCTTCTTTGCCCAGCGGCGCAGATCGTCCCAACTTTTGCAGCAGTGGGTGCTCTGCCTGTCAAAGACCCCCAGGGTCAGCACTTCCTTGGTGATGGCATGCCAAATACCCTTTTTCTGGTGGGTGCTGACCTGCATGGAAAAAAATAGCAGAAAAGTGAATTAGTCAACCATTCAGACCGTTATACTCATGGCCCACCAGATCCCTCCCATCCCCTGATGCACATACACTGACCACCTTAGATGCAGCACTCTGGCCAGGATGCTTCTGCACCCCCCTACATGTGGCTTACACACACAGCACTCCATCCATTCATGGCCCACGTATCATGCTCACACTGTACTCACCTGTTTGTCTGGAGAACCATAGAGTAGCATGTACTGGGGTAGGACCCTATCCACCAGTTTCTCCAACTCCTCAGCAGTGAAGGCAGGGGCCCTCTCCCCAGACACATGAGCCATTGTCGCTTCCAGACACAGGTCACAGCAGCACTTGCAGTATAGGTCCTCTCCTGTTGAAGGTCAGGTAGCAAGTGAGTGAACAGATGGAAAATGGCGGTGAAGTCCGTGGCGGTGCGTACCTTCACCACCGGCGTACATCTCCATTGGCTCCTGGAACCCATAGGGCCCAATAATAACCAATGTGAAGTTGCGCGGCGGTCTTTGACCGTCTATCGCGACGGCGCACAATGCCAGCGGAATTACCTCATTTCCAATTGTCCCTTCTCACAGGTCAGGCAGCTGCCATTTCAGGGGGGCACAGGGCATGGCACCTAACTGCGTCACAGCAGACATTAGCACAGCAACAGATTGTCGGACTCACATACTGGTTCTGTAAAGCAAAATTATCATTAGTGCAATAGTGTGTGAATATGACTCTCTGCTCACCGTTGTCTTCCATAGGCTTCAACCGCTGAGGCTGAACATGAGATGGTGGCATCCTCTGGTGTACAGACCCCTGGTGAACCTTGCGACAATGGAGGACAGACACATTATCATAACCTACAGACTTGATTGTGCCACAATCAAATAATTGTGTGCCCAATTGGAGCCAGACCTGATGACAGCTATCCGCCAGCCCACAGGCATCCCAGCTCTTGTGCAGGTCCTGTCAGTGCTCCATTTCCTGGCAAGTGGTTCTTTCCAGACAACAGTGGATGTGGCATCAGGGATGTCTCAGACAATGTTTTCCAACGTGTTGACCAGAGTGTTGTCAGCCCTGCTGAAACACATGTGCAGCTACATTGTATTCCCCCAGGTGGAGGGTTTGGCCACAGTGAAAGCTGACTTTTATGCCCTGGGACATATCCCCAACATTATTGGTGCCATTGGTGGTACACATGTGGCATTTGTCCCCCCCCCCCGGAGAAATAAACAAGTTTACAGGAATAGAAAAAGCTATCACTCTATGAATGTAGAGATGGTGTGTTTGGCGGACGAGTAGATCTCCCATGTGAATGCCAAATATCCTGGCTCTGTGCATGACGCCTTTATCTTGAGGAATAGCAGCATCCCATATGTGATGGACCAACACCAGAGGCATCAGGTGTGGATAATAAGTGAGTCCAAGGTCCCCACACAGAATGAGTTGGTGTCTGTGTATGGGGTTGTCCCAAAGGGTTAGTGTGTGTCTAACAGTTGTCCCTCAATATTTTCAGGTGACTCTGGTTACCACAACCTCTCATGGCTACTGACCCCAGTGAGGAATGCCAGGACAAGGGCATAGGAACGCACAGCCTCCTGAAGACCAGGTTCCGGTGCCTCCATCTGACAGGTGGATCCCTATACTACTCACCCAAGAAGGTGTGCCAGATCATTGTTGCATGTTGCACAACCTGGCCTTGAGACACCAGGTGCCTTTTCTGCAGGAGGATGTGCCTGGAGATGGTCATGTGGCAGCGGTGGAGCCTGTGGACAGTGAGGAAGAGGAGGCAGAGGAAGACGATGTTGACAACAGAAGCAATATAATTCAGCAGTATGTCCAGTGACACACAGGTAAGGCACTGTAACTTCACTTTAATTTTCAGTTTTCTGTTGGACATTGTACATGGCAGACTGTTTCCCTATGGCTATGGCCACTGACTGTACCCTTTGGCATCTCTATTTTCAGATCTCTGTGCCCCGCTCTGGATCCTGCTGTGTGTACTGCGGCCCACCAAAGGTCATTCCAAGGTATATTTCACTGTACATTTGACTTTCAATGCTTTCATAATGTTAAACCAACACATATTTGAATCATTTGACAGACTCCAGATTAGCATTTCTTTCAAGGGTGTTTATTTACGTGCTCATAAGTAGAGGGGGATGTGCAATGGGCTGGGCTTTTGGTGGAGGAAAGTCCAGGGTAGAGTCTAGTCTCTTGGTTTCACAGGTGCATTGTCCAATGGGGCATAGGAAGGGGAGTTATGGCAGTTCAAGGTGGACAGGGTGACAGAGTGGGACAGAAGGGTGACAATCAGGAGAGTCTTATTTCCTGGCGGGGATCTTGGCAATGTTCTCTGGCTTCTGCCTGAATCACAGGGACCATTTGCGGGGTGGTTCTCCTTCTGCAGGGGGTGGGGTGCTGGTGTACTGTTATTCTTGTCCACTAGCTCCAGCGTAGGTGGAAGGTTATTCATCGGTTTGGCTAGTGCCAGGGGCCCGTTGGTGTGCCACTGCCTGCCTCATTGTGTTGCCCATGTTAGCCAGCACCCCTGCAATGGTGACCAGGATGGTGTAGATGTTTTTGAGGTCCTCCCTGATCCCCAGGTACTGTCCCTCCTGCAGCCACTGGGTCTCCCGCAACTTGGCCATTATCTGGCCCATCGTCTCCTGGGTATGCTTCCAGGATGTTGGAGAGTGCCTCCTGGAGAGTGGGTTCCCTGGGCCTGTCCTCCCCCTGTCGCACAGCAATCCTGCCAGCTTCCCTGTTGTCCTGTGCCTCTGTCCCCTGAACCATGTGCCCACTGCCACTGACCCGAGGTCCCTGATCATCCTGTGTTTGTGGGGTTGCCTGGGGTCCCTGTAGCGGTGGACACTGCTGATTGATATGTCCTGGGGACAGTGGCATGGGCCCGCTGGGTGGGTGCTGTGCTGCTGTTTTCTGAGGGGGAGGCTCTGTGGTGGGTTGGGACTGTGGCCGGGGAACCGACTGTCCAGAGGTCCCGAATGGGCCAGGTTGGTCATCCTGACCCAGGCGTGCAGAGCTGCTGTCATCACTGTGGGCCTCTTTGGGGGGGGGACTGGATGTATCTGGCACCTCCTCTCCGGTGACGTTGAGTTTAGGTCCTGTGGGGATGCAAATGCAGTGTTAGTGTATCTGCGTGTGCTATCTTGTGCATGGGGGTGTTTCTCTGTATGATTGTGATTTCCCTATCAACTTGGCCTTGTGTGAGTGGTGATTTTGTAGGCTGGATGAGTCTCTCTACTGGGCATGCTGTGGTGATAGGTGTCCATGCAGGTCTGTGTTGGGGGTCCATGCATTGGTGTTACATGCAGGGCTTGGTATTGGGATGGGTGGGCTGTGATGGTGGGGTATGTGCGAGGTGGTGGAGTGATGGGGTAGAGGGTAGGGGTAGGAGTTTGTGATGCCATGCAGGTAGGGTGGGGGGATAAAGTAGTAAAGATTTGACTTACCAGAGTCAAGTCCTTCTACTCCTGCAAGGCCCTCAGGATGCATTTTTGTCAAGACTTGCTCCTCCCATTTTGTTAGTTGTGGGGGAGGAGGTGAGGGTCCGCCGCCAGTCCTCTGTACGGCTACCTGGTGTCTTGCAACCAAAGAACACACCTTCCCCCGTAGGTCGTTCCACCTCTTCCTGATGTCATCCCTTGTTCTTGGATGCTGTCCCACGGTGTTGACCCTATCCACGATCCTCCGCCATAGCTCCATCTTCCTTGCAATGGACATCTGCTGCATCTGTGATCTGAATAGCTGTGGCTCTACCCAGAAGATTTCCTCCACCATGACCCTTAGCTCCTCCTCTGAAAACCTGGGGTGTCTTTGGGGTGCCATAGATTTGGTGTGAGTGATATTTGTGAGGATGTGTGGGGTGATGTGTGGGGTGATGTGTTGAGGTGTATGCTGTGAGGTGCGTGGATGGTGAATGGGTGATGGTGTTCTGTGGCTCAGATTGAGTGGGTGCTCCTGGCTTGTGTCTCTCTCTCTCTGTTGGCAATCTTTTTTTCATTGAAAGGGTTGTGGGTAATGTGGGTGTGTGTTTTATAGTGGTGTGAGTGTGTGGGTGTGGTGTGTGTAGTTTGAATTGTCTAATGTGGTGGTGTTTTGTAAATGTGTGTGTATTTTGAGCGCAGCGGTGTGTACCGCCAATGGTTTACTGCATTTGTAAGACTGCTGCGGTGATTTGTGGATTGTGGTACTGTGGGTGTATTCCTGTTGGCGTAATGGTGTGGGTTTTGCTATCGCTAGTTTGTCACTGACCTTTGGTGTGGCGGACTTGTGTGGGTGTCTGTATAGTGGCTGTTTTCTAAGTGTGGGTCATAATACCCGTAGCAGAATACTGCTGCGGTCACGGTATGTTGGCGGCCGTCAGCACTGCGGTAGACAGCATTTACCGCCAGGGTTGTAATGAGGGCCTTAGTGTAGATCTTCCCAGTCTCTCTCTACTCTGAACAAAATACCCTTAGATGAGAACAGTAACATTAATAGCTTGAGCACCCATCTGGGGATATTTGAGTGAACTGCGACTCCATCTTTACACAGAGCAATGGATTTCATGAATGAATCAGATGCTGCCATCACCAAAGTTGCAAATGTTCCAAGCAACACCATGTTTTATTAAGCACCTCTGCATAGCTCAACATCAATTGAGATGATTCCTTTTCAAGAGACAAGTAGTTATAAGAAATAATCTAAATTCTAGACAGATGACTTTTCATCACACTTCACAGTCACTCTATGCCTTTGATTTCTTCTTACTTATCATTGGTTTCATTATAGGTTCTTGATAACGCTGTGGTCCTATGTATGGAACAGTGAAGGAGTGTTATCTTTTATAATGAGGCTGACAACTCTGACCGTTGTTCTACTGCTACTGAATAGACATCATGAGAGAACTGTTAAACAAACCTGTGTTTCGAGAACTTTGATGTCACCTCTCATCCCCCAGAACTTGACATGATGCCTGCATTGCAAACCTCACAGCCTATCCCATGGCCAAGCGCATGGTTTGGGTAAAGGTTCATTATCCCATTATATGCCCCACTGAGACATTGCAATTACCGTATGTATTGAAAGTTTCAATGAATGTTGTGATTATTCCTGGTTCTGTTTCAGATGACTGGGATACTGAGAATGTAAAACATATGATGCCTGATTTACAGGTGCATACCACTTTGAATAATGAAGATCCTTATTTGCATGCAATGGATTATAAAGAAATGCATTGTTTCCATCATTATATACACTATTACATACATAGAACTGGTTATCCTACAGAGATCTACAATTACACACAATGGAAGCATTGTGAAGCTCTGCCTCTTAATAGCCATCCACTTTTCTTAAAGAAATGTCCATATTTCCGGAGTGAGGACGTCACATTACTCATCTTTCTATTTTTGACAGCTCCCACAACACTTCCTGAAAATGTAATCACTACCAATAAACTGCTTTGCCTGGAGGAATTTAATCAGAATGTAGCCATACAGGGATACATGTACTGGAAAAATAATGTAGGTGAGAAAAGTATTTTGGGAACCAAGTATTGGCAGATTGAATGTAAAGAAGATCTGTTTAGAGCATTTGTCATGCCAAAAGAAATCAAAGGAAATAGTTTTTCTGAATGAAACTATCCAGCATACTAATTGCCTGGGATTTGCAACCATGAAAGCTCTTAAAAAACCCTCAGTGCCAAAGGTTAATTCTGCACTATTCACAAATTGGCAATTGCAAATGAACATCTCCATCTCTGGCATAAATTATATAATTCAAAATGAAACATATAATTCATTACAGTTCCTTTCCGAAGGTTTAGCACTATGTGCTTCTCATTCTATAACCTGCATGAGTTCCAACACCTCCGGTCTTAAAGCAAATTGCCCTGGTCCACAATATAACAGTCACATACTTGTAGTCATTGTCACATATATTGTGGGTAAGCTGTGTCAGCACTGGTAAGCACATTCCAGTCTTCCGGCTGTGAAGAAGCATTTGTCCCTAATTAAATAGAACAAGGATTTTTTGGATTTCCTCTTGGGACCATGCCAAATTAGAAACAGACAATTTATAGTGATAGGGATATATGCCATGTATAATGAATGGAACAAATTCTCAGAGAGAGACGCTACAAAAAATTGACAGATAAGAAAACTTGCAAGCAACTTTTAACGTTATCATCAACGGCATGCACACACTTTCCAAAAAAGTGAATTCTTCAATCAACATCATGTTTTCAGTGCTAGATATTGGCTTTAAGTCTTTTTCAGTATGCCTTTCGGTCAGGTTATGTGCCCTGGAACTTCTGAATGAAACAGCTATTTTTGAGCCTTGCAATTTGACCCTGACACAAAAAACAATGGCTAAAAAGAATCTACATACCTTTTTTCAAGCATTGAACAAATGGAAGAAACACCATTTTCAGTTAGTGAAAATCCACCTGTTACATGGCTGATACAAGGAGTTGTTTTCCTGTCTATTACAACTTTTCGCTTTCATGATTGTCAAAAGTACACATTATTAGGCTGGTGTGAACAAATGCACAATACACATCTATTCCATTTATGGAAATGTCCTTTCCATACCTTTAAATTAACCTTCTGTCTTCCAAGGAGCAAGGTGGGTCGTAGAGTTGTCCTCTCCCCTACACTGACCCCAGAGTAACAGAGGGACCAACTTGCTGGGGCAACTTGCCTGTCATTCGCTCTAACCCAAGGGCTCACCACTTGGTGTACCATGAAATTTATACATGGCACATCATGCCTGCCGAAAACAAAAATTATAGGGTGTCTGCCAAAGTGAGAGCCACTATTAAGGATTAGGTGTCCAACATAGTGGAGTTAGGGTTGATTGATCACTCCAACGGCCATTGATCCAGTCCAGTGGTTCTAATAAATAAGGCTGTCCCACCTGGTACCACACCACAACCCTGGTTCTGTGTGTATTAACAAGGGATCATTTCAGCCACCAAGACTGATGCGCACCCTATCCTTGAATTGACAAGAAGATGGACCAGTTGGGAGCTCTTGAGTACAATTGAACGGACATCAGGGTACTGACTCATTGACTTAACTGAAAAGCCTAAGGAGAGGCCTGCATTCTCCCCCCGATGAGGATACTTTCAATTTGGAGTGATGCCCTCTGGGTCAAAGAATGCCCCTGCCACCTACCAGAGATTGGTCAACCGGGACCTGGCAGGGTGTCACAAACGAGACTCCTTAAATTCAGAATGCTGCCTTGATGATTTACCTGAGCTTCCTCTCTGGTTCACGCCATTCCCAAAGCCCAAAACAAAAGAAAAGAAACAATTAAAATAGAAGGCCAGGATCAAGAAGAAACAAAAACAATCCGGAGCAAAGAAATAACTGGTATTATTACAGGAGGAAAAGCCAGAAAACAGTGAAGAAGGACAAGACAAGGGAACAGAGGAAGTGACAAGAAGGGTGGAGCCCGGAAGATGTGATAGATTCAAATATCCCATGGAGCGAGGAGCTCAAGAAGAGGAAGATGTGGAAAAGATGCACTGGGTGCTGAGAAGTTGCTCGATGGTGGAGATTAAGAGTGGAGGCAGAGTGCGAGTGAACAGAGGCAGAAGAAATTCTTCACATTTTTAGCCACCAGAGATGCTCTTGGTCCAGCCACGATCCAGGAGGAGCATGGCTAGAGCAGGTGCGTTCTTGTGTATAGGGGTGGTGGGGATGACTGGCAAACAGGGAAGAGGAAAAAGTGAAATATATAACAGAAAAGAGTACTCTCTAAGGCATCATGTCAAGGCAAGTGTTGGGCACAATGTGTGTGCGGCACTCCGACTGCCTGGTCCCTTTAATGGGTGGAGCGCAGAGCCTTTTAGGCTGCGTGCTGCACCCTGAATGACCACTCGTTGTTACAGAAGTCCTCTGGCTGCACTCCGCTTGCCTGTTGTTCTGCGTCCTGCTCCCCGTCCAGCTGTTCATGTCTCCGTATACTGTCTACCTTTTGTTCTTCGTCCTGCTCCTCGTCTGGCTGCCCACATCTCCGCATTCCTCTCTCCTGGCTGTGTTGGCATCGAGCTAGTCATTGCCTGCATCAGGTTCGATTGCATCTTCTCTTCTCATCTGGAAGTCCTCGCGTTCTGCAACAACAATGAATAAAAGCACATTGGTAAAGCCTGGATACTATTCAAAGTTGTAACAAGTCTATTGCGCTCATAGAACATTCTCAATACTTAGCCAATTGAAACCTGTTGACACTGCTGTCTTTGTGCTCTAATATCCTTGATTCTGGAACAACCTGTTGACATAAAGAAAAAGGGAAAGATTTTGGAACTAAAAACTGTTGGTAATACTTGTTATGAACAAGATAGCAATGGCCATTTATTGACTGGAAAGTACAGAAACATTGTCTAAACGAACCTGAGTATTAAAATTCATATAAGGGAGGAAGGGACATTAGGAAAATCCGAGAATCCATTTTCACTACAGTAGTTGTTCACGTTACTGATTATTAAGTTCTAGATCGTGTTATTTGCTTTGTAGAAGCTGAAAAAGGGCAAGGCAACTCAGAAGTCATCGAGTGGCACTCTGGTGTCCATGTCTGTACATATTAAGCAGCTACTATCCATTTGTCAAAGTGGGTAAGGCCTGATCATCATCTACTTGGCCTGCTTGACCTGCAGGGAAGTAGGGAACCTTCATCAGGCCCAATTCACTGCTGCAAAAAGGTAAGAGCCTGACAGGAAGCCTAAAGGAAAGGGAGTTGATTTTTACCTGTTTAGGTTGTATTCTTTTTCTTTTTGGATGAAAGGTTCTGGACTTGATTATTTCCACGTACAGATTTTGAGTTTGCAAAGCCAGATGTGCTGCATGTAACTCCCTATTTACAAGCCAGGTACCTGATAAGGCAAAATAGGATAGAACAACAGAATTTATACCACAAGCAGAGAACAACAATTAAAAGACAGTAACAATTCTAACAGGAAGAAAAGTTATACAGGAAAGAAAGAAGTTCACAATTACCAGTAAATCACAACACTTACTGGCACCTCTTTTCTTCCGAGGGCTCCAGGCAGGAAAGCCAGCTATCAATGGAAAAGGGGAGAGAAAGGAGAAACTATTAATGTCCAGAATTAAAACCAAGGTGTTTCCACCCCACCAGAAGCCACTCATCTAAGCATGAAGAAAAATACTAGTTATTATATACAAGTTATTCAACCTATATAATAACTATGACAATACACTAAGGAATAAATATATAAAATACGATACCCACTATAGTGAGTCGTCATTTTTTTATCGGATGGGTAAAAGTCGACACTGGGTTGGAGGACTTCAATGCTGCTTACTTAGACAACATGATGGTCTTCAGTTCTAGCTGAGATGACCACCTGCACTACCTCCAAACAGTGCTTCAGGCTCTGCAGAAGATAGGCCTATCAAGTGCAGTAAATGCCAGATAAGCCAGGGTTCTGTTACGCACCTGGGCCACCAAGTCGGTGGGGGCAAGGTAGAGCCCCTCCAACACAAGATTCAAACCATCCTGGCTTGGGAACCCCCAAAAACCCAGACTAAGATGAGAGCCTTGTTAGGCCTTGCTGGTTATTGCAGGATATTTATGAAGGGATATGGCACCACTGTTGCCCCTTTGACAGAGCTGACTTCCAAGAACACCCCAATAAAGTGATCTGGACTGAGGAATGCCAGAAAGCATTTGACACCCTGAAGGAAGCCATGTACAGAGCACCAGTGCTCAAGGCACCCAACTTCTCCAAGTGGTTCATAGTGTAGACATACCCTTCAAAGCATGGCATTGGGGGCTGTGCTCTCACGGCTAAACAATGAGGACTTGGATCAACCTATATCCTTCATCAGCAGGAGTCTACTTCCCAGGAAACAAAGCTGGAGTGCTATAGAAAGGAAAGCCTTTCCAATAGTTTGGGAACTGAAGAAGTTGAGATCATACTTGTCTGGTACTCACTTCTGGGTTCAGACAGACCAAAGATCCCTCTGATGGCTAATGCAGATGAGAGTTAAGAATACCAAACTGCAGATGCAAACCATCTCCCTACCGGGAATGGACTTAACGGTGGAACATGGCAGTGGGACTGACCATGCTAACTCTGATGGTCTCCCAAGGTTTTTCTGCCTTAGCGATGGGAACTCTCATGAGGGTGGGTAGTTCTCCCCGCTTCCAGGTGGGGGACATATGTTAGACCTGACATCCTTGGCTTCTCCTAGACCTTTTGCTTTCATTCCCTGATTTTGGCAAGTGGTTTTGCTCTCTTCTTTAAACATGATAAGGGAGTACCACATCAAGGATTTTAGGTCTAATAGATTACATCCAACAGTGCTTCACATGGAACACTTGCCAGGTATACTATCAATGAAATGTCAGATTTATCCAGCTACTGGGAAATGTTCACTTCTTCATTCTTCTCTCTGAGGTAAATATACCTTTGTGTAACACTGGCTTTGATCTAATTGAATTTTTGCAACACCTCAGTTGTCAATTAATATTATTTTACCTTTGCTTGTGTGGATTACTTAACCTGATAATTTCAAAGCCAAGTAGATCTATTGCTAAGTGCATGTCTAGTGCAATATTGACTGTGTTCTGTGGATTAGGCTTTGTTATTGAAAAAGTATTGAACTGTTACCACAGACACCCTGTACACCTATCATAGCATATGTAAAGGATTCTTAAGTTCCCTGGCACCTGTCAACACCCACAAATGGAATGTCTAATAAAGCATTTCAGCTTGATTCTAGCGAGCATTCAGCATATCTCTGGAATTTAAATGTGTAGTTATTGAGATATTCACCCAGTTGGCCAAGAGAATCTGCAAAAAATCACCTAGTTTGGTCAGTTTCAGCTCCCTAATGGCACCACTGTAGAAGGGGATCATCACACTGAGCTAGAGGAGCTGCTGGAAAGGACAACATTGCACCCAATTGACACCATCCTCTTAATCCCATAGCCTTGATATCCTACTTAGCCTACTTATGCAAGCAATGGCACACCGTGGACACACATCTAAGCCAGACCCTGAAGGGTTCTGACTAAAAGCCCTCTCTTCTCCTTTTACTTCTTCTCTAATTGCACTTTTCTGAAACATTGTTAAAATTAGGACTTCACTTAAAACAGATTTATTTTATTTGGACTGTTGGACTAGTGCAAATTCTTGCTCTTGACTTTTATCATGATATAGGGTAATTATTTTAAGGTATAGCGTTAGCCAAGGCCTTTTAATTTTACTAAAATTATATATCTAATATACTTCCAGTGCTAAATTGTTGTGTCATTCTCATTAATGTGTGTTTTTGTGATCAGAAAAGTGTTATTCAGTGGTTCCAATTGTTATCCATATATATATAACCTACATATATAATATATTTAACCTACTCGTGCTTATGTTTTGCTAATAACTTTGGTGTCATTTGATGAATCTTCACAAAACTTTCAAAACTAGGATCCCAGTCAATTCAGCTGCTGTCTGGAAAGTGTTGGGGTGATTTGTCGTGTGGGCTGAGAAAAAGGGGTGTCCCAAAATGTGTTTTCCCCATGCGATTTCCCATAGGGATTATAGACATGGCTACAGCCTGAACCACTGAAAGGATTTACACCAAATATGGCAGAAAGGTAGATCTTGGTCCAGAAAGATCTCTTTTTGTAATTTGTTGTAAATCTGTTTAGTAATTTTGGAGTTATTAAAGAAAAATATTTATGTATATCTAGGGATGCAAATCCACTGAGGATGTACCCAGGTGACAACAGCAATGCCATGATTGGCTGGCCGGAACCTGACAGGAAAGTGAAAACTGATAGAAGGGGTCAGTGTAGAGGCACCCTGACCCCCTCCGACTGATGATGGGGTGTCTGACAGACCCCTCAGGGGCAAGAAATTGCTCAAAAATGTTTTTGGGGGCATAAGGGGATCCGCATATACTACGCGGTGCTCAATGTGCCCCTCCCTCATGAATCCCTGACAGATCTGCGGGTCCAGGGCCCAATTAAAAGAAAAATACATCCACTCACAGATCCACTCACTCACACACCCATTCACACACTCACACACCCACTCACAGACCAACAAATCCTCTACCATACTCAGTCACATACCCACACAATCACAGACCCACTCACACACCCACTCATGACCTCACACATCCACTTACACACCCACACAACCACTCACACACCCAGAGAGGTACTCACTAACCCACTCGCATACCCACAAAACCACTTGCGCACCCACTCACAGACCCACACAGCCACTCATAGACCCAGTCACACACCCACTTACACACCCACACAACCATACTGACACTCACACACCCACTCATAGACCCACAAAATCACTCACATACCCTCTCACAGATCCACACAGCCACTCACACATGCACTCACTCCCACACCCACTTACACACCCACAAAACCATGCATATCCATTCACACATCCATACAGCCACTCACACACCCACTCACAGACCCATAGCATGAGGTTGGCTGCATGCAGAGGGTTTCTTGAGATAAGTTTAACTATGACTGCAGAATATCTATGTTTGTGTGCATAAAATCAGAACCTAGCTATAGCGTCCTGTAATCTTTGTGTTTTTTAGTGAATTTCTAAGGATTCTTAAATTCTATTTCCTAACTATATATTAGAGCCGGGCAACTCTAATTGAACAACAACATCATAACATTTTACAAACCCCATGACAAACAAAACAAAACAAAACAAACACTGACAAAACTTGCTTCTTGAACTAACTGCATATACAAATTACTTCACACATAATTTATGCAAGGGAATCTCTTTCAATTGGCAAAAATATGAAGATTATGACTAGACGTAGGCATAGTTTATGGAAAAAGAATGTTACCCCCTTTCTTCAGAACCTATTTGTCTAGATCCCATTTGTCGTACAGAAGTCCTTATTTCTAACACGTTCACGTTTTGGAGCAAGTGCACTAGTAAAGTTTAGGTAGCGTAATTTAGCCCTGCTTTAGGGTCAAGGGGCATGGTAGTAGAAAGTCAGTTCTTATCATCACATAGTTAAGCTTAAGAGAGTACCTGCATTCAACTGTGGAAACATGTTATTATCCATTCTTTGAATAACTGTACTGGATGGAGTGTTTGACAAATTGTTACTGAGGTCACTGGGGCGCATGGTCTTGTGCACCCCGTTTAAATGTCCTAAAGGCCAAATACAATATGGAAGAAAAGTCTCATAGACATTCCACCTCCGGCTTCCTCTTTTTAGACTCGCGTCCCTCCCTCCTCAGCATCACACAGCCGTGAAAGGGTTTGGTATGAGAGAGCTGTCCCCCGAGTTACTCATTAACAAATGTGAGAGCAGATGGCCGCAGCAGATTGAAGGCGCCCTTGGGATTAATTAGAGCAAATGTTGCAAGTTGTAAGGAAAGAGCGCAACATGTTTATTTTTAACGGATAAACCTTAATGTATTCCACACTAGTGAATGTAGCAACGTGAAAGGATAATTTTGCGTCACGTCTGTATATGAGTGTTTCAATCCCTGCGGTGATATGGATGGACTCCACATAGTGTGTCTGTGACAGAATTTCTACGAGTAAATTGGTTGAAAAAATGTAAACAAACATCGTTCCTCACATATATATTAAGCTCAGCACGGCCTATGAGGCGATCAAGCATGTTCTTCCCAATGGGGTACAGAACGCAGATAATAAACCGTTGTTACCTCGATGTTTTTCAGTTATGAGCCCAAATGTAATTTCAAGGATTTTGCCAGGTATCTTGAGTAGGTGCAATTAATACAAATTTAAACCTACAAGCAAGTGCACACAAAAACATTTACACCTAGGAGCTCGTTATTTTAGATTATAATTAAACTATGCTTGAATGATTAACCTATTTTGTATTGTATGTTCCTTTCAAATATACAAATACTGTCAATATTATGTGTAATATGGTGGATTCTCATAAACGGCAACATTAAATGAATATGGTAAACCTAATGTAGCGTTTTTGAGTTACTGCAATAGCTTTGATTAGTGGACGTGAGCGGTAGATCAGCGGTGTAATCTAATTAAGTGAAGCAGACATTAATAACTATGAACTGGCTGCCCAGGAACGTCGACCCACGGCCAACCAAGGCTGCATAATTAAAGGAAGGTTAGCCAACTGCCCTTACTGTTCTAATAGAGGTGAAATGGGGGCACGTACTTGGCCATGCAGCAGTACTTAGTTTGCTAAACAAATTAATAAGAATAATAACATCATGAGTGCAGATGTTGTTGTAGGGGTTGCGAATACAAAGACTGCCAGGGTTTGAGTCCCTCTTGTGCATCTTTCTTCTATCATCCTAGTCTTCATATCACTTTATCTCAGTCTTGCTGGGGCTTTTTAACATCCCCATCTCACCTTTTTCACCGTTTCCAATATTTCTCTTCCTACTGCTTTCTGAATTTCTGCCACTTGCTTTGGGTGAACGTATGATGGTGAATAATAAGTCCCAGTCCCCAGCCAGCACTAACAAAACCAATAGGCCTTGCCTCTACGAGGCTGAGCTATTGGTTTTGCCAATACTCTATTCATTAGCATTGACGTGTGAAAATGGCCACCAGTGCATCGAAAGACATTTAAAGGCATGCAGGATGATGCATTCATGCACATGGATGGCCGAACAAGTTGAAGTCGATTTTCCTTTGGGGAAAATCCATTCCAAGATTCCCGTCAACACAAACACATGCATGCCTCATGATTCATACATGAAAATGCGTTATGGCGCAGTGGTAGTCATTTTGGCATTTTTTATTTTTGTTTTCTAACATGATAGGCGATCATTTTTGCTTAAAAAGTAAAGAATCTAAAACGTGCAGAAGAAAGAGTGTGCCACTGAGAAAAAAGGAAGCGTGTTAGCAGGTTGTACTTTGCATCTGCCATGCCTATGTAAAAAATAAAAATAAAATAAAGACAGTGAAAAAAATTATTGAGGATGGGTAGTGGGACAATGAGCACCCAATAGCAGGGAGAGGAGTGACTACAGGGACATCAGGCATCTACCACTGGAAGACAAACTCCAAACTAATTCCATTACCTGCCACTGAGGTGAAAACACATGTCGTCTTTACCTGCGTTCCCTGAGTAACTCAGAAGTAAAAAAAACTTCAATATATTTAGGGGCCTATTTGTGTGAAATTGTCGTAGGACAGCACAGTACGCCTTCCTGCTGCCCTGCCCTATGTCAATGTGAAAGGGCAGGAATTCACTGTATTTATGCAATTCGATGCATTCCTGTCCTTACACCATGGCACAAGGGTGTCTGCATGCAGGATTGTTCTTCTGCAGGTAGGGGCTCTTTCCTGCTCAAAAATAATCCAGAGAAGCGTTTTCCTCTTTCCATGTGTGCTGCAGAATGTAGCACACATGGAAAGAGGAAGAAACAAAGAGAAATACAAATGTTTCTTCTTGTTATGCCTCCACTGGGGAGGCATAAGGTTTTGGCACTTATGTGATTACGTAAATCGGGGGCCAGGTCAAAACCCATGGGTGCTGCGTGGAAAACCCACTGCAATTCACATTGAGTGCCTTCCTGGCACAGAGTAAGGGAACGCAGTATCTTGTACTTACTCCAAATCTATGAGGTTTGACTTACTCCATATGTATGAGGCCATTCAAAGCCACCCAAAGTGGCTTTGCGTGGCCTCAAAGATAGATATGGTTGAGAGGTTTGAGCTGGTGGAGCATCAGAAAAAGGGACGCTCAGGCCTCTCATAAATAAATCCCTTAGTATAAAAAAAATGATGGATTGAATGCTTGAATTAATTTCAGACACTGGTCATTTCTCTAAGTTGCAATCAAGTCTGTCATTTATGCACCCCATGCCTCCTCAGGCTGGAACCAGCCACCAGCAAATCTATATTGACCCTGCTTCGATAGGAACAGTTCAGCCCAAGCTGCCAGGCCAGGTCCTTCATGAACCAGAATGCAAGCAATCTAAGACCGGTTTGATCCTGATTAAGGCTAATCAGTCAAGAGCAGCTAGGATTCAATGGGAAAGTGAGCCCTGAACCCACATATGGGCATACCCATCATGCTCAGGGTGTTGCACTGCAAAAAATACAAAGATGTGATGGGTGGATTGCTTGAACTTATCTCAGTCACTGTTAATCACTCTAGGCTGCAATCCAGCCCATCATTTATTTCCTCCCATGACACCTCAGACTGGAACCAGTCACATGCAGACCAGCATTAGTCCTACTCCAGTTAAAACAGTTCAGTATGAACTACCAGGCTTGGACCATTCTGAACCGGAATACAAACATACTCTGACGGTTCTTGGCCTATTTGAGCCTCATCAGTAGTGTACTGCCACAGTCCAATGGGACAGTAATCATGGGATATAGGTTTGGGCATACACCATGCATTAGGGTGTCACTCTGATGAACACAAAAAAGTGATGGATTGCTTGAATTTATCACAGCCACTAGTATTGACTCTGGGGTGCAATCCAATACTTTGTTTTTCTGCACAGTGCCACCTCAGAGAGAAGCCATCCAAATGCAAACCAGGTAGACTGCAGCTTGTTTGCTATGGCAGTTCAGGCTGATCTGTTCCTATCGGAGCAGGGTCAAAACTGATTTGCAATTGGAAAGTCTATATCTAGAGTGGCATATTGGGTGAATAACAAATGGTGTTTGAATACGGCACAAGTGCTCACTAGCGACTGAACTTAACTTAAGCATTCCTTCAACCACCTTGTTTGTCGTAAATGCTACAGGAAGTGCTTAATTTGAGCAAGTGGATTCCGGTGCAGGGCACCAGCATTTAGTTTTTAGGGCGGGCACTTCGTTTTCTGCATCAAGCATTTCCTGTGAGCAAAAGACACATGGGAAAGGCAGAGGAAAAGAAAAACAAAAAAGAGTCAGAAAGAGAGAAAGCTGCAAGAGTGAGCTGAAGGAGCAGGGAGTGGCGGTAAATGGATTAAAGGGGCCCGAAATGGCTTTAGGATTACGCTGGCTCAGTATTCTGTGATTGCACATTTAAATGCAGCAGCTGCGTGTTTCAAATGAGAGCTTTGGGCACCAGCACCTTTTTATTTACGAATTAAGCACTGGCTACAGGGCCATATAAGTAAAACATTTCTGTTATGCAATGCCAATAACCTAATACTTACTATTAACAACATGTAGGCTAATTGTTGAAATCCAGGCACGGATGAAGCATCCTTTCATCTTTCTGACTGTACCAATGAGATACCTTAACAATTATTCTATCAACCAGAAGGCTATGTTTTGTGAGCATGACAGGAAAACTCAGACCGCCATTCTTCTGAAGTGTTAAAAAAGAGATCACCTGATCTGAACAAAAAATAACATTTATTTCTAAAGACTGGAAAAGACTATTCAGGTATGTTAGACCTGCAGGTTACATTTATATTTTTGCAGAAGGTGCTCAATCATCTGAAATATCTCACAGACTCCATTTTCATGAAAGCTAAACAATGCATTCATGCACCAAATTGCTGCTAAGCCTCCTGCTGTATTGAGATTTTTAACGCTCCCAGGTTACTCTTGTTGCTGTCAGAAATACATCTTCTCGACGTTTTGTTTGTTTACTAAGCAGAGGGTTCCAGTTGCTTCTTATTTTGTTGGGGGCGTGTGAATGTTAACCCCTTTGGTACCGTACTGCTTCCTCTTTCGCTTTGCATGTAAAATTCACAGATCTGTCAAGGTATCTACTGTAAGGCGAGAAGAACTCGTCCAGTGCTGTTTGTTTCGATGCATTCTGTTCCTACATTTTAAATTAGAAAACAAAATTAAAAGTATCAGAATGCAGAGAATGGGCAAGAAATGGATGGGCTCCACGCGCCTGACAAGCGGCAGCTTGGAACTTCCGCATCAAATAGTATGATTGCAAAATAAGATTTGGCTCTCATTAAATACTTGAGTAATTAATGTTTAATATTATGTATGTTTATTTGTTTTGCAGACCTAAAGTAACAACCCTGGGTGCCACATTCAAAGGGTAAGGACCAAGAGGGTTTCCACTGTGCTTACTGTGGAAAAAGAAAAACTGTGGACGATTTTGTTTTTTGGGGAGGGGGGCAGATAGCAGCTGATGCTACCCACTGCTGGTGGCTGCTCAATGCACCTGACGGTGTCAGGCCCACTGTTAATTTTCTCTAGAATAGTTCCTATGTCAGTCCTATTGCTATGGACAGCAATCAATTGATTTTCAACCACGTGTGCTACACTGTAAAAATACCAACTCACAGAGTACATTTGACCATGTTCTCTTATAGGAGGTCTTCCACATTTATGAACAGATGGATTGATTATCATTTGGTCCGTGTCTGGTGTAAGCAGCCTATCCAGCTCTGCTTTTCCCTTGCATTCTAGTTTTGTAGTTCATCATTTATAATAACAAACTATGGGGGTCATTCTGACTCCCACCGGCCGCGGTAACAGCGGTGCCGGCGGGAGCCGCCAGAATACCGCTGCGCGGTCAGAAGACCGCCGCGGTTATTCTGTGTTTCCCGCTGGGCTGGCGGGCGACCGCCAGAAGGCAGCCCGCCAGCCCAGCGGGAAACCCCTTCCCACGAGGAAGCCGGCTCCGAATGGAGCCGGCGGAGTGGGAAGGGTGCGACGGGTGCAGTAGCACCCGTCGCGATTTTCAGTGTCTGCATGGCAGACACTGAAAATCTTTGTGGGGCCCTCTTACGGGGGCCCCTGCAGTGCCCATGCCATTGGCATGGGCACTGCAGGGGCCCCCAGGGGCCCCACGACACCCCTCACCGCCATCCTGTTCCTGGCGGTCAAAACCGCCAGGAACAGGATGGCGGTGAGGGGGTCGGAATCCCCATGGCGGCGCAGCAAGCTGCGCCGCCATGGAGGATTCCACAGGGCAGCGGAAAACCGGCGGGAGACCGCCGGTTTTCCGTCTCTGACCGCGGCCATACCGCCGCGGTCAGAATGCCCTTGGGAGCACCGCCAGCCTGTTGGCGGTGCTCCCGCGGTCCCCGGCCCTGGCGGTCCATGACCGCCAGGGTCAGAATGACCGCCTATGAGTGCTAGACTTCAATAAAATAAACAATTCTAATGACCTCAAGTAAGAGTTCCTGTTTGTTTTGTTTTGTTATTTTATTCGAATTCCGGAATGGATCCAAATTTGAATCTATCCATCTTGGTTCAAATCATCTGATGGTAGGTGAGACAGTGGCTGTCGCTACTTGAGGATGTGGCATGGCCTGATACAGCTGTTTGTGTCCTACTGCTCCTTTGCTCTGGTAGCAGTTTTGTTGGACCTGGCCTTTTTTGCAGGGTCTCCCCCAGATTTTTGCCTTATGTTGCTGAATCCGTTTTTGTTGGCATTAGGCCTCTGTGCACTTTTCCGCTGCTAACCAGGGCCAGATTGGGACCCAAACCAGCCCCGTCAATTTTGTCAGACCAGCCCTCGGGTTTTTGGCACTGCTGCAAAATTGGTACCAGTAACAAAACCGGTCTCCACCCTTCCAGTCCCCCATGGAAATGCCCGATGCCTGCTATGGCCAGTCCAGCCCTGCTGCTAATCAATAGTAAAGTGCTTGTGCCCTCGCCTTCAAACATGGTAAAATTGGCTTACATCTAAATGGCACATTTAATTTACTTTTAAATCCCTAATAAATGGTGCTTACTTGTACCCCGGGCCAGTAAACTTAATGGTACTAGTGAGCCTGCAGCCCTCATTGTGCTACCCACTAAAGTAGCCTTTTAAAGAATGTCTGAGGCCAGCCACTGTACCCTGTAGTGCAGTTTTAAACTGCCATTTTGACCTGCAAATTCAACTTTCTCCCAGGCCAACACCTGCCTTTTTAATGCATATAAGTTACCACTTAGGAAAGCCCTGAAGGCTTACAGGGCAGGGTGCACTGTATTTAAAAAGGAGGACTTGGGTTTAAGTTTCACATGTCCTAGAAGTGAAAAACTCTTAAAGTAGTTTTTCATTGTTGCAAGACCTTTCTCTCCCATTGATTAAAACTGGGCTACCTTCTTACATTTAATAAGTGATAACTTTTAATTGGGAGCAGATAGAGACATGGTATTTGCACTCAAATGAATTGAAATTTGAAATCCTCTTTAACGGGTAAAGTCGGATTCTAAGTAACAATTGTGAAGATGGCACTTTAGAAAGCTGGCATTTTCATGTCCTAACCATTTGTGCCTGCTGCCAGGGTCCTACCATTACTGTAAATGGCTCTGCTGCTGGGGTGTCATAGTGCCCTTTCCTCGGGATCTGCACGCTGCTGAACAAAAGGCCCACCGCCCGGCATCACCAACTCAGAAAGCTATCAGAGCACAGTGTTATGATGAAGTCAGACTGGGAGAAACGAATTAGGGTAGGGAACTGCAGGGAGAGAGATCTGAAAAGAAACAGTTAGAACAAATATGCATATACTCATTTATAACAGTATAAACTCACCAATAGACTCTTGAATAAAGGCGTCTCCATGGTATCAGATTGAGACCCTTTGAGAATTGGGCGTAGCCCCTTCTTTGAATCATGGAACAAGAACAAACTGCAACCTCTGAACCTAGAGATGGCAAGAGCTTTGGACTATGGTCATACTCTGAATATCAATCATGTAACAATTATGCATTCATAACATAAACGTTTGATCTCAGCCTAGAAATTCTCAAAGACTTAAATATGTATCTCACATATTATGCTTCCCCAAAAACAATGAAACTATAATTTGCTTATCTCCAATAGCTTTCACATTTACTACTAAGGCCTGAAAGTTTTACTCATTGAACTTGAAGCGCTTTGTTCGTTGGGCAGAAGCGCCTTGTTTGTTGTTCATGAAGCGCTTTGATCTTCATACATGAAGCGTTTGTTCATTATACCAGAGAGCGCTTTTACTTGCTTGTCTGAAGCGCTATGCTCATTGTGCTAAGGGACGCTTTACTCATGTGGTCTGAAGCGTTTTGATCCTCGTGCCAAGACCGCTTTCCTTATGTGACCTGAAACGCTTTGATTGTCGTGCCAAGGTCGCTTTACTCGTGTAGCCTGAAACACTATTGATTGTCGTGCCAAGGGCGCTTTACTCGTGTGGCCTAAAGCGCCTTTGATTGTCTTGCCAAGGGCGCTTTACTCGTGTGGACTGAAGCGCTTTGATTATGTGCCAAGGGCGCTTTACACGTGTGGCCTGAAGTGCTTTGCTCGTTGTGCTAAGAGGCGCTTTACTCATGTCGTCTGAAGCGCTTTGATCGTCGCGCCAAGGCCACTTTACTCGTTTGGCCTGAAGCGCTTTTATCGTCGTACCAGGAGCGCTTTACTCTTTGGACTGAAATCGCTTTGCTCGTTGTGCTAAGGGGTGCTTTACTTTTGGAAGTAACAACTCCCTTCAAGATTGGACTCATCAAGACCTTACCGCTACGAGTACGACCTACTCATATCTAAATGGAAAAAAGGATACTCCGATTTGCTGTCAATCTGCCATACAGGAAATCTGCTCTTCTTCAGAGGAACCCCCACGAGGTCTGACTGAATGGAAGTCTTCAAAATAGTGAGCAATGTGCTTGGGTGTGGGTGGGCTTTATAGGCCTGCCACACCACAAGATGGCCGCTGCCTCTAGAAACCTCGGAATTGTAGTCCATTTATAGAACAGCACTGATGAGTGCATCTTGTCCACCAATGTCCTGACCCTGCAGCTACATGAGCTTTATCACAGGGCAGGCGATGCTGATAACCACTTCTAGAACAAGAGGGGATGACAAGTGGTGCACATGAAGCACCGCAAATACACGCAGTGGAGTTTTGGGTGGGACCTGGACCGCGCACAGCCTTATTCCTGACATAGGGTTTGTGTATTGCTTTCAGAGATTCATACCAATGGGATTAAATGGGGGAATATGAGGCACCCTGCCAGGATGGCTGGGGGCGCAGCTGAGCCCACTTGCACTTCAAAGGGCTTGTCTACAGCTCACACAGAGAAACCTGACACCAGCCTTTTGTCACCCCAGACATCTTGGAGACTTGCCAGGGGAAGGGAAGAGCTTTCCAGAACCAGATGTGGGGGCTAATATAAGGAATCTCTCCACAAAAAGGCTGGTACCAGATTTAAATATAGGACCTCCAAGGCCACACTTCAGCACACTCCATGACCTATGGAATAATTCAGAAGCACTGTCTGGACCCGCAGAGGATTGCCCTGCCCCGACCAAAGGTCTGTCCTGCTGCTTGAAGGCCTGCATTGTTGCTTGAAAGATAACTGGACCACTTCCTGGACCCCAGGACCACCAGAAGTGACTACAAGGGCTGGTTGGCTGGCCTCCTGTGGGACATATCAAGTCTGTGGGGCTTTGAACTGTGCACTTGTTCTCTGCTTGAGGGAGTCCTAACCCTCCCCCCAAAGTGGTTCCCCTAGTCGCTGGACCCTTGGAAGGGGTTTAGAGGTTCTGCTCCTGCCTAACTCTATAACTTGGGACTTAGAAATGTTTTCATCAAAAAGTGCCCTGTGGGTCGACAGAACACAAGGGCCTACCTGCCAGCCAATCTGCTCAAAGTGCATTGCCAGTCGGCCTGTCTTCGTGTTAACTCTCACTATGTTCTTCTCCACAGCAGCAAATCTCCCATTTAGTTGGACTTCTTGGAAAAGGTGTCCGGCCTCGTGGATCCCTCGTCCTCCACAGTAAGAAACTTCATCCTGCTGGAGATTTTCAGCTTCCAAAACAGGGACAAAGTCCGAAGGTAAAAAATCTTCACTGCGGCCTCGTACAGTGGCTACCCGATGACAGTGCCTTGTCTTTGGACATCACCTGCTGCTTTGCCCGCTTGAACTCTACCTTCTCGGGAACTTTTCTTCAGAATTTCACCCAAGTTCGAAAGCAAGACAAACTGGGCCCGATCCACCTTCTGTATCCAACCTGCGCTCCATCCTGGTCAGCCTTAGCTTATGACTTTGATTATGTGATCTTTTAGGTGCTATTTGACACCAAAAACTTTGAAAATTCATAACTCTGGTTTGACTGATTAGATTTATTTGCTTTTGGTGTCACTTTATTCATTATGTTTTACTCTTTTTTATTAAATTGGTTTGGGATTTTGCTAGGGTTGTTCTTCCACATTATTAGTGGTTGTGTGCTGCATAAACACGTTGCCTTTAAGTTAAGCCTGACTGCTTTTGTGCCTAGCTACAAGAGGGTTTAACACACGTTAATTAAGTGACTTTTGTGGTTTACCCTGACAAAATCGTGGCTGCTGCCTGAGTGGGGCTTCCTTTCTCTTCAACCTATAAGCCAATTTCTTACAAGTGTCAATTAATGGGGCAGACATGGAAGTGACGACTAATGGGTCAGACACAGAGGTGGCTGCTGGAGCTGTGTGGGCTTTTGTTGGTCACACCATTTTTTTTCTCAAACATGTTTTTATTGGGTTGACTTCCGTGCAGACATTACATTAGACAACAAATCTGGTTTGAACATTCTGAACATGGTTGCTATTTAAACTCCCATTATATTACGAGACAGTATCCACACCAGCCCTGTCTTAATAAAGATTTCAACCAATTTTGTTAATTAAGGGAAAGAAAGAGAAAGAAAGAAAACTTATAAATCATATTACTATTTATAAACATGACTTGGAGTTGGGAGAACACAACATTACATCACATTAATTATATCTTTACCGAAGACAAGAATCATTTATGTCTTCGTCAAGAGGATGGGGGTTATAGCGAGTAGCAGTTCCCACATCTCAACTTTTTTAGCCTAGAGAAGGAGTATTTCCAGAGGAATGGGTCATTATTCTATATTTGATATAGGTGCAGTGTTCTGATTCTAGGTGGGCACACCATCAGCAGGAGGTGTTTGGACTGATAGGACACCACTGGGCCCCATTGATATTCAAACATTTTGAAGTCATCCGCAAAGATGTCCGCCATCCTTTCCATAGTTAATGCTCTCCAAAGGCGAGCCTGCCATTGGGTGAGTGCTGGGGCCTCTTTCTTTTTCCAGGCCGCTGCTATCACCATTTTAGCAGCCCCTAGACAAAGCCACATTATGACCCTATCCGCTCCTGTTTGATGTTCGAGAGTGTTATCTCTCAATCCTAGGAGTATGCAGCAGCTTGTGATTGTTGTAGGGTATCCCAGTATATCCTTGATGTGGGCCAGGATTTCGTTCCAAAAAGGGCGGATCGTGGGACAATCCCACCATATATGTTTTAAATCCCCTTGTGTTCCACACCCTCTCCAGCATAAATCTGATGTGGTCGGGAATATTGTCCTCAGTTTGGTAGGATAAAGGTACCAGTCGTACATAATCTTATAGTGAGCTTCTCTCAGGAACATAGAGCGATTATATTTCTGAATATCTCTATATAATTTATCCCATTGTGTATCAAGAATTTCTTCCCCCAACACCTGCTCCCAGAAGTGGTGGTGGCGGGGCCTCAGTAGTTGACCTGTGGTTGTTAATAGAGCATAAAGATGGGAGATAATCCCTTTCGAGGAGCCTGCTTTGAAAATGAATTGTTCGAATGGTGTGAACTCCCTTGTGGCTGCCCATTGATTTTCAGGTTTCAATGCCCAGTAGTGTAGTGGATAAAATTCAGCCTGTGGAATATTGAATTCTCTCTTAAAGTTTTCAAACGTCATTATGTCAGCATTTTGGAACAAATCTTCTAATACCAATATGTTTGTCAGTAGCGGGGAGTAGTTGGCCTTGTAGAGGCCTGCCATATGTGATGGGATTTTGATACCCAGGTATGTTATTTCACCTTTTTGCCCATTGTTATGCTGTGGAAGCTGCCAAAGTGGGGGCATGGTCAGATTCATCAAATAGGACTTGGAGAGGTTTAGTTTAAATCCCGCTACCTCTTCGAAGTGACCCAGTTCCTCCTGTAGAGCAGATGATGAGGAGGCTGGATCAGTCAGTGTCAGGAGAACATCATCCGCAAATAGCGAAATTTTGTGTTCGGTCGTCCCAAAGGTAATCCGTGTATGGTGGGGGAAGCATGGATGCGTGCAGTTAAAGGCTCAATACTAAGAGCAAACAGTAAGGGGGAAAGAGGGCATCCCTGTCTTGTCCCCCTCGTCAACAGGAATGGAGCTGAACCAGCACCATTTATTAACTCTCTGGAGTAGGGAGCTGCATAATTGGCTCTAACCATCTTTATAAATATTTCGCAGAACCCATACGCCCTTATAACTTGGGTCATGAAGGCCCCATCTACTCGATCAAATGTCTTTTCGGCATCTAAACTTAGGAGGATGGCTGGGACCTTTTTCTTCTTTTTTTTTTTCCAGTAAGTGTATCACCCTACGAATGTTATCATGTGTCTGACAATCTTTTACAAATCCTGATTGGTCTGGGTGTATCAGATCAGGAAGTAGCTCTTCGAGTCGGGAGGTTAATATCCTGGTGTAGAGTTTTGCATCTAGATTCAGAAGAGCTATGGGTCGATCTGAGCTACAAATTTGGGGGTCCTTCCCTGGTTTGGGAATGACCAAGATGATAGCTTCAGCCATTGTGTGTGTGGTGAACCCTGATGTACCTATATAGTTAAATAGTTTGGTCAGGTAGGACGTCAATTCTGAACTATAGGTTTTATAGAATTGAGCAGTCAGACCATCTGGCCCCGGTGACTTATTTTGTTTAAGGATGTTTATTGCCGTTTGTACCTTAGTCTCCTCAATGGGACCCCCAAGTTGCTCGTTGTGTGCTGTTGTGACTTTGGGCAGGTTGATATTTTCTAAGTAGGCCAATGGGGCAGAGTGTGAGGTGGGTATCGCCGTGCATAATTCACGATTAAACCTCCTGAATATATTTGCCTTCTCTGCATCTGAGTCAGTCAGACCATTAGTGGGGTGCTGTATCTCCCTTATGTGATCCTTTTCCCTTTTCATGAGTAATTGTATAGCTATTTGTGAACCCACCTTGTTCCCTTGTTCACACATCGTTCTCTGGAGGTGTAGAAGTGTGAGTTTTGCTCTATTTGTAAATATAGCATTCAATTTGCCCCTCAAGGCTGTCATTGTGCGTTGAAGAGATAAAGTCGGGTAGGTTTTGTGAGTTTCCTCGGTAGCTCGTAGTTCTGTCGCTCTTGTCTCTTTTGTTTGTACAGAGCTGCTGTTAGTGAGATGCATTGTCCCCGAAGTACTGCTTTGAAGGCATCCTATGTTGTGCTTAGATTGGTATCTGTAGGGTCTTTGAATGTAAAGTATTCCCCTAATGGCGGTGCGTATGTTTTCTCTAGAGGGCTTATCTCTGATTAGGAGGGTGGAAAATACCATTGTGGGGTTTTTGATCTGTTCTCCCTCCAGTCTATTGTTAGTTCCATTGAAGCATAATCTGAAAGGGTGATGGAGTGTGTTGTTGCTTTAAGAAGTTCCTGAGTCACCCCCTGGCTAGCGAACACATAGTCAATTCTTGAGTAGGCTCATTGGGTGTGGGAAAAAAAGGTGTAGTCTCTGTCATTGGGGTGAAGCTTCCTCCAGGTGTCAACAAGGCCAGTCTCCATCATTACCTTTTTCAATGTTTGCGAAAAGTTCCCTGTTGGCGAGAGGTGGGGGTGCAGACTATCTTGGTCTGCGTGCCAAGTAAGGTTAAAGTCTCCCAGCATAAATATATCCCCTTCCGCGAAGGCTCCCAATGCCTCTAGACATCTGCCTAGGAATTGGTCTTGATTTGTGTTGGGTGTGTATATGGATGTGAAAGTCACCGGACGACATCTCAATACTCCTTTTACCATGACATAGCATCCTTC
The DNA here is from genome assembly GCF_031143425.1 of Pleurodeles waltl. NCBI lineage: Eukaryota > Metazoa > Chordata > Amphibia > Caudata > Salamandridae > Pleurodeles > Pleurodeles waltl. Next base: position 379,663,868 of record NC_090444.1, on the reverse strand, counting down.
CTTATCTGTGTGATGTCCTGTAGGACGGAATTGTAGGGCTTGATGAAACAGAAGTGCTACTCCATTGTGTTTCGTAATAGCTGAGGATTTGAAGGTTTGTGGGTATTGTTTATGTTTGAGCCTGTAGCCTTCTCCCTTTTTAAGATGTGTCTCTTGTAGCGCTATTATGTCATAGTGGTGATCTATTAGGTATTTCCATATTGTGTGGCGTTTCACTGGTGCGTTTAGTCTTTTTACATTCCAGGTGAGCATTGTCACTACCATCCCGTCATCAATGGGTGTGGCCCTTCTTCTGAGGCTAAAGTGGAGCTTTATCGGCTTCTATTGTGCCCACTACCCGGAGCCGTTCCTTGTGTTTTTCCGAATGTCCACACAGGATACCTTCTCTCTGTCCCCCCTTTATTTAGAACTGTTGCTTGCTTTCTGTTTAGTATATGTGGTCTCCCAACTCCTAAAACAAACATTGAAGAAATTAGGGACAACAGGTCCTGAGTGTAGAGCTCGCCATAAGTCTTTTAATGACAAGATGAGGGAAGGCCTTATTCCGCTTTGTCGTTATAGAATTAGATATCATTGGGCTTCCTTATTGGGGTATGTTAGGTATAGGGCCCTGTCCTTGTTCGATTTTTGGCGTGGGTGGTACCTATAGGTGTGCGTCTTCATCGTCCTGTTGGAACCTCCGCTATCGGTTTGTGTTTTTTCCAGGGCAGCCATTGTTCTGGTCTAGTGGCTTTTTCCTGACTTGTCTCGGAAGGGTAGTCCCTACCATTTTCTCCAGATTGGGAAATTCCAGGTATTGTTAATGCCTTTGTGAGGTTTGTTACATGATAAGATCTATTGTTCAATTCAAAGGCCAGACCAAAGGGAAAGGTCCAGCAGTATCTTATACGGTCTTCCCTTAGTCTATCCGTGACTGGTTTGAATTGTTGCCTCCGGGCAAGCGTGGCTGGCGCTATGTCTTGGAATAAGGAGTAAGTTTCACCCTGGAACACTATCTTGTCAACTTTTTGTGAGGCTTGGAGGATTGCTTCTTTAACCTTAAAGGAATGTAGCTTGATAAGAATATCTCTCGGTCATCTCCTATCAGTGAGGGTATTGCTGCACACTCTGTGGATTCTATCTATCTTTATTTTAAGCTGTGCATTGTTCACTATTTCCTGGAACAGGCCCATTACAAATGCTTCAAGGTCTGGCCCCTCTGCTCCTTCTGCAAGATTCCAGATTCTGATGTTATCTCGCCGGGCTCTCTTTTCCATATCTTCTTGTTTCAGTGTTGCTGTTTGAAGTTCCATCTGGAGTGTCTGCGTGAGAGTATCTAGCTGGTTGAGATGGGTCTCCATTTCTTCCGTTTTCGTCTCTGCGTCTAAAATTCGGGAGCCTACGGAGTCTACATCTTGCTGCAGTGTGGATAGTTTGTGATTGAGATGAGGATGGAGTTTTTTGAGCGAGGAGGCTATATAACTTTAATTCTTCTCAGTTCTTTTTTAACGTCTCTCAGGGAGGCCATAAGGTCATCTTGTGTAAGGACCATCTCCGCGCACTCCTGCTGTGCTGTTCCCCCTTCAAGGGGCGTGAAGTAGTTAGAGACTTTGTTGGAGTTTTGTTTTTTGGGAGGCATGTGTAAGAAGTTCTCTCAGCACCATCAGCATCCGGCCTCCGCGGTTTGTTCCCTCACTGCCATTTCTCCCTTGATATGCGTAGCTTCTAGCTATTGCTCCCATACTTTTCCACTTTGCCTCATTCCGGCATGAATTCTCCCTTCCACCAAGTCTGCTGTTTCGCGCTATGATCTTGGCTGTTTTACTGCAATGTCACGGACTCTGGGCATACAAAGTCCCTCAGCTGCTTATTTTCCCATAACCCTCATCCCGAGGCGGATCTTTGCAGCTGCTCTGCAGTCCCAATCTGGAAGCGGTCCCAGATTTAAATTGTGGAGCCAATATAGCCGTTCTGAAGCAGGAGATGGGTAATCTCAAGTTCCGTTCTACTGGTTTGGGAATCTCTGGGCCCTCTCTTCACGCGTCGGCGCCTCTCAGTCCCTCCATATGGACGACATTTTAGGGTCAGGCATTGTTGTGCCTGTCCTTGCTCTTGAGGACCCCATTAATTCCAGTCTGATTCTTGTCTGCACTGATCGGTGCCCATTTACCTGCCACAGGGGTGCCCTAGAGGGGGGTAGGATCTTTCTTCGCCACTGCACCCACCTTCGACGCTGCTTCCGATGTCTTGCGTTCTCTCTGTGTAGTCAAGGCCCACGCTTAGGGTCGCTCTTCACGGTTCCCCTGATATCGGCGTATCTGTCACTTTCAGCAGGAGGTCCGTTTTGCTCTATCACTTCTCACATCCTTTTTAGGTGTCGTTCACCCCTCAATTGTTGACGATGTGCCCATCTTTGTAACGAGTGACAGCGGAGCCGAGGGGAATCACATCCCGGCGGCCATCTTGGCAAGTCCCGCCCTGGTCACACCATTTTTACTTCTCAGCCTTGGTGCCATTCACAGGATAATGACACAGCTACAGAATTTGATGAATGGGCTGCCACAATATCTCACTTATTGCTGCCTAGTCCCTGCTCCTAATTACAGTGGAGGACCATTACAGCTGCATTGTTGATTATGCTGGGTGCCTGTGGTTGCTGCTGATTTGGCTGGTGCAGCATGGTTGTGGAGCAGCTATTTGGGCATGTGGCATTTTCTGCCCCTTGTGGTGCAGAGTGATGAGCCCCCAATTTGTCTTCTATTCCAAAAGAGTGTTGCTTTCTTTTTTATTTCTCCCCCTTGCTCTGTCACTACTTAGCTTTGATTTTGTCAGATGAGTTGTAGTAAGGGTACACCTGTGTGGCTGCATTCTCTGCATTCCACAGTTTGGCCTCACACTTGGTATCTCACCCTGTTTTGGGCTGAATTCACGATTTGCTGCCTGGACTTGTTACTTTACGTGCTATTGTCAATGCCTTTCTTTGAGCTTTAGTAGTAGTGTAGACTTAGAGCCTGATTTAGACCTTGCCAGATAGAATACTTTGGCACAAATGTGACAGACATCCCCTCTGCCATATTACGATCTCCTGAGGATATAATGGGATCGTAACACAGCAGACAGCATCTCGGTCACATTTGTGATAGAGTATTCCATCCACCAAGATCTAAATCAGGCCCTGAGGTATTATCTTACTTGTTAGAATGCTCTGAGAGGGTATGCAATCCTGAATCACAATTTTCCATGTTTCCTTGTTGTTTGTCCTGTACTATTGTTTAAAATGGGTTAGAGATTCCAAATGGTTACAAGGATGAAACCTATTGTGTGGGTGCTCCAATAAACTACTTCTTGGAATCTTATTGCTTGTGGATATCTACATTATTCACTACAACATTTTGACAATGATTTATCTTATCTTTTGTTTGAGCGAAACACTCACCAATTTTAAGTGTATGTTTGCTGGAGCGCTTAGCTTGGAAGATGGGGGTGTTTAATTCCAAAGACACTCCGACCGTGAAGAAAGAACCCATGGAGGAAGTCACACAGAGGCTGTGGGAGCGCAGGAGAGGCTATGATAGCACGTATCTTCAGTTTTGGCAATTTCTTGAGGCAGCTCGTTGTGGAAGTATCACGCATGTGGATTGCTTTCCAATTGTCTATAGTGTTGGTTCTGGAGTTTCTAATGATGGCCATTTTAGCATCCTTGTTTAGTGCGTCAAACTCTGATGGCCATCTTCAGAATTACATAGGGCCTGATTCAGAGTTTAGCAGAGGGGTTACTCCATCACAAACGTTACGGTAATACCGTGGATAGGATATCCGTCACGTTTGGACGGAGCAACCCCCTCTGCCAAACTCTAAATCAGGCCGATAGTCTAGAGCGCCTTCCATGCAGTTTGTATCTGCTGCTTTTTTCGTAATATGCATGCCACTTGCCAGTGGCTATCTTTGAAAGGGGAACTGAACTGCATTGTGCTAACAAGGCTTTCCTGATTTGACACACTTCAGTACATGTATTTCAAAAGTGCATAGCGTGATAACACATTTCATCTTTACCAGTCATGCTACATCATTGAAGCCCAGTTCAGGGGTCATTGGCCCACCACTCATTGGTACATTACTGGAATATAGTTCATCAGCTGTGATTGGCACACCACTCATATTTAATTATTGCCACACTGTATATCAAGGGTTATTGGCACATCTTTAAACTTCATCTTTTCCACACTGTTCTTCAGTAATGATTGGCACACAATTTGAAATTAACAGTGTTTGGCACATCTACAACTTTCACTGCTTCATTACGACTCTGTATTAAAGTACATCATCAGTGTTATGTGTGGAACTCTACCACCACCATTTGTAAATAGTTCAAATGAGCCTAACATGAAATGGGAAAAGTGGATTAGCCATTTTAGGAATTACATGTTAGCAAATAATGGGGATTCTTTTGAATCACATAGGAAAAAAGATTTACTGCTAACTTTAATTAATAGGTATGGAGGCAGAAGAAATGATTGATCTTCTGCATCCAATACTACCACCATATGGTGTAGATGTTAGAGACTATGACAGTTTCTCTGAGGCAGTGGACAAATGTAAGAAGAGGTTTTCAGAAGAACCTCATATTGTGATGATAAGGTTTAAGCTTTTCATGGGACATCAACTTATTAATGAGTCTGTCGATTCATATGTGTTGGCCTTAATAGTGTTGGCAGCAGATTGTGCATTTGGAGCAACATTAGATTCCTGAATTAGGGACCAGTAATTATACTCTGTTCTAGTAAAACAGTTACTTAGACAGCTCAATGGCACTTTACAGGAGGTAATAGACATGGCTAAAAGTGTAGAGTGCCCAATTAAGGGCCTTATCCTGATCTGGGCAGATGGGGTTACTCCGTCACAAAGGTGACAGATATCCCATCCACCGTTTTACGATCCCATTATATCATATGGAGACCATAATACAGTGGAATGAATATCCACCACGTTTGTGACAGAGTAGTTCACCTGCCAAGATCATAATCAGGCCCTAAATCTTATAAAACTATCAATGTTGATCATATTACTATGGAAGTTACAGAATTAACTTAGAATGATAATTCTAAAAGTTATAACGCAAAAGGGAAATTAAGTAAGGCCAAACAAGTGTTTAAGCAAACAGCTAGTTACAGTACAAATAGTAATCTGTCAAACTTATTTTGTAATGGCTGTGGCTTGAAAGGACATTCATCACAATTTAAATTTTGTCGGGGAAGTAATTTTTTAAGAGTAGGAAAGTTGGACATTTTTGGAAATGTGTGCAAATCTGAATCAAACAGGAGGATTTCTCCAGTAACAGGGGACACCGAAACAGAATGTTGTGATGGGGAAAATCTGATTCTGTGTGTGATCGGAAATAATGAGAGTGATGGAAAAGTGAACACTACTGAAGCTTAAAAATGTGAAGACTTTTGACAGAGGCTTAGTGTAAGTATGCTGCAATCAAACGTGAAGCACTGGCTTTGTGCATGGTCTGTTGAACATTTCAAAATGTGTTTATGAGGTAAAAGGTTTAATTTAAGAACAGATCATAAACCTTTAATTGTCCTGTTATCTAAGAATAGAGTTGGAAAAGCTTCTTCAAGGTTGATACGAATACTTGCTAAACTTTATTGATATAATTTTATTGTTACCTATGTGCCTGGTGTGTGTAAGAGTGGACTGTTTGTCTAGTTTGTCTGGTAATGATGAGGTTGAAAATAGGGTAAACAATTCAGAAGCATGTGTAGTAGCTAGTGTGAAGGATGCTGTGTTTTTGGTTGGACAGTTGATTTCAGTAGAGGACTGATTGTTAGCATCCAGTGATGATAAACATTTAAGTGAAGTGAAGGACTGCATTGTGAATGGCAGGCCTTTGGAGAAATGGACGACTAGAGATTAGAGTATTTTGGAAAGTCAAAAATGAATTAGCAATTGAAAATGACATAGTGATGAAGGGAAGGCATTTTGTCGTCCTATGGATATGAGATGCAAATACTTCCTGTAGCCCATGTAGGACATATAGGTTAGTCAGGTACTATAAAAAAATCAAGAGATGTATTTTGGTGGCCATTCATGGATATTAAGATTGTAACTTTTAAAAAGAATTGCACTTTGTGTCAGAATTCTGATAAAGTACTGAAATTACAGGAAAGTGTATGATTATGAAGAGTTTGCCAGTGGAGCTGTGGACGAATTGAGGCATTTAATTTGTTGGGACCTTATGAATGTATTCACCAAGGAAAGATGCATGTGTTGGTGCTCATTGATTACTTTTCCAGATGGGTGGAATCCAAATGGAATATGAAACCTAGCACTAATGAAATGATTGCTTTTCTGGATGAATGTTTTAGAAAAGAAGGATATACTGATACCATTACTTCTGACAATGGTGTGCAGTTTATCTGATTGAAGTTACAAAATGTTTTTGCAAGTGTTGGTATTAAACACAAACTCACTGCATTTTATCCATCAAACATGAATGGTCTTATGGAAAGATTTAGGGGCATATTTATACTCCGTTTGCGCCGAATTTGCGTCGTTTTTTTCGACGCAAATTCGACGCAAAACTAACTCCATATTTATACTTTGGCGTTAGACGCTTCTAGCGCCAAAGTTCATGGAGTTACCGTCATTTTTTTGCGTGAACACCTTCCTTGCGTTAATGATATGCAAGGTAGGCGTTCCCGTCTTAAAAAATGACTCCGATGCATATGCGTCGGATTTATACTCCCGGGCAAAAATGACGCCCGGGAGTGGGCGGGTCTAAAAAACCTGCATTAGCGCCGGATTTTAGCGCCTGGGTCACGGCAGGCGTTAAGGGACCTGTGGGCTCAGAATGAGCCCAGAGGTGCCCTCCTGTGCCCCCAGGGACACCCCCTGCCACCCTTGCCCACCCCAGGAGGACACCCAAGGATGGAGGGACCCACCCCAGGGACATTAAGGTAAGTCCAGGTAAGTATTTTTTTTTATTTTTTTTTGTGGCATAGGGGGGCCTGATTTGTGCCCCCCTACATGCCACTATGCCCAATGGCCATGCCCAGGGGACAGAAGTCCCCTGCGCATGGCCATTGGGCAAGGGGGCATGACTCCTGTCTTTGCTAAGACAGGAGTCATTTCAATGGGGAATGGGCGTCGTAAAAAAATGGCGCAAATCGGGTTGTGGCGATTTTTTTGCCTCAGCCTGACTTGCACCATTTGTGGACGCCCATACGCCATTTTCCCCCTACGCCGGCGCTGCCTGGTGTACGTCGTATTTTTTAACGCACACCAGACAGCGCCGGCGGCTAACGCCGGCTAACGTCATTCAATAAATACGGCGCCCGCATGGTGCTTCAGAATGGCGTTAGCCGGCGCTAATTTTTTTGACGCAAAACTGCGTTGGCGCAGTTTTGCGTCAAAAAGTATAAATATGGGCCTTAATACGACTTTAGCAGAAGGAATTCAAGTAGAGATTAAAGCAAGAATTGATGTCAAGGAACATGTTGCTAAACTGTTTTGGTCATACCATTGCACTCCTCACTGTTTCACTAAATTCTCACCATTTGTATTAGTTGAAGGAAGGAAACTGAAATAAGGTTTAAATCCTAGTTGGTTTAAAAATAAACTATCTGTTGTTAACATGAAAAGTAAAGAAGAATGCATGCAGTAAACACAATGGCCCTCATTACAACCCTGGTGGTCGGTGTTAAAGCAGCAATAAGACCGTCAACAGGCTGGCGGAAAAAAAAATGGAATCAAGACCGTGGTGGAAACCGCCAACATAGACAGCCACTTTAACACTCCGCGGCGGTACAAACAAATAGCATGGCGGTCACCGCCAACACAGAGGTGGAAGACAATGTACCGCCCACACTATTATGACACACCAATCTGACATCTTTTCCGGGGCGGATTCAACTCAAACAAAAATACGGCGGGAATAGGACTTGGAAGGGAAAACGCTCACCTCTACACTCCACACGAGGAACCAGGATGCCATGGAGCCGGAACTCCAAATACCCCCTACGTTTGTCTTCCTGCTCCTCTACCAGGTGCATGACCGACGGCGGCGACGAACACAGTGAGTACTGCAACTACGACACAGGGGAGGGGGGAGGGAAAAGAGAGTGACACACACATGCAACACGCAACACCCCCACCCCCACCCTCACCCACAACAACACACACACCAATATATGCTGAAACATAACATTCCCCCCAACCCCCCCTGGAAGAACGCAAGGACAAAAGGAAATGAGTTGAACGAATGTAATCAAGAAAAATCCATTACTCAAAAATTATATACACTATTAACAAATATGTACACCAAGATTTCAAGTCCATGTATTGCACCATATAGTCCGTGGACCACTGGGCCCAAAAAGCATGGGCGAGGACCACACAAGAAACCCGATCCAAACAGAGAGAACACTTCAGGGGCATCAGATCGAAATAAAACAGGCACCTCAGGGGGAATGGAAGGGGGGCACCTCAGCCGGATGAGTGCACGACAACAGCTCCATGAGAGGGCTCCATGCCCATTGCTGTATCCTGGGGAGTGCAAATCCACAGTCTCACAAGTCTTTCCAGTGGGTGGTTTGCCCACTGCTTTATCCTGGGGAGTGCAAAGCCACAGTCTCACAAGTCTTTCCAGTTGGTGGTTTGCCCACTGCTTTATCCTGGGGAGTGCAAAGCCACAGTCTCACAAGTCTTTCCAGTGGGTGGTTTGCCCACTGCTTTATCCTGGGGAGTGCAAAGCCACAGTCTCACAAGTCTTTCCAGTGAGTGGTTTGCCCACTGCTGCATCATAGGGAGTGCAAAGCCACAGTCTCTCAAGTGGATAACAGTCTCCTCTTTTTCTGGAGGGGGCTTTGAGCCCAGAGTGCTTCATCCTGCCAAGGACAGAGGTAGTGGATGTGACTCTCCACTGGTTCTGGAGGGGGCTTTGTGCCCAGAGTGCTTCATCCTGCCAAGGTCAGAGGTAGTGGATGTGACACACCACTGACCGGGGTGCTACATGCAAGCCGGCCAGGCCCCTGGAACTGACCATCAGCCTCGTACGAATGACCACTGGGGATGGCAGCCATGTCTACGGTGGTGCCACTAGCTCAGGAAGTGGCGTGGCCGCTGGCGGTGCTGGCAGCGGGCTCAGTAGCGGCTATGCTTGCGGCACTCATTGGGCAGCGGTGCTGGTGGGGGGCTCACTGACCTCGGTGCTGGCGACTGTGTCCTGAGCGGCAGTGCTGGTGGCGGGCTCACTGAGGTTGCAGCTGGCGGCGGTGTCCTGAGCGGCGGTGCTGGTGGGGGGTTCACTGACCTCGGTGCTGGCGACTGTGTCCTGAGCGGCAGTGCTGGTGGCGGGCTCACTGAGGTTGCAGCTGGCGGCGGTGCTGGTGGGGGGCTCACTGACCTTGCTTCTGGCGGCGGTGTCCTGAGTGGCGGTGCTGGTGGCGGCCTCACTGAGCTTGCTGCGGTGGCGGTGTCCTGAGCGGCGGTGCTGGTGGCGGCCTCACTGAGCTTGCTGCTGCTGAAGGGCAGTGTCTTCGGTGCAGGTGAAGGGCCCAGTATCTTGGGTGCTGGCTGCAGTGCCCGTGGCGGCGGTACATGTGGCGGTGCCAGTGGCTGTCTTGTCCGCCGTACATGTTGGCGGCGACTTGCCTTTCTTTCTCAGGTCCTTCCCCACCTTGGATGGTGGTGCAGCTGTCTTGCCACTCCCAACTGTTGTCTTTGCTGAGCCCTTGGTAGCAGGTGTTTTGGCCTTCTCCCTATGGGATGTGGGCAACTTCTTCTGTTTTGGAGGTGGGGGGATGTCCTTGGCCTCCACCCTTGGGACACTGAAAGCCCTGCTGCTTGGTGCACTCCAGAAGCCGGTTACTGCTGGCACCACTGTGCCCAGTGATGTGGTGGCTGAGGTGCTGGGTTGGGACCAGGAAAGGGTGGCCCTAGGGGACGGAAGGGGTGGGGGACGGGAAGGGAAGGGAAGAGGTCAAGGTTTGACAGGAAATGGGACGGGTAGATGGAGGGGGTTTGGAAGTGGAGGAAGAGGTAGTGGTTGTAGGAGGTGTTCGTTTGCTAACTTTGGGTGAAGGTGCATGGGCTGGAGACTGTCGTGAGGTGGATGGCTTTTGGGTGGGTGTGTGACTGCATTTGTGTACTTGGGGAGGAGGGCTCACAGACACACTGGTAGAGGACACAGGGGATGTGTGAATGGTAGTGGGGGTGGTGATTGCACGTGAGCGGTGTGTGGTGATAGGCGTGCTGGTGATGGAGGTAGTGGCTGAGGATGTAGTGCATTCAGGTGTGAGTGGAGACGTGACAGGGAGGGAGACGTGGAGGAGGGGGACACAGTGGAGGCAGTGGATGTTGGTATGTGTGCATGGGTATGATGCTTGTGTGAGTGCCTGTGGGATGTGTGGTGCTTATGTTTGCCAGAGATACCCTTGTGTGTTGAGGTGTGTGCATGCTGGTCTGATGGTGTGCTTGGGATAGGCTGAGGTACAGGGGACTGGGTCTGGGTGGAGGAAGTTGGAGGGGGGAGATTGGACACAGGGACAATGGCTGCCATGAGTGCTGAGGCCAGAGTCTGAAAAGCTCGCTGTTGGGCTGCCTGGCCAGAATGAATGCCCTCCAGGTATGCATTTGTCTGTTGCAACTGCCTCTCTACACCCTGAATGGCATTCAGAATGGTAGACTGCCCAACAGTGAGGGATCTGAGGAGGTCAATAGCCTCCTCACTGAGGGCAGCAGGGCTGACTGGGGCAGGGCCTGAGGTGCCTGGGGCGATGGAGATGCCCACCCTCCTGGGTGAGCGGCCATGGGGCACATGCTGAGGGGCTGCTGGGAGGGCGGTGCTGGTAGGGCGGGTGGCGGCTGTACTTGTAGATGCGGGGGGCAAAGAGGGGCCCGCCACCGCAAGGGAGCTCCCATCAGAGGAGGAGTTGGTGTCAGTGGTCTCTGCTCCAGTCCCCGCCGTGGAGCTCCCCTCGCCCTCCGTCCCACTGGTGAATTCTGAGTCCGTAGTCTCGCCCTCCAGGGCCATGTGGGATGCAGCCCCCTCCTGCTCCACTGGCACAGCTCCTCCGCCTGATGATGCTAAAGCACACAAGAACAGGGAGACCACAAAAAGGGGGGAAAGAAAGTAGAAAGACATGTTCAGTGCATGCAATACCGCTACTGATGGCGGACACTACAGACACAGCAGCCCTCTGCACTACGCCATGCACTTAGCGTTCCCTAATTGATCACAGGGACATGGGGTACATGGCCTATGCCTGATTGCTGCACACATGGAAGTCACAGGAGCCTGACTGGGTGTAGATGGCTCTTACTACTGGTGGGGTTGGGGTGCCACATGTCCTGCCTCACAAAGGGTCCTTGCCTACAAGGCTCGCCCTAGCCTAGGGGAACCCACAGCCCACCTCACCCACCCAGACAGCTCCAATGCGCGCAGAGTCAGATGGATGTGACTGTACTCACTCCCTTGTGGCTGCTGTGATGCCCTCAAGTGCCCATCCAACTCCGGATACGCCACCGCCAGGATCCGTAACATCAGGGAGGTCATGGTGCGACGGGCACCCCTCCCACAATGGGAGGCCATCCCCAGCTGGGCCTCCGCCATCTCCTTGCTCCAGCAGTGAATATCCTCACCTCTTTTATGGCAGTGGGTGCTCAGTCTGTGGTGGACCTCCAGGGCCCGGACGTCCTTGGCGATGGCACGCCAAATATCCTTCTTCTGGTGGGCGCTGACCTACAGGAATAGTACAGGGGAAAAGGTAAAACATTAACCGTTCAGCCCATCACAGTCATTGGCCCACCTTCCCACCCTTGCCCTGACACACATACACTTACCGTCGTATCATGCACGCCTTATCCCTCCCCATCTCCCATCCACACCACTCCAAACAGGCATTGCCCATACAGCATGCTCACAGTGTACTCACCTGTCTGTCTGGAGTAGCGTGTACTGGGAGAGGACCCCATCCACAAGTTTCTCCAGCTCCTCCGAAGTGAAGGCAGGGGCCCTTTCCCCAGACACTTGAGCCATTGTCGCTTCCAGAATGAGGTCACAGCAGCACTTGCAGTGTAGGTCCTCTCCTGTCGAAGATCAGGTATCAAGTGAGTGAACAGACAGAAAATAGCGGTCACGTCCGCGGCGGCGCGTACCGTCACCGCCGGCATACATAGTCATTGGCTCCTGGGACCCATAGGGTCCAATGTTAACAGATGCAGGATTGCGCCGCGGTCTTCGACCGCCTACCGCAACGGTGTACAACGCCAGAGCAGTTACCTCATATCCCCTTGTCCCACATTACAGGTCAGGCAGCCACCATTTCAGGGGGCCACATGGCATTAATTTTAACTGCCTCACACTAAGGCCTTGCATACACACTAAGACAGGCACATAGCGGATTGACTAATGTGCGCAAGAAAGTTGTAATTTTCGTACCTCAGTGTTGGCTGACCCTCTGATCGCTGTTCTCATCCATAGAGCACGTCCGCTGGGGCAGGTGAGGAGATAGTGGCATCCTCCGGTATACAGACCGCTGGTAGACCTGTCGACAATGGAAGAGCGACGTGTCAGAGTCACCAGATCCTCAGGGTCTGTGCACGTTCCCAACAAGTCCACCACAAGACAGCTCCAATACTCTGATTAGAATGTCACAGAGTCTAAGAGAGTCCAAGTGGGGAAAAGGGGATAGGTAGGGAATAGCTGGGAAGGAGACCTGTAGGAGGCAAAAGGTTAAAACACACAATATCAAGATTATACCATATTAATCATTACTAGGCTATGACTCTAAGCATTGTCATATTGGAAACATGGATAACTTAAGCATAACCTTAAATAACTAGGCCTCAAGATGTCTGGATACCTGTGAGGGAATCAAGAAAGATTAGTACCATTTTCTAATGAACCACTCAATGAAATGTTACACATTGATTAGAAACATCAGAACCTTATAGCATTACACATTCAAATTCAAGAATAGTCTTTGCATGAGGACCAGGAAATAATCTGAAAGGTTTCTATAACATTATATGAGTTTTGCTAGATGGACTTATTATGTACATACAATATAACATCTAGGATTCTAACACTTTAGTTTTCTTAAAATGCAGGAACATGAATTGCGCACATTGCAGATTTCCACAAAGGTTTATAAATGTCATGAAATGATTGTGCACAATGATTAACATGAGTTAGGCACGAGAAATGAATCACGCGTCTTGCCGATTCGAAGGTCACCAAGTAAATGCCATGAAGTGGTAACACACAATGAATATCATGAATTAAAACGCAAGAGATGAATTGCGCGTCTTGCCGATTCGAAGGCCACTAGGGGCCACATGTAGGAAAGTCCGAGATTGCAACTCGGAAATTGCGAGTCAGTCCGACTCGCAATTTGCGAGTCGCAATCTCGGATGCAGAACGGTGTCTCAGACACCGTCTGCGACTCGCTATGGGGTTGCAAAGACCCATCTCATCAATATTTATGAGGTGGGTCGCATTTTGCAACCCCATAGCGAATCCCTGCACTCACAGGGATGGTGGCCTGCTGTAGTCAGCAGACCTCCATGTCTGTGTATGCTTTTTAAATAAAGCAGTTATTTTTTTCATTTTGCAGCCCGTTTTCCTGAAAGGAAAACGAGTTGCAAAATGAAAAAATAACGAAACCATTTGGTTTCGTTTTTTTCAGAGTAGGCAGTGGTCCATAGGACCACTGCCTGAGCTGAAAAAATATTTTTGTCGACATTCACAAAGGGGAGGGGGTCCCATGGGGACCCCTTCCCTTTTGTGAATGAGTTACCACCAGTGTGACACTGGTTGTAACTGCGAGTTGGTTTGCGACCGCATTCGCGGTCACAAAGCAAATCTGAATAGGAACACCCCTTCCTATTTGCGAGTCGCATTCCCAAATTGCGACGACTCGCAATTTGGGAATGAGCATCGCGTGAGGCCGTTTGCATGGCGCAAACTGCGATTTTCACAGTTTGCGACATGCAAACGGCTTGCTACATCTGGCCCTAAGTGAATACCAAGAAATGGTAGCACACATTAAATATCATGAATTTAACACAAGGAATGAATCACGCGTCTTGCCGATTCGAAGGCCACCATGTGAATGCCAAGAAATGGTAGCTCGCACTGAATATCATGAACTAAACACAAGAAATGTTTTTGCGCATCTTGCCGTTTCGAAAGCCACCATGTGAATGCCAAGAAATGGTAGCGTACAATGAATAACATGAATTAAGCACAGGAAATGAATTGCGCGTCTTGCTGATTTGAATACCACCATATGAATGCCAAGAAATGGTAGCGTACAATGAATAACATGAATTAAGCACAGGAAATGAATTGCGCGTCTTGCCGATTCGAATGCAACCTTGTAAATGCCATAAAATGGTTGCGCACAATAATTTCAAGATTTGTACTCTAGTAAAGGATCGCGTGTCTTGCCGATTCGAATGCAACCTTGTAAATGCCATTAGATGGTTTCGCACAATGAATATCAAGATTTGTATACGAAGAAAGAATCGCGCAGGGAAAGCTTCTAGAAGGCCCTGGAAATGGGACCACATCCTGACACACTCTGAAAGCCTGCAGCAGTACAGTGTGAATAGTTGTCTGGGGTTGTCCCTAAGGGTTAGTGTGTGTCTAACAGTTGTCCCTCTACATTTGCAGGTGACTCTGGCTACCCCAACCTGTCATGGCTACTGGCCCCAGTGAGGAATCCCAGGACAAGGGCAGAGGACCGCTACAATGAGGCACATGGGCGAACTAGGAGGGTTATAGAAAGAACCTTCGGCCTCCTGAAGGCCAGGTTCCGGTGCCTCTATATGACAGGTGGTTCCCTATACTACTCACCAAAGAAGGTGTGCCAGATCATCGTGGCCTGCTGTATGCTGCACAACTTGGCTTTGCGGCGACAGGTGCCGTTTCTGCAGGAGGATGGTCCAGAAGGAGGTCTTGTGGCAGCTGTGGAGCCTGTGGACAGTGAAGAAGAGGAGGCAGAAGAAGAGGACATAGACAGCAGAAACACCGTGATCCAGCAATACTTCCAGTGAGACACAGGTAAGAAGACATCACTGCCTCCTACATCTGATATAATTGTTCTACCTCTCATCTGCCTGTCACTTTCACCCAGTGTATGGACCCTGATTTGCCACTTTCCCTTTCGATTTCACAGATGTGGGTTCCACTGTGTGACCTCTGCTATGTTACCTCATGGACTAGAACTGTGTGACATAGGTATGTTGACAATACTATGGACATTGCTATTTCCCTCAGTTATTGCAAATACACATTAGTGAAAGCACAGACTGACTCCAGACTGTTTTGTGATTCAAGGGTGTTTATTTAAGTGCAAAATAGTGGAGGGGTTTGTAAAATGGTCAGGGGTGATAGTGGAGGAATGTCCATGGAAGAGTCCAGTCTATTTGGCTCACAGGTGCACTGTCCAAAGGGGCATATGAAGTGGAGCAATGGCAGTTTAAGGATGGACAGGGTGACAAAGTGGGACAGTAGGATGACATTCAGGGCGGTTTCATTTCTTGGCGGGGTCTTGGCATTGTTCTCTGTCTTTGTCTTGGATCTCAGGGACTGCTTGCGGGGTGGTTCTCCATCTGCAGGGGGTGGGGTGCTGGTGTCGTGGTCCTCCTGTCCACTAGCGCCGGCAGAGGTGGTAGGCTGTTCATCATCCAGGCTAGTGTCAGGGGACCCTTGTTGTGCCACAGTGTCCCTCCTGGTGTTCATGAGGTCCTTCAGCACCCCTACAATGGTGCCCAGGGTGGTGTTGATGGATTTGAATTCCTCCCTGAACCCCAAATACTGTTCCTCCTGCAGCCGCTGGGTCTCCTGAAACTTGGCCAGTACCGTTGCCATCGTCTCCTGGGAATGATGGTACGCTCCCATATGTTGGAGAGGGCCTCGTGGAGAGTGGGTTCCCTGGGCCTATCCTCCCCCGTCGCACAGCAGACCTCCCAGTTCCCCAGTTTTCCTGGGCCTCTGTCCCCTGAACTGTGTGTCCACTGCCACTGCCCCCAGGTCCCTGCTGTTGTTGGGGTGGTGGGTTAGTCTGGGCTCCCTGTAGTGGTGGACACACTGCTGCTTGATGTGTCCTGGGGACAGAGGGATGGGCCCGCTGGGTGGGTGCTGTGCTGGTGTTTCCTGAGGGGGGAGGCTCTGTGGTGGCCTGTGACTGTGTAGGGGAACCGACTGTCCCAAGGTCCCAGATGGGATGGGCTGGTCATCTAGATCCAGTTGGACAGAGCTGCTGTCATCACTGTGGGCCTCTTCTGTGGGGGGAGTGGACATCTCTGGAACCTCCTGTCTGGTGACGTTGGGTAGGGGTCCTGCAGGGGTGTAAACGCGTGATTATTGCATCTGTGTGTGCCATGGTGTGCAATGGGTGGGTGACCCTGTACCCCAGTGCTAACATTATTGTGTAGGACCTTGTGTGATAATTGTTTAGGGGTCTGTGTGGGTATGTGTAGTGGACATGCATTGGTGATGGGTGTCCATGCTCTGTTGTTGCATGCAGGGCTTGGTGTTGGGATGTGTGGTTTGTGATAGTGGGACATATGTGAGGAGTTGGAGTAATGGGGGTGAGGGCGAGGGTGGGGGTATGTGATAGCATGCAGGTAGGGTGGGGGATGTAGTAGTTAAAAGTTTGACTTACCAGAGTCCATTCCTCCTGCTACTTCTGCGAGGCCCTCAGGATGCAGTATAGCCAAGACCTGCTCCTCCCATGTTGTTAGTTGTGGGGGAGGAGGCGGGGGTCCGCCGCCAGTCCTCTGGTCTGCAATGTGGTGTCTTGGGACCACGGAACGCACCTTCCCCCGTAGGTCGTTCCACCTCTTCCTGATGTCATCCCGTGTTCTTGGGTGCTGTCCCACTGCGTTGACCCTGTCCACGATTCTGCTCCATAACTCCATCTTCCTATCTATGGAGGTGTGTTGCACCTGTGATCCGAATAGCTGTGGCTCTACCCGGGTGATTTCCTCCACCATGAACCTGAGCTCCTCCTCAGAAAACCTGGGGTGTCTTTGCGGTGCCATGGGGTGGTGTGGGTGATGTGTGAAGTGGTGTGTGTTGTGATGTGTGGGGTGATGTTTAGGAGTGTGAGGTGTTTTGTGCGTGGAATGTGTATGAGTGATGGTGTTGTATGCCTCTGTACGCTGGTGTGGTCTTTGCTTTGCTGTCTCTCTGCTTCTCAAAAACATTTGGTTGTAAGGGTTTGTGGGTAATGTGGGTGTGTGTTTTATATTGTCTTGGGTGTGTGGGAGTGGTGTGTGTATGTGTATCAGGTGTGTGTATTTTGAAATGTCCAATGTGGTTGTGTTTTGTAAATGTGTGTGTATTTTGAGCGCGGCGGTGTGTACTGCCAATGGAATACCGCGGTTGAAAGATCGCCGCGTGGATTTGTGGGTCATGATAGTGTGGGCGTATTCCTATTGCCGTGACGGTGGAGATTTTGTTATCGTCAATTTATCACTGACCTTTGGTGTGGCGGACTTGTGTGGGTGTCTAGATTTTGGTGGATTCCGAGCTGTGGGTCGTAATAGCTGTGGTGGAATTCCGCGGCTGCAGCCGTGTGTTGGCGGTCTTCTGTACGGCGGTAAGCAGGATTTACCGCCAATGTTGTAATGAGGGCCAATGTGTCAAACATGAATCTTAAACATAATCCTTACCTGTTACGCAGTGGAGATTGGGTTGAAATCAAATTGCCTTGGCATGTTTCTAAAGGAAGTCTCACATTTTTTAAACCCCTTTAAAGTTGTTAAAGTAGGCAGAATATCAGCTTTACTGAACAACGGGTCTTGGTGGAGTTGCTCTAAATTAGCAGGTATAAATGAGAATGTTCGTTCTGATACAGTTGATTTATTTGGTCCTGATTTTATAAGTGAATCAATTGTTAGACATGAAGTACCTAGTAAAGATGATGCCATTGTTCAATTGTCTGTGATCAATGATCAGAACAGTTCTATTTCTAATGATATGTATACGTACAATGCAAGAGCTTCCAGGAGTGTGAGATTACCAAAAAGTACAATGATTTTGCTATGTACTAAGATTTTCCACAATTAAATGTCATGTACCAATATTGTTTTACAATGATTTTGGTATGCACTAAGATTTTCCACAATGGAATCTTGTACTATTATTGCTTAATTGTTTTTTGTTGTTGTTTTATTTTGGTTCTACTATTTATTAGATATATTCTACTCTCTCATTCCTGTTTTTTACAAAGAAGGGAGGTGTGTGGTAGTATAGACTTAGGGCCTCATTAAGAGTTTGACTGCCATAGTGGCGGCTGTTAAAAGACCGCCATGTTGGCAGTCAGACAGACCGCAGTATTTCGAATTACACAGGCAGGACCAACTAAAGTCAGCCAAAAGCTCAAGACCGCCAGTCCCATGGAGGGCCTGAAATAGGTGGGCCAACCACCAGCACCAACAGCATGTTGACCAACCACTGAGCATATTACAAGTCAAAAGTCACAGTGGTGGTTCAGCCATGGCAGTCAACCATTGGCAGTCCGAACCACGGCGGTTTGGGTCACCATAGTAATACAGAACAACACATTGGATGGATTTGAAAACAACACAGCTGACACACATTGCCAAACTCGACATACCAGAAAAGCACACTATAAAACACACCCCTTCACACACCACAATCCTTTGCATCTACAGTGCAACACACTGAAACCAGAGTACACAATAGAGAAAAACAATAATAATTAGAATAGGCACCCCTGTGATTTCCCCACATCACATACCACACTCTTCACCAATTATTTTTCCAGGCCAATAGATTTGCACTTCATAACTTAACAAAAGCACAGTCACCTGTTAATTTCAATCCATTCTCTTAGTACCACCATGTCAGCCCAGAAAAATCCCTGTTTTACTGACGACAAGTTAAGAGTCATGGTATATGAAATGAGAACTACTATTGCAGGAAAATGGAAATGTGGCCAACAGAGTGAATTCCATAGGCGCCACCCTGCGAACAAGAGGCAACATCAGGAAGAGGTGGAATGACCTCAGGGGGAAGGCCACTCCATGGCATCCAGGCACCAGCTAAATGTCCGAAAAACTGGCAGTGGTCCTCTCCCTTCCTCCCTTACAACTCACATCCTGCGGGAGAAGGTCTTGCCTATCCTGCATCCTGAGGGCTTGACAGGAGTACCTGGGGGAGTGGAGTCAGGTAAGTCACAGCACAAAAATATCTCCAAAATATATTGTCAACCATGCCCACTGCTCACCTTGAACACCTTCACTGTCATCCCACTCACCAGGCCAGTGTCCACCTTTCCATAGACCACTGTCTGGTATCTCAAATGTGAACCAGAATCACCTGGGGGAACAATAGCTTTGTACATTGTGTGTAGTACAGGGACTGACAGCACTCCAATTCCCAGCAGGCACTGTTCTACAATTCCAAGAACCAGAACAGTGTATCATACTCAAATGTACCCTGTTTGGCAAAAACCTACTAAAGTATACTTACCTGAGAGGATGACATTTGTATAGTGTGTGGGTAGTACAAGAAATCGCAGGACTGCTAAGGCCAGGAGGCACTGCTACTGTCACTCCACTCAGCCACCACAGTGTCCTCTGCTCCAATGACCCTTGTCCCTGAACTCAATATTAAAGAGAACTCACCTGAGAGGTTGATATCTGTATAGTGTATGGGTAGTACAAGCACTGACGGTACTGCTTAGGCCAAGAGGCACTGCTACTGCCACTCCACTCAGCCACCACAGTGTCCTCTGCTCAAATGATCTCTGTCCCTGAACTCATCATTGTAAGGTACTCGCCTGAGAGGTTGATATCTGTATAGTGTGTGGTAGTACAAACACTGACAGGACTGCTAAGTCCAGGAGTGGCTTCCACTGTCACTACAAACACCAGAACAGTGTCCCCTTCCCTGAAGACAACAGTATGTCAAAGCACATATGTTGTGTACTCACTGGGGGAGTTGACAGCTGTCAGGTATTGTGAAGCAATGAGAGTGGCAGGACTGCAACTCACAGCAGGCACTACTCACCCAAATCAAGACTACAAAATGGTGTCCTCCCCCAAAATACCCCTCCGTACCATATCATCACTGAAGTGCACTCACCTGGGAGGAAACCATCAGTATAGTTTGTGTGATACAGGGAGTTACATGGCTGCAACTCATAGGACGCTCCCTTGCTGTCTCTCAAACATCAGTCCAGTGTATACTTCTAAAAATACCCTTCTTTGGGAATTAACACATGATCTGGGGGATGACATATAACAACTGCATGAAGTACAGAGAGGGACTTGACTGCTAAGGCCAGCAGGCTCTGTCTCACAAATTCCGAACAAAAGCCCAGTGTGCATATGCCCCAATATCCTTGTTTGTGAACTCTCAATGGAAGTGTACACACGTAGGAGGATAATTTATATATACTGTCTAGCACTTGGAGTAACAATACTGTAAATTCCAGGATGGCCAATCCCTGTAACTCCACTCAACAGGACACTTTACATATGTCACAATGCATCTGTCTGAAAATTCACAAATTATCTTTACTCACCTGGGAGGAACCAAGAGACAGATCATGGTACACTCTATGATGTGGCTAAACACCTATATCCATCTTGAACAGCTAAGCCAAGATGGAATTATTGTGGACAGGAAGGCCAGCTCAATCTGTGTGCACCCAAAAAACATGAAGCAAAGGCCTCAAGATGTATCACCTGAGTGGTATTGGCAGCAGACACATTCATAATGCACTGACCACATGATGACTACAATCACATATACAACATTGCCCAGGGTCTGCTTGCATAACAGTCCCCTAGGACTTGAAAAGATCAAAGCCACATCCAGCCCACCCACTGTTTTGTCTGCACTACTGGCAAGATGAAAGTCTACGACCATCCTCCCAAGTGCTAATGAACTCATACATTCTGCAGCCGGTTGACGCAAATGGAATTGCCATATCTCTGAAATGTCTGGTCTACATAATTGATAGCATGTGTACCAGTCACATAAGGAAAAGCTGCCAATCCAACGTGTACACGGCCATGGCTAAATGTCACTATCAACTGTTGGAGGCAGATGTCACAACACAAACTGTAAAATTGTATCTCTCACATCAAGAGGTCGAGCTGCCACTGGGAACACCGAAACCACTGAAGAGACTACCCCGAAGGGCGAAGCCCTCAGTGCCAGCAACACTCCTGGGTGTCTGGATTTTGAGGACAATTCTGGCCCATCAGGGCAACTTGGTCAGACGACAACGGTGAGCCTCACCATAATGACATCAACTCCTCCCAGTCTGGTTTCATCTACATCTCAGGCAGCCATTTGCCCTAGAACCTGGGTCCCGAGGACAGTGACTACATCTTGTGCCCCCCGTCCACGATCCTGAGTCACAGCAACACACCTCCGACAATAATGGTCCTGAAACCAGTGGTAGGGGGCAACCTTTGCCAAAGGGCGCAGACACATGGGGGTAGTGTGCATGGGAGGGATGTTGTGGGCCAGTGGCATGAGGCCACTGGGGAAGGGTCCTTGCCAGGATACCATCAGCCAAGTCTTGGGAGCCCATCAACTCAAGGTGTGATGGGCCAGGTACTCACCGAACTCAGGGAAATCAAAAATCTGCAGAGGGACTTCCATAGGGTGATTGAAAAAGTGGGAGATCACAAATACCATCCTGGCCTCCCTATCAGTGGTGTTCAGAGAGATTAGCAGTGCCATGATCAGGGACTGTGAGCAACACCACACCCTACCATTTGTCCCAGCAACACAAGGCCCTTCTACATCGGTAGCAGCCACTGGAAGGGAGGCCCTGTCAGGGGAAGGACCTGCCTTAGACACCCCTGTAGCTGCAGAATACCTCCCGCAAGGGAGGACATCCACCCACGACTCCAGGAAGTGCAGATGGCAAGACACCAACCACTTCCATCAAGTGACCTCTTCCTGATTTAATTCCTTTGTGTGCCAATTATTCACTCTGTTGACTGTTCTAAGACCACGTTCTGTCACAGTCTGCACGATGCTTCTCACCTTTGACTGAAGGGTTTGAAAGAGCACCCGGTCTTCTGGTGGTTCTGGATAGACCAAGATAAGGGCGACCCTTTCTAGTAGCCATGATGCTGCATGACAGGACAAAGCCAAAGCAGACCGTACCCTCTAGAAGGAGTCCCAGAGGGAAAAAAAAAACAAGAATGGGAAAAAACTCAAAAACAGGAACTCCTGAAAAAGAGGAAAAAACAGGAATGAAAACTGGAAAAAAGAGGAAAAATTCACAATCAGAGGAACAGGAACTGGAAAATAAATGACGAACAGGAGCGAAGATCACTACCAAGAGGAAGTGTTTGCAATGAAAGGCAGATCAGGACTGAGTGACTTATATACTGGGAAACAGAAAGTGACAACACAGGAAAAAGAAATAACACCATCTTGGATTGGGAAAAGTCCCATAGAAGAGAATGGGAAAAAAGTAGCAGTCTAAGAGAAAAAGGGCATGCTGGGAAAAAGGAACAGAAGAAGACAACATGGAAACCTGCAAGAAGACAGCATGGAGACAGGAGAGAAGAAAAAGACAAGAGCACAGAAAAACAGAAGAAAAGAAGAAAAAGAAAAAGGAAAGGAGTCCACCATCGACAGAAAATAAAAAATATTACAAAGACAGGTAAGGACGACGTGACTGGGAGCATGAAAAATGGTTCCTGGCACGTTTTGCAAGAACTGGGCAAAAACGCAAAGGGCGGTGCTCCGATAATCGGAGTCGCGGTCCGACCATGGTTGCACACAGAGACGCCGTGGTTAAGCACAGTGTCACACGTTCCATCTTCCATGGTCGTAGTACACTGGACATTGGACTCCAAATGTTGTGGCATCTACTAATATGATTTCATCCTAATATGATTTCATCCACCATCACTGATCCCCTCACTTTCATCTTCTGTAGCATCAAGTTTTTATTTCCTGCACCTACGTAAATAAACTCACCAAACAGAAAAACATTGCCTGCTTGCTTCTGTTCTACGTGTCAAAATGTTGAGATGTGAGCCCTTGTGATACACATGATGCACATGAGGAAAACACAAGAGGGTAATGGAAGGAGGGATATGTCACAGGTAGTGTCATGTTGAGGATTAATAGCAACACAATGATGCAAGTGTCTGGTCACCAAACACTTTATTTCACTGTGCAGCACATAGGCTGTCAAAATGTCTGGACTGTCATAGTCAAGAATGTCAGAACAGTATTGAATCAGGCTAGCTATGTCAAAGTACCGTATCTCAGACCACATAAGTAAGGGCTTTGTCAGACCTTGTCCCGTAGAATAGGCTAACAGAGTAGTAGATGTTGTCACCAGCCTGAGCCTTATCACATACCAAAACCAGGTCTGCCAACATTACATAAGCCATGGCAGAGAGAGAGGGCAGTACAACAGTCCCTGATCAGGGGTCCATACCATTACAATAACAAAGCATCTGTGGGTATGATACAACCTATGTCACTGTTGTGGCACAGGCACTCTGGCCTGCAATGCGAAAACACATCTACAGCTACAAACAGGTCATACAGGATCATTGTCAACACAATGTGAAGGGAGACTGTGTAAACTGCTCTTGATTAGAACATATCTCAAGACCATATGATCGTACCCAAGTGACAACTCGACCAACACACCATATCAAACCAGTTTATCCTGCACTTCAGATTTCTCTCCACAAACTGACCAAGCTGCCTCGGCACAGGACTAATCTGTGCCCAACATTACCTGGATCAATCCATGTCCTTTTCCTATGTCAGAACAGCATAAGGTGCCAGCCAATGTCACAACTCTGAAATGGCCACATGAGGATGGCATGGTGAAGGCACCTGGATAATGAATAATATAAGGAATTTAGCTTGGGACTTTATATCTATGACCATAAGCTCATATCAAACATCAGTGGATACAATTACATTGCAATGAGAATGACACAAACCCTGCAGATAATCAAGGTAGTGAAATGTTCAAGTCTGACTTAGCAAGCAAAGCTTTGCTGTATACGGAAAAGAATTACATCCACAATCTGTAGGAAAAACACAGTAGTCCACACATCCTGACAATGATGGTTCCTCATACAGTCACAGAGACAACATAGCAGTACTTACTTACACTCAGGTAAAGTAGTGGTTGATGAGATCTGCCCTCAAGTCTTCACCTTCCGCTTCATCACTGTCATCCTAACTTGGCATTTCAGGATTCGCACCCGTGGGCACTGCTGGCTCCACCTCGTCTAGGAAGTATGAGATATTCCTCCCCAGGGCAATGCTGTGGAGCATGCAGCAGGCCACCATGATCTTACCCACATTTTCGGAGTGAGTAGAGGAGGGCTCCAGCTGTCTTGTCCAGACATCTAAATCTGTCCCTCAGAAGCCCGCTCCATGACACGCTGTGTTCTTCCTTTGGCATCGTTGAAGCGGATTTCCCCTGGCATAGTTGGGTTCCTCACCGGCGTCAACAACCATCGACGGTTTGGATATGCAGAGTCCCCTGTTATGGAATGGAACATTTGTGCAATATTGAGTCCTTCTCATTGGATTTGTTGTAGCAGACATTGCACACAAACAAACAGGACAGATTTGACTTACCAACCAGCCAGGCCCTGTCTGGGTACAGTCATGACATCAGCTCGGGGATTGCGTTGTTCCGCATAATGAAGGCATCATGAAGTGAACCCAGGAAATGGGCACAGTCTTGTGAGATGCAGAGATCCCCCAAACAAACCACTTGGACATTGATGGAATGGCAGCTCTTTCTGTTGCGGTACACTTATTCATTGCACTGCGGTTGGACTAAGGCAACATGTGTACCATCAATGGCTCCAATCACATGTGGGATGTGTGCCAAACTATTGAAGTCATCCTTCACATTGCTCAAATCCTCACTTTGAAGAAAGCGGATATAGCTGTCCAGGTGTTTCAACATTGCTGAGAGTACATCCTTCAACACTAGACTGAACATAGGCTGGGACATCACAGCAGATAGGGCTACTGTATTTTGGAAGGACAATGTGGCCAGGAAGTGCAAAAATGCCATAACTTGTGCAATGGGTGGAATGCTATTTAGATGACAAATGGCAGGCATCAGATCTGGCTCTGAGAGACGACATAGGTCCACAATTGTTAGCTGATTCAGACAGTAGATCTTGATGATGTGGCGTTCTTCCATGGTCTGAAGGTCTGGCAGTGGATGATAGAAAGTAGGTTGTCTGTTCCTTTTCCTCGCTGGGTTCCTAGGTGTGATAAGACATGAGTATTACCATTATTCAATGTGTCCCTTGCAATATACAGGATGCATGTCAATGTTAAAATGTGACAAGGCATGCATTGAGGTTTGGACATGATGCATAGTACCCAATCACAACTGATAATCACACAGCAGTCACATGTCACCCCCTTGCTTTGACATACATGTGTATACATCATGTGAATAGTCATCAACAATAAAACATGCCTCTCAGACTGTGACTTGATGTCCCAAACATTAAAATGACCTCTGTCAGGGTGGTAGGGCTGTGCCCCAATCCAAATTGCCGTGTATGCCTAGCAATGTACAACAATGGTGTCTGAGTAGTAGGAGCTACAGGACTGGAAAAGACAAGCAGTTAATGATGCAAAGAACAACAATTTTGGAGGTGTGACACATTTTTCAGAGCTATATAAAACATTTCAAGCCTTTAAAATGGTGGATGTCTGACCTAGTCCAAAGGACATTAGGAAGTGCCCGCAACCGCCGGCGGAAGTCATCATCGCAGTGAATGTGAGTTTCAAAGCCTTGATAGGTCCCTTGACCCCACAGCCCTGTTGTCACCTCCATACAGGTCACATGTGTCCTGTGCAGGCTCATTGCATTTCTGACACTGCATAAGTGCAAACTGTGTGTTGTTTAATGATAACCCATAATATGTGGCTTAGCTGTCTCGTCACATTGCAGAAAATGTACAATGCATGTCTATGTTATTCTGAAGTTGATCTATGTATTATGTACACATTTGTCAAAATGTGTGTTTTGATCCTACAGCCCTGTTGTCACCTCCATGCAGGTCACATGTGTCGTGTGCAGGCTCATTGCATTTCTGAAATTGCATAATCGCAAACTGTGTGTTGTTTAATGATAACCAATAATATGTGACTTAGCTGTCTGGTAACATTGCAGAAAATGCATATCTATGTTATTCCGAAGTTGATCTATGTATTATATGCACATCTTTCAAAAGGTGTGTTTGTGTTGATAATGAGACACACAGACTTCCACCCCCTGAAGTGGCATGAGTCTGCATCTGTATTTGCACATATCCACACATGGACAGGCTAGACTATTTCTGTGCCAACCATACCAATTTCTTCATGGAAGCCTATGTGTGATGTTAGTGTTTGTACCCTGGCAGTAGTCTGAAGGGACTGTACGCAAATGATCATTCTCACAGATTGTGAGTGTTTTGATGCATTCATGGCTGATGAGTTTACCTTCCAAAGGCACATAGGTGTGATGTGCCTCATAGTGTTTCTGATCTTTGTCAGATTGATAGATCATGTCCCACAATGTGACAGTTGACCTACCTAATCAGTGCAGGGCCTGAGCTGGGTGGTGGGTAGGGCTGCACAATGGGAAGTGTTAGTAGTCATCTCCCTCTATTCAGTGACTGTTATGTGCCACACTGTAGATACAGTATAGGGAAGACAGGATGTTCTCATCTTGGTATACTAACATGTATGTGACTCAGCCACTTTCGATGGGACTTGTTGACATAGGGGGTCATTACAACCCTGGCGGACGGTGTTAAAGGTGCGGTGTTACCGCAAACAGGCCGGCGGAGAAAAAAAGGGAATCATGACCCTGGCGGAAACCGCCGACAAAGACAGGCACTTTAACACCCCGCCAGCCACGGCGGT
The DNA here is from genome assembly GCF_031143425.1 of Pleurodeles waltl. Lineage (NCBI taxonomy): Eukaryota > Metazoa > Chordata > Amphibia > Caudata > Salamandridae > Pleurodeles > Pleurodeles waltl. The sequence continues at coordinate 379,636,945 of NC_090444.1, read as the reverse complement.
ACAGACAAGCAGCGCGGCAGTCACCGCCAACAGACAGGCGGAAGACAATGTACCACCCATAGTATCACAACCCGCCAATCCGCCACCTTTTCCGGGGCGGATTCACTGTGGATAAAAACACGGCGGAAACAGTTTCTGCAATGGGAAAACGATCACCTGAACACATCCCACGAGGAAGGAGGACACCATTGAGCCGGAATTACAAATCCTACCGGCCCTTCTATTCCTACTCATCTACGAAGACTAACGCCGGCGCCGGAGAAGACAACGGTGAGTACTGCACCTACGACATAGGGGAGGGGGAAGGCAAAAGTCAGGGACACACACACACAACACCCCCACCCCACCCCCACCCTCGCATATTACAACACACACACCAATGCATTTAGAAACATCACAGTAACAATCCACAACCCCCCCCGGAAGAATGCAAAAACAAAACGAAATCAGTTCAAACATTGTAATGTATCAATATACATGTCTCAAATATATACAGATATATTATAAAATCATTCAAAAGTATATACATTACGAGAAGTAGTGCAGATATGCACGTATCAATGTCTGTGCACCACTAGTCCAAAAATGCATGGGCGAGGCCCACACAAGATACCTGTCCACAAACAGAGAGAACACTGCCGGGGCATCAGAGAGAAATACAACAGCCACCTCAGGAGGAAGGGAAGGGGGGGCACCTCAGCCAGATGAGTGCAAAGCCAGATCCACGACGGGGCTCCATGCCTATTGATGTATCCTGGGGAGTGCAAAGCCACAGTCTCTCAAGTCTCTACAGTGGGTGGTTTTCCCACTGGACCATCCTGGGGAGTGCAAAGCCACAGTCTCTCAAGTCTCTACAGTGGGTGGTTTGCCCACTGGACCATCCTGAGGAGTGCAAAGCCACAGTCTCTCAAGTCTCTACAGTGGGTGGGTTGCCCACTGGACCATCCTGGGGAGTGCAAAGCCACAGTCTCTCAAGTAGATAACAGCCTCCACTGGTTCTGGAGGGGGACTGGTGCCCAGAGTGCTTCATCCTGTGAAGGACAGACAGAGTGGATGGATCTCTCCACTGGTTCTGGAGGGGGACTGGTGCCCAGACTGGATTAGTCTCCCCGTGACAGTTCCTGTCCCGTCACTGTCCCAGCTGGAAAAGGGATAACAATGCTTGATGTGGCGGTCTTTTCCTTCTTCAGCGGTGCATGGCCTGTTCAGCGGTGCTTGCCCTGTTCGGCGGTGCTTTGCCATGGCGGTCTCTGGACTGTTCAGCGGTGCTTTGCCATGGCGGTTCTGGACTGTTCAGCGGTGCTTTGCCATGGCGGTCTCTGGACTGTTCAGCGGTGCTTTGCCATGGCGGTCTCTGGACTGTTCAGCGGTGCTTTGCCATGGCGGTTCTGGACTGTTCAGCGGTGCTTTGCCATGGTGGTTCTGGACTGTTCAGCGGTGCTTTGCCATGGCGGTTCTGGACTGTTCAGCGGTGCTTTGTCATGGCGGTCTCTGGACTGTTCAGTGGTGCTTTGCCATGGCGGTCTCTGGACTGTTCAGCGGTGCTTTGCCATGGCGGTCCTGGACTGTTCAGCGGTGCTTTGCCATGGCGGTTCTGGACTGTTCAGCGGTGCTTTGCCCTGTCGGTCTCTGGACTGTTCATCGGTGCTTTGCCATTGCGGTTCTGGACTGTTCAGCTGTGCTTTGCCATGGGGGTCTCTGGACTGGGCATTGGTGTGTGGCATGACGTTCTCTGGACTGGGCATTGGTGTGTGGCATGACGTTTTCTGGACTGGGCATTGGTGTGTGGCATGACGGTCCCTCATTGCCCAGCGGGGCTGTGGCTGCCCGGGTCCTCCTGGGCAATGACTCTGGCGGTGGTCTCCTGACCAGTGATGATACTTGTGCCCTCCTGGGCACTGACTCCGGCGGTGGCGGTGGTCTCCTGACCAGTGACGATACTTGGGCCCTCCTGGGCACTGACTCCGGCGGTGGCGGTGGTCTCCTGACCAGAGACGATACTTGGGCCCTCCTGGGCACTGACTCCGGCGGTGGCCTCCTGACCAGTGACGATACTTGGGCCCTCCTGGGCACTGACTCCGGCGGTGGTCTCCTGACCAGTGACGACGGTGCTGGCGGAGGTGTCCCGGCCGCCGGGAAGAATGCCGCCCTTCTCCGCCGTGATGCTCACACCAGGCTGTGCAGACTTCTTCTGGCCATTCCCCACCTTTGGAGGAGTCACAGCTGACTCTGCAATCCCCCTGGGACCCCTGTGAGTTGTTTTGCCGCCAGGAATCTTCACACGGTCCTGTCGGCCACTTTCCAACTTCTGAGCCTTTACAGGGCGTGGACTGGCAGTGCCTTGGCTCCGTGTCACACTGCCTGCCCTGGTGACCGGTGCACTCCACACACCTTGAACACGCACCACTGGTACTGGAGGCTTTTTGGCTGAGGTGCTACGACAGGACTGATGAATTGGAGGGGTGGGGGCAAAAAGGTCAACTTTGCAGAGGGACAGTTTCTGACGAACACTGGGATGGGTAGCTGGAGGGGGTCTGGGAGTGGAGGAAGAGGAGGTGGTTGTAGGAGGTGTCACTTTAGGTGTTTTGGGTGCAGGTGCTGGAGGCTGTTGTGAGGTGGATGGATGTTGGGTGTGTGGGTGCCCGCGTTTGTGTAGTTTGGGAGGGGGCGTCACAGACACACTGGGAGAGGACACAAGGGATGTGTAAATGGGAGTGGAGGTGGTGATTGCAGGTGAGCGGGGTGTGGTGCTGGGAGTTCTGGTGCGAGTCCTGGTGCCTGTAGATGTAGTGCATGCAGGTGAGAGTGTAGACGACACTGGGAGGGAGGAGGGAGACGATGAGGAGGGGGACACAGTGGAGGCAGTGGATGTTGCTGTGTCTGTATGTGTGTGATGCTTGTATGAGTGCCTGTGGGATATGTGGTGTCTATGTTTGCCTGAGCTACTTTTGTGTGTTGAGGTGTGTGCATGCTGGTCTGATGGTGTGCTTGGGATGGGGTACAGGGGATTGGGTCTGGGTGGAGGAGGTTGGAGGAAGGAGGCTAGACACAGGGACAATGGCTGCCATCAGTGCTGAGGCCAGAGATTGCAGGGTTCGCTGAAGGACAGCCTGACCAGAATGAATGCCCTCCAGGAATGCATTACCGTGTTGCAACTCCCCTTCTACACCTTGGATGGCATTCACAATGGTAGACTGCCCAACAGTGAGTGACCTGAGGAGGTCAATGGCCTCCTCACTGAGGGCAGCAGGGGTGACTGGGGCAGGGCCTGAGGTTCCTGGGGTGAAGGTGATGCCCACCCTCCTGGGTGAGTGGGCACGGGGCGAACGCTGAGGGGCTGCTGGGAGGGCGGTGCTGGTAGGGGAGGTGGCGGCTGTACTTGTAGAAGTGGGGCGCACAGATGGTGCTGCCACCACAAGGGAGCTCCCATTGGCGGACGAGTCCGTGTCACTCGTTGGTGGTCCGGTGGCCGACGTGAAGCTCCCTTCGCCCTCCGTCCCACTGGTGCATTCTGAGTCCGTGGTGTGGCCCTCCATGGCCATGTGGGATGCAGCTCCCTCGTGCTCCGGTGCCACTGTACCTCCGCCTGATGATGCTGATGCACAAAAGAACAGGGAGAGCACAAAAAGGGGGATGGGGGGGAGACAGAAGAAGACAGGTTGAGTGCATGGCATACCGATACCATTGGCGGACAATACAGACAAAGCAGCCCCCTGCACTACGCCGTGCTCCTGGCCTCTACAGATGCAATTTCTGGGATCTGGCTTACATGGCTATGGTGGACATCTGCACACATGGATGCCACAGGGGCATGTATACCTGTACTTGGCACTCTACTGCGGTGGGGTAGAGTGCCACATGGCCTGCATTACGGAGGGGCCTAGCCTACGTATTTCTGCCTGGCCTAGGTACACCCACAGCCCTCCTCCCTCAGCCAGCCCCTCCACTGCGCGCCAAGTACTCAGAATGAGGTTGTACTCACCCCCTTGTGTCTGCTGTGATGCCCTCAAGCGCCCATCCAACTCCGGGTAGGCCACCGCCAGGATCCGGAACATCAGGGGGGTCATGGTGCGATGGGCACCCCTCCCACGTTGGGAGGCCATCCCCAGCTGAGCCTCTGCCGTCTTCTTGCTCCAGTGGCGAATGTCCTCCGATCTTTTCCGGCAGTGGGTGCCCCGTCTCTGGTGGACCCCCAGGGTCCGGATGTCCTTGGCGATGGCACGCCAAATGTCCTTCTTCTGGTGGGCGCTGACCTACATGACATGCACAAGGGAAGAAGAGAAGTCATTACCAACTGCACCGTCGATGTGAGTGTCCCCCCTCCCTACCTTAGCCATGTGGCACATTCATTCACATGCATTAATGTTCCCTGAACTCTGCCCCCTTCCCTCTTACAACCAGCCCTCTCCACTCAGGCCTAGCCCATACAACGTGCTACCTGTGTACTAACCTGTTTGTCTCGAGGACCTTAGAGTAGCGTGTACAGGGGGAGGACCCAGTCTACTAGTTTCTCCAACTCCTGAGCAGTGAAGGCAGGGGCCCTTTCCCCAGACGCAGCAGCCATCGTCGCTTCCAGACCGAGGTCACAGCAGCACTTGCAGTGTAGGTCCTCTCCTGTCGAAGATCAGGTATCTAGTGATTGAATAGATAGATAATGGCGGTGACGTCCGCGGTGGTGACGTCCGCGGCGGTGCGTATCATCACCGGCGGCGCACTTGTTCATTGGCTCCTGGGACGCATAGGGTCCAATGTTAACCAATGCAGCATTGCGCCGCGGTCTACGACCGCCTACCGCGACGGTGTGCAACGGCAACGCAGTTACCCCACAATCCCATTGTCCCAGTTTAGAGGTCAGGCAGCCGCCATTTCAGGGGCCCACATGGCTTCATTTACTTCTGCGTCACACATAGCTAGGCCTACACTCAACACACATACAGGAAGGGTTTTGTGTTTGGTGTTGTGTTCTGTGTAACTGTGGGTACATACCTGGAAAAAAGTTGACTCTGTGGTTGCTGTTGTCCTTCCTAGGCACCCTCATTTGGGACAATTGAGAAGATGGAGGAATCCTCCGGTGTACCGACCGCTGGTGGACCTGTTGACAATGGAGGAGCGACATTTAATCGTCACTTACAGGTTTGACCGTGCCACTATCCAGGAACTATGTACCAAGTTGGAGCCAGACCTGATGTCACCAATCCGCCATCCCAATGGAATCCCCTGACGTGCAGGTGCTGTCAGTGCTTCATTTCCTTGCAAGTGGCTCTTTTCAGACAACAGTGGCCATGGCGTCAGGGATGTCCCAGCCTATGTTTTCCAACGTGCTGTCCAGAGTGTTGTCTGCCCTGCTGAAACACGTAAGGAGATACATCATTTACCCTGAGGTGGAAGATTTGGCTACAGTGAAAGGTGACTTCTATGCCCTTGGACATATCCCCAACATCATAGGTGCTATTGATGACACCCATGTAGCTCTGGTCCCCCCCCACAGGAGTGAACAGGTGTACAGGAACCGGAAGAGTTATCATTCCATGAATGTACAGATGGTATGTTTGGCAGACCAGTACATCTCTCAGGTAAATGCTATGTTTACTGGCTCAGTGCATGACGCCGACATCCTGCGGAATAGAAGCATCCCTGATATGATGGGTCAACTCCAGAGGCACCGTGTGTGGCTATTAGGAGACTCTGGTTACCCCAACCTGTCCTGGCTATTGACCCCAGTGAGGAATCCCAGGACCAGGGCAGAGGAACAGTACAATGAGGCCCATGGGCGGACTAGGAGGGTGCTCGAACGCACCTTCGGCCTCCTGAAGGCCAGGTTCAGGTGCCTCCATATGAGAGGTGGTTCCCTATTCTACTCACCGAAGAAGGTGTGCCAGATCAACATCGCCTGCTCTATGCTTCACAATCTTGCATTGCGACGCCAGGTGCCTTTTCGGCAGGAGGATGGTCCAGATGACGGTGTTGTGGCAGCTGTGGAGCCTGTGGAGCCTGTGGACAGTGATGAGGAGGAAGCTGAGGAAGAAGACAACGACAACAGGGAGTCAGTCATACAGCAATATTTCCAGTGACACACAGTTGAGAACATTTTCATTTTTCCCATTACATTCACTGTCACACATCTTCCTCTATCCTGTGTGTAATTTCATAGGATTATTTGATAACTGAGTTGTTCCTTTCCATTACGGTTTCACAGGTGTGTCACAACGTGTGTCATCTGCATGCATCCTTCAAGGACTTGTGATGTGTGACATAGGTATGTTGCCTTTACAACTAGAAACGCATTTAGACACTGTCATTGATAATAAATGTTACCAAATCATAGACTGACTCAACATTGTTTGTGGTTCAAGGGTGTTTATTTAAGTGCTCAAAAATTGAGGGGGGTTGTAAAATGGTGAGGGGTGATGGTGGAGGAATGTCCATGGCAGAGTCCAGTCTATTAGTCTCACAGGTGCACTGCCCATATGGGCGTAGGAAGTGGAGCTGGGGCAGTTTAAGTATGGACAGGGTAACAAAGTGGGACAGTGGAGGACAATCAGAGAGGTCTCATTTCCTGGCGGGGGTCTTGCCATCTTGCTCTGTCCTGTTCCTGGATCTCAGGGACTGCTTGCGTGGTGGTTGTCCATCTGCAGGGGGTGGGGTGCTGGTGTGGTGGTCCTGTGGCGGGGCGTCCTGTCCACTAGCGCCGGCGGAGGTGGTGGGCAGTTCATCGTCCATGCTAGTGTCAGGGGCCCCTTGGAGTGCCACGGTGTCCCTCAAGGTCTGCTGTATGTCCTTCAGCACCCCTACGATGGTGCCCAAGGTGGAGCTGATGGTCGTGAGCTCCTCCCTCAACCCCAAATACTGGTCCTCCTGCAGGCGCTGGGTCTCCTGAAACTTGACCAGGACCGTCGCCATCGTCTCCTGGGAGTGGTGGTATGCTCCCATGATAGAGGAGAGGGCCTCGTGGAGAGTGGGTTCCCTTGGCCTGTCCTCCCCCTGTCGCACAGCAGCCCTCCCAGTTCCACTGTGTTACTGTGCCTCCGTCCCTTGGACCGTGTGCCCACTACCACTGCCCCCAGGTCCCTGTTGTTGTTGGGGTGGTGGGTTAGCCTGGGTTCCCTGTAGTGTTGGACACATGCTGATTGACTTGTCCTGGGGACAGAGGTATGGGCCCGCTGGGTGGGTGCTGTGCTGTTGTTACCAGAGGGTGGAAGGTCAGTGTTGGGCTGTGCCTGTGCGAGGGGAACCGACTGTCCCGAGGCCCACGATGGTCCGGGCTGGTCATCTGGATCCAGTTGGCCAGAGCTGCTGTCGTCACTGTGGGCCTCTTCTGTGGGTGGAGTGGAGATGTCTGGACCCTCCTGTGTGGTGACGTTCCGTAGTGGTCCTGCAGGGGTATAAGAGCAAGATTATTGCATGTGTGTGTGTCATGGTGTGCAATGGGTGGGTGTGCGTGTACCCCAGTGCAAGCATTCCTGTGTGGGGGGGCTTGTGTGATGATGGTACGGGGGGTGTTATGGGTATGTGCAGTGAGCATGCTTTAGTGAGGGGTGACCATGCTTAGTTGTTGCATGCAGGGCTTGGTGTTGGGATGTGTGGTTTGTGTTATTAGTACATTAGTGAGGAGCTGGAGTGATAGGGGAGGGGGTGAGGGTGGGGGTGTGTGATAGCATGCAGGTAGGGTGGGGGATATGATAGTTAAGATTTGACTTACCAGTGTCCATTCCTCCACCGACTCCTCCGAGGCCCTCTGGATGCATGATGGTCAAGACTTGCTCCTCCCATGTTGTTAGTTTTGGGGGAGGAGGTGGGGGTCCGCCACCAGTCCGCTGAACCGTGATGTTGTGCCTGGAGACCGCTGAACGCACCTTCCCCCGTAGGTCGTTCCACCTCTTCCTGATGCCCTCCCGATTTCTTGGATGCTGTCCCACAGCATTGACCCTGTCCACGATTCTGCGCCATAGCTCCATCTTCCTGGCTATGGAGGTGTGCTGCACCTGTGAGCCAAATAGCTGTGGCTCTACCCGTAGGATTTCCTCCACCATGACCCGGAGCTCCTCCTCGGAAAAGCGGGGGTGTCTTTGGCATGACATCGGGTGGTGTGTGTGATGTGTGGGGCGGTGTCAGTGTTGATGTGTGTGGTGATGTGTAGTGGTGTGTGGTGTTTTGTGCGTGGATGTTGTGTGGGTGATGGTGTTGTGTGCCTCTGTGTGGTGGGATTGTCTATTCTGTGCTGTCTCTCTGGCCTTCGTGACTAATTTTTGGACGTAGGTGTTTGTGGGTGATGTGGGTGTGTGTTTTATATTGTGTTGGGTGTGTGGGAGTGGTGTTTGTATGTGCATCAGGTGTGTGTATTTGGAAATGTCCAATGTGGCGGTGTTTTGAGATGTGTGTGTATTTGGAGCGCGGCGGTGTGTACCGCCAATGGAATACCGCGGTTGAAAGACCGCCGCGTGGATTCGTGGGTCGTAATAGCATGGGCGTGTTTCTGTTGGCGAGGAGGTGGAGGTTTTGTTTTCACCAGTTTAACACTGACCTTTGGTGTGGCAGACTTGTGTGGGTGTCTGGATTTCGGCGGATTCCGATATGTGTGTCATAATAGCTGTGGCGGAATTCCGCGGCCGCAGCAGTGTATTGGCGGTCTTCTGCACGGCAGTAAGCGGCTTTTACCGCCAATGTTGTAATGACCCCCTTAATGTTTTGTCCTGTCTTTTGCATCCGTGCAGGTCAGCGCCCATCAGATGAAAAGGATTTGGAGAGCCATTGCTAAGAAGGTGTGGACCCTAGGGGTCCACAGCTGGTGGAGTGCTCACTGTCGCAAGAGGTGGGAGGACCTGAGATGCTGGGCCCAGAAGATAGAGGAGGCCCAGATGGGGCTGTCCTCCCAATATGGGCGGGGTGCCTGCGGACCATGCCCCCCCCCAATGTCCCACATTCTGGCAGTGGCCTACCCAGAGCTGGGTGGGCATTTGAGGGCAGCCCAGCAGCCGCAAGGGGGTAAGTACATGGCACATTCCTGCCCATTCCAATGTCAGGTGATTGAGTGAAGTACTGACTGCTCCCCCTGACAATAAGGGATGAGCCATGTTTCACATAGTGGATGGGAGATTCTTTGTTTTGACACATCATATGTACCAAACTGGTGTGCCTTGCCTTGTGGACCTGTGACAAAACTGGGGGGAATCCTCAGACCATTTGCTCAGTAGGTCAGCAAGGTGAAAAAATGGCTGTGTACAGTGATCATTCATTTACTTACTGTTGTTCTAGTGGGTCTAATTTCTATCCAACAAATCACTCTACCTATATGTCACAGGTCAAAGGTAAGTAGGTTGGGATCACTGTACTCTCTCATGTGTCTGGTTATATGTGTATAGAGACATCTGCCACCCGGGAGCTAGTTATCTTATGCGTATGATGGGTGCTGGTGCTTCACTATAGTCTGTGAAGTGTAGATGTCCATCATACATATGACATGGCTTACATAGATATTTGTTTGGAGCTGTAGCAAACTACTTTTCCTTGGTAAGTGGGGAATGTCTATTGATATGAATGATGTGTCATCACTGTTGCCAACATTCCTTGTGCCTAAAGGTCAGCATGTGTCCGTTTCTCTTTAGGAAACATTTCTATGCTGCAGTTCTATGTATGTTCTATGTTGATGGGATGATGTCTGTAATCCCTCACATATATGTACCTGAGAAACTGTTAGTAGTATAGTAAATGTACAATGGGCGCCCATTACGTGTGGTGTCACTGACAGGAGTGTGTCACCATTGTTCATTGTCTGAAATACACCTTTATGTGTCATATTATGTAATTTGCCATGTAAATCTACAGTAGTTGTGAGGGAGATGGCAGATAGGCCCAGGGTGTGGAACCACTTTGTGTTTATCTATGCTCCTGATTGGGAATCATGAATAAAGTACACTGCAGATGTGTAATGATTCAAGATTGTGCCCTGACTGTTGGCATGCATCATGGAGTGAGTTGCAGTGATGTTTACATCACATGTGTTTGGGTACAAGCATTCATCACAGACAGACACCAGGATGGGGATGTCCAAGATGTGGTTAATGATGTGGTTAATGATGTTGGTGCTCATTGAGGAACAGGTTGAGGGCCTTCTATTGTTCTGTTAAATATCTGTGTCTCCCCAAAAGGACAAATGTCTACCACAGAAACCCTCAGAGAATGTCATTGCAATGGGTGTCAGACATTAGTGGTGATTAACCTGGGTTTTGCAAAATCGTTGTTTCATTTATTCTGGGGACATTTCTCCCTGACATATTGAACCTAACATCAACAGTGTTCCTTTCAATGCCACATGTGAGGCCTTTCAGAGTTACATTGATACTACCTCCTTGAATCTATTATGGCAGATGTCACTTGTTAAAGTGTACATTGTTGAAATGTTTCCTGAAGACACGGTTATTTCCATGGCACATACTCCAGGATATAGAACTTTCGGGATCCACATATCAGTATTTCAGCGGCTCATTTCTAATTGTAGATTCATTATTTATGTGCCAAATAGATGTGTGCGTGACCTTGTGTGGGGTATGTGGAAATGGAATTTACAATGGGATACTGTTGTTTGCCATTAATTAACTGAGGTCTGCTGCATGTGGGAGAACTTTGAGGATAAAGAGGACTCCTAGATGTTGTATGGTTAGTGTGATTCCAATACTTCACCCATGCAATTGTAGTTGTCTGAGGTACTGATCTTACTGTGGGCCACTGTGGTAAATCCAGATGGCATGCATGCATATGTCATGGCACATGTACGCCCCATTTAGATGAGTAGTTTTGCAAGGGCCTACTAGAATTGATGGTATTGTTAGCAAATCTGAGTTGTAGTTCAGGTTCTATCATGAACATATGATGACCATATTTCTCTTTGACCTTGTAGCATCTGCACAGGCAAGCAGAGGAGATGGGGCTGAGCCAAGGAGGGACCCATCTGGACACAGGACCTCAGGTCAAGAATCTGCTAACACAGAGGGACCCAGTGGCCTGGATGGAGAGGGGAGTGCCATGGGGGAGACCAGATCTGCATCATCCTAGGATTCCTCCTCCAGTGTCCACTTCCTAATGCTGCCAGACCCATTGGGGGATCCCCCAGCAGCATGTTTGTCCACCACCCTCTGTTCGATCACTGCCCACCCCATTGGTCACCACCCAGTTGGCCGTGCCCGTTCACCCAAAAGGGTGGGCATCTCCTTTGCCGCAGGAATCTCCAACCCTGCCTCTGTTACCCCTGCTGCCCTCAGTGAGGAGGCTACTGACCTCCTGAGAAGTATCTCTGTGAGTCAGTCAGCCATTCTGAACGCCATCCAGGAACTGGCGACCCAACTGCAACAAACCAATGCGTTCCCGGAAGACATTCATGGTGCAATGGCTGGCCTAAAGAGATCTTTTCAGGGTCTGGCCTCTATACTGAAGGCAGCCAGTCACCCCCCACCTTCCGTCCCCCCTCTACCTCCCTCTTCCCAGTTCAAATCCCCCTTCCCCTACCCACCCAAAGCACACAAACAGACACACAGACATCCACCTCAACAGGCAAATGGAGCCCACACAAACAAAAGCTCCACAATACCTACCAGCACCCACACAAATAATATCCACCTGCAGACACAACAACAGTCACAACTTCATCTGACACCCACAACATCACACGCAACATCAAGCATACCTACAGACCCCACCACCACAACAGTCACTGACACAGCAACCACACCCATCCTACCTGCAGACACAACCCCAGCAGACTCGCAGCCATCCACCGCAAGCACCACACCCGTAGATACCACAGCTACAGACACACTTACATCCACCACATCTACCATACTTGCAGTCACCACCCCGGCAGACAGTCACCCACCCACCACGTCATCCCCCAGCACCTCTAGCCCCCTAACCCCAAGGCACATAAACACCCTCACTCACCCACCCAACAGACACCCACCACACACATATATACCTTGCATAAGCACACACCTACGACATCCACACCTACACATCAGACAACCACTCCCTCAACCTCCAAATCCCGACCCCCTTCTGATGATCGTCCCCATGTGTCCAAAAAACTGTTCCTCTGTGATCTTGGCCTTACCCCAGTTCTCCCACCTCTGGACCACAGCCAGAAGGACCCCACCCAGCTCCAAGTCCATTCCTTCCACCTCCAAGGCCTCCCCTACCCCCCTCTGCATGCACCTTTACTTCACCCCCACCAAGAAGGAGCCCATCCCTCCCAAGAAGAATCCCACCCCTCCCAAGAAGACCTCCCCTCCGAAGCCTAAAGCCACTCCTCCCAAGTCCAATCCCCAACCACACTTACTGTCACCCCACCCCAAGATAATCCTGAGGTGCCTGCTTGCCCCCCTGATGCCCCTCTCCTGTGGAGGTTCCCTGGCAGATGGGAGTCAAGTTTATGCAGAACACTGTGCTGTATTTAAAAATGTTTGGTCTGGCCAATGGCCTTTGGACTTGAAGAACTTTATAAGTTAAGAAACCAAAACTGTTTTTTTTTTTCGGTACACATTTGTCCTACAATTCCTTTAACACCATTATGTAGTTCCTGATTAATGTTTGTTGTGTGCTTGCAGTTGTGTGTGTTTGAGCCTGATTGCTGCTCTATGCGGTATTCTTTGCAGTATGTGAATTTGTGGGCAGTGCTGGTGTCCCTCAAGAGAAGGATATATGTTGTGTGTATAGGTATGTGTTTGTAAATGCAATGTTAGCGTCATGGCATAGTGTAGTATTTGGTATGATAAGTATTTCTTTTTGTGTTATGCAATGTGGGCATGTGTGGTGTTCGACGACTTGTCCCCCTGATATGGCTTCTGTATGTATCTGATGTGTATTATCATGAGTTTTGTTTTTGTAGACATGGAGTGTGTTCAGTTGTGCTTGCTATGTTTGAATTTGCCTGTGCATGTGTCCATTTAGGAGTGTGTCTCTTGGAGCTAGTTTCTTTAGGGGTATGTCACATGCAGTAGGAGTTGAATGTGCTCTGTTGACTTGCCCTTCCCTATTGTGCTATGTGCATGAATTTGGGTTTAGAATTGTTTGTCCCTAGGACCTATGTGGGGCCATTTCCTGTGCACAAGTTGTTTGAGGGGCCTGTTCGAGGTGATGTATGTCCCAGTGCAGTCCCCTTCCATGGGTGTCCCAATTTGTGCAGGTATAGTTGTCATATTTTCTTTGTCTATTTGTGTGTCTGTGTTTAGTGCATGCCATTGTACTTCAATTGTGCTGTGATGTGTGTGTGTCCATTGCAGGGTTGTTTCATGGTGGTGGTGTTTGTGTTCCATGCCACTTTGATACATATGTGTGTTGTATGTGTGAACAGTCCCTGGCCAGTGGTGTGATAATGTTGTGTAGCCTGACATAGACCATGACATAGAATTCAGATGTTTTGACTCAATTTTTTACTGTACACTTGTGCTGTATTTTCTGTATCTTTTCATCCTTACATTTAATTATTGAACCAACTAATGAATGTATATAATGTGCTGTGGGTAAGAGCACTGCAGTAAATGCAATAAATACATTAATAGACAATGTACTTTGTCTCATAATTAATGATGGTTTTCAGCATTGTTCTGATTTTTCGATAATAAATATATTAGCTGTTGCACAGCACAATTATTATACACAAGAATGCAAGCACCTCAATGAGGATCTAAAATGAGCCCTTACAGCGACTGTCAGATTCCTCTCCAGGGACAAAGTGCACAAGCTAAAACCCTATGGTATAGCCCTGGTAATACTGGTGGGTGTACCCTTGATACCCTTTGTTAGAAATGTGGTCTTTGGTTGGCAGCCAGGTTACCCAGGTTACCCCTGTCCAAGCAAGGACCCTCACTATAGTCAGGGCAAAGGAGAATTACACTCAGTTAACCCCCACTCACCCCAATGGTAGCTTGGCATGAGCAGGTAGGCTTAACTTCAGAGACCAGGTGTAAAGTATTTGTACCAACACATGCAGTAATATAGGAAAACACCACAAAATGACTAAACACAGGTTTAGAAAAAAACAAGAATAAAACGACAAAAACCCAACATGCACAAGTCAAGTTATGAATTTTTAAAGATTAAACTCAAAAATAGCGCTTAGAAACACAAATGCTTCGATGAGGTTATAGCATGGCATTGGGTCGGGCCGAAGTCTTTCCCAACAATCCGACACCAATGGCGTCGGTCACGGAGTGACACAGACCCCCAGATACAATACCTTAGTGAAATGTGAAAACAAGCCGGTGCATGGTGTCGGGGATCGCAACGTCGTTGGATCTGAGGTGGCATCGATTCCGGTGCTGGGGAGTGAAGGAACGGAGGCGTGACGAAGAGGCATCGTTTTTTTGCTGCGAAGCGGTGGAGGTGAGGTTGCGTTGAATCCGCCCACTTCGGGCAGAGTCGATATCCGGCAGTCATGATGTGGTGCAGCGACTTCTGCGGAGTCGGGGACTTCGGCGGGGCTGCAGCAGCGTCGGGCCTGTGGGGCCGTTTCACTCCAGCAAGGACCACAGCTTTGGTTGCGGGTGGCATCACAGGATTCAGCAGTGGCGGCGGTCCAGAGTCGTCTACCAGCTTCTCCTTTCAAGGGTCCAGGGACTGGAAAGGGAACCACTTGGCAGGGCAGGAGTCTCAGCAGAGAGTCCAGGTGCTGGGAGAGGAAGTTCTTGAGGGCCCTGAGACTTCAGAACAGGGAGCAAGTTCGGTCCAAGCCCTTGGAGATTCTTCTCAAACAGGAATAAACTACAAAGTCCAGTCTTTGTCCCCTTTCACAGGCAGAAGCAGCAAGTGCAGAATAGCCTAACAAAGCACAGTCACAGGTAGGGGCAGGACTTCTCCTCAGTTCTTTGGCTCTTCTCCTTGGCAGAGGTTCCTCTTGAATCCATAAGAGATCTAATTTTCAAGGGTTTTGGGGGCTCTTCTTAAACCCCTTCCTGCCTTTGAAGTAGGCCTACTTCAAAGAGAAGTCTCTGTTGTTTTCAAGATCCTGCCTTGCCCAGGCCAGCCCCCAGACATACACCAGGGGGTTTGAGACTGCATTGTGTGAGGGCAGGCAAAGCCCTTTCAGGTGTGAGTGACCACTCCTCCTCTCTCTCTTAACACAGATGTCTCATCAGGATATGCAGGCTACACCCCAGCTCCCTTTGTGTCACTGTCTAGAAAGAGGTACAAACATCCCAACTGTCAAACTGACCCATACAGGGAATCCACAAACAGTGTGAGTCACAGAATGGTTTAACCAAGAAAATGCCTACTTTCTAAAAGTGGCATTTTCAAACACACAATCTAAAAAACAACTTCACTAAAAGGTGTATTTTTAAATTGTGAGTTCAGAGACCCCAAACTGCAAATGTCTATCTGCTCCCAAAGGGAATCTGCACTTTAATAATATTTAAAGGCAGCCCCCATGTTATTCTATGAGAGTGATAGGCCTTGCAACAGTGAAAAATGAATTTGGCAGTATTTCACTGTTACGGACATGTAAAACACATAAATACATGCCCCACCTTTTACATACACGGCACCACGCCCATGGGGCTACCTAGGGCCTACCTTAGGGGTGCCTTACATGTATAAAAAGGGAAGGTATAGGCCTGGCAAGTGGGTACACTTGCTAAGTCGAATTGGCAGTAAAACCTGCAGGCACTGCAGTGGCAGGTCTGAGCCATGTTTACAGGGCCACTAATGTGGGTGGCACAACCAGTGCTGCAGGCCCACTAGTAGCAGTAGATTTATAGGCTCTGGGCACCCCTAGTATACAGTACTACAGACTTACTAGTAAATCAAATATGCCAATCATGGAAAGTCAATTTACACATACATTTTACATAATTTACATAGGGGCACTTGCACTTTAGCACTGGATAGCAGGGGTCAAGTGCCCAGAGTGACAAAAACAGCAAATACAGAGACCAGCATACATCAAAAACCTGGGAAACAGAGGTAAAATGTTAGGGGAGACCACCCCAAGGATGCCAAGTCTAACACCCTTTAAAAGAGGGCATGATGATCCTAAAGGAATGTGAGGTGCAATCTTTGGATGCATGTGGGGGTAAGAGGGTTTGTTGGAATATTCATGCACCCTCACAAAGGCTGACCAGGGGAGAAAGCTAAATGTCTGGTACTCCATGACACACTTAGTACCTCATCCAGGGAACACAGTCATAGTAGGAATCCATCATGTATATGGAGCAGGACCCAGTTACACAACAGACCACCTCTTCCAATGTTCGTTGCTAATTTTACGCACACACAAATGTTATTACAGATGGAGTAACTGCACAAATTCATGGCATTATTTAATGCCTAATTGTGCAGGTAATGATAAAACAGGCATTATTGTCAGTACCTCACTATGTGCATTTAGGGTTCTAGGAGAGCTTAGTTTGACTGGGTGAATATGCTTAGCTCTCTGGAAACAAATGTATGCTCCTCACGTTGTTCCTCTTTTTTTCAGTCATTGTATTCTCAGCCGTTTAGGGTGTCACATCATCTAGGGAAGCCAGTTAATGGAGATCCCCAACCCTTCAGGGCTTCTAATAAAGGTGAATATTAGAGCTAAAGGATTCACTCCAGAGCTGTGTAGTGTTGCCCCTCGGTAGCCAATATACCTTGTACCCACCTTGCTTAAGGCTCTAAAAGGGACTACATTGTTAAATGATAGCCAGAGAGAATAAGTGATTCTCCATTTTATGCTGCCATTACTGTGAAGTTGCTTATGACCGATAGGAGTCCAGATCAAGGGTAAAACTTAAAGTTGCTCCCAGACAGGCATTTGAAAACATGGTGGCATAACTTTGCCACACGGACCTCAGGCCCCACACATGCTCACATTAAGGACATTCCTTATCAACAGCCATAAGAAATATGACCACTTCATGCCCAGAAGTGGGTCCCGTGCTCACTGCGCCACTGGATTCAAGCTAGCCTAGCTGATGAACGGTGATACCCTGAAACCGGTCCTAGGATGCTTGTTACCGGTCCAGGGAGAACCTGGCTTGGCAGTTCAGGCTGGACTGTTCCCATGAGGAACAGGGTCAAGACTGATTTGGATATGGCTGGGTCCAGACTGGGGTGGCGTGGTGAGCTAACAAAAAAAACGATGGATTAAACCCAGATCTTTGTGACTGGGGGTGAATGTTTGATTTGCTCTGCATTCATCCATCATCTTTTCTTTTTGCAATTCATGCCCAACCTAAAGGCACATCAGTCGATGTCCCTGCTGGCCTTCAACCTTCAAGGCCAATTGTATTATCTACAATGCCTTTCTTTATGACAGACTCGAGATCTCTGCTTTTTTGTGGCGCTCCAAAAGCTAGGGCACCATTAGACTATAGGCAAAAAAACTGTATGAAAATAGCTATGCAACAGTTCTCTATCTACACAACTGGATTCTGGAGCAACATCCCTGCGAGACTGTTTTAACTAAAAAAAAAATAATGCAATTAATATGTGAAATAAATGTGTAGGACTTAGACAAAAAGCCATATTTTAAATACAAATATGAGCAGTAGACTTCCATAGCCACATGTATTTAACTAAAACCACTGATAAATGCATTTTTCGTTCCTTCCTTTACCCTGACCTAAGTCGAGAATGTGAATATTAAACTTTCAATGACAAATGTGCTGTGATCAGCATGAATACTAAAAACTTGTTATATTTAAAACTTTCTCATAAGCAGGGTTTTCTTAGAATATGGTAATGAATTAAAATGTTTAGTTTGATTCCGAGAATGTTTCATGTGAAATATAAAACTTTCATTTAGAATAGGTGACAAAGAGGATGATCTCATGCTGAAATTTAATGTTCTAACTATGAATGGTTTTTGTCTTGTAGTAGTGGATGGTGGGAATCGAGCTCAATTTAGCAATTTGTAACTAATTTGTAATTTGTCAAAAGTTAAATGTTTAGGAGTTATTGTTATTGGAAGACAGAAGCTTTTCTTTTGCCATGATGACACCTCTGCCTGATTGGACGAGGTACTGAGAAATAATAACATTGTGGTGAATTGTTGATATGAGATATACTATAAATGCGTGTTCCTAGAGTAGAAGAGGAGAACTTCTTTTGACTTTTCTACTGACCTAGACTCTTTGCTGATGTTTCTCAGATTAATTCTGGAAGACATATACTTTCCCTTGCCTGAATTTATGCTGCTCTGAGTATCAAGTGAGTTTCCTGAACCTCTCTTTAAGGGAAGTTCTGCTTATGATCTGAAATTCATGCTAAAAGCTTTATACTTTTACCTCTTGAATGCAGAGCTTTGCATGAGAGTTATCTGTTGCTTTTCTATCGCTCTCGAATTTCATTGCTCAATATGGATGACTTTTCAATAGAGAAATAATTACTAAAACATATCAAAGCTTTGAAAATCACACCAAAATCTCATCATTGACTTCCATGAAACATAAGGCCTATTTTACAAAGCCCTTGAGTCGCCACTGCGTCATTTGTTTTGACACAGCAGCAGCACTATAACAACTCCATATTTACAAAGTTTCCCCATTGTGTTTTTTTTTTTCCATAGCATTGGATCTGGCTGCCTCAGATACTGACAATAATGTGCAAGGCAGGCGTCCCCCTTAAAAAATCTCGCAGGACTGACACAGCCATATTTACAAGCTTTTTCGGAAAATGACGCACCGTTTGCAAAAGTCGTGCAGAGTCTCCAATGCACCCCAAAAATTAATGCCTGGTCAGACCAGGTGTAAAAATGATGCATTGGCAAAAGTACATAAGGAAAACATACCCAAACCACCCTGGCAAGCTCTAGAACACCATAGACCTACTCTTACTTCAGCTTGGAGTACCAAGAAGACATCCACAAGCACTACCATCACCACCACCTCCACCATCACCACCACAGTCACGACCACTTGCAACACAGAGGCAGTGCAGGAGAAGGGAGTGCATATACAGACAGCATATCTCACAAACTGGACTGAGGGAGGAAAAGGCAGTCCCCTATTACCATCTCAGGAGGCAGTCCATCATACAGCTGCTACACTTCATTCCACCAGGACTACAGGCAACAGTCGACAGGGTCACCAACATCCCACCACAGACAAAGCTCCTGGCCATGTTTCACATGCTGACCTCGGGGTTCTTAAAGGCAACTACAGCCTGAGTGGCTTGAATATCACAGCCATCATTCTCATCATTCCTACTCTCTGTCCTGGATGCCATCATCCGGATCACATCCCGAACATTCTTTTCCCCAACACCCAGCAACTGCAGCAAGAGATCAAACAAATATTCTTTGCCATCGATGGGTTCCCACGAGTGCTGGGTGCCATGGGTTGCACGCATGTGCAACTCGTTCCTCCTGCTGCAACTGCCCATCTATACAGGAACTGGAAACACACCCACTCCATCAACGTCCAGGCCATTGTTGACCATCATGGGTTGATCACAAATGTGCTGACAAAACACTCCAGCAGTGTGCATGATGTATTCTTATTCCAGCACTCCATCAGCAACCAACAATTCCAGAATGAACAATATGGGAATGGCCTACTTGCAGGTAAGCAAGCAGCAAGTACCTAACAGACACAATACAAACAGATATGGGGGACATAATACACTGCTTACTGCCTGCCTAAACAGATAGGGACTGCAGGATGAGGGCCGTTCCACAAACTTACAGCATACTTCAGCCTACACATGCAATGCATTTCACCCTGACATACATGTGAATACATCTCAAGCCAGTTTTGCAGGCGTTGCATGATGTAAAGGCAAACAGCCATGCATAGCAGTCAGGAAATCTGGCCAACATCACTGTGTGCAAGGGAGGTGTACCATGTCCACTTTGGGGTGTTCACGTGCAACACACATGGGCCATTAGCCATGTCATGGCTCCCACACCAGGATCTAGGCACAAGGTGACAAAGGACAGCTCTTGCACAGGTGACATGTAACTGTACAAATGCATAACCATCACCAAAATCACTCACATCTCATATGTGTGATTTTTAATGCTACATAAATTCATCACTCACCATGCCTCTGAGGCAGTAGCCTCGACTGGAAGGTGTACCTGCACACAGATACAGCCCTGCAAGCAAAGAAGAACCCCTCCAGCCCCTGAGACAAGTTTTAACAGTGTACTTGCTAGGCAACTTGTGTGCACATCTAGTTGGAAGGAACCCTAAAGTGCAGGAGGCCCCAAATAATGTGAACCAATTCCCCTTGTCAGAAACATTGTACAGTGCAGGACGCTGTATAGCTGAACTGCAGAGGACCACTCACAAATCTTCAGGATCCATGTGTTGTCTGCACAAATTGGGCACCATGCTGTCACACATGTACACAATGTTCCCCCACTGTGACATTTCAACCACGGATCAGGAATGGCAGGCATAACACCATGTCACTCACTTGGTATGTGGGAGTGCATACTGTGTGGATGTCATCATGTCAACTGCCCTGGACAATATTGGAGAATAAATTCCCTGAGTTAATGTAATGTAGGCCAACACCAAAATCTGGGGATGACAATGGACTCATGCATATGTCTGTGCCAGCCATGTCTCGTATTTTACTACCTCCCTAAGCAGGACCTAAAAAAAAATATCACATGTACATTCTGTCTTCCCACACATATACTGTGAACACATAACATCGAGTGGACTAGAACAATGGGAAATAGCCACCACCAAAAGCTGCTGCAGAAATATGCCAGGATGTTGAACTGTATGATGTATCTGCTCTTGCACTGCATTTGACATCACATAGACTGACTGAACAGGGCCCTTGTAAACATTCACACCGCACAACTGGGAATAGTGAAGGACAATACCACTACACATAACATACATGGGCAGGACTTTATCAAATACATTTTCCCAAAACATTGACACTGTCTCTTTTTTCCATTTCAGGTAACCAAGTATATGGGATCTAGCAGTGGGTAATGACCCCAGATGCCAACCCATAGACAGAGACGGAGAAGCCCACATTCGCACATGTAGGCCCTCATTACAACATTGGCGGCAAAAGCCGCTTACCACCATGCAGAAGACTGGCAACACACTGCTGCGGCCGTGGAAATCCGCCACAGCTAATATGACCCACAGCATGGAATCTGCCAAAATTCAGACACCCACACAAGTCCGGCACACCAAAGGTCAGTGATAAACTGGTGAAAACAAAACCTCCACCATCACGCCAACAGAAATACGCCCACACTATGACGACACACCAATGCACGCGGCGGTCTTTCAACCACGGTATTCCGTTGGTGGTACACACCGCCACACTCAAAATACACACACACATGCAAAACACAGCCACATTGGACAATTCAAAATACACACACCTGATACACATACACACACCACTCCCACACATCCAATACAATATAAAACACACACCCACATCACCCACAACCCCCTACGACAACAATTGAGAAAGAAGCACAGACAGAGACCCCACCAGCAACAATACTAGCATCCACAGGCACACCAGACCATCACCCACATAACTTCCACACACCTCACACAACACCCCACTACATATCAGCACACTTATCACCACACACACCACCCCACACATCACCCACACCACCCCATGGCATGGCAAAGACACCCCAGGTTCTCGGAGGAGGAGCTCACGGTCATGGTGGAGGAAATCGTCCGGGTAGAGCCACAGCTATTCGGATCACAGGTGCAGCACACCTCCATTGCAAGGAAGATGGAGCTATGGCGAAGAATAGTGGACAGGGTCAATGCTGTGGGACAGCACCCAAGAAATCGGGATGACATCAGTGTTAGAAATGGGGTCTTTGGTTGACAGTCAGGTTACCCCCTGTTCAAGCAAGGACCCTCACTCTAGTTAGGATAAAAGAGAATCACCCTCAGCTAACCCCTGCTTACCCCCTTGGTAGCTTGGCAGAGCAGTAGGCTTAACCTCAGAGTGCTGGGCGTAAAGTATTTGTACCAACACACACAGTAACTTAATGAAAACACTACAAAATGACACAACACCAGTTTAGAAAAATAGGAAATATTTATCTAGACAAAACAAGACCAAAACGACAAAAATCCAACATACACAAGTCAAGTTATGATTTTTTAAAGGTTTAAAATAAAAAGAGTCTTTAGGTAGTTGTAACACCACACTAGCGCTGCTAGCGTGAAAATGTACCTGGTTTGCGGCAAAAATAACCCCGCACGGGCGGTGTGCGTCGAAAATAACCCTGCACGGTTATATGCGTCGAAAACAACTCGGCACGGCGATGCGCGTCGAAACAGCCAGCCACGCGACGGTCCGAAAGTCCTGCGGCGCAGGTTGCGATCTCTCAGCCTTCGTCAGCGATGCTGCGCGTCGTTTCTCCTGCTCCGGGCGTCGATTCTCCGGTCGCGTTTCCTGCGGCGTCGTTTCTCAGCTGCGGAGCCGGCGTCGCGTCGTTTTCTCAGCCGCGATCGGATTCGCGTCGATCTTTTCTCCGCACAGCGCTCGGTGCGTGTATTCTTGTCCTTAGGCTGCCAGCCTCTCCTTTCAGGGTCCCAGGAACTGGAAGGGCACCACAGAGCAGAGTAGGGGTCTCTCCAGAGACTCCAGGTGCTGGCAGGAAGAAGTCTTTGCTATCCCTGAGACTTCAATAACAGGAGGCAAGCTCTACATCAAGCCCTTGGAGATTTCTTCTTCAAGATGGAAGGCACACAAAGTCCAGTCTTTGCCCTCTTACTCTGGCAGAAGCAGCACTGCAAGAAAGCTCCACAAAGCACAGTCACAGGCAGGGCAGCACGTTTTCCTCAGCTATCAGCTCTTCTCCAGGCAGAGGTTCCTCTTGATTCCAGAAGTGTTTCTAAAGTTTGTAAGTTTGGGTGCCCTTCTTATACCCATTTTAGTCTTTGAAGTCACCTTCCTTCAAAGGGGACTCACACCTTCTTGTGAAATCCTGCCTTGCCCAGGCAAGGCCTCAGACACACACCAGGGGGTTGGAGACAGCATTGTCAGAGGCAGGCACAGTCCTTTCAGATGAGAGTGACCACTCCACCCCTCCCTCCTAGCAGAGATGGCTAATCAGGAAATGCAGATTACACCCCAGCTCCCTTTGTGTCACTGTCTGGTGTGAGGTGAAAAACAACCCAACTGTCAAACTGACCCAGACAGGGAATCCACAAACAAGGCAGAGTCACAGAATGGTTTAAGCAAGAAAATGCTCACTTTCTAAAAGTGGCATTTCCAAACTCACAATCTTAAAATCAACTTTACTAAAAGATGTATTTTTAAATTGTGAGTTCAGGGATCCCAAACTCCACATGTCCATCTACTCTCTAGGGGAATCTACACTTTAGTCATATTTAAAGGTAGCCCCCATATTATCCTATGAGAGAGACAGACCTTGCAACAGTGAAAACGAAATTGGCAGTATTTCACTGTCAGGACATATAAACCACATTACTATATGTCCTACCTTATCCATACACTGCACCCTGCCCTTGGGGCTACCTAGGGCCTACCTTAGGGGTGCCTTACATGTAAGGAAAGGGAAGGTTTAGGCCTGGCAAGTGGGTACACTTGGCAAGTCGAATTTACAGTGTAAAATTACACATACAGACACTGCAGTGGCAGGTCTGAGACATGATTACAGAGCTACTTATGTGGGTGGCACAACCAGTGCTGCAGGCCCACTAGTAGCATTTGATTTACAGGCCCTGGCACCTCTAGTGCACCTTACTAGGGACTTACTAGTAAATCAAATATGCCAATCATGGATAAACCACTTACATACAATTTAAACAGGAGAGCATATGCACTTTAGCACTGGTTAGCAGTGGTAAAGTGCTCAGAGTTGAAAAGCCAACAGCAACATGTCAGAAAAAAATAGGAGGCAGGAGGCGAAAAAAGACTGGGGATGACCCTGCATAAGCAAAAGTCCAACACGACCCCCTACCAGCCTAAAGCCAGGGGAGAACAATCAATACCTTGATGTACTTCCCTGATTGGGGCGATAGAACAGGGACCCAGGCCCACAACAGCAGGGGCATGTTCCAGTTCTACGCCTTCCTGACTCCAGTTGGATCCCTCTGTCCATACTCTCAGGGCCCACTAAGCTAACCCATGGGGAACCCTTCTCCACATCTACAGACACCATCTGTGCAACACCTAACTTTACTTTGCTCACAGATGTATTGCAATGGGCAGATAGTACCACCAGGGCCAACACAGTGGTGTTGCCCACTCCACCCCCGGGGTGTGACTCTCGTCCTCCCCCCCCCAGGGGCAACTCTGTCCACCAGGACAGCAAGCCACAGTGGCCCCAGACAACTGTCAGGGATGAGAGCCCGACCTCAGGCCTCTCTAACCACTGTGACTGTGGAGAGTGGGGGGTGGTAGCCCCAGGTGCCTGGCACCCTTTGACCACTCTCTCTTCCACCAGGTCAGGGATGACAACCTGACCCTGGTCCTCCCCTCTGGGGCTCTGTACCCTCCCTGCAGAAGCGGCACCCCCAGAGTCAAAAACTGTCAGGGTGCTTGTAGAAGCAGTCCTGCACAATTCTTCCATCAGTGCAGGGATGTTAACCTGCAACTGATCCTCCAACCTGGGGTCTGTACCTTCAGGTTGGACCAGGGCCAGGGGTGAGGCTTCCCTCCCCCTGCCCTCTCTTCTGGGGTCCTGAACCACCCAACTAGGAGTGGCCCCCCCAGAAGACAACATGGTAGGGGCACTGTTAACAGTAGCCCCTTCCTCCAGGTCAGGGGGGACACCCTTAACCTGGCCTCCCAATCCAGGGTCTGTACCCACAGACTGGATCACTGCCTGGCAAACCAGGGCTTCCTGGGGGGCATACCTACCCCCCACCAGGTCAGAGTTTACCCTCTGAACCTGGTCATCCAACCCAGGGTCACCACCCTGCGGTTGAACCACTGCCTGGCACACCAGGACTTCCTTGGGAGCACACTTACCCCCCATCAGGTCAGAGTTTACCCCCTGAACCTGATCATTCAACCCAGAGTCACCACCCTGCGGTTGAACCATTGCCTGGCACACCAGGACTTCCAGGGGGGCACACTTACCCCCCTCAAGGGACACACTGTCCCGAAGGGCCACACAAGAGTCTGGCTGGCGCAGGTCTCCTGACCTCTGCCCATCTGACAGAGTCTGGATTCCCCCCAGCCCAGAAATGGTCTCACCAAGGTCATTCATGGGGGGCTCTGCTCTCAGAGCTGACCCCTGACCCTCCAGGTTCTCCACTGGGGTCCGCAACCCCCTCTCAACCCTCTGTCTGGACTTCTGCACCCCCTCACTAGGAGTGGTACTGCCAGACACCAGAACTGGTGGGACGCTGGCTACAGCCGCCCCCCCAAGTTCTCCTGACACTGTGGGGTCTCCCTCAACAGATGGCCCTATGGTACAGGCTAGGCTCCCCTCCTGGTGTTCCCGCAGGGAACCCTCCAGGACCTGGGACCGGATCTCGGGCACCTTGGGCCTCAACCCATCCCCATTCCCTCTCCTCTGAGACTGGACATGGGGTCCCTCACCCATCCCACTACACTGGGACCTACCTGGGACACTACAATCCTTCCCTACCTCACCTGGTTGGGAACTACCTAGACCACTCCTCTCAGGAGCACCCCCAAATGCCTCTTCAGACTCTCCGGTACTCACCTAGAAGTCTGCCTCCATTGTAAGCTCCCTGGGGTCAGAGAACTCACACTCCACCTGGTGTTGGCATAGCTCTGGAAAATAAGGACTAGACATATGCTCTCCAGCAATTACATCACTCAGCCCCTCACATGAATTAACCAAAGTACCCTTCACCCAATCATCCAGTGACTCTGCTTTGACAAAGCACCCCACATCACCCTCCTGAGACTGGTGAGACAGTACCTGACTGTCCCTGACACTCAACCCACACTCTTCTGGGATGTCTTCACACTCCATAACCAGGACTTCTACCTGGGGGGAATCCCTCTCCCTGTCACTCTCAACTAGAGTCAGTAGAGTGTCCCTCCCACCAGTAGGAATATGACTCCCCATGCCAGTTCCCCAATCCACCTCAGGGACCCTGTGCATCACTGGAGCTACCTCATACCCCTGAACCTCCTGGCGTGTGTTAACTCCCTCCTTCAAGTAGGGCACCACCTCTCTGGGCATGTGCACTTCTGCAGCATCACTGGATATACAATTGTTGCTGCCACCATTCCAGCTGGACTCAGCCCTCATGACTTCCAGCTCTTTCAATTTAAGCTCGTAAGCATAAATCATTTTTTTAATCTCTAAGTTCCTCCTCCTTTCTTCCAACTCCCAATCGAGCTTTTTCAGCTCCCATTGGTACTCCCTCTCTGCCTGTCTGTCCTGTAACTCTTCAGGAGTCAGACCCTTGGGTGACACCCTACCATCCCTCCTGGGGACCCTCCCCCCAGGCGTAACAGGTTCCTCCACTACACCACTGTGTATCCTCTGCACTTCCCCACCCATATTCTCCTCCTCTGTGTGCCCTCCAGCCTTCTTGATTGTCACCCAAGCCCTCTGTGCCTGTTGCAGCTCCCCCTCCCTGGTGGAGCTCTCAGTGGGACAGTCAAGATCTTTAAGGAACTGTTTCAATTGAGCAACTGAGTACTCCTTCAGTTTCTCCATTTCAAACACAGCTCCAGCTGTTGCATCTCCAGATTGAGACATGATGGTCACAAGTGCAAAGTTCCAAAGGCAGAAAAAATAATTTCCCAATGAAGTAAAAAGAATCAGTCAAGGGATCAGCAAAATCATGGAAGTAGAATAAAAAGAGTCCTTAAGAGAAAAATCAAAAGATCACCAAACAAGTAGTATGTGGTCACGTAGTGGTCTGAGATCAAAACAGTAGTGTACACTTAATTACTGTATGTCAAGTACAAATACAAGTCCAATCCCGACCGCTGGTCACCAATGTTAGAAATGGGGTCTTTGGTTGACAGTCAGGTTACCCCCTGTTCAAGCAAGGACCCTCACTCTAGTTAGGATAAAAGAGAATCACCCTCAGCTAACCCCTGCTTACCCCCTTGGTAGCTTGGCAGAGCAGTAGGCTTAACCTCAGAGTGCTGGGCGTAAAGTATTTGTACCAACACACACAGTAACTTAATGAAAACACTACAAAATGACACAACACCAGTTTAGAAAAATAGGAAATATTTATCTAGACAAAACAAGACCAAAACGACAAAAATCCAACATACACAAGTCAAGTTATGATTTTTTAAAGGTTTAAAATAAAAAGAGTCTTTAGGTAGTTGTAACACCACACTAGCGCTGCTAGCGTGAAAATGTACCTGGTTTGCGGCAAAAATAACCCTGCACGGGCGGTGTGCGTCGAAAATAACCCTGCACGGTTATATGCGTCGAAAACAACTCGGCACGGCGATGAGCGTCGAAACAGCCAGCCACGCGACGGTCCGAAAGTCCCGCGGCGCAGGTTGCGATCTCTCAGCCTTCGTC